>NW_026606107.1:17890344-18621766 GCF_029834395.1 Sorex fumeus | reverse complement strand
ACCAAATTAGGTGGGAAAGTAACACAGAAGCCAACTCATCTTGACTAACAAAAACATTGATACAGAAGGCTCAAGTAGTAAGACCAGCCTAGTAAACCCTCAGACAAGGACTTACTGACCCCATGGTGAGATGTTTTCGCTTTTTGAAAATTTTCTTTTACTGAAATTTTTTTTATAATTCCATTAGCCATTTAGTTGTAAGAACGAATATAAAATTAATAATTTTGTGCCTCCTAAGGGAGCAGGCTTGGGTGAGAAACTAGTGACAATGGCGAGAGGGATAAGGTCACACTGGTGTTAGGATTGGTGCTAGAACATTGAATACCCATAACAACTGTTGTAAACTGTTGGATTTTAATCCTAAGTGTTTTATTTATTTATTTATTTATTTGCTTTTTAGGTCACACCCAGCGTTACACAGGGGTTACTCCTGGCTCATACACTCAGGAATTATTCCTGGCTGTGCTCGGGAGACCATATGGGATGCTGGGAATCGAACCCGGGTCAGCCACGTACAAGGCAAATGCCCTACCCGCTGCGCCATCGCTCCAGCCTCCTTTAGAATTTGGTACTTTCTTGGACTACTCAAAATTTAACATGTCAGAAAAGAAAATTTAGAGCAGCAAAAAACTTTATTCAATGGTCAAAGAATGCAGAGGGTGAGCAATTGCTTGTAAAATAGCTTATACCAATAGGGACTTGGATGCAGTTGCACTAATAGAGAGGGAGGATGGGAGGAATAACGCCTTCTGGCACCATTACCTTTCTGATTGCCCTTAAGTCTCTATCCCAGGTAGACAATTCTAGTATTAAAATTTTCAGACTGCTTGCCAGACTTGTTTCATCTGGTCTCATCCATGCAGTCTGTAACACCAATCTTGTGGAAGGGTAGTCATATAACAGTTTAAACAAAGGGTTAGAATGAACAGAACTTTGGAGGTACACTTAGAGTTATTTGAGTCTGTCTGGATGGTTTTCAAGATAATTTTCCAAATCAGAGCTTCAGTTCCAGCACTATATTTGTAGGAAAGGGATAATGTCTCTACTACTGAATGTAGGTTTTCTTCCAACCACCAGAAAAAAATAGATTTTGTCTTTTAATAGAATTATTTATTAGGTTTGAAAGAGGAAACAAGAATTATTCCTTACATTTACAATTTGATCAACTCCCAGTGTCATCCACAAACCAGGAATGAGGATTATTTGGCAGCTTGTGAGGAATGCAGACTCTCAGGTTCTACCCCCATAATTTCATAATTAGAGATCTGCTGAAACAGAAATTTCATGTTGACGATATCTTCAAGGGGTTAGACACATTAAAGTTTGTCAAACAGTGTAAGCAATGCCTATGTTGAATAAATTCTGGGAAGATTCTCCTATCTTCAAATATTAACATCATTCGGGTAGAGTGACAAAATTTAATCAATAAATATTATTTAAATTTATCTTCCTGTGATATTTGTTGAAAAACTATGGTAAACATAATTTTACATGTGTGTACCTGATTATCATTTCCATAATACTTTTTTAAAAGTTAAAAATATTACACTTTATTTAAACACCATGGGTTGCAAAGGTGTTCATGATTCCTACTGGCATTCAATATTCCAACATCAGTCTCACCACCAGTGTGATAGTCCCTCCACCTTTGTCCCTATTTTCCCAACTACCCACAAAGCCTACCCCCTTAGCAGAATAATTTTATATTGCTTGTAACAACAAAATGGTTAATGAAGTTATCAAAAAAAATCTCAGTAAAGAAAATTTGTGAAAATTGTTATTTGTCACTATTGGGTCATGAAGTTCTTGTCTGAGGGTTTACTAAGCTTTTGCTGCTTGTTGAGACTTCTGTGTTAATGTTTTTGTTTATTGAGCTTAGTTGGCTTCTACGTTGCTTTTACTTACCCATATAATTTGTGGGCTATCTACAATATTGGGATATCAGTATGTAGAAGTTGGAGGTGTCACACACCCACAAATGTGACCGCTTGCTCCAGAAACTGCAGAATATTTTATTGGGCTCTGAATTCACATGGCAGTAGTTGTGGAATGTCAGTGTACTCCTGGGGTTTTCAGAAATACAGTGGGAGGATGCTCACCCCCACCTTGAGTGGTTCCCAAAGTTCTCAGCCTGAAGAAGCCTGAAGAATACTGCACCTGAAATTTTTAGCATTTTGTCTCTGGAGCGATAGCACAGTGGTAAGGCATTTGCCTTGTGCACAGCCAGCTCGGCCAAGCCGGGTTCGATTCCTCCGCCCCTCTCGGAGAGCCGGGCAAGCTACCGAGAGTATCTCACCCACATGGCAAAGCCTGACAAGTTACCTGTGACTTATTCAATATGCCAAACACAGTAACAACAAGTCTCAAAATGGAGACGTTACTGGGTCCGCTCGAGCAAATCGATGAACAATGGGAGGACAGTGTTTGTTTGTTTGTCTCTGCAGAGCTTAGTTATGACGCAGTGGAGTCAGAGCATTAGCATAGTGGTTTCCAGGGCTTTTGCAGGACAGGGACTCAGCCCACATCCCCCTCCTGAGGGTGTCCCAGAGTTATCAGCCAGGCGACCAGCATATCTGTGAATTTTTACAGCTATTTGATTTCTGCCAAGATTTAATTTTCAGTCTATAAAGCTGGGCTGATGGATGAGCTTACAAGACAGTGATTGTGGGATGTGGGTGTGGCTGCTGGGGCTTCTGAAAGTACAGGGGGTGGGGTCCAAAGTATTTTTATACCTGTTATTTCACTTGATGAGTAATCCATTAAACCAATGTACCCTAATTTTCTTACCTATCAAATAAATATACTGTTAGATCATTAATGTTCTGTTAATTTTTTTTAAATTACGGCTTAGGTAACATGGTTGTAATATTGTTAACTTTTATGGTCCTGATGTAGAAAGTTATGACATTCTACCCCCAAAGTGTCTGTTAGAGAGTTAGTAGGGAGTGCCAGGTAATCTAGTTAATTCAATTGGTCATTTAAAAATCTCATCTACATGGGAGGCAGAGCAATAATAAAGTGAGTAAGGAGCTTACCTTGCATACTGCAGACCTGGATTTAATCCCCGGTAACACATATTGTTCCCCAAGTCCCACCAGGAACGACTCCTGAGCAGAGATCCAGAGGTAAACCCTAAGGAATGCCAGGTATGGCTCCCACAAAACAAAATATAATAAAATAAATATCACCTACATGGGGGAAAACCAGTTAAGCAGCAGGGATAGCTTAGGGTGGAGATAACTAAGGCATGAAAGAAGGATCTGGGAACAGTTATCTTCCTCTTTGATATCAGACCTGTGCCCAGGTGGACAGCAGGAAAAGCAACAGTTCTCATGAACATGTGCATGGACAGAGAACAAAGAACCAGTGGTATAAGGAGCAATGAAAGCAACAGTGTGAGACAGACCAGAGAACTCTAGTGACAGTCCAGTGGGACATCAAGAGCATTGACCATCAGGGGACAGTACCTGAGTGATCATCATGGGACAGGATTAGTGTGGGACCTGAGACTATAGCTAGTAACAGAAGCATACGTACTTAAGCTATAAAATAAGGAAACTGTAATCCCCAAATCATCTGGGGTTCTGTGTTCTAATTTTATATACAGTTGGATTTCCAAGCACCCATGCAGAAAGCTAGCTGAAATTTATTGCATCATCTAATACCCTTCAACCAATGTTATGTTCACATCCTGTTTTTGTAAATCTCTAGGTAATTAAAAATTCCAAAATTAATATGGTGGCAATAATTTTGCAGTCACTGTCACTGTCACTTGTCCTCCCGTTGTTCATCGATTTGCTCGAGCGAGCCCAGTAACGTCTCCATTGTGAGACTTCTTGTCACTGTGTTTTGCATATTGAATACTCTCGGTAGCTTGGCAGGCTCTCCGAGAGGGGCGGAGGAATCAAACCCGGATTGGCCCGGCTGGTAGGTAAATGAATCAAATCAACAATTGTTCACTTTACTAAAATATTTTTATGTCAGTTATATAACAAACTGTCATAAAGAGCATGATACTGGAGAGAAACAAAAATTTAGTAATACATATATCTCTCATATACATGTGAGAAACCCAGAAAAACTAAAACTAAAAATGGATCAGTTTACTTCTTTTTTTATTTATTTTTTGTAGGAGTATTGCTATTTATTCAGCCACTGATTAACTGATTGAATTGGGCATGAACTCTACCTTAATTTTTTTTTTTCCCCTTTATTTTATTTTATTTTTTTTAAAGTTGTAGATTTACAATTTTTTGTGCTTTGGTTTCAATTATACAATGATCAGATACCCATCCCTCCACCAGTGCCCATTTTCCACCACCATGGATAATATCCCTCCCACCCCCATCCCCCCATCCCCCCGTCTCTGTGGCAGGGCAATCCCCTGTGTTCTCTCTCTCCTTTTGGGTGTTGTGGTCTGCAAAAGAGGCATTGAGTGGCAAACATGTTCAGTCCATAGTTTACTTTCGACATGCATCTCCCCTCCTGGGAGGATCCTCCTTAATTTTTTAAATTTTTTTCTTTTTATATTTATTTATTGAATCACTGTGGGAAAAGTTACTAAGCTTTCAGGTTTAAGTCTCGGTCATACAATGATCAAACACCTTTCCCTTCACCAGTACTCATTTTTCACCACCAAGAACCCCAGTATACCCCCCTCCCATCCCTCCAAATGCCTGTGAGGCAGATGATTTCTACTTAACTCTTATCTACATTGATTACATTCATTATTTCGACAAAAGATGCACAATTATTGTTTAGAATTTCCCCCCAAACAATCAGAATTGCTGAAAAGGCATTGTGAAGTATTTTGTTTTCTATAGCTGGTTATGAGAATCATATAATGTCACGTGACCACAATTTTGGATTTCTGAAAAGAGCCAGATAATTATGAGATCGGTTTCTGTGTGTCTGGTGTTATGACCGTGCTGGAGAGCCGCTCGTGGGGGGTAACTCGTGACCTCGGTAGGGAGTGAAGGACGTGCCGGTACCACCCCCCTTCCCATGAGACTGCAGTTGCCTTGTCACCGCCAGCTCGTACCTGGCTTTCCTATAAGCTCTGAGGCAGTGGCCACCTTGCTGCCAGGGGGGGGAAAAGGTGGAAGGGAGCAACACCCTTTCCCTCCTGGGGAGGCATGGCGCCGTAGTTTAATGCATGGTCCATTCACTTTTCTTGTGCAAGCTGCTGGGCTCTGGACTAAGTCCTTTTGCCTCTGGAGCCATGGCCGTGCCAGAGAGCCACTTGTGGGGGGCAACTCATGACCTCAGTAGGCGTGAAGGATGAGCCGGTACTGCCCTCCTTCCCATGAGACTGCAGTTGCCCCTTCACTGCTTTTTCATACCTGGCTTTCCAAAGTTTACTTCTTAAATAACTTCTTCATCTAAAAACAACATTGGGGTGGTGGCTGGAGTGGAGGAGGGAAGGAAAGGGCTAATAATGGAAGGTCACCAAAAAAGACACAGTAAAAAGGATGTCTGTTTCACAGATTATAGTTGCTGCCACTTTTGATAAATAGATTAGATCACACTCCCTTTCCTATACAGTAAGTACATCTTTCAGAGCTTTGTTTTTCACTGCCCTGGAAACTGGCCCAAAGAGATAAATATATGAGTTCAATATTAGAGACCATAAAACTTTCGAAGGGTTTTATTAATATATTTAATTAATAATTTATTAATATTAATATAGTACTTTAATATTTATTTATATACTTCCCCTAAAGCCTAAATAAAAGTTGCTTGTTCTCATATTTATCTTCCCTACCAAAGTCTAATACTTACTTTGTTTAGATGCATACATAATATGGTATTAGAAGAGAGTACAGGCAATTGCCTTGAATGTGGCTGACTTTGGTTTCAATCCTTGGCACCACTTATGGTCTCCTAAGAACCACCAGGAGTGATTCCTGAGTACAGAGTCAGGAGCAATCTTGAGAACCACTAAATTTGGCTGCATGCCACCTCAAAAGAAAAAGAAAAAAGATGAAATTTGTCTCAGGGGATTACCCCAGGAGGGAATTCGCTGGTGCCAACTAGTCTGCAATCCATCTTTTCTAAAATCTTGCTTCCCTGCTGTCTTTATAGAAACCTCTTCTCATGAACCATGTAGGAAAGCTGTGGGGTTTTTTTTTTGCATAAGAGTCCACCATATTTCAATATGCTAGATTGGTAATTTGAAAAGGTAAAGATGGACAAAAGGCAAGTATCAGTATGGCCAGGGTTTGAGACTTAATTCTACCTCTTAGGAAAAACAGCCTCACTAAACCTCAGTTTTCATTCTGAAAAATTAGAATGATCATAATTTTTTTCTAAACTGTTTTAAGGATTAAATGTAATAATATCTAGAAGGGTTTAACAGGATGTTTGGCCTATAGATGTTAGCAGATGTTAGCTAAGACATTCACATTTTTCTGATTGGAGGACCTGGGGCAGAAAGAGCAATAAATGTCTGAGATGAATCCACTGAAGAGAAGCAGCTACAAATAAGGAGGCTATCAGCTTTATCCACTTTATCACTTGCTAAAGACCCATTTCTAGTGGGAGACCTAGGTTGTTTCTCCCAAAGGTCACAGTTTTGACAGCAGTGAACGCTTTGAAATGTACTAACAGACTTTCATTTCTTCACTCTCCCCTGGGAAATGCCTGATCCAATTTCTATAAATCTTAAATCACTGGGTTCAGGAATAGCTCTGTGGTAAAGTGCCTGCTGAGCAGGCATGAGACCTAGAATTCGAACCAAGCACCACTCTCATGCTTAAGCGTGAGCCTTTTGGCATTGCTATTTGGAATCCCAGTGCCAAAACAAATTATGATATCTGGTGCATTGCAACCATTGTGTGCGCAACTGCAAGAGCAACTTTCATCGTGGCAAAAACAGTAAAGGAATATGCAAAAAAAAAAGGGAATATGTAAGAGAGAGAGAGAGAGAGAGAGAGAGAGAGAGAGAGAGAGAAAGAGAAAGAGAGAGAGAGAGAGAAACTACATACAGATGTCCAAAGCCCAAACATGAAGCATGTTAGGCACAGAAAGAAGTTTTGGGATCAATGGATTAAGGTGATGAAAGGAATTTGATATCTGAGAGGGAAGTGGCAGAATTTACCAACAGAAATGTTTTCTTATCTCCTGAATCCCACTGCCACCTGCTGGTTCTTTAACAAATGACAATATCTTCCCCCTCATCTCTATCGTAACTAATTGCTACTAACATAAAGCCACAGATATTTATAGTTCTAACCCCTATTATTTTTAAAATAAATCCATATTGTTTTCATAAGGCTAAAATAAAAGATACACCAAGAACTTGTACAACTTAATAACTACAAAAAGGTTAAGAACCTGATTTAAAACATAGGCAGAGGGGGACAAACAGACAGAGGGAGACCCAAGTAATAATACAGAGGGTAGGGTCCTGGCTTTGCACTTGGGGCTCATCTGGGTTGGATGTCCGGCATCCCATATGGTTCCCCAAGCCTACTAGGAGTGATCCCTGAGTGCATATGCAGGAGTAAGCCCTGAGCACAGCTGGGTGTGACCTCCCAAACAAATCCAAACCAAAAAATAAACAAAACAAAAATTCCTCACCGGCAAAAGAGGCAAAGGATTTAAGTAAGTATTTGTCAAAAATCTGTAAAAGCAATTAAAGGTCGCCCCAAAAGCCTCCATCCCTCTCGAAAGCCCGGGAAGCTACCGAGAATATCCCGTCTGCACGGCAGAGCCTGGCAAGCTACCCGTGGCATATTCGATAAGCCAAAAACAGTAACAATAACGGACCTCATTCCCCTGACCCCGAAAGAACCTCCGATATGGCAGCGTTGGGAAAGATGAGTAAGGAGAGGCTGCTAAAATCTCAGGGCTGGGACGAATGGAGCCGTTACTGGCGTCCAATTGAGCAAATTGATGAACAACGGGATGACAGTGATATTGTGATCTGTCAAAAGAAAAAGAAAAAAGACATACAGGGACCAGAGTGATAATACAGTGAACAGGGTGCTTGCCTTGTACGGACTTACCCATATTTGATCCCCACAAGGAGTGATTTGATCCTCCATTTCTGTGTATTATTAACTTCTATCTTCAGTGCATCGTGGTCTGAAAAGATAGTTGATACAATTTCTATCTTCCTGATTCTATTGAGATATGTTTTGTAGCCCAGTATATGGTATATCTTGGAGAATGTTCCATGTGCTCTAGAAAAGAATGTGCATTCTGTTTTGGGGGGATGAAAAACCCTGTATACATCGATAAGCCCTCTCTCTTCCATTTTTTCCTTTAAGTCCAGGATTTCCTTGTTGAGTTTTATTCTTCTGTTTATCTATCAAGAGGTGATAGGACGGTGTTGAAGTGCCCAACTACTATTGTTTTGCTACCAATGTCCTTCTTGAAGTCTATTAGCAGTTGTTTTGAGTACTTTGCTGGCCCCTCACTGGGTGCATATATATTTAGTAGTATGATTTCTTCCTGATGTACATATCCCTTGATTATTAAAAGATGACCTTCACGGTCCCTTCTAATCCTTTTCAGCCTGAAATCTATGTTGTCAGATACTAGTATGGCCACCCTGGCTTTTTTGAGGGAGTTGTTTGTTTGAAGGATTGTTAGCCATCCTTTGACTTTGAGTCTGTGTTTGCTGTTACTGTTCAGATGTGCTTCTTATAGGTAGCAGAATGTTGAGTTGAGTTTTTTCATCCATTTTCCCCCTCTGTGTCTCGTCTCTTAATTGGTGCATTTAGATCATTGACATTGAGAGAGATTATTGTCATGGGTTGTTTTGCCATCTTTCTGTAGAGGTTTGTTGTACTTGTGGGGTTTGTCTTGTCTTATATAGTAGCCCCTTTAGCGCTTCTTTTAAAGTTGGCTTTGAGTCTATAAAGTTCTTGAGTTGCTTTTTATCCACAAAATAGTGTATTGTTCCTTTGAGTTTGAGTGAGAGTTTAGCCGGAAAAAGTATTCTTGGTGAGGCGTTCATGTCACTGAGATTTTAACTATATCCCACCATGTCATCAGGCTCAGACGGTTTTCTCTGATAAGTCTGCTGTACATCTAAGGGATTCTCCTTTGTATGTCATTTCCTTCTTTGACCTTGTTTCCTGCATTATTGTGTCTATCTGTGGTATTCATCATTCTGATATGTCTTGGAGTCATTTTATTAGGCTCTCTTTTAGCTGACACCCTTCGGGCTTCATGGATCTGGATGTCTGCATTCTCCAGCTCAGGGAACTTCTCAGCTGTGACATCTTTAACTGTACGACTTCATTGTGGTTGCCTCCCTGTCCTTCTGGTACTCCAATGATTCTTACTTTGTTCTTTTTGAATTAATTCCTTAGATCTCTTATTCGCGCTTGAGCTATTTTGAGGTATTTTTTCCATTGTTTGTTGTTGCCTGTATGCTTTCTGCAGTTCATCTTCAAGCTCACTGATTGTGTCTTCAGCTGTAGTTATTCTACTGTTGAGGGAGCCCACTGAGTTTTTCATTTCATCTACTAGTCCTTTATTAGTGACACTTCTTTTTGTAGCTTTCTTGTTTCTGCTCTCATTTCTTCCTGTATTTTATTGGCTGTCCATTCCACTGTTTCTTTCATGTCTTCCTTTAATTTACTGGATGCCTATTCCTCCGTTTCTTTGAGCTCTCTGAACATCCTTAACACTTCACCTCTGAATTCTATATCAGAGAAATTATATTTGTGGGAATTTCTGTTAAGGCTTAAGGGTCTTTTCTTCACTCCTTGTGGTAGGGATTGCGCTGCTTCTTCATGTTGCTGTGGTACTCTGGAGGTGGATCCCTCTATTTTACTATCAGTGACCCCCTCTCACTGAAAGAGAGGATTCTAGATAGGTTTGGTCGATGGTGGTCTCCTTTTTCCTCTTTAAGAATACTCCTTCTTTGTTTGCCTCTCTGGGATATATTCCCAGGAGTGGAACTGCTTGGTCAAATGGGAGCTCAATTTCTAATTTTTTGAGAATCATCCATACTGTTTTCCAAAAGGGCTGAACCAGTCGGTATTCCACCAGCAGTGAAGGAGGGTCCCTTTCTCGCCACATGCACAGCAACACCAGTTGCTTTTGTTCTTTTGGATGTGGGCCAGTCTCTGTGGTGTGAGATGATATCTCATTGTTGTTTTCATCTGCATCTCCCTGATGATTAGTGATATAGAGCATTTTCTCATGTGCTTTTTAGCCATTCAGATTTCTTCTTTGGGAAAGTTTCTGTTCATTTCATCACCCCATTTAAAAATTTTTTTATTAGTGAAACACCATTAGGTACAGTTGTAGACTTACAAATTTTTGTGCTTGGGTTTCAATTATACAATGATCAAGTACCCATCCCTCCACCAGCGCCCATTTTCCACCACCACGGATCCCAGTATCCCTCCCACCACCCATCCCCCGCATCCCACCAAGCCTCTGTGGCAGGGCATTTCCTTTTGTTCTCTCTCTCCTTTTGGGTGCTGTGGTTTGCAAAAGAGGCATTGAGTGGCAATCAACAGCGGTAGTGCGTTTGCCTTGCACGCGGCCAACGTGGCCGACCCAAGTTCGATTCCTCCGCCCCTCTCGGAGAGCCCAGCAAGCTACCGAGAGTATCTCGCCCACACGGCAGAGCCTGGCAAGCTCCCCGTGATGTATTCGATATGCCAGACACAGTAACAACAAAGTCTCACGATGGAGACGTTACTGGGCCCGCTCGAGCTAATCGATGAACAACGGGAGGGCCTTTACCTTTTTACCATGTTCGGTCTAAGTCTACTTTCAGCATGCTTCTCCCTCCCTGGGAGGATCCTCCCAACACCCTTTATTGGTGCTCCCTTCTCTATCTGAGCTACCTTTTCCCCTAACATGTGTGGCTAGCCTCCAAGCCATAGAGTAAACCTCCTGGTACTTAGCTATTCTTGGGTGTTAGTCTCCTATTTTGTTACTTTATGTTCCCCAGATGAATGCAATCTTTCTATGTCTGTCCCTCTCTGACTCATTTTGCTTAACATGATACTTTCCATGTAGTACCACTTGTATGTAAATTTCATGACTTCATCTTTTCTAACAGCTATAATAGTACTCCATAATAGTAGATGTACTAAAGTTTCTGTAACCAGTCATCTGTTCTCGGGCACTCAGGTTTTTTCCAGATTCTGGCTATTGTAAACAGTGCAGCAATGAACAAACAAGTGCAGATGTCACTTCGACTATACTTTTTTGCCTCTCTGGGATATATTCCCAGAGCGTCACCCCATTTTTTATGAGGTTGGATGTTTTCTTCTTGTGGAGCTCAACCAGTGCTTTGTATATCCTTGATATCAAACATATATCAGATGGGTATTGGGTGAATATCCTTTCCCATTCTGTAGATTGTCTTTGTATTATAGTCACTGTATCTTTTGAAGTGCAAAAGCGTCTTAATTTAAGATAGTCCCATTTGCTTATCTCTGTTTCCACTTGGTTGGTCAGTGGAGTGTCGTCTTTGAAGATACCGTTAGCCTCAATATCGTGGAGGGTTTTGTCGAACTTCTTTTCAGTGTACCTTATGGATTTCGGCCTGATCTTAAGATCTTTAATCCATTTTGATCTGACTTTTGTGCATGGTGTTAGGTCGAGGTCTAAGCCCATTTTTTTTTGCATGTGGTTGTCCAGTTACGCCAGCACCATTTGTTGAAGAGGCTTTCCTTGCTCCACTTCACATTTCTTGCTCCCTTATCAAAGACTAGATGTTCATGAATTTGGGGTTGTGTGTACGGATATTCCACCCTGTTCCATTGGTCTGCGGACCTGCTGTTGTTCCAGTACCATACTGTTTAAATTATTATCGCTTTGTAGTAGAGTTTGAGGTTGGGGAGGGTAATACCTCCCCACGTCTTTTTCCCAAGAATTGCTTTAGCTATTCGTGGGCGTTTGTTTTTCCATATGAATTTCAGAAGTGCTTGATCTATTTCTTTGAAGAATTTCATGGGTATCCTTATAGGGATCGCATTGAATCTGTATAATGCTTTGGGAAGTATTGCTATTTTGACAATGTTAATTCGTCCTATCCATGAATAGGGGATATGTTTCTATTTCCTCGTGTCCTCTTTTTTTTTTCATGGAATAGCGTTTTGTAGTTTTCATTATAGAAGTGTAGTCAAAATAACATCTGCACTTTTATGTGCACTGCTGCACTGTTCACAATAGCCAAAATCTGGAAAAAGCCCAAGTTCTCGAGAACAGATGACTGGTTAAAGAAACTTTGATACATCTACACAGTGGAGTACTATGCAGCTGTTAGAAAAGATGAAGTCATGAAATTTACATACAAGTGGTACTATATGGAAAGTATCATGCTAAGTGAAATGAGTCAGAAAGAGAGGGACAGACATAGAAAGATTGCATTCATCTGGGGAATATATAGTAATAAAATAGGAGACTAACATCCAAGAATAGCCGAGATAAACACCAGAAGGTTCACTCCAGGAATTGGAGGCCAGCCGCACATGCTAGGGGAAAAAGCAGCTCAGACAGAGAAGGGAACACCAAGTAAAAGGTTTTGGGAGGATCCTCCCAGGATGGAAGATGCATGCTGAAAGTAGACTATAGACCGAACAAGAGTGCCACTCAATGCCTCTTTTGCAAACCACATCAACCAAAAGGAGAGAGAGAACAAAAGGAAATGTTCTGCCACAGAGGCGGGATGGGATGGGGGAATGGGGGGGATGGGCAGGATACTGACATCATTGGTGATGGAGAATGGGCACTGATGGAGCAATGGGTACTCGATCATTGTAAAATTGAAACCCAAGCACAAAAACTTCTAAGTCTACAACTGTACCTCATGGTGCTTTACTAAAAAAATTTAAAAAAAGAAGAAAAAGAAAGGAATACTTCCTCTTTGGTGCTCCTCTTTGCCTTATGTTGGGCCAGTAGTGTAGCTTCAGAAGGTTTGTTCTTTTACATAAGGGTCATTTATATTCTTATGTTCACTGTTATTTTCGTGAGTTTTCAGTATATTTTTATTGGAATAGGTTAGTGGTTTATGTCATAATGTGTTTGGGATAGTCAGGATGTCCTCTTTAAAATTAGGTAACAGAGGCTCAGTTGTGAGTCCAAAGTGCTGGTAAAGGGGAAAATAACTGCGACTGCTCACTCACTGTATTATCACTCCACCCCCCAGAGAATATATTTTCTTCTTCTTCTTTTTATTTATTTATTGAATCACCATGAAAACAGTCACAAAGTTTAAGTCTCGGTCACTCATACAATGATCAAACACACGTCCCTTTACCAGTGCACATTTTCCACCACCAAGAACCCCAGTATACCCCCCACAACCCACTCCCTGGCAGTGTGCAAAATTTTCACTTTACTCTCTCTCTCTACATTGATCACATTCAATATTACGACAAAAGACCCAACATTATTATTTTGGATACCCCAACATTCAGACCTGCCAAAAAGACATCATTAGATAATTTGTTTTCTATTACTGATTAAGAAGAGCATATGATGTCATGTGGCTGCAATAGCGGCTATGCGAATTTGAATTTCTGATATTTTAGTAAAAAGCCTAGAGGAATTACTGCCAAAAGCCCCTGGGTTCTAAGATTGGTTTGTGTGCCTCTGGGATCATGGTTGTTCAGAAGCCGGAGGAGGCGTTTGATGATGGCAACCCAGGGCATTGTCATAGTGGGGAGCAGGGCCGATTCCACCCCCCGCCCCCGCATCCCAAGAGGCCCCACATGCCTTGTCAAAGCAGTCTCATACCTGGTTGTTCATTAGGCTCTAAAAGATGTAGGCCACCATGCCGCTGCTGCAAGGGGGGACAGGCGGAGGGACAGACACCCTTCCCCTCCCAGGGTGGCATAGCACCATAGTTAAACGCACAGTCCAGATGCATTTTGGTTGGGCATTATATTTTGCTCAGATTTTCCCACCAACATTCAAGCCTATCTTTCAGGGACAAATGCTAGATCATTTACTTTCCATTGATCACTTTGCATATTAGAAAATGTTGCATGGCCGCGTAAGCGGCCACACAGTTCAGACAATAGTCCTGGTACCTTCATACGGAGCCATGCTTGTAGAAGCTCATGGTCTCCGGGATTTCATATGGGGAAGGTGGGGAGACGGCACCTACCCCATCTGGGATCTTCCGGTGATATCGGCTCTTTCTGAGACCCGGAGCATTCTCCGGGAGTTGTGGAGCCCGCCAGCCGGTTCTCTTCGCTGCTGTGTGCTGTAAGATGGCGCCGGGGGCAGGTTGTGGGCATGAATTCCAGGATCAGAGGTTGCTGGGAGCCGAGGTGGAACTGCCCGGCCCAGCATCTCCATGCGGTTAGGAAAATAGTCCTGGTACCCTCATATGGAGCCATGCTTGTAGAAGCTCTTGGTCGTCGGGATTCCATCTGGGGAAGGCGGAGAATATATTTTCTAATTGAACATCTAGTCTCTTCATAATTGATCTTTTGATGCAGAATGACCTTTTAAATTTCTCATTATTGTTCTTTTTTCTCCCCACTTTATTTAAACACTGTAATTTACAAAGTTATTTATGATTTGCTACAGGTATTCAATATTTTAACCACAAATTCCAGCACCACAATCACCTTCCCTACACCATTGTCTCCACATTCGCAATCACCTCTAAAGCCTGCCCCCATAACAGGTCCACAATAAATTATTTATATTGCTTGTTACCATTAAATGGCTGAAGGAATAATCAAAAAATACTTCAGTAGAAGAAAATTTGTGAAAGTTGTTGTATCTAACCATGAGGACATTAGTGACATGTCTGAGGGTTTACTAAACTATTGTTGTAAGTTAAGCATTCTCTGTTAATGTTTTTGTTAGTCAAAATTATTTGGCATCTATGTTGCATTCCCCATGAATGGGTGCTACTGATGAGTAGTATTGTAGAGTTTGAAGATGCAATGTGGCTGTGAATCGCTGGAAGAAATATTTAACTGGGCAGTCTGGCTGGAGGCATGGCAACAGCTGTTAGGGTATATGTGCCCTGCTGGGGCTTTGGTAGGGTGAGACCGTGGCCAGACACTCTTCTGAGATCACCCCAATATCTCAGCCAGGGCTGAATATCCAAGAAATTTTTGTATCTAGTTGATCTCTTTTGAGATTTATGTATCTTTGGAACAGGGCTGGTAGATAAGCTTACATGGCAGCAGTGGTGGGATGTGGGTGTGGCTGCTGGAACTTCCAGAAGTACAGAGAGATTGGAGGAGGTTTCCCATCCCATCTCTGAGAAGGCCTGGAGTTTTTAGCCAAATAACCGCAGGGTACTTGAAAGTTTTGGCAGGTTAGCATCTCTCTGGGGCTCAGTTGTGAGATGGTGGAGGTCGTTGTAGTTCTTGGTGCTGACTTCTCTCTTTTTTTGTTCTTTTTTGTTTGGAGTTACATCCAGTGGTGCTCTGGAATTACTCCTGGTTCTTTGCTCAGGAATAACGTCTAACAGTGTTCAAAGAACCATATGTAGTGCCAGGGATCAAACCTAGGTCAGTCACGTGTAAAGCAAGAGCCTTCACCGCTGTACTATCTCTGAGGCCTGATTCTTGATGTTCAAGTTCCTAGAACAATCTAGGAAGTTTTCAATTCTTTTTGTTTGTTTTCTGTGCCACACTATCAGTGTTATCAGGGCTTACTCCTGGCTCTACACTCAGGGATCACTTCTGGCAGACTTGGGCAACCACACAGGATGCCAGGATGCTGGGGATCAAACCTTAGTCTGCATGCAAGGCAAGCACTATATTTGCTATACTGTCTTTCCGGTCCAGAAGTCTTCAATTCTTGAGCTGAATCTATGCAAGGTCATTTGGATTTTGCATCTTCTTTTCCTTTTCTAAGAGGTAGCAGCACCAGCAACAATACTGTTTTGGGCAGCTTCTTTCTTGGCATGAAACACCTGTAGAATTGTCACAGTTTCACCTACCCTGGAACTGAGAGATTCCTGGTACTCTAGTATATGCAGCAGTTCAGAGTTGTTGATCTCCAGCAGAATTCCTGTGATCTTTCCAGCAAGGTTTATGTTTATTGTTTGGTTGAGTGAGAGCCACTATTCTCCCAGTCTCTGCTTCTGTTCCTGGGGTGGGAGTGCATAGCCAACATGGAGATGATCTTGGTTTTGCACATGAATTACAGGTTGGGGGCCTTTCAGAGGCTATATGCAGGGTGAGGGCTATCTATATGGTGGTATATTTGTAACGTGTGATAGTCTGAGGAACAGTGGCAGTAACAGCAGCAAGACCAACTAAATTCTAGACAACTCAGGGAACACTTTCAGCCTGGAAGCTGCTATTCATTTCTTTCTGGGCAGCACTAGCCATAATGATGCCTATATTTAAGCAGATTTAATCCAAAGTCATTTGAACTCAGTTTGAACCATATGGACAAATCATTTGGTGAATCTGGATTGACTTATAGCATTAGTTATTCTTTGGAAGTTTTGAGCCATTCTTTAGAAGTGTGGAAGTTTTTTGCTGCCAGCATGGGTTAACTTTGATCTGTACTAACTGATTTTGGTGTGTAATATGAAAATCTTCTCTGTGTCCATGGAACTACTTTTATAAAGTATCCATTGGCTGCATGTTGTGATTGATTTAAGATGGCACTGGAAGGGAATGCTGCCATTCCTTCCTCTTACTGTATATCTGGCTCATCATGTGAGACTTCCTTCTATTCCATTGACCAAGGCAACACAGAGTGGTTTGAAACCCATGGTGGGTCTTTGCATTAGTCTCAGTGACTTTTTTGGTAGCCTCTTCAGGAGATGAGAAGCATATGAAGCCAAACCCTTTGCTTCTCCCATTCTCTAGTATTATATTACTTTGATTGATTAAAAAGGATAAAACTCTTTCAGAAACTTCTCATCACCAGTGGTGTCATTTAAATTCCGTTTTAAAAATTATACAAATGTACTTTGGATAATATTTTGAAATACTTAATTGTTATTTTAGTTTAGGTAACATGGACACAATAATGCTAACATTTATGGTTTTGTTGTGCGAAGTTAATGTACCTCACTGTAAGGTTCGCTTGGGATCACCCTGCTCCTCCCATCCAAAAAGGACCAGACTGCATCCCATCTGGCTGCACTACATCTGCTTCCTGTGGATAAAGAAATGCCAAACCAATCACACCATCCTCTATCTCTCTCCCGCCAAAGAGCAAACGTTCCTTTTGTCAACTTACTGCCAGAGAAATCATATTGTTCTTTGCCCCCTTTCTGCCAGATACTTTAAAAATCCTGTTGAGCCTTGCCCAGGCAGAGTTCTACTCCAGTCTCACCAGAGATTGGTAGGGTCTGCCTGGGAGTGTACCCAAATAAACTCCTATTTCTTCACTTTACTTGTCTCTGTCTTCTGTCTGCACTGGCTAAGGTCCTGAGACCTATCTCTCTCCACCACCAAAATATCCAAGACCCTACACACCTGTCCTTTGTGTTATTTCTAGATATTCAGTCTATCATATCCACTAGTATATTATTGTAGATATCCAGTCTCTGATATCTGCCAACCCTATCTTGTTTCAGTCATTCAAATTTTTCTTTTAACATATCTGCCATTTCACTTTCTTATTTGCATTTCCTGCTATGATTTATCACCATGCATGATACCCCGTGGGAACCACCCCTACCCCACCAAGAGTGAACCAGGAGAGCTATTTAGCAAAAATATGGGTTATTTAAAAAACCACCTTGGTAACCAGAAGTTATACATTGTGAATTGGTAAAATATGAGTTATTATAAAAAGATGCATACATTTAGTAAAAAGGTTAATGATCAGAAATCTTTATTAACAAATAGGTATCAGACTTCACTAGTAAGAATTCCAGGAAGATCCTAAAGACTTTCTTATCTGTGTCATTCCAGAAAAGCCTCCAGCCAAGGACCTATGAAGTTGCTAATAAATTTGCTTAAACTTACAAGAAGGGGAAAATGTGGGACACTTTAAAATAGAAGCTTCTCTAGTCTTCCTCTTTTTTGCATTCACTGGGAAAAAATTGAATAAACAACTTTTCAGGTTAAACTGTATATCAGTTTGCCTGGTAAAATAACTACTTTTCTTACAGATCCTAAGTCAAATCTACTAGTGACTTTGAGAAGAGTAAGAGTATTGCTTGAAGTTATATACTAAACAGATTGGGCTGAATGTAATTAGGTAGAAGGTAAGGCGCTTTCAAGTGCCAAACTTTTTGATCCCTAGTATCCCATATGGTTTTTGAGCACTGCCAGGTATAATTCCTGAGTGCAGAGCCAGGAGTAATCCTTGAGCATCTGAGCATTGCTGGGTGTGACCCTACACACACACACACACACACACACACACACACACACATACACACACTCGTATTAAACAGATTATGAGAGGAGACTTAAAAAAATTAATCAAGAAATCTCAGTACAAATGTAATGTCGGGGCTATTTAGCATGCTGGGATTTCATGGGAAATATTTTCACTTAAGGGTGTTTGTAATATGTAATATAACTAGTGATATGGGTATCTGAAAATTGATTGGAAACCTCAAAGACAATCTTATATTTTGGTTATTTCTGAATATTTTAAAAATAGTGTCTGAAAAAAACTGCTTTAATAGTTTTGTTCAAAGAAGTCTGGGCAAAGATGCCTTAGACAAATGCTCCAGATAAATGCATCATAAACTTGGACAAAAATGTATGGTAATCTGTTAAGATTACAACTTCAGAGTCTACTCACCACCTTGAATTAAGTGTCATTCTTACAACTTTACATAACTTTCCTTATGAAACTTTAAACATTATTTCTGACTCATATGTTAAAATATTAATAAGTCAATTTTCTGAAAAAGTATTAAATGTCCCAGTAACAGATTATAGCATGCGTAACACGTTTATAAGCAGCCAATTTATATTATTCACAACAAATCACATTCTAAATGTCCCAGAGAAAGACCTAAAGGCACTGCTAATGCAGACTAAGCCTGTTAGCCCCCATTTCAACCTCAATAATCAGTGGTATCAGAATTGGAAAAGCTCCACATAAAGAATTTGATGATACCCAGTCAGATGCAAAAGAGATAGAGCTTGTCCATATTTCCAGTTTGCCAAATTATTTCTTCCATTCCATACAATCAGGGAACTAACTCAAGAGGTCTGGTGCCATCCATTTATGATAATGGATGTCACTAATTATGTAGAGTTATGCTGATAGTGTTAGATCAGGGAATTAAAAAAAGGGGTAAATTAACACAAAGAGAAATGGGAAGTTACTGTGACCCTTTACCAGAACAAGGCCCAAGAGAATCAACAGAAACTTGCAGCACCTGTTTTCAGAATGAAGTTCTAGTAAATTACACCATGACTGAGTTGTGACTTGAGTCAGGATATATGCTTTGTTAAAAGTTATCCCTGTTCCAACCCCCTGGCCCCCCCATGCCACTCCACCTGTAACTTGCTTGCTTGATTAGTGAAATGCCAAGATATGGTTTTGTCCTTTAAAAAAAACTTGATTTTTGCCTCTCTTAACCAGACTGGCTTTGAGAGAGCAGTCGCTGGCCAACTAATAAAGACTTCTTGACTGAGACAAAGACTCTGACTCTGCAATATTATTGCAGTGCCTAGCCTATAACTATCAATATATTCATGTATAAATATGAAAGAGGCAGGCAGGCAGACAGGGAAAGGACTCCACACCCCCTCCAATGGCAGTTATTTTGAGTAATAAAACCAACTAACCCTAAGAGAGCCAGGAAAGATTTTGCGGACACAGGAATTAAAGCCTGATAAGACCTTTATCTGGTGCCATTGCAGTATCAGAGAAAGCTGGACCCTCCCTCCAAGAAAAGCTCCAACAGAAACAAAGGCCAGAATGAAATACAACCGTCTCACACACTTCCCTCTAAGGAAACGTTTTTGGATCATTTTTAGCGAATTATTCACAACAAGCAAAACAAAATAAATTATTTAGGTTCTGTTTTGGTGGCAGGGTTTGGGGAGTCGAGTTAGGAACATTCAAAATATGGTGGTGGGAAGGTATAATTGTGGTGGGATTGGTGTTGGAATATTAAATGTAATTATTGTGAACAACTTTATAAAAATAAAATAAAATTTTAAAAAAGGAAAGAAAGAAAGGCCAGAAAGGGATAGCAAAAAAAACCATCAAATACTCCCAACTCTATCCCTTGGCAACCATCCCAGCAATGAACTCTTACCTAGTTGGAAAGACCCAGGTAGGGCAACTTAGGAGAAACTCTATACAAACCAACTTGGAACAAAGGAGGTGAGGCCATATTGCTGCTGCATGCATGTGGTGTCTGAGCACACGTGTTGTCCACATCTCTCCTCTGGAGTTGTGTACTTTCATATCTAATGTTGATATTGAAAGAGGAGGCCTCAGTTTACCCTTGCCATCTGCTGTTAGCAGTCCCACTTTGGGCTGGCCCATTCTACATTTTTTCACTCCCTGCAAATTCTTAGTTTTTTTCTGATAAACAGGGAGTTAACAATTGTTCATCCTAAAATTCTTCCCCAGAGTTTAAACTCATAGAGAGGCTAAGATAATGGACAGTACCTGAGGCAGATGGCCAGAAAGACTCAAACCAGCCTGACCACCCTGAAGATTCCCTGCATTCTCTGGAGTAACTGTCACTTAATCACTTAATCACTTAACTTCCCATTAGTCGTCGATTTGCTCGAGCGGGCGCCAGTAACGTCTCCATTTGTCCCTGTCGCGTGCTAGTGTAGCCCAATGGCATCTGTTCGCTCCGGGAACATGAAGGGCCTCAAACCGATCGTTCATGATCTTGACGAAGAAGTCTGACCATCTGGTAGGTGGGCGGCCACGCGGTCTCTTGACATCCCGTGGAATCCAATCAGTAACAGCTCTAGTCTTTAAATCTCATTACGTGACCAGCCCATCTGATTTTCGATACCTTGGCAAATGAGACAGCGTCCCTGATCCTTGATCGTCGACGGATGTCAGAACTCCGGATTCGTTCTCTCATTTGAGTGAAACGTGATATTCCAAGCATAGCTCTTTTTATTCTTCTTTGGGAGACCTGAATGACGTTCTCATCTTGTTTGCGTAGGGCCCAGGTCTCTGAGGCATATGTTAATGCAGGAAGAACAGTGGAATCAAAGAGATGTGCCCGGAGCCGGAGGTTCTTCGTCCTCTTAGCTATTTCTTCGACTCTCTTGAAGGCGTTCCAAGCCGCTCTCTTCCTCCTGCGCAGCTCGGGTGCCAGGTCATTTTTCATGTTGACCTCTCGACCTAGGTACACATAGCTGTTGCATTCAGAGATGGTCGTTCCATTGAGAGCGAATGGGGCGTCAGGAATGAGGCTGTTTCTCATAAACATTGTCTTCGTAAGATTCAGCTGTAGTCCTACCTTTCCACACTCACGGTCAAAGTCGGCCAGCATTTGTGCCGCTTGGCTGATGTTTGGTGTTATTAAAACAATGTCATCAGCAAAGCGGAGGTGGTGTAGTTGCCGACCATCTATCTTCACTCCCATTCCTTCCCATTCCAGTCGTCGCATGATGTTCTCGAGGGTGGCACTGAAGAGTTTCGGTGAAATGGTATCACCCTGCCGCACCCCTCTCTTGACATCAACGATCACTTCTTTGTAGAATGGTGAGATCCTGGTAGTGAATCCGCAATACAGCTCACGGAGGATCCTGATGTATTGGGCTTGAATGCCCTGATTGGCTAGGGCTTCAATGACCGCTTCCGTCTCAACAGAATCAAAGGCTTTCTTTAAATCAATGAACGTTAAGCAGAGCGGCATCTTGAACTCCCGAGAAACCTCAATGAGCTTGGTTATAGTGTGTATGTGGTCGATGGTGCTGAATCCTTTGCAGAACCCTGCTTGCTCGCATGGTTGTCCTTCATCTAGTGTTCTGCCAATTCTATTTAGGATGACTCGAGTGAACAACTTGTAGATGACAGACAATAGGCAGATCGGACGATAGTTGCCAATGTCATGGATGTCTCCCTTCTTGAACAGTAGTACGGTCCTGCTGGTTTTCCATTGGGACGGAACCTTGCATTCAGACAGGTAGCGAGTGAAGAGCCGAGCCAGTGTATTGATGAGTACTGACGGCAGGTTCTTCAGGTGTTCAGGTCTGACCTTGTCTGGGCCGGGTGCTGTTTGTTTCTTTACCGACGAAATGGCGTGTCGGATTTCGGAAGGGAGAACGTTGGGAACGACATACCCATCCTGTGGAATTTGGTATGTCGGCAAGTGGACATAGCTATCGAAGAGATTTGAGTAGAAGTCATGGATAATCTTCTCCATTGCCGTTCTGGAGGATGTGACACTACTTCCACTACCCAGCCGTCGCCACACTCCAGGACGCTTTCCGGACCCGCGCGGCAGCTCCGGCCGAGACCCACGCACGACTGAAGACGACTGAAGACCCACAGAACAAGATAAGCGGAACTCTCTGAGACCTTGGACTCCAGGCTCGGCGGACCCAGGGACAGAGCTTCTCTGCTTGCTCCCACCACCACAGGTGACAAAGGGATTCTAATCAGGAGCCCCACCCTACCCTGCCCTGTCTGCTTCCATCAACCACCAGGGATCGAATTGTGCACAGGAGACCCACCCTACCCAGATAAATACCCCACTGGCAGACTTCCACTCTCGACACTACTTCCACTACCCAGCCGTCGCCACACTCCAGGACGCTTTCCGGACCCGCGCGGCCGCGCGACACATCATAAGACACTAAATACCCATCTTCTGGAATTGTCGTACCATATTTGATAGGGTTCAAATATGGTAACACCTACAAGGGTGATTAGAGGTCACCCCAAAAGCCTCTATCCCTCTTGGAAAGACTGGCAAGCTACCGAGAGTATTCCGCCCGCACGGAAGAGCCTGGCAAGCTATCCGCTGTGTATTCGATATGCCAAAACCAGTAACTACAACTGGTCTCATTCACCTGACCCTGAAGGCTTCACCGACATGGCAGCACTGAGAAGGATGAGAAAGGAGAGGCCGACAAAATCTCAAGGCCGACCTAGGCTGCCACAACGAAGGAAGACAAAAATGATCGTCTGTACTTTCAATGCACGTACGCTAGCATCAGATGCATCCATCGAGGACCTGATGGTACAAGCGCGAATGATCAAGTACGACATCATTGGTCTGACCAAGACAAGAAGGCATGAGTCTCACCATGCCGTTTTCGACACTGGAGAAGAATTGTTCCTCGGAACATGCGATAAAAGAGGTGTTGGAGGCGTTGGTGTCCTTGTCAACACAAACTTGGCCAAGAGCATTGATTCATTCGAATGCCTAACAACCCGAATCGGACGTTTACATTTGAATAGATGTGGTTCACTGCCTGCAGTTTCTATCTTCGTTGTCTACGCACCAACATCTCATTATGATGAAAGAGAAATCGAGAAGTTCTACATGGAGCTAGAGAAGTTCTATAAAGAAGACCACACCTTCTACAAGATCATTGTGGGTGATTTTAATGCCAAGATAGGACCGAGAAGATCAGCTGAAGAACTTCACATCGGGACCCATGGCCTAGAACGGAATGAACAGGGTGAGAGACTGTCTGAGTTCATCATGTCGACCAAAACCATTCATGGTAACTCACAGTTCCAGAAGGCAGAATCTAAACGATGGACATGGGAGTCTCCCGGTGGACGATTCCACAACGAAATAGACCACATCATATTCAATCGACGGTTTTGCCTGACTGATGTCGCTGTTGTCCCAAAATTTCGAACGGGATCGGACCACCGTCTCCTTCGTGCAAAATTCTACTTCACAGAGCGGGGAGAAAGGGCTGCAAAGTTCAAAAAGAGAACTCCCAGAATGACCACCAACTGGGAACTCTTTGGTACTATTGCGGCAACATGGGAAGATGCCATTGTTGACAACATTGACGAGGAATACGATCGACTGGTTCAGCACCTCCATGAATGTGCGAGGAATGCCAAGAGAGAGATAGCCACAAAAAGTCGCCTATCTTCGAAAACTCTTGAGCTAATTCGCCAGCGTGGTTTGGCGCATGCCTCAGGCAACCGCAAGCTAACGTCCGAGCTTGCAAAGCAGTGCAGAGATGCGATCAAGGAAGACCTCAAAGAGAGAAGAGCAGAAGTACTGGTAGATGCGGCAGAAGCCGGGAAAAGTATTCGTAACGCCCGCCTGTCCTTCGCCAACTATAAGACCAAGATGACTGCCCTCCGACGTCCTGATGGATCCATCACATCCTCCAGAACGGCAATGGAGTAACTGTCAATTAGTAAGAAATGCAAAGGGCCTTTAAAAAGATCTACATAAATCCTTACTTTTAACTTAGTCCTATGGTAAATTACTCCCTATTTGGGGAGCAGCTTTTCTTCTCTTTTCTACTTTCCAATAGACTTTTCTACTTCCCACCTCTGAGTCTGAGCATCTTTATTATTCAGTATTTTCATTCTTGAAAATATTAAAGAACCTGGGAATAGTAAATTACCAGAGACCTGCTGCCGCTGCTTCTGCCTCACCCGCATCCTTCAAAGCTTGTCTAGGATTACACTCACAGTTAAAGAACAAGAAGTGTGCCAGACTCGAGGTCTCTGTCACCTGTCTCTTTGTTTTCAGACTCCTAGTCTTACAGTGTTATCGGAAAAAGAAGGGGCCACTAGTTAGAAGGTGACTAGCACTATGTGGCTGTTTTTAAGGTGCATGAAAGGTCTATTCCATTTCCCTTCTCTGATTCCCACTTTCCCCTGGAGAGTGGAATGTCACAGTTTAAGGAGTTGGGTTCTTTTCTGGCAACCCCAAAGTGCTACCTCTGCTCTTGTTTCTGTCTCCGCAGCCCGACAGGAGCATGATCTCTAACCTCAGAATATGTGGCCTGTGAAGGTCTCACCTCGGCTTAGAGATTCATATCCAGCCCTCCAGTGTGCACTTTGGGATATTCTTTCTGCTCTTGCTTTTGTCCCAATGGCCTGAGAGTAGAATGAGTCCTAACCGAAATGTAAGCAGTCTGCAAATGTCCTCATCTCAGCTTAGATGCTTGCATCCAGCCCTCCAGTATGTGCCCTGAGACATCTTTTTCTTGGTCTCCATCTTCCAGTCACGCATAAGTGCTCTGCCCCTAGACTCTAGATTTAATCCTCCTATCTCCAGGGTCCTATGGCTTTTCCCTAAGACTGGCCCTGATAAAGCTTGCTTCCCAGGAGATGGCCCGGAGGCCAGTACTCCTGAGCCCTGTGGCAGCACAGCCTGCCCTTGCCCTGGTGGCTTTTTGTGCCACAGGCAGTGCACTTTGTAGTGTGAATGCAGCAGAGGCCACAAGGCCAGTCAAATAGCGGGTTGTGTGCAAGCTACGTCTAGGGGCTAGTAAGGTAGTAGTCCAACCTCCCTCTCACTCACAGCTCTAGATCATTCTTATTCAGTCACCTTCCTCCTTCCTCCAGGAGGCAGTTCACAGATATTTTGTTCAGATCTTTAGTCATGGGTGCTGACTGAAACTTTCCATCCTCTACCTACAACCCCTTTTATTTGGGGGCTAGTGCCTGTTTTTATTAGCCCAGGGCTGAAGCCTTCTATTTTGGGCACCCAGAAATTGTTTGCCCATCCAGAGCAGGATATTCCAGGCCCCTAGGCAGGGTCTGATACCTACAGCTAAGTGCAGTGTTCCTTCTCTCTTGGCTAGGATCTCTGTTTGCAGAAAATCAATGATTGCTGGGTTTCCTGGAAGGGGCAGGTAAGCACTTCAAGAATGTTTGAACCCATACTGCAAGATTTGAACTCATGTGGAAGAGAGGACGCTAGCTCATCGGGTAGCAAATTGGGTAGCACCCTGAGGATGCTCAAGAATCTCCTGGGGCTGGACCGATAGCATAGCGGGTAGGGCGTTTGCCTTGCACGCAGCCAACATGACCGACACAGGTTCGATTCCCAGCACCCCATATGGTCCCCCGAGCACCGCCAGGAGCAATTCCTGAGTGCATGAGCCAGGAGTAACCCCTGAGCATCGCCGGGTGTGACCCAAAAACCAAAAAAAAAAAAAATCTCCTTATTTCTTTTTTTTTAAAATAATTTATTTATTTATTGAATCACTGTGGGAAAAGTTACAGAGCTATCAGGTTTAGGTCTCAGTCATGTAAATATCAAACACATTTCCCTTTACCAATACTTATTTTTAACTGCGAACCCCAATAGAACCCCACCTCCCACCCCTCCCAATTCCCGTGAGGCAGATGAGTTCTAGTTAACACTCTATCTACTTTGACTAGATTCATTGTTTCGATAAAAGATGCACCATTATTATTTAGAGTTTACGACCCCCCCCCCAAATCAGACATGTTGAAAAAGCGTTGTGAAATGATTTGCTTTCTACGGCTGGAGCGGTAGCACAGCGGGTAGGGCGTTCGCCTTACAAGCGGCCAACATGGCCGACCCGAGTTCGATTCCTCCGCCCCTCTCGGAGAGCCTGGCAAGCTACCGAGAGTATTTGATATGCCAGACACAGTAACAACAAAGTCTCCAATGGAGACGTTACTGGGCCCGCTCGAGCAAATCGACGATCAACGGGAGGGCCTTTACCTTTACTTACAGCTGGGTTTAATAATTAAATGATGTCGTTTGGCTGCCATAGCGGCCGCGCAGTTTTGGATTTCTGCTATTTTACTTTCTATTAAAAGTTAGATAGTTAAGAGATTGGTTTCGTGCTCTGGAGTCGTGGCCGTGCCGGAGAGCAGCTCGTGGGGGGCAACTGGTGACCTCGGTAGGGCGTGAAGGACGGACCGGAACGCCCCCCTTCCCATGAGGTCCCTGCCGCCCCCATCCCCGGCTCAAACCTGCTGTCCACAAGGCTCCCGTGCGGCCGACATCTTTCTTTCCAGAGAGGAGAGGGCGACTGGGCAACACCCTTTCCCCTCCGGGCAGGCATGCTGGCGCGGTTTAACACATAGTCCATTCGCTTTTCTGCTCCAAGTGGCTGGTTTTCTGCGCTAAGTCCTTGTGCTTCTGGGGCCGTGGCCGTGCTGGAGAGCCGCTCGTGGGGGGCAACTGGTGACCTCGGTAGGGCGTGAAGGACGGACCGGAACGCCCCCCTTCCCATGAGGTCCCTGCCGCTCCCCACCCCCGGCTCAAAACTGCTGTCCACAAGGCTCCCGTGCGGCCACCATCTTTCTTTCCAGAGAGGAGAGGGCGGAATCTCCTTATTTCTACAGATGGGAAACGTCACCTCCAGAATTACTCCTTTAGAGTACATTTGTAGAAACTGGCAAACATTTGATTTGAGACTCTCAAGAAAGATAGATATGTTTTCCCCCTCAGGCATACTCAGGTGTGCTCTGGACGGTGATAAGTGGCAGGAATAGGGAAGTGTTATTTTTGCTACCTATTTTGCCAGCGATGGGAAAATGGTGAGAATTTCCCCCATTGTAAGTTACTCTGGGAACTGTGCCTGGCAAACAGGAGCAATAGCAAGGGACCTATAATGAAAGCTTAAACAAAATTCAGGAGGATTGGAGTCAGTAAAGCAGGAAGGGGACAAACAAGGTGTTAGGCCATATGTGTAAGCAAACTAAGTATTGTTGGATCCCTGGTACAGGGGCTCTTCTAGCTGACTTGAGGTATAATTGCTGGGAGGTCATTCTATAGTTTGGTTGCAACAGGCTCGGTAGGAGGAGTCTTGCAAGTTTTAGGTACCTAAACGAACACAAGTCCCAGCGTGAGCCATAACTGACATAGATCATGGTTAAACTGTGGAGCCTCCGTCCCTTCCTGAGTGGCGTTGGCTATACTTTTACCTGTCTCAGTATCAGAAAGTACCCAGCACCAAAACTTGGGTACATAAGGAGTTTGCTCCGCAGCTGTCACTACAAGCAAACAGAAGCAGAGAATAACCTGTACCGCTCCCATGATTCCCTTAAGTCACTTTCTCCAGCCGTATCTTTGTTTTTTTCTTACTTTTTGGGTCACAGCCCATGAGATACAGGGCGTCACTCCAGTCTTTTCTTGAGGGAGTGGGTTTCCATTGCCCAGACACGTCACTGTTCAGTGTCTTCCTGTTCTTCAAGGGATGAGGCCGCTTTCACATGTGAAACACGGACCCAGGCTTTTATCCCATCCACCTTCAGAGAGGTAGGCATGGTAAGGACCACGGATCAAGGTGAAGGGGCCTCTCCATCGAGGTTCAAGGGTGGCTGTCTTATATTGCCGAACCCAGACCTGGTCTCCTGGTGCATAAAGGTGAGAAGCCACCAGTTCCCCTTTGCTCCCACTTGGAGCTGGGTCTGGATGGCTTTTATGGCCTGTAAATGACTGGAGAAGAGAATAATCAGACATTTCTGTCTACACTTTCTCTTTTTGGCTAAGTCAGCAAGGTGGAGGCTGATGAAAAAGAATTTCAAAGGGAGCGAAGTTCTTACAGTAGGGGGAGTTTCATACTAGCAATAGAGCAAAGGGAAGGAATTGAAGTTTCTTAGGGGGATGGGGTGGGGAGGCCTTTCTTTTTTTTTTTTTCCCTTTATTTTATTTTATTTTTTTTAAAGTTGTAGATTTACAATTTTTTGTGCTTTGGTTTCAATTATACAATGATCAGATACCCATCCCTCCACCAGTGCCCATTTTCCACCACCATGGATAATATCCCTCCCACCCCCATCCCCCCATCCCCCCGTCTCTGTGGCAGGGCAATCCCCTGTGTTCTCTCTCTCCTTTTGGGTGTTGTGGTCTGCAAAAGAGGCATTGAGTGGCAAACATGTTCAGTCCATAGTCTACTTTCGACATGCATCTCCCCTCCTGGGAGGATCCTCCAAACATCCTTTATTTGGTGCTCCCTTCTCTATCTGAATAGCCCTTTCCTCTAGGATACCCGGCTGGGGGAGGCCTTTCTTAATCTACCTACCTACATCACATGTCCCCAGAGATTTCACCACCTTAAATCTTTAAAAGGGAAAATGGTCAAAAGTCCATCTTCTGGAGATGCTTTATATTGACAATGGGGCTTTAGACCCTGCCTGCACAAGGGGTGAAATCTCATGCTACCTTTAATGAGGCCCAGGCAATGAATTGATTGGGTTCTTGAAAACATCAATATCTGAAAGAAAATATCAGATTAGTTAAGTTAAGGAATGACACTTTGAAATGATTAAACTTTGGGCCTATTCCTGTGATTATAAGAAAAAGAATCATTTTCTCACCTATGACTTTGGTTGACATGAATTGACTTACTGTGTCCGGATATTTCTAATGAACAATGGTCAATGGCATTTTGTCCTTGAAGATACCTTTAGCTTCAATGTCACAGAGGTTTTGCTGACCTTTTCTTCAATGTACCTTATAGATTCTGGTCTGATGTTGAGGTCTTTAATCCATTTTGATCTTACTTTTGTGCATGGTGTTAGGTAGAGATCTGAGCCCATTTTTTGCATGTAGCTGTCCAGTTTTGCCAGCACCATTTGTTAAAGAAACTTTCCTTGATCCATTTTGCATCTCTTGCTCACTTATCAAAGATTATATGTTCATACATTTGAGGGTATGTGTAAGGATGTTCAACCCTATTCCACTGGTCTGCAGGTCTGTTTTTATTCCAATATCAGGCTGTTTTAATTATTACCACTTTGATTTTAATTAAATCATTAACATTTTAATTAAATTTCAATTCAATTTATTTAAATTCAATTTAAATTAAATTTAATTAAATTTTAAATTGATTCAATTAAAATTAAATTAAATTAATTAATAAAATTTTAATTAAATCATTAGAATGATTTAATTATTACCAGTTTGAAGTTGAGGAAGCTGATGCTCCCCATCTTTTTTCCCAAGAATTGCTTTAGCTATTCTTGGGGGTTTGTTGTTTCATATGAATTTCAGGAAGTGTTTGGTTAATTTCTTTGAAAAATATCATGGGTACCTGTATAGAAATTGCATTGAATCTGTATAACGCTTTGGGGAGTATTGCCATTTTGACACTGTTAATTCTCCCAATCCAGGATCAGGGGATGTGCTTCCATTTCCTCTTCTATTTCTTGAAGTAGTGCATTGTAGTTTCCTTTGCAAGGTCCTTTACCTCCTTAGTTAAGCTGATTCCGAGGTACTTGATTTTGTGAGGCATGATTGTGAACGGGATTGCCTTTTTCGTATCACTTTCTTCTCTCTCATTATTTGCGTATAGGAAAGTCATGAACTTTGGGGAATTGATTTTATAGTCTGCGCTTAACCATACAAGTCTATTGTTTCTAGAAGTTTTTGGTAGAGGCTCTAGGGTTCTCTAAATATGTCATGTCATCTACAAATAGTGAAAGTTTGATTTCTTCCTTTCTTATTTGGATGCCCTTGATGCTTTTATTCTTGCCTAACTGCTATGGCAAGTACTTCCAGTACTTTATTGAATAGTAGTGGTAAGTGTGGGCATCCTTGTCCTGTTCCTGATCTTAGAGGTAAGGCTCTTAGTTTTTTCTCATTGAGGATAATGCTTGCCATAGGCTTATGCTAGATGGCCTTGACTATATTGAGAAAAGTTCCTTCAATTTCCCATTTTAGTGAGAGTTTTCATCATAAATGGGTGCTGGATCTTGTCAAATGCTTTCTCTACATCTATTGATATGATCAAATGGTTTTTATCTTTTATTTAATGATATTATGGATTATGTTGATTGACTTCCAAATGTTAAACCATACTTGCATACTTGCGTATGATCTTTTTGATGAATTGTTGGATTCTACTTGCTAATATTTTGTTGAGGATATTTGCATCTGTGTTCATCAGGGATATCTCCTGTAATTTCCTTTTTTGGTGATGTCTCTATTTGCTTTCAGTATTAGGGTGATATGTGCCTCATAGAAACTGTTTGGGAGAGTTTCTGTTTCTTCAACTTCCTGGAAAAGCTTGAGAGGAACTGGCAATAGGTCCTCTTTAAATGTTTGGAAGAATTCACTAGTGAATCCATTTGGACTTGGGCTTTTGATTTGGAAAGATTTTTAATTACTGTTTCAATTTCCTTGATGGTGATAGGTCTATTTAGGTATTTCAAATCTTCTTGGTTCAGCCTTGGGAGGTTATAGGAATCCAGGAATTTATCCATTTCTTCTAGGTTCTCTTGTTTCATGGCATATAGACTTTCAAAGTAATCACTGATGATCTTTTGAATTTATTTGGTTTCTGTTGTGATTTCCCCCTTTTCATTTCTGGTTTGGTTTATTAGGGTTTTCTCTTTCTTTGTGAGTCTTGCTAGTAGTTTATCAATTTTGTTTATTTTTCTCAAAGAACCAGCACTTGGTTTCATTGACCTTTTGGATTGTTTTTTTTTGGGGGGGGGTTTCCATGTCTGCTCTATGTTTTATTATTTCTTTCCTTCTGCCTGGTTTGGGGTCTTTTTGTTGATCCTTTTCTAAGATCTTGAGCTGTGAAGTCAAGTTATTTGTGTGGGCCCTTTCTCCCTTCCTGAGAAATGCTCGCAGAGCTATAATATTTTCCCTCAACACTGCTTTAGCCGTGTCCCACAAGTTCTGGTAACTAGTGTCTTCATTCTCATTTGTTTCCAGGAATATTTTTATTTCTTCCTTGATTTCCTTCTTGACCCACTCATTATTCAACATTGAGTTGTTTACTTTCCAGGTCTTTGATTATTCTCTGTTTCTGTGTGTGAATAACTTCTATCTTCAGCGCATGAAAAAAAGATTTGATACAATTTCTATCCTTCTGATTCTGTTTTGTGGCCGAGTCATAGTCTATCTTGGAGAATGTTCCATGTGCACTGGAAAGAATGTGTATTTGTTTTTTGGGGGATGAAAAGCTCTGTATATATCTGTTAACCGTCTCTCCCCCATTTCTTCGTTCAAAGTCAGTACTTCCTTGCTAAGATTTAGTCTGGTTTATCTATCAAGAAGTGACAAGGTGGTGTTGAAGTCTCCAACTACTACTACTGTGTTGCTACTAATGTCCTCCTTGTAGACTATTAGCAGTTGTTTTAAGTATCTAGCTGGTCTCTCATTGGGTGTGTATATGTTTTGGAGTGCGATTTCTTCCTTTTGTACACATCTCTTGATTATTAAAAATGGCCCTCGCTGTCCTTTCTATTTTTTTCAGTCTGAAATCTATGTTGTTGGATACTAGTAAGGCCACTCTGGGTTTTTTAAGGGAGTTGTTTCCTTGAATGATTATTTCCCATCCTTTGACTCTGAGTCTGTGTTTGTTCTGACTGTTCGGATGTGTTTATTTTAGGCAGCAGAATGTGGGGTTGAGTTTTTAAATCCATTTTGCCACTCTGTGTCTCTTAATTGGTTCATTGAGACCATTGACATTGAGAGAAATTATTGTCATGGGGTTTTGTGCCATATTTCTGTAGAGGTTTGTTGTGCTTGTAGGGGTTTTTCTTGCCTTACAGTACCCCCTTTAGTCCTTCTTTTAAAGTTGGTTTTGAGTCTATGAAGTTCCTGAGCTTTTGTTTATCCATGAAATAGTGTATCGTTACTTCGAGTTTGAGTAAGAGTTTAGCCGGATAAAGTATTCTTGGTGAGGCATTCATGTCATTTATTTTTTTCACTATATCCCACCACTGTCTTTGGGCTGGAAGATTTCCTCTGATAAGCCTGCTGTAAATCTATGGGGTACTCCTTTATATGTAATTTCTTTCTTTGACCCTGTTGCTTGCAGTATTGTGCCTCTATCCGTGGTATTCGTCATTCTGATTATAATATCTTTACCCTATGTTATTGGAGTCTCATTTAGCTGGTACCTTTCGGGCTCCTTGGATCTGCATGCCTGCAATCTCCAGCTCTGGGAACTTCTCAGCAATGATATCTTTAACTGTTGTTTTTTCAATGGGGTTGCCACCCTCTCCTTCTTGTACTCCGAGGATTCTTCTTTTGTTCCTGTTGAGTTCATCCCTTAGGTCTCTGACTTACCCTAGAACTATTTTGAGGTTTCTTTTCCCATTGTATGTTGTTGCCTGTATGCTTTCTGTAGCTCATCTTCAAACTCACTTATTCTGTCTCCAGCGGTAGTCATTCCAACTGTTGAGGGCACAGACTGAGTTTTTTATTTTGTCTACCGAATCCTTTATTTGACATGTCTATTTGTAGCTTTCTTTTTTTTTTTTTTTGCTCTCATTGTTTCCTGTATTTTCTTGGCTGTCTGTTCCACTGTTTCTTTCATGTCCTCCTTTAATTTACTGGATGTCTGTTCCAGCATTTCTTTGAATTCGTTGAACATCCTCAACTTTTCATCTCTGAATCTGTTTCTGAGAGATTATATTTGTGGGAATTTCCTGCTTAATCTTCAGTGCTCTTTTTTCATCCACTCTTCATGGCCGGGATCTGTGCTTTTTCTTCATGTTGCTGTGGTAATATGGAGATGGGTCCCTTCAGTTCACTATCAGTGACCATCTCTCCCTGCAAGGGAGGATTCTAGATGGACTCGGTTGATGGTGGTCTCTTTTTCCCCTTTAAGAATACAAGCTTTTTGCCTTTCCTCTGTGCCTTATGTGGGGCCACTAATGTAGCTTCAGCGAGTGTGTTCTTTTTTCACTGGGATTGTTCAATTCTTTGTGTTCACTGTTATTTTGGTCTTTGGGGGGGAGTATTTTGATTGGTATAGGCTACTGGATTATTTGCCTAGTGTCATTGAGATAGCCAGGATGTACTCTTCAGAATTAGGTAACGGAGGCTGAGTTGTGAGTCTACAATTCTTGGAAAGGGAAAAATAACTGTGTCCGCCACATAGGCCACACCCACCAGCCGCTTTACCTGTGCAGGCAGCGGTGGGTAGCTTCAGTGCCTGCTTGGCATTTGGAGCTCACTTCTGGCCCTCCTGGGGCTCACGGGATCCCAGGTCTGGTCGCCGGGTACTCCCACCATCTGCCTCACCTGTGCAAGGAGCAGCGGGTCACTTCAGTGTCTGAGTGGGGTTTGGAGCTCACTTCTGGCGCTCCCGGGGCTCATGGGGTTTCTCCTGGCCTGGAGGTCCACTGGGCCCTTGGCCGGGAACTTCTTCACCTTTGTAGAACTAGCATGTGAGTTTTACAAGAGAGAGAAGTTACAAAAACCTGGTTTTCTCTCCACCTTCACTTTAAATTTGCCAGATGACTCAATAAATCAGACTTGTTATTTTTCATAAAGACAGCAAGACTGGAGAAATCTCTATTTGGGGTGGCCCATTATTTACTGAGAAGTTCTGGGGATTGGCCAAAGACAGGAGACACAGTGGCATTGATTTTTATCTGGCACGTCAGAGTTACCCAGGCTTGGCCATAAGATGTACAGATCAGGTCCCACAATGATATGGAGGTGTCCTCAAGCCTAAGGAGTGTGCTGAAGGTGGCCCTGGACCTGTCAGTTTCTATAGGTCCTGGCAGAAAGGAGCCAGAAATGAATGGGATATCATCCCCTCTTCAGGGCTGGGATGGACCTTGGTTTCCAGTTTTTTCTTGACCCTAGGAGCAGGGTCTAGGCTTGGTTAGTCACTGAATATCTGTAGATTCCTCATTTTGAATAGCAGAAACAATTTCCAGTCTTTCCGTGAGTTGGTCTGCCTTTAAAATCTCCCTGAGGTTTATAGGGTACTTGTCACAGTAACTGTTAAATATCTGCTCCTGTCATTTAGACCAGTCCCTTGACTCTCTGGAAGAGGGTTTTGGAGTTCCATAGCTAGATTCCTGTCTGCATTAGGGGTAAACCCTTTTACAGAGAAGAAACACTTTCTATCTGGGTTTTTGCAAAGCAACATTTTGTCATTAAGCATCAAAAACATACTACAAAAGGTACAAAAGAAGAGAAAAACAAATATTTCACTTTATTCATAACGAGATGTAATATACCCATTTGCACTGGGTACTAGTCAAAGAAGCATTAAGATCTGTAGGGATAAAGCATAGTTTAACTTCATGTTTAATTCATTCAATCTCGTGTTGAAAACCTTGATTTCCAGTAAACTTTTAAAAGAATTCAATTGTCTCAAGCACTGTATCAGGAGTCTGGATCATCCTAAATGGATGATCATACAGAATAGCAAAATTGGCTACTAACAACTAAAATGGCTGCACTTTGGTTAAGGCTGAAAATGGCTATACTTTGATTCTAACATAACTTAGCTTATATAAAACACTACCTAGGGTCTACTAACACATGCTTCCATTGATAAGCAAATCATGACCCTGCTGGAAGCACTAAAGTCAGCAGCTGAGTAGCATGAGGCTTTGATAGATCAATTTAGACTTAAACTGACCCTATTTTTAATTTTTTTGTTTTTATAAAGTAGTTTACAAGACATTATTATATTCAATATTCCAACACCAATCCCAGGACCATTACACCTTCCCATCACCATTATTTCAAGATTTTCAATCACCACCCAAATCTGCCCCAATAGCAGACCCAAATAATTTATTTTGTGTTGCTTGTTATGAATAATTCGCTAAAAATGATCAAAAAAACTTTCCTTAGAATAAAGTGAGTGAAGATTGTTGTATCTCACCCTGGAGACATTAAGCCCTTGTATAAGAGATTACTGACATGTTGTTATAGGTTGAGCCTTGTGAGCTAATATTTTTTACATTAAGATGGGTTGCCTTCTATTTTACATCCCATCCAATGTGGTGTGGTACTCCAGGTACCTCAGTGGTGTAGAGTATGAGATGTCACGTGGCCTCGAGTATGGCAACGCAGACCAAGAATTCTAAAATTTTAAATAGGGTGATACAACTGGTGTGAAAATTTTAACTGTATGGTGTCTTTGTTTCTTGAGGCATCTCTGCAGCTTGTTGATCTCTTCTGAGATTTACTTGTGAGTCTCTGGATCATGGCCAGTTAATGAGCTTATAGGGCGCCAGAGGCAGTTCATGGGCATGACTGAACTGGACCCTACCTTGATCCATGTGTGTAAAACTGCACTCCCTCATAATAAATCAGTACTTTGAAGTGAAGTAGTAAACTACTTACATTCAGTATTCCACCCAAACTTGTCCAAAATGATTAACAGTCGGTGTTTTATTACATCAGCAAATGATTAATTAACAATAAATGAAGGAGTTGTTATGCCTGAGCTCATCATAACGTAATGAGATAACCAGAACATATAGAATAGGACAGACATTTATTTCATTGCGAGGGGACCAGGGATTACTCCTCTCCCTCCTCCTCTCCCCCTATTTATTTCCTCCTTCCCTTTCACACTCCCATTCCCTTCCCTCTTCCCCTCCCTCACCATTAGATATCTCTCCCATATCTCTCTTTGCACAAGCCCATCAGATTGCAGGATCTGATAGGGCTTCTGTGCCTGGACAGCTGGAGTACTGGTAGACTTCATAGGCCCAGAGAGGGGCAAAATACAGGCAGGGCTTAGAGGCCCAGGAAAGCTCAGATTCAGGCAGAGTTTGGAGTATCAGGAATGGACAGACACTAAGCATAAGAGTTTCATCCACACACACCCAGGGCTATGGCCAGAGAGTAGGAAATAAGGGACAGGAAGGCAGGAACTGCTAAGGTAGAGAGGACAGGGCCAGATACAGGTACAGAACACAGGAATCTTGCTCAGGTGCACATGGCTGTGGCCAAAGACTAGTAAATTTAGGACAAGACATCAGGAAACCACTAGGGTACAATCAAGAAAAAACCCAGGGACATGATTTCAGACCAGGAAAACATATATAGCATAAAGAGCAATGCAGGGATGCGACCTGGCCCTCGTATATTGGAGGAGAGTAGAATGTGTGGGACAAGACTGGGGCATTGTACACAGGATGGGCAGCAGCAGGGACAGGACAAGTGACATCATTCATGGTTAAAAGAGAGGCCTGGACATTTGGGTAGGTACCTGGATTCATCGACTTAAACTGCACAATAAAATAATTTTTAGACTTCTGAGTCCTATCCTAAGAACCTTTCATGGCAGAAAATATACATTCGTGCTAACATCTCAGCCTCTGTTTTTTTTTATGTACTTACTGTCTTACTAAGTTGTTGGGAACCTGGGTGGCAGAATAATATTGTATTTAATAAATGATTTGTAATGGTTACACAGGTGATCCAAAAGCTTGGACAGAACATGTGTAGTTTTTGTCTCCTGTGTGTTTCTTTGATTCATTCTCTGTGTTTGACCCTCGTTGGATGGAGATTGAAGGTGCCAATCTGATTGACATTAGACAATCAGACCAAATTTCAGGATATCTAAGATACACTTAGTCTCATCTGGTTGCTGAAAGTTGAAATAGGTATAACCCAAGAAGTAGCAAGTCACCGAGATAGAATAGTGGATTTGGTCCTTCATCTCAATCAAGAAGTCTAACCTGTAAATTCCTCGGAGCCAGTTAAACAACTTTCCAATCATATGGCACCTCAAGGCTAACTGCTGTTAAGCCTATCTAATTTTTAAGGGCATGACTTTGACTAAAACTATCCCCACAGCAAGGAATAAGAGAATTCTTTGCCCTGGTGCTTGCACAGTATTAAGCAACTTGTCCACCAAACAAACTTCCTGGGCTGTGGTAATAAGCAATGTTGCCATCTTAATAAGACTGTGACCTTGTTCTCCACAAAGCACACTTAGTCGTGCCATGTACCAATCAGCAAATCCCAACTAGGCCTGTGAAAACCTGTGGATTGTGCATTTACTGGAGCCAAGTGCAACATTTCCCAATAACAAAGAAGTTGTCAGATAGGGCAGATCTTTTCAAATTCCACATGGGCTGGAACTTAAAACCGCTGTTCAAACTCCCTGTGTGTTAGCCTTGCTGACCTGTGCTGACTTCTGTATGCTTAGGCACAAGGCCTCTCCCCCAATAAGTTTTGGGAAAAAACAGCTCTGGTTGTTTATAAATTTCTCTTTTTTTGAGAGCCAAAGTGGGGTAGGGTGGTCTGTTCCGGGGTTTTGGCACCCATAAAAAGTGGGGTAGGAAAGATGGTGTAGAAAATTACTGAGAGGGGCTGGAGAGATAGTACAGTGGTTAGGGTGCTTGCCTTGCATGTGACCAACCTGGGTTCAATTCCTGGCAAGCCATACGGTCCCCTGAGCACTGCCAGGAGTAATTCCTGAGTTGGAGCCAGGAGTAACCCCTGAGTATTGCCAGGTGTGGTCCCCCTCCACCTAAAAAGAAAGAAAAGAAAAGAAAAATTAATGAGAGGGTCTGGAGAGATAGTATAGTAGGTAGGGCATTTGTCTTGTAAGCCGTCAATCTGGGTTTAATCTCTGGCATAACATATAGTACCTTGTGCATTTTCCAGGAGTAATTCCTGAGTGCAGAGCCAGGAGTAACCCCTGAGAATTCCTGAATATGTCCCAAAATCAGGGAAATAAAGAAAAGAAAAAGAAAATTACTGAGATACGTATGTTCTCAGAGTTAACATTCTTCTCATTTCCAGCTTCTGATAAGGTGGGAACTTAGAAGAAACAATTCTAATCAGTTACTGGTGTATGCTCAGCAAAGAGAACCTTGAACATGATTTGACTTTTACTTTTATTAAGGGCAGAATGTTCACATTCTCCTTAGTTGTATAAGGAGATGCTAGTAATAAATGTGGTATATGAGCAAGTCTGCAATCCCAATATGCTTGTGTGATCCCAGCACAGAACAGATTGTACTACAATAGCCCAAAACTTCAATGAAATTTCTTGCCTAAGCTAACATTTTTATTGTTTTTGGAAAAATCCTGTGGTGTTTAGGGTTTACACTTGGCCCTGCACTTAGGGACCACTTCTGATGGAACTGGGGGACCATATGCAGTGTGCGAGTCAAGTTGGGGTCAGCTGCACATAAGAGCAGTGTCTTAACTCTTTAAGTTTTATTAGTGAAACACCATGAGGTACAGTTGTAGACTTACAAATTTTTGTGCTTGGGTTTCAGTTATAAAATGATCGAGTACCCATCCCTCCACCAGTGTCCATCCTCTACCACCACTAATACCAGTATCCCTCCCATCCCCCATCCCCCAATCCCACCCTGCCTCTATGGAAGGGCATTCTCTTTTGTTCTCTCTCCTTTTGGGTGCTGTGGTTTTCAAAAGAGGAATTGAGTGGCAATCATGTTCGGTCTATAGTCTACTTTCCAGTGTCTTAACTCTTATAATAACTCCCCCTCACCACTTTAGTTAATTTACCCTATAAAAATTTTCCCTGAATCCTAGCAGGTGCCACTTTACCGTGAGTATGCCCATACCCATTTCTTTGCTATGTATGATAACCATATAAACCCTTTGCTTCTGAGGCCAGAGATATAGTAGATGGGAAGAGCACTTGCCTTGCATGTGAATGAACTGTGTTTGATCTCCAGCATCCCATATGGTTCCTTGAGCAACTCCAGGAGTAATTCCTGAGTGCAGAGCCAGGAATAACCCCTGAACTTTCCTGTATGTTGCCCCCAAACTTAATAAAAGTCCTTTTTCTTCTTACATACACTGTTGTATCCTTGAATTACTTCTCACAATGAAAACAAGAACCTGGTATTTGAATTGAGGCCTCTTGCTTTCTCTACTCTGACATAAAATAATAAAATCTCAGCCTGTTTCAAGTATTTTTGCTTCTCTAAGTCTTAGGTTTCTTGTAACAAGCTCCTATACTATGTAGAATAAACAAGATTGAATATAACCTGATGGCTGCCTTTGCAGGATTGTCAGGGTAATGCCTGTGTTGTTTGGGTATTCATTTGGGTATTCTTTATTCCAATAGCCTCTCTAATACCAACACTCAAATAAAAAATAACATGGATATATAGCATGATCAAATAGCAGTAAACCCATATGGATAGCCTTGGTCCTTCAGGGGCCTTGGTAACATCTGTGTGCAAGTCACCCACATACAGTGAGGCTGTGAAGAAGCACTAGTTGCAGTGCTCATCTTCCCAACTTCCACACTCTCTCCATCCAAACCCTGTCAGGAGGATTTATAGGGATCACACAAGACAAATAGAGGTCTCAAAAGTGTGGTCCAAACTTTGGCTCACCCGTGACAGACTGTAGATGAGTTTAGATAGCCAGAGTTGTCTCTGAAGGAAAGAAGTGGGAAAATCTCAGGTGGCAAAATCACAAACAAAAGGCTCACAAAAGGGGTTGGGAATGTGGCTCAGTGATAGAACACTTGTCTTGTATATGTGAGACCCTGGGTTTAATCGAAGGAAGTACCAACAAAAGTTTTCTCAAAGAACCAAAATGCTTATAGTACAAAAGTACTATAAACAAAATGTTTATAGTACAAGATAGGCACTTGCCTGTACATGCAAGTCTCTCCACTAATCAGGTGTGGATACTCCACCCTATTATTCACATGGCCTATAGAGCCAAGTGCTATAGCAACTCCCAAGCAGAGCAGGAAAGAAGCATGTTGAACTGAAGTGGATTAAGAAAGAATTGGCAGAAATCCAAGATGACAGCATACTGTATGAAGCAAACCTGCATTCTGTACAGCAGAGTGGATGAATAAAGCTTCATGTGTTTTGTGAAACAAACAAGACAATATGGTCCTCTCTGGGAGTTTGTAATTTTTAGTGCCTGGTGTGAAGCTCTGAGTCTCATGAAAAATATATTAAAATGAGACTTTCTTCCAAAGTATAAAATTCTTCAAGAAGCAACCAAATGGTGCACACTATAGCCTCTGAGACACATATTTCTATATAAACATAGACCTTGGGCTCTTGGCAATTTAAGATTTCAGCAGGCAGGAGAAGAAGGAACCAAACTGGATGTTGACCAACTATGCAAGCCCTGTGACACCTGGGAGAGAGAGAGGCTACCCATGCTCATCTTCATTGCTTCTATTCTTTCCTGTCTCTTTTTTATTTTGTGTTGTTATGGTATTAAAACTTTTTTCCCCTTTAGGATTTTGAAGAATAATTGCAGTGCCTGCAGAAACACAGGACAGGTGATCTATTAATTTTTAATTTATTGCTAGTAAATTATTATATAAGATTTCTGGAGGCCAGAGCAATAGTGTAGCAGATAGGGTGTCTGCCTTGCAAGAGACTGATCCAGGTTGAATCCCTAGCACCATATATAGTCCCCTGAACCTGCTAGGAGTGATCTCCGAGTGCAGAGCCAAAAATAGAACCTGAGCACAGTCAGGTGTGGCCAACAAACTATGTATGTGTGTGTGTGTGTGTGTGTGTGTGTGTGTGTGTATACTGAGAGTATAGGATGTGTGATGTTGAATTTTGAAGTTGGGTGTGGGAATGGAATAGGGAGAGAAAACTCTAATGTCAACTTTTCTAAGGAAGACTGTCCTCAGTGCAACAACAGTGAGAGACCCTCCCAGTGGTGCAGAAACAGCACAAAGGCACAGGGGTGTAGTGGAAAGACCATAGAAAGAGTACAGAAGGGATGGTGATATAAGCCTCAACTTAAGCTTTTTAACAGTGTGAGTAGTCTTCACCCTCAAACCTCTCAATATAAATAAGGAAACAAGCATGCTCAAACATTGCTAGCAAGAATTACAGAGTTAGAAAAATTTTAGAGAACAATTATATATATATATACACATATATATCTCATATACTTCTACCCCCTTTAGCCATGCATAGCTTACTGACAGGGATACTTTCTTTTTTATTAAAGCACTGCAAGATACATAGTTACAAAGTTGTTTATGATTGGGTTTTGATCATAAATGTGCCAACACCCCTCTGACACAGACACTTTCTGAGAAATGCATCACCAGACAATTTTGTCATTGTGTGAACATCATAGAGTGTAATTATCCAAACCTAGAAGTAGAGCTTATTGTGTATCTTGACTATGTATGAGGAGTTTCATCTTATGTCAGTCTGTGCTTCACCAATATTTCTTTATGTGGCACATGACTGTTATTCTACCTCCAGAAATTGATTCTATGCATATTATCAAAATTTGAGGCATTCTAGGCCATCCCTGTGTTCAGGGTTTGTTCCTGGTTCAGTGCTCAGAAATCACTCCTGGCAGGATCAGGCAATCATTTGGGGTGTTAAGGATCAAATCCAGGTTGGCTGCCTACAAGTACCCTACCCACTATACTACCTCTCCAGCCCTGGAATTCAGAAAGTTACTATTAATGGAAAGGTTTTTTTTACATTATTTCACCTTTACATTTCTTTTGTGTCTTTTGTAGTAGCAGTGACTGGGCATCACACACAAGCTCGGATCTACTGCTTGCACACTTAGTTGTGGTGCTCACAGGGGTTTCATATATGGCTGTGGTGTGCACACACTGGGCAACAGTACTTGCTGAGGGTTGTACACTTTATTAGCAATGATTTAACACATAATCACTGGGAACTACACTCATTTAGTTGTGTTGCTTGTGCATATTCTATTTGCAGTGCTTTCTGGGGGGGGGTCACTGTGGTGCTCCCACATGTGCTTGCTAGGAATTGCACTCCTGGTCATAGTGCTCATGCATCCCTAGTTGTGGTGCTTGTCAGGGGTCACACACTTCTGATTTTTTAAATTGAATCACAGTGAGATACAGAGTTACAAAGATGATCATGGTTGGGTTTCAATCACACAGTGTTCCAATTCCTACTCCTCCATCAGTGTACATTTCCCACTACTGATGTCACTAGTTTCTCTCCCTCCACCCTCCCCCCACAGCCTGTCTTATGGCAGGCACTTCCCTCCTCTCCCATTTGGGGCATTGTGGTTTGGAATGTAGGTACTGAGAGATTATCATGTCAGTTCCTTTACTTGCTTTCAACACGCAATTCTTATCCAGAGTGATCACTTGCAACTATCTTTTTCATAATGGTCCCTTCTCTATCCCAAATGCCTTTGCTCCAGCATTTGAGGCAGTCTTCTAACCAAGGACCAATCTTCCTGGCCTTTTTTCTACTGTCCTTGGGTATTGGTCTCATATTGGTCTCATGTTCTTTTATATCACACAAATGAGTCCAGTCATTCTATGTGTATACCTTTCCATCCCTCTCCTTCTGACTCATTTTACTCAGCATGATATTCTCCAGGTCCATCCATTTATAAACAAATTTCACAACTTCATTTTTCTTAATAGCTTCATGGTATTCCATTGTGTAGATGCATCATAGTTTCTTTAACCAGTCATCTGTTCTCAGGCATCCGGGTTGTTTCCAGATTCCAACTATTGTGAATAGTGCTGCAATAAACAAAGAAGTGAAGATAGCATTTCTGCTCTGTGTTTTTGAGTCCCTAGGATATATTCCCAGAAGTGATATTGCTGGGTCTATGGGAGCTTAGTTTCTAGCTTTCTGAAGAATGCCCATATTGTTTTCAAAAAAGCTGGACCAGTCAGAATTCTCACCAACAATGAAGAGTGTTTCTCCCCACATCCACACCAGTATTGGTTGCTCTGGTTCTTTTTGATGTGAATCACACACTTTTTAGTTGCAATGTTTTCACATATTTGATAATGCAGTGGAAATCATACACTCTGTTGTGTTGTCGAGGATCCAAAAGAGTAGAACTTTGGGGGCCATGCTCAACACATGAGGCCAGTACTGGGGATCACATTCATAGCCTCATGCTTACAAAGCAGGCGATTTTTAGACATTGAGCCATCACTCAGGCCATTACTTTGTTTTGTTTTGTTTTTTATTCTCAATGGAAAACAGAATAAAACCACAAATTGGAGCCAAGGAAGTAAAAAAGAGATGACAGAGAAAACACCTGCCATAACTGCCCACATCCTCCTCACGGGGTCTTGCTAGGAAAGTTATTTTACTGGGGTAAACAGATAAAATATTCTACCTCTTCTAACTTTTATAAAAGGTGGGGTCAAGTTTTTGCTAACCAAAAAACAAAAAAGCATCAAAATTTTCTGGTAAAATTCTACAGACATAATTATAAATTTGTACTTGACCAAGAAAAGTTGGTTGCAGGAAGGGGACGGGGGCAGGAACAGAGCTCAGCGGTGGAGTACTTGCCCCAGGAGTCAAAGGCCCTGATGGGAGAGAGAGACAGGCAGGTGGGGGGTGGGGAGAGTAAACAGATAGCGATAAACCAGTGTTCATGTTCATGTGTTCATTTCTAAACTCCTGTCCTAATGTTTTTAATATTCTTTAGAAGAAACATTTACCATGGATCACCCCAACGCACCAGTCTCTGTAGCTCTCCCTTTCCCTTTTCTCTGCATTCTCAATAAACAAAAGGGAAGTAAACATGCACAGTGCCAGGTGGGAATCACACAGCCTGGACTCCATGGGTGGCGTGCCCGGCCTGCCACACTAGCCAAGGGAGGAGAGGAGGGCATTTGTCTTGCACACAGCAGACCCAGGTTCCATCCCCGGCATCCTAAATGGTCCCCCAAGCCCTGAGCATCACCAGGTGGGGAAGGAGAGGATCAGATCCGCTGGAATTGCACGAGGATGACACGGTTCTTTCTAGTTTCAACAAATACAAACAAGGAACACAGAGCTTGGGCAGATGTGCTTAAAGTCTAGTGGGCAATTTCACAAACTAAACCACTAATGATATATAAAATGAAGCCAAAACATTCTCGTTGTACTTCCAGAGATTGCTCGCCTTCTTCTGGGCACATCTAATATGCAGTTCAATGTTTTGAAAAGCATTTTAAATGGGGAGCAACGCGACCAAGAGTGACAATCAGGAAAGTGAGGGTTTTTTTTGTTTTTTTTGGGGGGGGGTCACACCCGGCAATGCACAGGGGCTACTCCTGGCTCTGCGCTCAGGAATTACCCCTGGCGGTGCTCAGGGAACCAGAAAAGTGAATTTTAAAAGGTAGAGAAGCCTGTGGAAACCAAGGCAGAGGAAGCTGAGGCAGGAGCAAGAACGGTAAGCAAAGTTCTGAGAGTTGGTGTGGGGGCGGAGGGCCTGGCCAACCATCGAGACTTCAAGGGGTTTATACACTGGGCAGGATTCGCAAACAGGGCAGTACTCAGCGTCCCAACAGTCTCTGGTTCTCACTCCCAAGTGGGTTTGCTTTCCAGACTCAGAAAAGGCCTCCTCAGGAAGATCGGCTCTCTGACGTGAAGTAACAATACAGAAAGCCTAGGAGAACAGCGCCTATGATGGGGAAGATCCAGTAGGACCAGCAACTTTGGCACGCATCACTTTTCGAAGGTTCCTTCTTACCACTCTCAGGCTTAAGGTCACTCAGATGCACATCACCAATATAGTACTGCCTTAGCATCTCTCTGGCGTCAGAGGAGTGACCAACGTCTTCGAAGCTCTCACTTGATTCTGCTCTAGCCTGTTCCAGCAGCACCTCTTCTCCACCAGGATGCTCACTGAGGAAGCGGGTGATAACGTAGGGGCGCCTGTGGATCACCAGCCATATCTACTTTGTGGAGTTACGCTTCACCACCTCATTCAACCGGTAGTAGGTGACGGGCTTTACGTCCCCAGGCCTCAGCCCCTTGCCACCGCTGACTTCCTTGGCTGCTATTAGGCCTGAGACTGCTGTGCTGGCCATTACTTTTTAAGTGATATTCCTTAGTGTTGGAATTAACTCAAAGATCTACCTTTAGAAAGTAATATCTGAGTAAATTACAGTGCTTATAGATGATGTAATATTTTATTTTAGTTTTTTTGATTGAGTCACTGGGCTGGAGCAGTGACAGCAGCGCAGCAGTAGGGTGTTTGCTTTGCATGCAGCTGGCCCGGCAGAGCTGGGTTGGATTCCTCTGCCCTTCTTGGAGAGCCCGGCAAGCTACCGAGAGTATCTCCTCAGGCACAGCAAAGCTCCCCGTGGCCTATTCAATATGCCAAACACAGTAACAACAAGTCTCACGATGGAGACGTTACTGGGCCCGCTCGAGCAAATCGATGAACAGTGGGAGGACCGTGACCGTGATTGAGTCACTATGTGATATAGTTACAAAGCTTTCATGATTGAGTTTTGGTCATATAATAATCAAACACCCACCCCTCCACCACTGTACATTTTCCACCACTAATGTCCTCAGTGGGCTGAAGCAATAGCACAGTGGGTAGGGCATTTGCCTTGCATGCGGCCGACCCGGGTTCAATTCCTTTGTCCCTCTCGGAAAACCCTGCAAGCTACCGAGAGTATCCCACGCGCATGGCAGAGCCTGGCAAGCTCCCCATGGCGTATTCAATATGCCAAAAACAGTAGCAAGTCTCACAATAGAGATGTTACTGGTGCCTGCTCGAGCAAATGGATGAACAATGGGAGGACAGTGTTGCAGTGCTAATGTCCCCAGTATCCCTCCCACCACCCCCACCACACCCCAACCCCTGCCTCTATGGCAGTCAATTTGGTTTTTACTCTCTTTATATTTTTGTGCATTATGGTTTGCAATACAGATACTGAGAGGCCATCATGCTTGGTTCTTTGTCTACTTTCAGTACAGAGATGATGTAATATTTTATAGTCATGAAAATTTTATTGATAAAAATTCTACAACACCTTAATCACTTAACTTAATCACTTAACTTCCCGTTAGTCGTCGATTTGCTCGAGCGGGCGCCAGTAACGTCTCCATTTGTCCCTGTCGTGTGCTAGTGTAGCCCAATGGCATCTGTTCGCTCCGGGAACACGAAGGGCCTCAAACCGATCGTTCATGATCTTGACGAAGAAGTCTGACCATCTGGTAGGTGGGCGGCCACGCGGTCTTTTGACATCCCGTGGAATCCAATCAGTAACAGCTCTAGTCCAACGGTCGTCTTCAAATCTCATTACGTGACCAGCCCATCTGATTTTCGACACCTTGGCAAACGAGACAGCATCCCTGATCCTTGATCGTCGACGGATGTCAGAATTCCGGATTCGTTCTCTCATTTGAGTGAAACGTGATATTCCAAGCATAGCTCTTTCTATTCTTCTTTGGGAGACCTGAATAGCGTTCTCATCTTGTTTGCGTAGGGCCCAGGTCTCTGAGGCATATGTTAATGCAGGAAGAACAGTGGAATCAAAGAGATGTGCCCGGAGCCGGAGGTTCTTCGTCCTCTTAGCTATTTCTTCGACGTTCTTGAAGGCGTTCCAAGCCGCTCTCTTCCTCCTGCGCAGCTCGGGTGCCAGGTCATTTGTCATGTTGACCTCTCGACCTAGGTAGACATAGCTGTTGCATTCGGAGATGGTCGTTCCTTTGAGAGCGAATGGGGCGTCAGGAACAAGGCTGTTTCTCATAAACATTGTCTTCGTAAGATTCAGCTGTAGTCCTACCTTTCCACACTCACGGTCAAAGTCGGCCAGCATTTGTGCCGCTTGGCTGATGTTTGGTGTTATTAAAACAATGTCATCAGCAAAGCGGAGGTGGTGTAATTGCTGACCATCTATCTTCACTCCCATTCCTTCCCATTCCAGTCGTCGCATGATGTTCTCGAGGGTGGCACTGAAGAGTTTCGGTGAAATGGTATCACCCTGCCGCACCCCTCTCTTGACATCAACGATCACTTCTTTGTAGAATGGTGAGATCCTGGTAGTGAATCCGCAATAGAGCTCACGGAGGATCCTGATGTATTGGGCTTGAATGACCTGATTGGCTAGGGCTTCAATGACCGCTTCCGTCTCAACAGAATCAAAGGCCTTCTTTAAATCAATGAACGTTAAACAGAGCGGCATCTTGAATTCCCGAGAAACCTCAATGAGCTTGGTTATCCTGTGGATATGGTCGATGGTGCTGAATCCTTTGCGGAACCCTGCTTGCTCGCATGGTTGTCCTTCATCTAATGTTCTGCCAATCCTATTCAGGATGACTCGAGTGAACAACTTGTAGATGACAGACAATAGGCAGATCGGGCGATAGTTGCCAATGTCATGGATGTCTCCCTTCTTGAACAGCAGTACGGTCCTGCTGGTTTTCCTGCTGGTTTTGGAGCGGGAGGCGGAGGCTGAGGCTGCCGCCGCCGCTGCGGAACAGGCCGCCGCGCACCGACCCGCAGCCCCACCGGCCCGGCCGGCTCGGGCGGCCCAGGGCCCGCCCGCACGCGCTCTGCGGCCTGCAGTGCGATTCCAGCAGCAGATTCCGTTTTCTCTGGGCTCTGAGGCGCACAATTGGTGCAGTGTCTCTACAACACCATTAAAAATAATTTGTGGGTTTAAACAGAAGTAAATATTAATTATAATTAAATATATGTGTACCTTTTGTTTTTATCACAATGCAACCTTGTATTGCATAAGTTGCTAGATTTTGACTGTGTTTTTATAATTGTACAATAAAATTCCAAGAAAGCACTCAAAATAATTCTAGAAAAGCACCTTATTGTATTTACTTAAAATTCTTGACATGTTTTCAGAAGAAACTTTATATAAATGGATTAAAGGTTTAAATATAAAATAAATAAAAGTACTATAAAATATATATATCTTTATTTTCTTCAATGGAGTGGGGAAATGTCTTTCTAAGCATATGAAAAATAAGAAACTATAAAAGATAAAACAGTTGCCCCAGGGATAGTTCAGTAGTTGAGTCTCTGCCTTGCAGATCAGAGGCCCAAGTGTGATCTCTACAACTTGCCATACATGCTGAGTATGATCTTCACAGCACTGGCATTTGTACCACTACAAAAACTGTACAATCTTGAGAGCATTTCTTTTATGTGATCTGGATTTTGATCAACCCACTATGTGAGGGTGTTGTGATTTATAAAAAATATATAGTGAGTGCAAGAGAGATAGTAGAGGGATTATAGCATGGCCTTGCATACAACCAGGAAGAGTCCTGAGCACTATAAGGTGTGGCCTAACCCACATCTCTGTTTATCTATATATTTATATCTGTAACTATGTATATATTTGATTATTCAGACAACCAGGACAGATTCCTCATGTACATTTGGTTTTAGTCCATAGCTCCTTGCTCACAATTCTCAAAAGTGTTGTAATTTCCCGTGTACAGAGTGACAAAATTGTATTGTTACGCTGATGAGATGGCTTTGAACCCCGCTGAAGAATGGAATGTGATTCCCAGGAGAATCAATAGTATACTTAGAAATGTGGAACTTTTAATACCCTACTCCCACCTCTTTGGAGAGGAGGTGAACTGGAGGTTGAAATCAATTGCCAGTGACTGATGATTTAGTCACAAAAACTAGGTAATGAAGCTTCCATTAAAAACAACAGAAAGGATGAAGGCAACGAACTCCCCCACCCCCCAAACCTGATCCAAGCCGGGACAGCGCCCCCCCACCCTCCACGCAGCCCACACAAGCCACCGCATAGGACTCCCATCCCCTGCACAGCACGCGGAGGGGACGAGAAGGGTCGTGTCCATCATCTCTCAGCACACGGAGCAGGAGGGGCCAGCGCAGCCGCGCTCTGACGGCGGGAGGACTGGACGGCGTAGTTCCCATTAGCTTTATCACGATATTCACAATGGTAGCAGAAATAGGCCTTTTTACGTGTTGCTTATATTTTACCTCAAATTAAATTGTAGATATAAGGTAATAAATAAAGATCCACCCATGCCTTTCACACACACACACACACACACACACACACACACACACACCCCAATAGAAAGGGATTTGCATATCTTTCAAGTTGGTGAACAGAAGTAGATTAAGGGACAATGGCATATCTGGAGATGGTATGATTCTTACTCAGTCGTACATGTCTTGCTCTATATATCTTTTCCAATTGTATATTCCTGAGTAATTTTATTTGCAATAAATCAGAGATCTAGCTAGTAAATAGGTTTCCTGAGTTCTGTAAATTTCACTAGAATATTTATTGAAGATAAAGAAGGGATCATGGGAACCATTAATCTATTTTCAATCAGAAACCAGGTATTGCGAAATGGAAGGCTTGGGAAACTCTCAAATTAGCCTGTGGCATCAGAATATCTTTGTCAGAACTGAGTTGACGTCATATACAGCCTGCTGGAGTCTGAACATTGCTTGCCTTAAAAAAAATTATTGACTTACCGTAATGAAAATTACTTGTTTGTTGATGTGAGGAACACATTACTCTGGACCAGAAATTAGTGATCAGGAATCCATATATATATATATTTATGTATATACATATATATACATATTTAGTTCAGTGCACATATTCCTTAACCAGCATGTTGACAACCAGCAATTTTTAGTAATAAAATAACTGGAAAAATGTTAAAGTGATACAAAGCCATTTCTTGGAGTATTGTATGCAATAGTGAAAACGGGGAAAGGATAATAATGTTTATTAATAAGGCACTTATAAAAATTTATTATATGTCCATAAAATGGAATAATATGAAGTCTCCATAAATTAGAGCATAAATATTTATACTTATGAAAATGGGAAAATGTTGCCAAATCCAAGGTCTGAATAATTAATGCTCAAAAATCAATACGTAAGGACCAGTAGATACCAAAAGTGCTAGAGGTCATCCCTCACATGTGAAGGCCCTGAGTGATTCTTAGCACCTGGTAGGCTGCAGCCCAGGTAGTCCTTGAGCACCTCTGGGGTAACTGTCAAAGGAAATAAATTAAACAGAAAATAAGAGTTGGTATGAAAAGCAATTTACTCAGGAGCCATCAACCTGAGAAGATGATCAACTTATTCCCCACTGTCCCCCATCCCACCTATTCAAAACATCTTACATCAAGCTGGGGAATGGGGTTTATAAAGGACAAAGGCCATAGCCATGTCACTGGACCTCGCACCAGGCTGTTTCATTCGGGGCAACCCAGAGGGGGTGGGTGAGTTCCTCTCCCCTCCCCAAGAAGTCAGCCCTGGTAGCTGAAAACCTCCAGAACTCGACCACTGTCATGCTCAACGGCCCCTCTACACTCTCTCTAGCCAAACCTTACCTGTGAGTGAACATATTCCTGGAATGTGAGATCACATTTCATGGTCAACTGACATCTCATACCTCACATCACTAATATTCCAAGAGTAGCACACCACATTTGATGGGGTTTAAAGTAGAAGGCAACCAATCTTAGAGGGAACTGTATTTTTACAGATATACATATATATGTGTGTGTGTGTGTGTATACACACACACATATATATATATACATGTATATATAAGCACACAAGGCTTACATATCAACCTTTAACAACATGTTAGTAATCTCTTATAGAAGGGCTTAATGACCCCTGGGTAAAATACAACAATCTTCACACAATTTCCTGTAAGAAAACTTTTTTTGAATAATTTTCAGTGGTTTATTCACAACAAACAATACAAAATAAATAATTTTGGTTCTGTTTTGGGGAAAGGGTTGGTGTTTGGGATGGAAACATCTGAAATATGGTGATGGGAAGGTGTAATGGTGGTGAGATTGATGTTCAAATATTAAATGTAATCAAATACTGTGAACTACTTTATAAAAATAATTTTTTTTAAAAAAAGGACAAAAAGGGATAGTGACTCAATAGGCTTTGAAGAAGGGTACAGTAATGTGGCTGTCTGACTGGCATCAATAGTTTGAAAATGGAGGCCTGCTTTTGGTAAAAGCTTTAAAATAAAAGTCTTTGCCTCTCTGAGCCTGCATGACAGCCTTAAAAACTCTCTTTCCAGAGGACCTGTTAACTATTATTTTCCACTTGTCTGTGACTGAATATTGATAGAACATTAAATATGATATATCACAAATCACAAATCATCCTGTTAATCGTCGATTGCCTAGAGCAGGGCCCAGTAACGTCTCCTTCAACCTAGCCCTGAGATTATATTCAAGGCTCTTTAGGAGAATGAGACCCATCATTGTTACTGGTATTTGGCATATTGGGTACGCCACAGGGAGTTTGCCAGACTCTGCCGTGTGGGCAGGCTACATTCGGTAGCCTGCCAATTTGTCCAAAGTAGGAATGAGATAATAAGATGTCATAATGTCATAATAAGATGTCGCGTGGCCGCAAATGTGGCCACGCGGTTCCGGGAGCTGGTTTTTATAGTCTCTGAGTCTTGGCCACTGATGGGATTACACGGCGCCAGGGGGCCAGTTGGTGGGTGTTACCCCCGCCTACTGGAATTTGGAATTTTTATGATATATAAAATATTCTATTGCTGTTCTCTTTCATATATGTTACTTGAAGATGCACAGCAAAGTAGCAACAAAGGGCCATAGGCAAAATAGTGGGAGAACTGATCCACACAATTGAGTTTGTGGGGCAATGAAAGGGATGGGCATTTTGGATTGGAGTAGAAAGGTAAATACAGTATTAATGGGTGTGGTGTTGGAGTTATGTACATGAGAAACCACTCACAGTATTGTAAATAACAGTACTTCAAATCAATAAAAATCAATAAAAAGCAAAATATGTTAAAAAATACCAAGCTCATTGAGGTTTCTCGGGAGTTCAAGATGCCACTTTGTCTAATGTTCATTGATTCAAAGAAGGCCTTTGATTCTGTTGAGACTGAAGCAGTCATCGAAGCCTTAGCCAAACAGGGCGTTCAAAGTCAATACATCAGGACCCTCCGTGAGCTGTATTATGAATTCACTACCAGGATCTCACCATTCTACAAGGAAGTGATCATCCATGTCAAGACAGGGGTTCGCATGGTGAATGAATCTTGAATCGGGCGCCTGCCTGCCTTTGCTGTTCCTTCAACTGAGTGCTGCACATCATGGGCTCTGTCTGTGAGAGAAAAATCCCGGTGCTTGGTGTCCTTGCATGACATGGAGTTTTGCATGTAGATCGATTTAAAATGTACCTCTCGTTTACATAATTTGCATAATTTTAAAAGATAATGTTGCCAAACTTTGGAAATGTTAATGTTCAAACTGAAAATCTCCACTACATGTAACTTTCTTCCTCTGGATCAGTACGTGGCTTCTTATCCCAGCCAGCGATTTGATCTGTTCCAGTGTCAACTGCCATGTGCTCTGCTTCAAGGGGGAACTAGTCTTTTGTGAATTTTTTGTACATAAGTATTTGTTACAAAATATTTTAGCAAATGCTTTCTATTTCTCTTGCTTGTGCATATCTTGGCTGGCGTTACAAAAAGAAAAAAAATAGTGCAAACATTATTTCCTTACTGGGGAATGAGGGTCTTATCTTTTCTTTTTTTTTTTTTAAAGTGTGTGGGTGGGTGGGGGGCGGGGTGGTTTATGTTGAATGTTTAGTTTTTCTTCTGCATGAAACGTCATGTTGTGGGATCTTTAGAAAACTTCATACTGTATGAATAAGAAAATAAAATATTTGAAACTTGAAAAAAAAAAAAGACAGGGGTTCGGCAGGGTGATACCATTTCACCAAAACTCTTCAGTGCTACCCTCGAGAACTTCATATGACGACTAGAATGGGAAGGAATGAGAGTGAAGATAGACGGTCTGCAACTACACCACTTCCACTTTGCTGATGACATAATTTTAATAACACCAAACATTAGCCAAGTGGTACAAATGCTGGCTGACTTTGACCGTTAGTGTGGAAAGATTGGACTACAGCTGAATCTCACCAAGACAATGTTTATGAGAAACAGTCTCGTTCCTGATGTTCCATTCGCTCTCAATGGAACGACCATCTCCGAATGCAAGTTATGTGTACCTAGATCGAGACATCAACATGAAAAATGACCTGGCACCTGAGTTGCGCAGGAGGAAGAGAGCAGCTTGGAACACCTTCAAGAGCGTCAAAGAAATAGCTAAAAGGGCGAAGAACCTCTGGATCTGGGCACATCTCTTTGATTCCACTGTTCTTCCTGCATTAACATATGCGTCAGAGGCCTGGGCCCTACAAAAACAGGATGAGAACACTATTTGTGTCTTCCAAAGAGGAATCGAAAGAGCTATGCTTGGAGTATCACGCTTCACTCAAATGAGAGAAAGAATCCGGAGTTCTGACCTCTGTCTACGATCAAGAATCAGGGACGCTGTCTTGTTTGCCAAGGTGTCGAAAATCAGATGGGCTGGACACGTAATGAGATTTCGAGATGACTGCTGGACTAGAGCCATTACCGACTGGATTCCACAGGACGTCAAAAGATCGCGTGGTTGCCCACCTACGAGATGGTCGGACTTCTTTGTCAAGACCCTGAACGATCGTTTTGAGGCTCTTCGTGTTCCTAGAATAAGCAGATGCCATTGGCCTACACTAGCATGCGACAGGGATGTTGGAGACGTTACTGGCACCTACTCAAGCAAATCGATGAGCAACGGCATGTCAAGTGATCAAGTGAAGTAAAAAAAAAAAAGAATCGTATTGAAAAGAAGCAGACAAAGCTGACCCAGAGGATAGCTCAGTGGCAAATGCTCCCAACTAGCAAGCATAGAGCTGCAAGTTCAATTCCTGGTTTTGCCCATATGTACCAAGCACAGTCCTCGCATGCTGTTCTGTGGGACTTTTAGTGGCTCAACAGAATGTGTGATCACCATAGCACTGAAGCACCAGAGCCAGTTATGTGAGAGCACTGCAGGTAAAGTGTGTGAGCCCTACGTGAACACCACAACTAAAAATGTTTGAGCACTGTGACAAGGAATGTAACCCTTGGCAAACCAATGTGTGAGCACCATAGAAATTAAAAAACTTCCAGACCTACACCCAGAGTGTGCACAAACATCACAACTAAGGGAGTGTGACTGCAGTGATCTCTTGTGCCAACTACCAGAACTTAAATGTGCAACCCCCAGCAATTACTCCTGCTAAGGGTGGGAACACAACAAGCTGATATGTGATCTCCAGGGAACACCACAGCCTAGAATGTGCTTTGTTCCTTGTCATCATAACAGCAAAATTGAAGGAAAGGAAAGGGTCTATAACAGACACAGCAAAGACCAAGGGGGAATAAAAGTTTATAAGAAGTATATGCGTGGAGAACAAAGTAGAATCTCTAACGACTGCCTATGTACAGTGTCACAATGCATTATAAACTGAAGAAAGAAAGTTAGAAGAAAGAATGTCAAGATGATAAGACTATTAACAGTGACAATAATTATTTGGTGAAACTTTGAGTACTTTTAATTTTTTTCTTTATACTCAAATTCTGAAGGGTAACCAGTGTTCTCAACATAAAAATGCTTTCATATTAAGCTTTGTGGTTATTTTCTGAGAAGTAGGTGTTTAAGGACGCCCTGCACAACCAGTGGGGTTGGAAACTAGGTGTGATCTGTGTACTTGTTTAAATAGACAGATTCTGGGGTCAGAACAATAGAACAATGGGTAAGGTGTTTGCATGTGGCCAACCTGTGATCAATCTATGGCACCCCATATGGTACTTTGAGCACTGCCTGTTGTGATCCCTGAATACAGACCCAAGAGAAGTCCTGCACATCACTGAGTGTTCCTCCCCCACAAAGTAGATCGATTCTGCCTGTTTGACTCTAACTCTCTAACTTGAATGAGTAGTTACACCAACAGTGAATGCCTCCTTTGTTTGTTTGATTGTTACCTCAGTATTATGCATAACTTAGCTGCTTGTTTACATGTAAATTTTTGAGTCTTCATAATAAAATTGCATTTCTTCTAAATATACGGTGCAAATATGATTGTTAGCTAACTCAAAAATAATTGTGTATTTAAATTATAAATCTCAAATCACTGGTTGTGGGAAGTAATAAAATAGTTTCTGATGACTTTAGCATTATGAAAAATGCATATATTTCTTATCTACAGTCTGGAGTTGTGTCAAACTTGAACAGGTAACATGGGGATGACTCTTTTCACTTACTGATACCTCTGTGACTCATTGCTTAGAAAGTGAAAATAAGCAGAAATTCTCAAAAAGCAGAGTCACTTTGCTGGTCAACATGAGAAAATTTCAGAATAATGAAACAGAATTCACTCTCTCCAGCCACACACTTTATTTAAACACTATGTTTTATAAAGCTGTTCCTGATTATTTGTTACAGGTACTTAATATTGTTACACCAATCCCACCACCATCACTTCCCTCTACCATTGTCTCCATTTTGTCAACCACACCTCAAGCCTGCCCCTGTAGCAGGACTACAATAATTTATTTATTTTTATTTATTTTTAATGAGTCACCATTAGATATACAGTTACAAAGTTGTTCATGATTTGGTTTCAGGCATACAATGTTCCAATACCCATTCCTTCACCAGTATACATTTCCAACTACCAATGGCCCCAGTTTCACTCCTGCCACTATCCCCAACATAATTTATGGCAAACACTCCTCCTCCTCCTCCTCCCCCACCCTGCTCCTCCTCTTCCTCCTTCACTCACTTCCTCTCCTCCTCCTCCTCCTCCTCTTCCTCCTCCTCCTACTTTTTTCTTCTCTTCCTCCTCCTCCTCCTGCTTCTTCTGTTTCTGCTTCTCCCACTCTCTCTCTTTCTCTCTTTCTCTCTCTCTCTGTCCTCTTTTGGGTATTATGATTTGCAATACAGGTACTGGAAGGTTATCATGTACATCCCTTTACCTTCTTTCAGCACTCAGTTCTTGTCCAGAGTGATCATTTTCGAACTATCATTGTCATAGTGATATTTACTCTGTCCTAACTACCCTCCCCCACCACTCTTGTGGCAAACTTCAAATCATGGACCAGTCCTCCTGACCCTCATTGAAACAGAATTCATTTGACCCGAAAAAATTAAAATGCTAAATCATGCCCTCTCAAATAAATATCCATACTACTTTAGCTGTTCCCAAATTTTTTATATTTTAATTTAAAGTAAAACTTTAAAAATGGTTTTTATTGAGTAGCTTGGCTTGAATTTTTCTTTTTAATTAATGGTATGGATTTAGACATTTCCCCCAAGTAATTCTTTCATTTGATAAATGGGTAATTAATGTACTTCACAATATTTTGTAGGAATAGATAATGAGTGTGTTTTGGGCAAAATGTGTCCCTTAAGAATTCATTTGGGGCTGGAGCGATCGTACAGTGGGTAGGGCATTTGCCTTGCACGTGGCCAACCCAGACTTGATTCCCAGCATCCCATATGATCCCCCGAGCACCGCCAGGAGTAATTTCTTAGTGCAAAGTCAGGAGTAATCCCTGTGCATTGCTGAGTGTGACCCAAAAAGAAAAAAAAAAAGAATTCACTTGTTGAATCCCTAACTCTCAGTACCTCAAAATGTGGTTCTATTTAGAGACAGTCTTTCAAAAGAGGTTACTACGTTAAAATGTGCCTGTTAAGGTGTTAATTCGATATACCTTCATCCTTTCTTAAAAGATAGAACAGGTCACAAAGTCACTATCCTAAACCCCAGGTCCCCAAACACTTATTTACAGTTTCAATTTTTCTCAGGAATGGAATTTTAAATTATTCCCTCAGAAACAACCTGATCAGCATGAGTGTGTTAATCTAAGAGACCACTGCCATCCTCTAAAGGAAAGCAGTCTTGCCACAAACAGTCCAAGTTTTATTAATTTGACTGTTTCTGCTTCCTTCTGCCTAAAAGGTTTTCATTTTATACAGTTCCTCAGAACACCTTTCTAATTCCTAGATTGGATTCTGCCTGGTTCATAAATCATTAAATAAAGCTAATAAGATTTAAATATTTTATTCAATTGAATTATGTTTTATAATATCTTAGGAGAGGAGGGAATTTGGAACAGAAAGATATACCAGGATATGCATGGACAGAATAAACACCAGGTAAGGACAGTTTCTAAAAGCTACGGAATGAAGAACTCGGATGTCCCATAAGAAACCTCACTCTCAGAGGCCAGAGTTTGCTCAAAGGGTTAATGCACTCCTGATTTAATTTGGCAATGCTGCGAAGTAGTACGTGAGCACTACCAGGTGTGGCCTGTTCAAACCCTGGCACCACAAGTTCTACCACATTACCAGGAGCAACCCCTCAGAACAAAAAAAGCAAACAGAAAAGACACTTCAATTTTAAATAAAAGGATGTAAAGTTGATATAAACAAGTGTTAAGTTCTTTTTAATATCATTTATGGTAAAAGAAATGTCACTAAATATTAAAATTATGACCCCCAAGCACATCTAACATAAAAGCAATCATTTGTCTTCATTCATTTACCAAGTTGCTTATTTCAGTCAGAGTCATTGTTAGTCAAGTCCTATCCTGGAAACACAGTGCACAAAGTGGGAGCCAATCCTTGACCAAATACCTTCCTCAGACAAACACACATAATCACACAATCAGAGTGGGGCTATATAAACACGTGATGATTCTAACATACACACCTTTATGTTGAAGAAACAACCAGGATATTCAGAGAATACCCAATGCACTTTGGAGAAAAACAGTGAAAACTCTACAGAGAGTGGCCTCAGGACCTGAATTTTTTGTCTCATCTACAGTCTAACAAACTTTTAATGTTGAAATTTGTGTCTTTAGCGGTGAAAAACACAATGTAGAAAAATCAACCGCACTTCTATGTTCATTGCAGCACTGTTCACAATAGCCCAAATCTGGAAACAACCCGAGTGCCTAAGAACATATGAGTGGATAAAGAAACTATAGTACTTCTACACAATTGAATACCATGCATCTACCAGGAAAAATGAAACCATGCATAGAATTTGCATATAAAGGAATGGAGATGCAGAGTGTCATGCTGAGTGAAATGAGTCAGAAGGAGGAGGACCAACAGAATGACTGCACTCATTTGCAGGATATAATAAAACGTAGTATGAAACTAATACCCAATGACAGTTTAAATGAGGGCCAGGAGGACTGGTCCGTGGTTGGAAAATTGCCACAAGTGGTGAGGGTAAGGCGGTTAGGGCAGAGAAGGAACCACTATGACAATGATAGTTGGGGATGATCCCTCTGGACAAGAACTGAGTGCTGAAAAGAGGTAAAGGGATATGCATGATAATCTCTCAGTACCTGTATTGCAGACCATAATGCCCCCCCAAAAAAGAGACAGAGCACACAAGAGAGAGAAAAGTGTCTGCCATAAAGGCAGGCTGGTGTTGGTGGTGGAAAGGAAACTGAGGACATTGATGATGGGGAATGCACCCTGTGAAGGGACAGGTGTTGGAACACTGTATGACTGAAACCCAATCATGAACAACTTTGTAATGAACAACTGTGTATGTCACAGTGATTCAAAGGGAAAAACAAGAAATTTATCATTTGAGGACTGGATCATACTCCTAGAATAATACGCCATACACAATAACGTGGTTTGAGAGTTAATTTCATGGCATAAGCATTTCCTGGTGGCATTTATATCAGGGCTCAGGATATGACTCATTATCAACAGTAACTGCCTTGCCAGTATGAGGTCAGAGATCACCAGTACTGCTGTTATATGCTCTGTGTGATTCTGGAAGCAATCTTTATGGTACCTGGCATTTCTGCTCTTTATAATCTTCAGTGGTGCAAGTGACCTCTGAAAAGTCACTTTTGTGTGAGTATTGCAACTAAATGGTGCAATAACTGGCAAGCTCAAGAACTAATGAAATATGTGAGCACTGTGTGACCTCTTGGGAGCATTGGGTGAGAACTGCAATGACCTTTGGTGAGCACTAAGACTGCATAAACATCGCAAATAGAGCTATCCCTAAAGCACAGGTTCAAGCACTGCAAATAAAGAGTACAAAAATTGCCCCTCAAATAACAAACACAACTGTAGCACTGTAGCACTGTCCTCCTCTTATTCATCGATTTGCTCCAGCGGGCACCAGTAACGTCCATTCTGAGACGTTTTGTTACTGTTTTTGGTATATCGAATACTCCACAGGGAGCTTTCCAGACTCACAATGAAAATTTAATAACCCCACAGCCTATGTGTGTGCGATCCACAGTTTTTGCAACATCAATGGACGAAGGTAAGAAAATGTTGATATAAAATTCCATTACATAGTTTTATCATATTTATTTCATCTCATTATGTGAGCATTTAATTTATTTTCTATTATTTATATGGTTGTGATAAATATCCTCACACAAAATACTTTATTTCTCTTGATTACAAAGTCATATATATTTAAAAGTACTCAAATATCTCAGAAATGTGTAATTTAGCACAGTGTTTGTCAAACTGTGGACTGGTAAATCAATATATTTAGAGGAACTGACATTTTTGATGTTTTACTCTTTACCATAAAAAATCACTTGATCACTTGATCACGGGCTGGAGCGATAGCACAGCAGGTAGGGCATTTGCCTTGCATGCAGCCAACATGGCCTACCCGAGTTCGATTCCTCCGCCCCTCTCGGAGAGCCCGGCAAGCTACCGAGAGTATCTCTCCTGCACGGCAAAGCCTAGCAAGCTACCCGGGATGTATTCGATATGACAAACACAGTAACAATTATCACAATGGAGACATTACTGGGCCCGCTCGAGCAAATCGATGAACAACGGGAGGACAGTGACAGTGACACTTGAACAGTTGGCATCCCTTTACTCATTGATTTGCTCGAGTGGGTGCCAGTAACGTCTTCATTCGTCCCTGTCATGTATTAATGTAGCCCAATGGCATCTGCTCATTCTAGGAGCATGAACAGCCTCAAACCGATGGTTCAGGGTCTTGATGAAGAAGTCTGACCATCTCATAGGTAGGCGGCCACGCGATCTTTTGACATCCTGTTGAACCCAGTTGGTAATGGCTCTAGTCCAGCGGTCGTCTCCAAATCTCATTAGGTGTCCAGCCCATCTGATTTTCGATGCCTTGGCAAACGAGACAGCGTCCCTGATTCTTGACCGTCGATGGAGGTCGGAACTCCAGATTCTTTCTCTCATTTGAGTGAAGCAAGATACTCCAAGCATAACTCTTTCGATTCCTCTTTGGGAGACACAAATAGCGTTCTCTTCCTGTTTTCATGGGGCCGAGGTCTCTGAGGCGTATTTTAATGCAGAAAGAACAGTGGAATTGAAGAGATGTGCCCGGAGCCGGAGGTTCTTCGTCCTCTTAGCTACTTTTTCAACGTTCTTGAAGGGGTTCTAAACCATTCTCTTCCTCCTGCACAACTCAGGTGACAGGTCATTCGTCATGTTGATGTCTCGACCTAGGTACACATAACTGTTGTATTCGGATATGTTCTTCCCGTTGAGAGTGAATGGAACATCAGGAACAAGACCATTTCTCATAAGCATTGCTTCATGAGATTCAGCTGTAGTCTGACACACTCATTGTTGAAGTTGGCCAGCATTTGTACCGCTTGACTAATGTTTGGTGTTATAAGAATGATGTCATCAGCGAAGTGGAGGTGGTGTAGTTGCCAATCGTCTATCTTCACTCCCATTCCTTCCCATTCCAGTCGTCGCATAACGTTCTCGATGGTGGCACTGAAAAGTTTTGGTGAAATGGTATCACCCTGCCGAACACCTCCTTGACGTCAATGATCACCTCCCTGTAGAATGGTGAGATCCTGGTAGTGAATCCGTAATATGGCTCACGGAGGATCCTGATATATTGACTTTGAACACCCTGTTTGGCTAGAGTCTCGATGACCGCTTCAGTCTCAACAAAATCAAAGACCTTCTTTAAATCAATGAACGTTAGACAGAGCGGCATCTTGAACTCCCGAGAAACCTCAGTGAGCTTGGTTATCGTGTGGATATGTTCAAATGTGCTAAATCCTTTTCGGAAACTGGCTTTCTCGCATGGTTGTCCTTCATCTAGTGTTCTGCCAATCCTATTCAGGATGACTCAAGTGAACAACTTGTAGACAAGACAACAGGCCAATCAGGTGATGGTTGCCAATGTCTTCACGTCTCCTTTCTTGTACAGCAGTACAGTCCTGCTGGTTTTCCATTGGGATGAAACCTTGTAACGTTTAGATTCGGCCTTCTGGAATTGTGTGTTACCATGAATGGTCTTGGTCGACATGATGAATTCAGACAGTCTCTCACCCTGTTCGTTCCATTCTAGGCCATGGTTCCCGATGTGGAGTTCTTCGGCTAATCTTCTCGATCCTATCTTGGCATTAAAATCACCAACAATGATCTTGTAGAAGGTGTGGTCTTCTTTATAGAACTTCTCCAGCTCCAAGTAGAACTTCTCAATTTCTCCTTCATTGTAATTGGATGTTGGTGCATAGACAACGAAGATAGAAACTGCTGGCAGTGAGCCACATCTATTCAAGTGTAATCGTTCGATTCGGGTTGTTAGGCAATCGAATTAATCAATGTTTACGGCCAAGTTCTTGTTGACAAGGATGCCGACACCACCGACGCCTCTTTTGTCACATGTTCCGAGGAACAGTTCTTCCCCAGTGTTGAAAACGGCATGATGTGATTGATGCCTTCTTGTCTTGGTCTGACCAATGATGTCGTACTTGAGCTTTCACGCTTCCAACATCAGGTCCTCGATGCATGCATCTGATGCCAGCGTACGTGCATTGAAAGTACAGACAATCATTTTTGTCCTTCTTCATTTTGGCAGCCTACGTCGGCCTTGAGATTTTATCAGCCTCTTCTTCCTCATCCTACTTAATTCTGCCACATCGGTGGCTCTTTCAGGGTCAGGGGAATGAGACCCATTGTATTTACTGGCTTTGGCATATCGAATACACCACGGATAGCTTGCCAGGCTCTGCCGTGTGGGCGGAACACTCTCAATAGCTTGCCAGGCTCTCCGAGAGGGATAGAGGCTTTTAGAGCAGCCTCTAATCATCCTTGCAGGTGTTCCCTTGGTTCAAACTATATTTCAATGCAATCAAATATGGTGCGGTAATTTTTTTCCTTCTTTTTTTTATTAGTGAAACACCATGTGGTTCAGTTCTTAACCTTACAGGGTTTTTGTACTTGGGTTTCTGTCATACAATGATCGAGTACCCATCCTTCCACCAGTGCCCATTCTCCACCACCAATGATACCAGTAACCCTCCTACTCCTCCGATACCCCCATCCCATCCCGCCTCTATGGCAGGCCATTTTCTTTTGTTCTTTCTCTCCTTTTAGTTGCGAAGGTTTGCAAAAGAGGCATTGAGTGGCAAACATGTTCGGTCTATAGCCTACTTTCAGCATGCATCTCCCATGCCGGGAGGATCCTCCCAACACCCTTTACTTGGTGCTCCATTCTATATCTGGGTTGTCCTTTCCCATAGCATGTGCATCTGGCCTTCAAGCCATGGAGTAAACTTCCTGTAACTTATCACGACTATTCTAGGATGTTGGTCTCCTAGTTTGTTACTTTATATTCCCCAGATGAATGCAATCTTTCTATGTCTGTGCCTCTCTTTCTGATTCATTTCACTTAGCATGATACTATCCATGCAGTACCATTTGTATGTAAATTTCATGACTTTGTCTTTTCTAACAGCTGCATAGCACTCCACTCTATAGATGTACCAAAGTTTCTTTAACTGGTCATCTGTTCCCGGGCACTCGGGTTTTTTTCCAGATTTGGGCTATTGTAAACAGTGCAGCAATGAACATAGAAGTGCAGATGTCACTTCGGCTATACTTTTTTGCCTCTCCAGGATATATTCTCAGGAGTGGTATTGTTGGATCAAACGGGAGCTCAATTTCTAATTTTTTGAGAATCGTCCATACTGTTTTCCAAAAGGGCTGGACCAGTCGGCATTCCCACCAGCAGTGCAGCAGAGTTCCTTTCTCGCCACATCCACGCCAACACCGGTTGCCCCTGTTCTTTTGGATGGTGTGGTAATTTTGAAGTAAGTGTTTTATGATGTGTTTCATGGCCGCAACGTGGCTGCGTGGTCCAGAAAGCATCCTGGAGTGTGTCTGCGGCTGGGTAGTGGAGGTAATGGAGGTATGCCAGGCTGCTTGGAGCAGGCAGAGGATCTCTGTTCCCGGGTCCGTTGAGCCTGGAATCCGAGGTCACAGAGTTCTGCTTCCCTTTCTCTGTGGGGCTTCACTCGTGAGTCTCGGCCTGACTGTCCAGAAAGCGTCCTGCATTGTATCTGCGGCTGGGTAGTGGAGGTAGTGGAGGTAATGGAGGTCTGCTGGGTTGCAGGAAGCAGGCAGAGGATCCATAAAAAATAGTGTAAATAAAAAGTTGTGGGTTGGGCAGATGACTTAAAGGGTTGGAGCACATCTCTTACATGAGGGAGACTCTTTATGGTCTATCTCTATCCCAACAGTCTCTCAAGCACCATAAGGAGTACCCCTTATCACTGAAGTAAGCGTAGCCCTGAGCACTCCCGTGTGTGTCCGTGTTTGCCTGTAACGACCCTTGTTTAATCTCTGGCACCACTTGAGCATTGCCAGCTATAATCCTGTAGATCCCTGAGCACCACCAGGGTGGTCTTGATTACTGACAATGCAGGGTCCAAGTAGGACAGCATCTTCAGACTCTTTGATTGAACTGGCTCTTGTACATAGGTACATCCTCCCCAATGCAGACAGGGATGACTCAGTGGCAAAATCACCAGCATTACTAGTCTGAGACTGCAAATTTGATTCCTGGTGTTGGCCACATGTGTTGAGAATGGGCCTAGCAGATTTGCTCTTTGAAACCTTGGGCACTGCAGAAAAGTAAGCAATTTCTAATGCATCAAAGCCATATGTGTACAAGCTCTGTAACTAAAGTGTAGCACCCTAACCAAGCATTTCAGCTACAGATCTTTGAGTACTGTGCCTAAGTATGCAAGGACCATATAAAATGTGTGTGATCCTTAGTTATTTTAACAAAAACAAAGGGAAGGGGAAGAAGCTACATAAACAAAAATTTAAATAAAAGAATAAAATTTAATGTGCACTATTATTTTAGGTATATCATTCTATGATGTCATACAATCCATACAGTTATGAAATTACCATAGTCAATCGGTATTCTGATAACCTCCAAAAGTTACTTCCTTATGGTTGTACCTCTTTATAGTTAACATATTCAACCCAACCCTTGATAAGTATTTATCTGCTATCATTTCTTTTTTGGGGAGGGGATGTGATTAAAAAAAAGGAACTGTCACTCAATGCTCTAGGAATATTGTCTGGTTCAACCCCTGTGAAAAACATGGAGGGGCCAGCAAGATTAGTATAGCAGGTAAAGTGCTTGCCTTGCATGTGGATGGCCAGAGTTTGATATCCATCAACCAATATGGACCACTCCAACTGCCAAGAATAACCCTGAGCACAGAGCTTGGATTAAACCCTGGGCACCAATGGACCCCAAACCTCACATTCAAAGAAAACTATTATCCAGCAATTTGATTTCTTGGTATCCACTCCCAAGACACGAAAAAATTCATTTATTAGGGTATATGCACATCATTGTTTGTTGTAACACTTAGTAAAATAGTTAAGATTTGAAATCAACCCAGGTGTCCAATAAAATATGAGTGAAAAATGAAGTTTTGGTATATATACACAATGGAAAACTGTGTAGCCACAAGGAATGATGAAATTATTTAATTTACTGCAACTTGGATGGAACTGAGCAAAATATTAGGAGTAAGCTCTGAGATCACCTGTGTGTAGCCTAAAGCAAAAACAAAAAGTACATGACATTAGGGAATACAATGGTTTAAAGGGAAAGTGACTAGATCACTCTTGGTCCTAGAGTATAGGGAAAGAATGAGGGGGTGGCGAACAGATAGAGAAGATGCAACAGGGCAGAGATTGACGGGATTCAGGTACTTCTGTGCTGTTAAAGAATGATAGCACAAAATACCTAAAACACAGAGTCTACAACACTGAAATAAAGAGTCCCAAACTTTAACAACTGAACTTAAAATAGTGTTTATCAAGATGGCAGGCTACAATAAACATACAAGTGCAGATATCATTTCTACTGTATTATTTTGAATCTCCTGGATATATTCCCAGAAGTGGTATTGCTGGGTCAAATGGGAGTGAAAGTTTGTAAATCTGTAACTGTATCTCAAGGTGATTCATTTAAAAATATTTTTTAAAAAGATGGCAAGCTGAGGGCAGGTGGGGGGTGGCAAGGGGAGGGAACCTGAGAACATTGGTGGAGGGAATGTGACACTGGTGGTGGATCAGTGCAGGAACATTGTATGTATAAGATTCAACGATGAATAACTTTGTGAATCATGGTAGTTTAATAAAATAAAATTTTAAAAAAGACATACAATGATTTCATTTATTGCCTTTATTTAAATATAGTTAAAATTTTATCAAGGACTCGAAAGTATATGTGTTAAGTTGTTTGTCTTGCATGGAGCCGACCCCAGTTTGAGTGATCTCTGAACAAATAACCAAAGTAGCACCTGAGCACTTTTGGGCATGGACCTAAAACCTACTCACATTTTTGGGTAATGTTAACTATTTGAAGAATTTTATTTTTGCCCCACTCCAAATTTGAAGTATTTTAGAGTAAATTATTATGACAGCCCATCTTTAAAAGCTTCACTATGAATTTCTTAAATATAAATATATTTCCTTATATAAACAATATAATTATTACACCCAACAACAAATTAAGCATATTTATTACATATCTAAAAGCCAACCATACAAAAAATCTTGAGTGTCACTAAATATGTCTTTAGATTGCTCCACATGAAAATAGAAACTGGGCTATAAAATGCGAAAGTGTTGGTGTCAGAGACATAGTACAGCAGGTAGGGCACTAACCTTGCATGCAGTAAGCACGGGTTTGATCACTGGCATCTCATATGAGCCACCAACCACCACCATGAGTGATTCCCCAGTGCAGAGGCAGGGGCAATCCCTGAGCATTAATGGGTGTGCCCCTCCCAAAAAAGTGATCATATGTTTCAGGTAGAAAGGGTAAGTACTATATCCAAAATAAGCTAAGGAGAAAGAAATACAAGATTATATCACTCATATAAAGAAACAAAGCTAGGAAAGAGACAATGCCTTTAGACTGACCCCACAGAATTGAGTTTACCAGGGAGGAGAAGGAGTGGGTTAAAGAGTATAATGGACTGTGGTGGAGGAATATCAGTCCTTTGGTGGTGGGTGTGGTATAGTAATATTGTGCCCCTAATATGCATAAATAATTACCCTTTGTTCAGATTTATTTTCCAAAAGATTTTTCATTTTTAAAAATAATCCCATTAGTTTATCTTTGTTTCTGTTTTCCATGCCAATGGAGTTAAATCAGTGAATGATAACTTTGAAACCACCATCATGAGGTGTTTTGTGTATGTTTTCTTTAATTTATTTCATTAATTAAGGTCCAGCTGCTAGTCTTTAATACATATTTTAGTTAACTTCTAGAAATGATGTGATATAGTGGTCCAAATTTTTTTATTTTTTGTTTATGCCCCTGCTGTGTTGAGCATGAAAATTTGTAGTGAACCACCCTGGGACTTTCTGAAGAATTAGTCTTGGGATTGCTCTTTTCCTTCCCTGCCCATCTTCGCCTGATGATAGAAAGCAAAACTATGAGCTGTGTGAAATTTAATGAGAAGATATCATGTGGCCATGTGCTCAGCCACGTGGTGCAGGAGATGTGGAGCTGAAATGTTGAAATGACTGAGGTCAGATGTCAAGACTGGCGATTAATCTCACCTGGTAGGGTGGGGAAGAAAAAAGGGGTACAGGAGATGTGGTGCTGGCCCTGCTGAAATGACTCGGGTTGGACGTGGAGGCTGGCAGATAATTTCACCTGAAGGGTAGGGCTGAGATCAGAGGTTCATAAAAAGAGACTCTAGAATGGTGTTTCACTGAGAAGATAGACTGAGGATATCAGGAAACATCTCTGGTATATCTCTGCTGAGGAATAAGAAAGAGCAGCAGCCAAAGTGCTAAGTAGCATGGTCACAAGGATGGGGAGGTACAGAGATTTTCCCCAGGGATGGATAAGCTCCAAGCCAAAGCCTGGCACCACAATCTTGAGGCTTTACAAAACTTGATCTTGAAGGCAAGAACTAGACTAGACAAGATACCCAGGGCTCATATTACAACAGGTATACAACATCAGACTTCTGAAAGTTGGTAGGGAGCATTGGTACCCTTCTAAAACAGAAACAGTCTGAGAGTAAGTTCTGCAATGTCAAATGAGGGTAGAGCTACTATGGTCTGAATGACATTACCTGTCTCAGGTGAAACCGTTCCCCCCACCCATCCCAATCCCATCTGACTGAAGATAGCAGAAGGAAAGCCTAAGTCTGAAAAACAATTTGCAGTCTGAGGAAAACTAGTAACAGAGTGGCATTGCTTGCTGTACAGATATTCAGCTACCTTTTAAACTTGAATATTTAGTTATATAGCCAAGGTCTTGTCAAACACAAGGTTACATAACAGGACACTTTCATGTTGGCTTGAGCCTAACAAACCAACAGGTTCAGGCAAATTAAAATATTCCAGAAGAAACTAGGTACTAGTGGGGACTCTTAAACATGAACGCCCATTTATTTGTTTTTTTTCATTTGTTCCAAATTTTATTTAATAAAATAGTGTTGCAAATATAACAAACTACAGAAACTCCCCCCATCCATTGTACTGAAATAGTATACATTATTTAAATGAATTTTTTTCCTTAAATTTTTATTAGTGCAACATTATGAGGTACAATTTTAGGCTTACAAATTTTTGTGCTTGGGTTTCAGTTATACAATGATTGAATACCCATCCCTCCACCAGTGCCCATTCTCCACCACCACCAGTCCAGTATCCCTCCCACCCTCCTTCCCCCCATCCTACCCTACCACTGTGGCAAGGCATTCCCTTTTGTTACCTCTCTCCTTTTGAGTGCTGTGGTTTGCAAAAGGGACATTGAGTGGCAATCTTGTTCGGACTATAGTCTACTCTCATCACGCATTTCCCATCCTGAGAGGAACTTCCCAACACCCTTTATTTGCTGCTCCCTTCTCTATCTGAGCTGCCCTTTCCCCTAGCGTGTGCAGCTGTCCTTAAAGCCATGGAGTAATCCTCCTGGTACTTATCTCGGTTATTCTTGGGTGTTAGTCTCCTGTTTTGTTACTTTATGTTCCCCAGATGAATGCAATCTTTCTATGTCTATCACTCTCTTTCTGACTCATTTCACTTAGCATGATAATGAACTCCCATTTGTTGCCCAAACTTGTGGGACATTAACATCACCAATGCCAATTGTGAATTCTGGGTTGCAACACACAAAATTGGCTGGGCAGCAGAATGACACTAGCTGAGGCACAAACCATAGTACTCATGGATAAGGCAATGAAACCATCAATAAAGATGAAAGAAAGAAAAAGAAATTAAAAATTAATAACAAGTGATTTATGTCTATTCTTACAGTACAAACTCAGTGCCATAGTATCTGGGTAGAATTGTGAGTGTGAATCATACATGACCACCCAGAACTGCACAAAACCATACTCTCATCCCTAGCACTCACATTATAGGAGACACCATAAAGAAGCAAAGGAATTCATTTTCATTAGTGGATGAAAACAGAAGCTTGGGAAAGACCACAATGAAAAGGAGGTCTTCACTAACACCCAGAATCCATATAACAAGATGGTAATAAGTTTGATTATTTCAATAATTTTTATTAACCTCAACCAAAATCTGTATATAAAGATGACAATAGTTCCTTCATTTAAATAATTTTTCTTAACTTCAATGTCCTGAACTCACCAATCAGAAAAGCACAGAATTGTAAGACAGGTGAGAAATTTCAACACAAAACTTCTACTACTTAACAAGAGACACATTTAAATTTTCTTAGTAAACACAGACTCAAAAATAAAAGGTTAAAAATAAATAGTATAGGTAAGCAATAACTATCAACATCTGAACAGCCATACTTAGATAAAAGTCATTTGATATTCAAAATATTGTAAGGAACAAAGATGGACATTATATAATTATTTTTTAAAAATATTTATTAATGATAGCACAGCGGGTAGGGCGTCTGCCTTGCACGCAGCCAACATGGCCGACCCGAGTTCGATTCCTCCGCCCCTCTCGGAGAGCCTGGCAAGCTACCGAGAGTATTCGATATGCCAGACACAGTAACAACAAAGTCTCCAATGGAGACGTTACTGGGCCCGCTCGAGCAAATCGATGATCAACGGGAGGGCCTTTACCTATTTATTAATGAAACACCATGAGGTACAGTTGTAGACTTACAAATTTTTGTGCTTGGGTTTCAGTTATACAATGATCGAGTACCCATCCCTCCACCAGTGCCCATTCTCCACCACCAATGATCCCAATATTCTTCCCACCCCCAATCCTCTCCATCCCAACCTGACTCTATGGCAGGGCATTCCCTTTTTTTCTCTCTCTACTTTTGGGTGCTGTGGTTTGCAAAAGAGGAATTGAGTGGCAATCATGTTCGGTCTATAGTCTACTTTCAGCATATATCTCTCTTCCTATTTTTTAAGTTACAAAATCATCACATGATGCGTGATCATTTCCAACTATCATTGTCATAATGGTCTCTTCTCTTTCTAACTGCCCTCATTCTGCCACTTGTGGCAAGCTTTCAACCATGGACCGGTCCTCTTGTCCCTAGTTCCTACTGTTCTTGAACATTAGTCTCATACTATGTTTTTATATACCCTATGAGCCCCAAACCCAATGCAAAGTCATCTGTACTCCTACACTCATTGCAGCACTATTCGTAATAGCCAGAATCTGAAAACAACCCAAGTGACTGAGAATAGATGAGTGGATAAAGAATCTATTGTACAACTACACAATGTAATGCTATTCAGCCTCCAGGAAAAAATAAGTCATGAAATTTCCTTATAAATGGATGAACATGGAAAGTATCATATTGAGTGAAATGATTCAAGGGGAAAGTGAGAGATATAGACTGTTTGCATTGAGTGATATAAAAATGTGTAGCAATTCAAAAGATCAATGAAACCAACATATATATGTATATATTTGGATATATAAATATATATATATTTGCATTAGCCATTCAGAGAGATGGCTAAGTTCCAACAAAAGCACACATGTGGAAGGCCCAGGTATAAGCTCCAGCACCCTTTGGTCTCCTGTGCATTTCTAGAAGTAATCCTGAGTACAGAGCTGGGAAAACCCCTAGGTACTGCTGGGTGTAGGCCCAAAGCCAGAAAACATAACTTGAAGATAATTGTCTTTTGGAGGGGGCACACTGGGTAATTCTCAGTAGTTACTCCTGGCTCGGCACTCAGGGACCAATCCTGGTGGTGCTCAGGGGATTGTATGGGATGCTGTGGAACAAGCATAGGTCAGCTGCATGCAAGGCCAATGCCATACCCATTGTACTATAGCTCAGACCCAGAAAATTTTCTTTTTCTTTTAAGGATTTTCTTAATAGTGATATTGTTTTTAATTTTTAATGTTTTTTATAATTTGCATGTTTTGTTAATTTTTTATGAAGTTCTTCATGATGATAGGTTACTTTCCATATTCCAACACCAATCCCATCACCATTGCACCTTTTCACCAACATTATTTCCAATTTTCGCAACCACCCCTCAAGCCTGAACCTATAGCAGGCCCTAAATAATTTATTTTATATAGCTTATTATAGATATTTTGCTAAAAATGATTTTAAAAATTTTCCTTTAAAGAAAGTTAAGACTGTTGTATCTCATCATTGAACCATTAAGCCCTTGTATAAGAGATTATAGGTTAAGCTTTGTGTGTTTATATTTTGTTAATCTAAATTCATTGTCATATATTTTATATATGTCTAATGTGCTATGCTATTCCTGGTTTATCAGTGATATAGAGTTTGAGCCATTGAATTGGGTAATACGTCTGGAGTTACCCGATTTAATTGGATGTTGACTTTGGGTGTCCCGGAAAACTCGGCCTGGCTCAGGGTCTGGAAACATCTCTGCAACTTGTTGATTTCTTTTGAGATTTATTTATGAGTTTCTGGATCATGCCTGGTTAATGAGCTTATTTGGCATTTGGAGTCACAGGCAGTTCATGGACATGATTGCTGAGGCTTCCAGAAGTACAGGGAGATGGGGGAGGTAGCCCATCCCTAACTCTTTGGATGCCTGGAGATTTTAGTTACAAAAAACACATACCTGAGATTTTTAACATATTAATTTCACGATGAGGCTCGTCCTTAACAATGGAATCCAGCCGTGAATATGACTGTGATTGTGGAATTTGGAGGGTTTTGGGTACCAGGGCTCTTTTTGGGTGGGTGAAGGGGTGCCCTGGACAACTAAGCAAGGTGCTGGATCTGGAAGTATCTCTCAATAGTGACATAGTTTGTTTTTCTTTTTTAAAAATTATTTATTTTCATTGAAGAGCCATGATTAACAAAGTTACTGATAGTTGAGTTTTAGGCATGCAATAGTTCAACACAATCCCTCCACCAGTGTCAGCTTCCCCCAACCAGTCTTCCTAGATTCCCTCCCAACCCCACCCTCACTTCACCACCACCTGTCAGCGTGACAGGCTCATTGCAAAGTTCCAGTGGTTGCCACTTAGATCTCATGTTATCAGTTCTGTTGAATCTGTATTTTGGATATATGGATAAACTCCTTACACATGTCACTGGAATAACTGTAGCCTGATACTTGTTAACCCATCATTTCTTCATTTTTATTTTTTAAAATTTTTATTAGTGAAACACCGTGAGGTACAGTTTTAGACTTACAAGTTTTTGTGCTTGGGTTTCAGTTATACAATGATCGAGTACCCATCTATCCACCAGTGCCCATTCTCCACCACCAAAGATCCCAGTATCACTCCGACCCCTCATTCCACCCCCCACACCCCGCTTGTATTGCAGGGCGTTCCCATTGGCATTCTCTTTGATTCTCTCTCTCTTTTGGGTGCTGTGCTTTGCAAAAGAGGCATTGAGTGACAAACATGTTTGGTCTATAGTCGACTTTCAGCATGCATCTCTCATCCAGGGAGGATCCTCCCAACACCGTTTACTTGGTGTTCCCTTTTCTATATGAGCTGGCTTTCCCCCTAGCATGTGTGGGTGGCCTCCAAGCCATGAAGTGAACCTCCTGGTATTTATCTCAGCTATTCTTGGGTGTTAGTTTCCTATTTTGTTACTTTACATTCCCCAGATGAATGCAATCTTTCTATGTATGTCCCTGTCTTTCTGATTCATTTCACTAAGCATGATACTTTCTATGTAGTACCACTTGTATGTAAATTTCATGACTTCATCTTTTCTAACAGCTTCATAGTACTCTATTGTGTAGATATACCAAAGTTCCTTTAACCAGTCATCTATTCTCGGGCACTCGGGGTTTTTTTTTTTTCCAGATTTTGGCTATTGTGAGCAGTGCAGCAATGAACATAGAAGTGCAGATGTAATTTCGAGTGCACTTTTTTGACTTTCTGGGATATATTCCCAGGAGAGGTATTGCTAAGTCAAACGGAAGCTCAATTTCTAATTTTTTGAGAATCGTCCATACAGTTTTCCAAATGGGCTGAACCAGTCGGCATTCCCACCAGCAGTGAAGGAGATTCCCTTTTTCGCCACATCCACGCCAACACCGGTTACTTTTGTTCTTTTGGATGTGGGCCAGTCTCTGTGGTGTGAGATGATATCTCATTGCTGTTTTGATCTGCATCTCCCTGATGATTACTGATATAGAGCATTTTCTCATGTGCCTTTTAGCCATTCGGATTTCTTCGTTGGCAATGTTTCTGTCATCGCCCCATTAAAAAAATTATTAGTGAATCACCATGAGGTACAGTTGTAGACTTACAAATTTTTGTGCTGGGATTTCAATTATACAATGATCAAATACCCATCCTTCCACCAGTGCCCATTTTCCACCACCACGGGTCCCATATCCCTCCCACCCCCCCATCCCACCCATCCCACCCTGCCTCTGTAGCAGGGCATTCCCTTTTGTTTTCTCTCTCCTTTTTGGTGTTGTGGTTTGCAAAAGAAGCATTGGGTGGCAATCATGTTCGTTCTATAGTCTACTTTCTGCATGCTTCTCCCATCCTGGGAGGATCCTCCCAACATCCTTTATTTGGCACTCCCTTCTCTATCTGAGCTCCCTTTTGCCCTAGCATGTGTGGCTGGCCTCCAAGCCATGGAGCAAACCTCCTGGTACAAATCTCAGCCACTCTTGGGTGTTAGTCTCCTATTTTGTTACCTTATGTTCCCCATTTTTAATGGGCTTAGATGTTTTCTTGTGGAGTTCAAACAGTGCTTTGTATATCCTTGATATCAACCCCTTATCAGGTGGGTATTGGGTGAATATCCTTTACCATTCTGTAGATTGTCTTTGTATTATGGTCACTGTATCTTTGAGGTGCAGAAGCGTCTTAATTTAAGATAGTCCCATTTGTTTATCTCTGTTTCCACTTGGTTGGTCAGGGGAGTGTCGTCTTTGAAGATACCATTAGCCTCAATATCGTGGAGGGTTTTGCCGAACTTGTCTTCAATGTACCTTGTGGATTTTGGTCTGATCTTAAGATTTTTAATCCTTTTTGATCTGACTTTTGTGCATGGTGTTAGGTAGAGGTCTAAGCCCATGTTTTGCATGTTGTTGTCCAGTTATGCCAGCACCATTTGTTGAAGAGACTTTCATTGCTCCACTTCACATTTCTTGCTCCCTTATCAAAGATTAGATGCTCATGCATTTGGGGTTGTGTGTACGGATATTCCACCCTGTTCCATTGGTCTGCGGACTTGCCTTTGTTCCAGTACCATGCTGTTTAAATTATTACCGCTTTGTAGTAGAGTTTGAGGTTGGGGAGGGTAATGACTCTCCACATCTTTTTCCCAAGAATTGCTTTAGTTAATTGTGAACGTTTGTTATTCCATATGAATTTTAGGAGTGCCTGATCTATTTCTTTGAAGAATTTCATGGGTATCCTTATAGAGATCGCATTGAATCTGTATAATGCTTTGGGGAGTATTGTTATTTTGACAATGTTTATTCTTCCTATCCATGAGCAGGGTATATGTTTCCATTTCCTCGTGTCCTCTTTTATTTCATGGAGTATAGTTTCTAGTTTTCATTGTAGAGGTCCTTTACATCATTAGTTTGGCTGATTCTGAATTATTTGGTTTTCTATGGCACAATTGTAAATGGGGTTGTTTTTTCACGTCACTTTCTTCTCTCTCATCGTTTGCATATAAGAAGGCCATGGACTTTTGAGCATTAATTTTATAGTCTGCGACTTTACTGTACAAACTATTGTTTCTAGGAGTTTCTTGGTATAGGATTTAGGATTCTCGAGATATAGTATCATATCATCTGTGAATAGTGAGAGCTTGATTTCTTCCTTTCCTATTTGGATGTCATTAATGTCTTTCTTGCCTAATCGCTATTGCAAGTACTTCCAGTACTATATTGAACAGAATTGGTGATAGTGGGCATCCTTGTCTTGTCCCTGATTTTAGAGGAAAGGCCCTTAGTTTTTCCCCATTGAGGATAATACTTCCCATGGGTTTGTCACACATGGCTTTGACTATCTTGAGGAAAGTTCCTTCAAAACCCATTTGGGTTTTTTTTGTTTGTTTTTTGGGTCACACCTGGCTATGCACAGGGGTTACTCCTGGCTCTGCACTCAGGAGTTACTCCTGGCGGTGCTCAGGGGACCATATGTGACGCTGGGAATCGAGCCCGGGTTGGCCTTGTGCAAGGAAAACGCCCTACCCGCTGTGCTATCTCTCCAGCCCCTCAAAACCCAATTTGGTGAGAGTTTTCATCATAAATGCGCACTGGATCTTGTCAATAGCTTTCTCTGCGTCTATTGATATGATCATATGGGTTTTATCATTACTTTTGTTATTATGATGGAATATGTTGATTGATTTCCAAATGTTAAACCACCCTTAAATCCCCGGGATGAATCCCACTTGGTCGTGGTGTATAATCTTTTTGATAACTTGTTGGATTCTAATTGCTAATATTTTGTTGAGAATCTTTGTATCCATGTTCATCATAGATATTGGCCTATAGTTTTCTTTGTTGGTGGTGTTTTTGTTTGCTTTTGGTATTAGTGAGATATGTGCCTCATAGAAGCTGTTTGGGAGAATTCTTTTTTTTTTAATTTCCAGGAAAAGCTTGAGGAGAACTGGCAGCAGGTCTTCTTTAAATGTTTGGAAGAATTCACTAGTGAATCCATCAGGGCCTGGGCTTTTGTTTTGGGGGAAGACTTTTGATTACAGGTTCAATTCCTTGATATAAATGGGTCTATTCAGGTATCCCAAGTCTTCATCGTTCAATCTTGGAAGATTATAGGAATCCAGGAATTTATTCATTTCTTCTAGGTTCTCTTGTTTTGTGGCATACAGAATCTCAAATGATGGTCTTTTGAATTTCATTGATTTCTGTTGTGATGTCCCCTTTTTATTTCTGATCTGTTTATTAGAGTTCTCTCTCTCTTTCTTTCTGAGTCTTGCTAGTGTTTTATCAATCTTGTTTATTTTCTCAAAGAACCAGCTCTTGGTTTCATCGACCTTTCGGATTGTTTTTTGGGGGATGGGAGGTTTCCATGTCATTAATTTCCGCTCTAAGTTTTATTATTTCTTTCCCCCGGCCAGTTTCAGTTCCTTTTGTTGGTCTTTTTCTAAGATCTTGAGCTGTCAGATAGAGAAGGGAGTACCAAATAAAGGTTGTTGGGAGGATCCTCCCAGGATGGGAGAAGCATGCTGAAAGTAGACTATAGAACGAACAGGATTGCCACTCAATGCCTCTTTTGCAAACCACAGCACCCCAAAGGAGAGAGAAAACAAAAGGGAATGCCCTGCCACAGAGGCAGGGAGGGATGAGTGGAATGGGGGGTGGGAGGGATACTGGGAACCGTGGTTGTAGAAAATGGGCACTAGTGGAGGGTTGGGTATTTGATCATTGTATAATTGAAACCCAAGCACAAAAATTTGTAAGCCTACAACTGTATTTTATGGTTTTTCACTAATAAAAATTTTAAAAAAGATCTTGAAATGTGAGTTAGGTTATCTATGTAGGCCCTTTCTTCCTGCCTTAAGAATGCTTGCAAAACTATAAATTTTTCTCTTAACACTGCTTTAGCTGCGTCCCATAGGTTCTGGTAGCTCGTGTCTTCATTCTCATTTTTTCAGGTATCTTTTGATTTCATCCTTGACTTCCTTCCTGACCCACTTGTTGTTCAACATTGAGTTGTTTAATTTCCAGGTGTTTGATTTGGTTCTCCGTGTCTGTGTGTGATTCGCTTCTATCCTCAGTGCATCATGGTCTGAAAAGATTGTTGATACTACTTCTATCTTCCTGATTCTATTGAGGTATGTTTTGTGGCCTAGCACGTGGTCTATTTAGGAAAATGTTCTGTGTGCACTGGAAAAGCATATGTATTCTTTCTTTTTTGGATGTAAAGCCTTGAATAGGTCTATTAGCCTTCTGTCTTCTATTTCTTCCTTCAAAGCCAATATTTCCTTGCTTAGTTTTGTTCTTATTGATCTACCCAGAAGTGATAAGGCAATGTTGAAGTCTTCGACCACTATTGTGTTGCTAGCAATGTTCTCCTTAAAATCTGTTAGCTGTTGTTTTAAATATTTAGCTGTCCTTCATTAGGTGCATATACATTTAAGAGTGTGATTTCTTCCTATTGTATGTATCCCTTGATAAATAGAAAATGGCCTTCGCTGTCCCTTCTAATCTTTTTCAACCTGAAATCTATGTTGTCGGATACTAGTATGGCCACCCCAGCCTTTTGGGGGGGGAGCTATTTGCATGCAGGATTGTTTTCCATCCTTTAACTTTGAGTCTGTGTTTGCTCTGACTGTTCAGATGAGTTTCTTGTAGACAGCACAATGTTGGTTTCAGTTTCTGGATCCATTTTGCCACTCTGTGTCTCTTGATTGGTGTATTTAGACCGTTGACATTGAGAATGATTATTCTTATAGGGTTTTGTGCCATCTTTCTGTATCGGTTGGTTGTGCTTATAAGTCTTTTCCTTCTTATCTTACAGAGGCCCCTTTAATCCTTCTTTTAGATTTGCTTTTGAGTCTATAAAGTTCCTGAACTGTTGTTTATCTATAAAATGGTTTATTGTTTAATCGAATTTGAGTGAGAGTTTAACTGGATTAAGTGTTCTTTGTGAGGTGTTCATTTCATTGTGTTTTTTCACTATTTCCCACCATTTTCTTCGGGCTTTGATGGTTTCCTCTGATAGGTCTGTTGTAAATCTAAGGCATGCTCCTTTGTATGTGAGTTCCTTCTTTGGCCTTGCTGCTTGCAGTATTGTCTCTATCGACGGCTTCCATCATTATGACTATGATATGCCTTGGAGTGTTTTTATTAGGGTCTCTTTTAGCCTGCACCCTTCTGGCTCCTTAGATCTGGATGTCTGCATACTTTAACTCTGGGAACTTTTCAACAATGATTTCTTTGACTATGGCTTTTTCATTGGGGTTGCCTCCCTGTACTTCTGGTACTCTAATGATTCTAATGTTGTTCCTCTTGGCATCATCCCCTAGATCTCTGATTCACCTCAGAGCTATTTTGAGGTCTTTTCCCATTGTTTGTTGTTTCTTATGCGATTTCTGCTGCTCATCTTCAAGCTCACTGATCCTGTCTTTGGCTGTAGTCATTCTACTGCTGAGGGCACCCAGTGAGTTTTTAATTTCATCCACCGAATCCTTTTTTTGTGTCATCTCTTTTTGTAGCTTTCTTATTTCTGCTCTCATTTCTTCTTGCATTTTCTCGGCTATCTGTTCCACTGTTTCATTTCTTCCTTTAATTTTCTGGATGTCTCCTCCATTGATTCTTTTAATTCCTTGAACATCCTTAACATTTCATCATGGAATTCTTTATTGGAGAGCTCATTATCCTCTGTTGAGGATTCGGGACTCTTCTTCGTCCTCTCCTCATAGTGGAGATTTGCCCCGTTTCTTCATGCTGTTGTGGTTGTCTAGAGGTAAAACCTTGAAGTTCACTAGCACTGTTCCCTCTTATTGTCGGAAAGGATTCTGAATATGTTCAGTCAATGGTGGTCACCCTTCTCCCCTTCTAGAATATGTCCTTCTGCTCAGACATTATTTTGTGGTTTATGATAGGCAATGAGTGAAGCGTTGGAGGAGGTGCTCTTTTATATTGGGCTTGTACAGCTTCTGTGGTACACTGTTTTTTTGTTGAAATGGGAGTAAGCCGGTGGATTATTGTCCTATTGTGTTTGAGGCAGCCAGGACGTTTTCCACAGAATTAGGTGAGGAAGTTTGGGATATGAGTCAAGAGTGCTAGGAGTGGGAACTATAACTGCAGCTACGTGAGCACCGCCCACCACACAGAAGGCCACGCCCACTTCTGAGGAGGCCACGCCCCCTACAGTTGAGGCCATGCCCCCAGCCAGTCCTGATGTTAGTCCACAACCTGTTTTGAGGGGTGGGGTGACTATTTGGGCTGGCCCTCGCTGCAGAAGTGGAAGCAGGAGCCCCAGGCCATATGAAATAGTTTTTGACAGATGCCTTTTACCACCTTTGTATATGATTCTAGGTATGTTTTTTATGCATTGCAAAAGAGAAACTTCTTTCTAGCCTAGTTCATTATTTGCATGTAGAAATGCAACAGATTTATATATGTTAAATTTTCAACTATATTTATTTCTTGTTTTTACAGTTTTAGTGGGATTTTTAATTGTTATTTTCATTTCTCATGCAAATAATACTTAAGTTTTTCTTCTCTGACTTCTGTCTAGCATTTCTCTAATAACATATTGAATAATTATGTTGAGAGAGAATATATTTGTTTCATACCTGGTCTTAGGAGAAAACGCTTGCAGATTTTTCAACAGTATATTATTTGTGGATTTTTAAATATATATCACCTTTACTCTATTGTTCTTCGATCCCTATTTTGTTGACATATTTCTTTTTTTTAATTTTTGGGTCTCTGCCCCCGCGCTTCGGTGTTCCTTCCCGGAGTCCCTTGGAGGGGAGCGGATTGAGCTTTCCTCCCCACCCCGACCAGGGCTACGGCAGCCGGAGACCTCCAGGACCAGCCACCACCATGCTGAGACCACTCTCCGCACACCTGAAGGTACCGGCAGAGGGACAAAGCCACGCGGGTTCCGGGGCCGAGACCTCCATGCCTACTCGAATTGGAGTCGAGCATCTTCCACCCAGATCCTCCAAATTCCAGTAGGCGGGGGTCACACCCACCACCTGGCCCCCTGGCGCCGTGTAATCCCATCAGCGGCCAAGACTCAGAGACTATAAAATCCAGATCCCGGACGAGAGCAGTGCAGTCTCTGCCCCCGCGCTTCGGTGTTCCTTCCCGGAGTCCCTTGGAGGGGAGCGGGTTGAGCTTTCCTCCCCGCCCCGACCAGGGCTACGGCAGCCGGAGACCTCCAGGACCAGCCACCACCATGCTGAGACCACTCTCCGCACACCTGAAGGTACCGGCAGAGGGACAAAGCCACGCGGGTTCAGGGGCCGAGACCTCCATGCCTACTCGAATTGGAGTCGAGCATCTTCCACCCAGATCCTCCAAATTCCAGTAGGCGGGGGTCACACCCACCACCTGGCCCCCTGGCGCCGTGTAATCCCATCAGCGGCCAAGACTCAGAGACTATAAAATCCAGATCCCGGACGAGAGCAGTGCAGTCTCTGCCCCCGCGCTTCGGTGTTCCTTCCCGGAGTCCCTTGGAGGGGAGTGGGTTGAGCTTTCCTCCCCGCCCCGACCAGGGCTACGGCAGCCGGAGACCTCCAGGACCAGCCACCACCATGCTGAGACCACTCTCCGCACACCTGAAGGTACCGGCAGAGGGACAAAGCCACGCGGGTTCAGGGGCCGAGACCTCCATGCCTACTCGAATTGGAGTCGAGCATCTTCCACCCAGATCCTCCAAATTCCAGTAGGCGGGGGTCACACCCACCACCTGGCCCCCTGGCGCCGTGTAATCCCATCAGCGGCCAAGACTCAGAGACTATAAAATCCAGATCCCGGACGAGAGCAGTGCAGTCTCTGCCCCCGCGCTTCGGTGTTCCTTCCCGGAGTCCCTTGGAGGGGAGTGGGTTGAGCTTTCCTCCCCGCCCCGACCAGGGCTACGGCAGCCGGAGACCTCCAGGACCAGCCACCACCATGCTGAGACCACTCTCCGCACACCTGAAGGTACCGGCAGAGGGACAAAGCCACGCGGGTTCCGGGGCCGAGACCTCCATGCCTACTCAAATTGGAGTCGAGCATCTTCCACCCAGATCCTCCAAATTCCAGTAGGCGGGGGTCACACCCACCACCTGGCCCCCTGGCGCCGTGTAATCCCATCAGCGGCCAAGACTCAGAGACTATAAAATCCAGATCCCGGACGAGAGCAGTGCAGTCTCTGCCCCCGCGCTTCGGTGTTCCTTCCCGGAGTCCCTTGGAGGGGAGCGGATTGAGCTTTCCTCCCCACCCCGACCAGGGCTACGGCAGCCGGAGACCTCCAGGACCAGCCACCACCATGCTGAGACCACTCTCCGCACACCTGAAGGTACCGGCAGAGGGACAAAGCCACGCGGGTTCCGGGGCCGAGACCTCCATGCCTACTCGAATTGGAGTCGAGCATCTTCCACCCAGATCCTCCAAATTCCAGTAGGCGGGGGTCACACCCACCACCTGGCCCCCTGGCGCCGTGTAATCCCATCAGCGGCCAAGACTCAGAGACTATAAAATCCAGATCCCGGACGAGAGCAGTGCAGTCTCTGCCCCCGCGCTTCGGTGTTCCTTCCCGGAGTCCCTTGGAGGGGAGCGGATTGAGCTTTCCTCCCCACCCCGACCAGGGCTACGGCAGCCGGAGACCTCCAGGACCAGCCACCACCATGCTGAGACCACTCTCCGCACACCTGAAGGTACCGGCAGAGGGACAAAGCCACGCGGGTTCCGGGGCCGAGACCTCCATGCCTACTCGAATTGGAGTCGAGCATCTTCCACCCAGATCCTCCAAATTCCAGTAGGCGGGGGTCACACCCACCACCTGGCCCCCTGGCGCCGTGTAATCCCATCAGCGGCCAAGACTCAGAGACTATAAAATCCAGATCCCGAAACCGCGCGGCCGCATTTGCGGCCGCGCGACATCTTATCAGAACTTTTCTTTATGACATCTTATTATCTCATTTCTACTTTGGACAAACTTGCAGGCTATCGAATGTAGCTTGCCCACAGGGCAGAGTCTGGCAAACTCCCCGTGGCCTACCAAATATGCCAAATACCAGTAACAATGATGGGTCTCATTCTCCTGAAGAGCCATGAATATAATCTCAGGGCTAGGATGAAAGAGACGTTACTGGGGCCTGCTCGAGGCAATCGACGAAATTTTTGGGTCACAGACCGGCGATACACAGGGGTTACTCCTGGCTCTGTACTCAGGAGTTACTCCTGGCGGTGCTCAGGGGACCATATGGGATGCTGGGAATCGAACCTGGGTTGGCTGCGTGCAAGGGAAACACCCTACCCGCTGTGCTCTCTCCAGCCCCTTGTTGACATATTTCTTAATAACAGATGTTGAATCTTATGAATAGGTCTATCTGCATCTATTAGTATGAACGAATGCTTGTCTTTCCTTCTGTTGATGCAGTATATTTCATTTATTATATATGACTATATATATATATATATGATGACTATCTTGAAGTTTGAACTCAACCCTTTTTGGTCATTCTTTTATGCACTATTGAATTTGTGTTGCTAAGATTTCACTGAGGCCTGTTGTCTATGTGTATCAGGAATATTGGTATGAGTAAGAATTATTATTTACAGTGTCTGTCAGATTTTGCTAAAAGAAAAATGTTGGTCTCATATATACTGTAGAATACCTGTTTCTACAGTTTCCTGGAAAATATTGAGATGGATAGGTATAGGTCATCTTCAAATATGTAACTGAGCAGATGAATCCATATGAATAGGTCTGGATCTGAGCTTTTATTTTGCTCTTAATCTTTAATTAGTTTCATTGTCCTTCTTCATAAATGACCTATTCATGTTATATATTTAATAATAGTAATAGTGTGTACGATTATTTATAGTTCTTTTGTTTGGATTTGCTTTGTTTGGAACTCTGAGCTTCCTGTGTCTGTGTAGATAACTTGTTCAGATTGGGCATGTTTGCAACTATTATGTTTTCAAGCACTAGTTATTCCTTTCTTCCTTTTATTCTGGAACTGCTATGATGACAATGTTCATCCTCTAGATGCTCTTCCATAAATAGTTTTTATTAAAAAATTCTTTCTATCTTTGTCTTTACATTTTAAAGATAGTTTTCTATAGTTTATCCTGGAGTTTATCATGTGGTCTTTGGCTTTTGACTCTGCTTTTGAGACATTTATTGTATTATTTTTGAACCACAGTTGGTGGTGCTGAGGGACCCTGTAATGCCAGAGATGAACATGGGGATCCCTCAGACAAATCATGAGTTCCTGTCCTTTAAACCATCTTTCTGACCTTTATTGTGTCTTTCAAGACCTGCATTCTTTTTTAAATATAGGACTACTGCTATTTATTCAGCCACTGATTAAGCTGACTGAAGTGGGCATGAACTCCACATTACTTTTTTAAAAAATTTATTAAATATCCATTAGATAGATCATTACAAAGCTGTTCATGATTAGGTTTCAGTGATACAATGATCCAACGTCCATCCTTCCACCAGCATACATTTCCCACCACCGATGTTCCCTATTTCCCTGCCACCATCCCCCAACAGCCCACCCCCACTCCCAATGGCAGGTATTTTTCTTCTTTCTCTCTCTCTTCTTTTGTGCATTATGGTTTGCTATACAGATATTAAGAGTTCATCGTGTTTGTTCAGGGCACTCAGTATTTTTATTGGGTATGTAAGGCTGGAATAGCTTTTTAACTTGGTGGCAGCTTTGGGGTACAGACACGACTGCTGAGACATCTAGAAGGACAGGGAGGTGGGTGGAAGTAGCCCATTCCCACCGTGAGAAAGCCTGGAGATTTCAGTCGCAAAATCCGCATATCCAAATTTTCAGCAGATTATATCTCCATGAGATCCGTCCTGAGATGGTGGAGTCTAGTTGGAAGCATGGCCGCACCTGTGGGTTGTGGAAGCAAGCGGCTGCCAGGGGCTCTGCTTGGGTGTGCACCAGGCTAACCTGCCCCATCTGATTTACCCCAGCCTATTCAGCCTTGCGCAGGTCTGAGACTAACTTTGGCTTTTGATCCCTTTCAAGATTTATTTATGCGTTTCTGAAGCAAGGCCAGTAGATGAGCTTGTATAGCTGAGCCAGAGGTGGTTTGTGGGCATGGTCCCCACATACCTAACTTTGGTGGTTTAAATTTTGGGGAAACTTGATTCCTAGTTGTTGGCTTCCTTCCAGAGGCACAACGGCAATTTTGGTGTGAGTATCAGGAAGCCTGAAGGCACCATCAGGCTGCTAAAGCAGTCGTCCCTCAGATACAGGTTGACTTGCTGGTGGCACCACATCTCCAAGACCTGTATTCTTTATCTCAGCCATTTTTGTTTGTCTTTTTGTCATACCTTCTATGTTAAAATCCTCTTTTATTTATTTTCTCATTCCATTAAAAATTATTAGGATTGTTGCTTTGTCTTCATCTGGGAGGTTAGAGAGCCATGATGTACTTGTGCTTATTCCCATGTTTTTTTCATCTATCAGTGCAGGTGACTTCCTCTAATCTTTATTATATTTGGAGCTGCATGAGTGTTTGGGGTAAGAGTCTATGCGTGAGCATGCCTGGATGATGACAGGGGGTCCATGGTCATAGATTACAGTCAGAGACTATGGCTATGAATTTGTGAGACTGGTTTACAACTAGTTACAACTGGGAATTTCCAGTCTTAAGTTCCCTGCAACAGTCAGAAAGATAGTACATGGGGTTAGCATGAAAGTATATTTGACCCGGGTTCAAATCTCTGGCACAACATATGGTCCTCTTCGCAACACCAAGAGTGAATCTGATTACTGCCAATTGTAGTCCAAAAACAAGAACAAAAGAAACAAATGCCCTGCAGTAGCTACCACACCAAGGTTAAATGAGCCTGGGCAGTGACCCAACTTTCATAGTTCCTGCTGCCTGGCAATGACTATTGTAACTAAGTCAATTAGGCTGGTCAGTGATTAAGTGTTCACAGCCATGTGTGCCCAATAACAACAAGCACCAAGTAAACCTACATAGCTACCAGGGGATTTTGTTTACAAGCAACAACACTAAGGTCAAATAAATATGGTTAACATCCTGTGGTATGATATTTTGAGTATTTTGCAATGTCTATAGCATGAAGTTTGAGTATCTGTTATATAAAACCAATTTTTTAATTCATTGGTGTCTTGGGGCTCTCGTGTATCAAATTGGAGTAGACCTGGGTAGTGACCAGGAGTCTGAGCTTGTGAATTTCCAGGGACACTTGAGCACCAAGTTTGAGCAGGCCTGTGTGGTGACCAGTATTTGCAATCACAATTGTCCAGTCATAGGTCTCTATCAATTTTGAACTGGTGATATGGGGTGTAAGATTGTGAGTGCTTGTGTTACCTGTGTACCAAGTTCTAAAAGCCTGAGTGGCAGAGACCCTGAATTTGAGCTTGTAAGTACTTAGAAGGACCTGAGTGCTATGGTCATATGACCTGGGTTGTAATATCCTGAATGCATTAAAGTATCTATAAAGCGATATTGAGGATATCTGACTGACAGCAATGGTTCCATGGTTTCCTGTGCCTAGAAGCCTTTAGTTTGCTCTGTTGTGACAACATTGGCCTGTGAAAAACTGGATAACATGGGCCAGGCTTAAGAGGAGGCTGTGGTCTGAGTCACAGACCATGACCTCCCGTACTGAATGGAAGAATAACAGACCATAAGGAACCCCATTGGTAACTGAATATGGTTGAGGAGGTCCTCTGGTACTTTTTAACTGTAGGCCTGTGGGCTACTTGCTTGTAGTCAAACGTGGACTGGGTGGGGCTGAGTCTAGTTAGACTAAGAAAGTGTCAGTAATTAATCTCCCAAATAGTTCAATTAGTACCTTTGGGTGGGTGGAGTTTACTTCAGCAATTTGCCCTGAGAATCTGTTACTATGAAGAAAGTACTGATAAGTAGTCACTGAGTGAGTCACACCCACCAACTGCCCCCTGGCGCCATGTAATCCCATCAACGGCCAAGACTCAGAGACTATAAAACCCAGCTCCCGGAAGCGTGCGGCTGCATTTGCGGCCGCGCAACATCTTATCATCTTATTCCTACTTTGGACAAACTGGCAGGCTACCGAATGTAACCTGCCCACACGGCAAAGTCTGGCAAACTCCCCGTGGCGTACCCAATATGCCAAATACCAGTAACAATGAAGGGTCTCATTCTTCTAACTCTGAAAGAGCCTTGAATATGGCACTTTTTAAAAAATCTCAGGGCTAGGATGAAGGAGACGTTACTGGGGCCTGCTCGAGGCACTCGACGAATAACAGGATGGTTGTGATTGTGATTGTGATTGAGTGAGTCACTTAGTTTCTTGCCTCCTGTTTCAGTGTTGTATAAATTGTATCCCGTTTCAGGATACAGGCACACAGGTGCCTCTATGTGTGTAATCACAAAATAAATAAGCGATCAGTGACTGCCGCTGTGGTGTGGTCTCTCTCGCCCACCACGTGCATTTGGTGGCCATGAGCCACTCCCCCCACCCTGGCCTAAAGCTGCTGCCAACAGACTCATGAAGGAGGGAACAAGGTTGCCAGGCCAGTTGGTGATCAGTTGCCGTTTATTCAATTCTCCCCATGCTCCTGTTCCAATCTCACTGAGTGCTCCATTCCAGTCTCACATTATCCCCCATTTCCATCTCTTCCTGTCCCCCATGCTAGTCTCTCTGCGCTCCGTCTTCCAGCCTTTGTCTAGACAAGTGGGGAAGCAGAGCACAGAGAAGAGGTTAAAGATAAACACACAGGAGTGGGAGTGCTTTGGGAGTACTGTGATTGGTGTAACCCAGGAAACCTAAGCTCCCTGCAGCCAGGGAGAAAGGACAAACCAACGTTATCCTACATATCCCTCTATTCTGTTTAGAAGAACACAAAACTTTGTTTATATGGACCATAGTTTCCATATCCACTCATCTATTCTCGGAAACTTGGGTTGTTTTCAGACTCTGGCTACTGTGAATAGAGCTTCAAAAAACATTGTGCAGATGACTTTTCTGCATTGTATTTTTTTGGCCACTACACTATATTCCCAGAAATCGTATTGCTGGGTTATATGGAAGCTCAATTTCTAGATTTTTTAAAGGAATGTCCATATAGTTTTCCAGAAGGCCTGGACCAATTTGCATTACCACCAGCAGTGAATGAGAGTCCCTTTCTCTAGTGTGTGGACCAGCACTAGTTGTTCTTTTTGATGTGTGCCAGTCTCTTTGTCGTGAAATGATACTCATTGTTGTTTTGATTTGCCTTTCCTGGATAATTCATGATATAGAGCACTTTTTTCATGTGCCTTTTAGGAGGCCCAGTTTGATCCTGGACACAGAAACAGGAGCAACACCTGAACACTTCCAGTTGTGCCACACAAAAACAAACAATGTCTTTTGTTGTTGGAGCTTGTTACTCTGTGGTGGAGTTTCTTTACTGGTCAGGACATCCCTCTGACTTTAGTCTATCTGGGAGCTCTCCTGTATCTGGTTCATTTGGGTTTCATGTAAAACTGTGATTAATGCAAGCTTTGGCATAGATTTTGCAGTGATTATAATAAGATGCAAAAACTGATTTTTCTTAATTAGCTATTTTCACCTTAATGTATCTTGCTTTCTTCATTTAAATACATCACAAAGATATACCATTATGGAACTTTTCTTTCTTTGTTACAGCATCATATAATATTGATGGAACTTTTCTTTCTTTGTTACAGCATCATATAATATTCAGTTTTATCAGTGTCCCATAGTTTATATAATCCTATATTCATGGACACTTGGAATTTTTCCTTTATATTACAAATGAAAAAATGTACATACATTGATCTATAAAGTGCAGTTACGTGCTTAATGAGAGTAAATTAGCAGAAATGAGTTGTTGACTCAAAGGGAAATGTGTTAAGTCTTTGATCAACTTAGAGTTTTACTTGCCATAACAGTGTTAGGAAAATATTAAACCTTTTATCTTTCCACTTAGTTATATCAACAATATTATTTCTTTATCTTTAATACTGTTATTTAATTAAATAATTCTGATTTACAAAGTTATTGATAGTTGAATTTTAGGCATATAATATTTCAACACCAATCCCACCCTAGTGTTAATTTCCCTGCACCAGTCTTCCCATACTCCAGTCACTTTCTCCCTCTATCTGTCCCATACCTGCCTGCCATCTTGACAAACACATTATAAAGTTCTGTGGCTGCAGCTTAGAACTCATGTTTTCAAACAACTATATTTAAAAATAAACCAGTGAGTATATCTTTGTATCAATTTTTATATGCATTGGGTTTTGCTTATGGACTTTCTTGTCTCTTGTTAATCTGTTCTACTTATGTTCCAGTGACTCACTGCATACTTTATCATTTTGCATTTGTAACTCAGAATAGTTTTACTGGAAAGAGATTAGATGCAGTAACAAAGAGATTCAAAATTCTGCACATTGTAGGCTAAAGATCATACAAATAGATTGTATTATGCTAATAGTATACAGCTAAGTTGTCCAGAGCTAAGAAAGCTATACTGTGTATGAGTCCAAGGGCTATTCCTTATTTTGCCATCTCTCAATCAGCCGAGGGCCAAAAAAAAATCAAAAGATTGCATGAACTTTCCATTTGAAGATAAAATATGGCATACATAGGTTACTAAAAACAGCGCTTAGACATACTAAGCTGTAAAGGAGACAGGGAAATTTAGTTTTTTGCTGGATAACGATCTTTATGATGAAACTTAGTTTAGTTAGTAAAAAAAGAAGGGAAGAGTTTCCACTATAATGGTATACTGATGCTAAGGACCCTAATGTAGAAGGTGTGATGATTTTGTAACTTAAAAAATAGGATGAGAGATGCATGCTGAAAGTAGACTATAGACTGAACATGATTGCCACTCGATGCCTCTTTTGTAAACCACAGCACCCAAAAGGAGAGAGAGAGAACAAAAGGGAGTGCCCTGCCACAGGGGTGGTCTGGGAAGGGGGGTGGGGGGTGGGAGGGATGCTGGGAGCATTGGAGGTAGGAAATGGGCACTGGTGGAGGGATGGACACTCAATCATTGTATAACTGAAACCGAAGCACAAAAATTTGTAAGTCTCCGCCTTTCCCCCCACCAACCCCCGGCAGCAAGGTGGCCGCCGCCTCAGAGCTTATTGGAAAGCCAGTTATGAGCCAGCGGTGATGGGGCAACTGCAGTCTCATGGGAAGGGGGGGTGGTACTGGCTCGTCCTTCACGTCCTACGAGTTGCCCCCCATGAGCGGCTCTCCAGCACGGCCATGGCTCCAGAGGCAAAAGGACTTAGTCTAGAGCCAGACAGCTTGTGGCAGAAAAGTGAATGGACCATGCATTAAACTACAGCGCTATGCCTCCCCAGGAGGGAAAGCGTGTTGCTCCCTCTGCCCTCCCCCCCCCCCCTCCGGGCAGCAAGGTGACCGCTGCCTCAGAGCTTATAGGAAAGCCAGGTATGAGCCAGCGGTGACAGGGAAACTGCAGTCTCATGGGAAGGGGGGAGGTAATGGCTGGTCCTTCATGCTCTACCGAGGTCACGAGTTGCCCCCCACGAGTGGCTCTCCGGCACAGCCATAACACCAGACACATAGAAACCAATCTCGTAATTCTCTGGCTCTTTGCAGAAATCCAAAATCATTATATGACATTTTATGATTCTCATACCAGCTATAGAAAACAAAGTATTTCACAATGCCTTTTCAGCAATTCTGATTGTTGGGGGGGACTCTAAACAATAATGGTGCATCTTTTGTTGAAATAATAAATGTAATCAAAGTAGAGAAGAGTTAAGTGGAAATCATCTGCCTCACAGGCATTGGGAGGGGTGGGAGGGGGTATATTGGGGTTCTTGGTGGTGAAAAATGAGTACTGGTGAAGGGAGAGGTGTTTGATCATTGTATGAATGAGACTTAAACCTGAAAGCTTTGTAACTTTTCCCACAGTGATTCAGTAAATAAATATAAGAAGAAAAATAAATAAATAAATAAAATTATGAAAAAAAAGTAAGGTGGAGTTCATGCCCAATTCAATTAGTTAATCAGTGACTGAATAAATAGCAGTACTCCTATATAAAACAAAAAAATTGCAAGTCTACAACTGTACCTCATGGTGTTTCACTAATAAAAATTAAAATATATATGTATATACATGTAATAACGCTTAGCAGAGGCAATTGAAGTAAAAAACATCTTGATAAAACATATTTGACATCTCCTGGAATTCCTCAGAACAAAAGTTTTTAAATGAAATTTTTATTTTTTGTTGTCACGCTCCTTGACAGAACTCAGCAAAATGCTGTTAATACTCCCTTTTTGGGTGGAGAGCGCATTGGTGGTGCTAAGGGGATACTCCTGGCTTTGCTCTCGAGAATTACTCCTGACTGGCTCAGGGAATGGACTATCAGGGAATCAAACCAGCATCTGCTATGTGCAATGCAAACTCCATACCTGCTGTATTACTTTTAGCAGAAATTTATCAAGAACTTATTTTAGTTACCAAGTTCTCTATTCTCTGGCATTTGGGAGTCTTATACAAGTAAAAACTCCTCTTGGGGATGGAGCAATAGCACAGCAGGTAAGGCATTTGCCTTGCACGCGGCTGACCCAGGTTCGATTCCCAGCATCCCATATGGTCCCCCGAGCACCACCAGGAGTGATTCCTGAGTGCAAAGCCAGGAGTAACCCCTGGGCATCGCCGGGTGTGACCCAAAAAACAAAACAAAAACTCTTCTTTTGGTGCAATTGGCAATGGGAGTGATTTTGTTTATTTGTCTTCTGTATCATTGTTTGTATATGAATGCAACATATCGTGTCTTTTTTTTTGTAGGAGTACTGCTATTTATTCAGCCACTGATTAGCTGATTGAATTGTGCATGAACTCCACCTTACTTTTTTCCCATTTTTTATAATTTTATTTATTGAATCACCGTGAGAGCAGTTATAAAACTTTTGGTTCTAAGTCTCAGTCATACAATGAAACACCCGTACCTTCACCAGTGCCCATTCTCCACCACCAAAAATCCCAGTATACCCCCATCCCACACCCTTCCCCTGCCTGTGGGGCAGATGATTTCCACATTACTCTCTCTACTTTGATCACATTCACTATTTCGACACCAGACCCACCATTATTTGAGATTTTACCCCAACACTCAGATCTGCTGAAAAGGCAACAATAGACAATTTGTGTTCTATTGCTGGTTATGAATAACATGATGTCGTGTGGCTGCAGTAGGGCCATGTGGTTTTGAAATTCCGAAATTTTAACACTTAAATCTGGAGGAATTTCTGCCAAAAGCCACTGGGTTTAGAGATCTGCTCCTGAGTCTCTGGGATCATGGCCGTTGAGCAGCTTGATGAGGAGCCAGAGAGGCCGTTCGTGGGCGATGACTTGGGGTCTCGTTGGGGTGGGGAGGACAGGCCCGGCTCCCCCCCCTCATCCCATGAGGCCCAACAAGTTTTGTCACTGCGGGCCCAAGCCTGAATGTCCAATGGCCTCTGGAGGATGACAGCCACCAAGTCGCCAAGAGGGAGCAGGCGGAGGGACAGCACCCATTCCCCCCTGGGATGGCCCGGCAACAGTAACCTACTGTGGGGTCCAGAAACATTTCTGCCAAAAGTCGCTGGGTTTCGAGATTTGTTTCTGAGTCTCTGGGATCAAGGCCGTTGAGCAGCTTGATGAGGAGCCAGAGAGGCCATTCGTGGGCGATGACTTGGGATCTCACTGGGGTGGGGAGGACAAGCCCGGCTCCACCCCCATCCCGTGAGGCCCTGTGTGTCTCGTCACTGGGGGCCCAAATGTGACTATCCAGTGGCCTCAGATGAATGGCGGCCACTGGGCCGCCAGGGGGAACAGGCCAAGGCACGAAACCTATTCCTACCTGGGTTGGCCCAGCACCGGTAGCCTACTGCAGAGATCAGATGCATTTCTACCTAAAGCCACTGGGTTCTGAGATTCGTTTCTGAGTCTCTGGGATCATGTCCATTAAGCAATTCAATCAGGAACCAAAGAGGCCTTGCCTCCAATTATATAGCTGAGCCAGAGGTGGTTTGTGGGTGTGTTTCCCACATACCTAACTTTTGGCCGTTTACTTTCTTGGTAAACTTTGCCCCAAGTTTTTGGGGTCTGGCCAAAGGCACAGCAGCAATTTTGGGGTATCTGGAAGTCTGAAGGCGCCATCAGGCTGCTGATGCACTCGCCTCACAGGTACAGATTGACCTGCTGGCGGCACCTACCCCCTACATATTATGTCTTGCCACCTTATTTTATAGCTTGTCATCTTACTTACTGATTGTGTCTAATATTTTAATGGTACCTCTAGGGTGTTTTATGTATATTATCTGTCATATGCAAAACTCATACTTTTATTACTTCTTTTCCAATTTGGATTTCTTTTATTTCTTTTTCTTCCTTAATTAGCACTGCTAGAGTACTTGCTCTGATTAGTAATTCCAATTCTATATTAAATAATAGTTTGACAATCTTTGTCTCATACCTGATCCTGGAAGCGAAATATTTCAGTTTTTCGGGGCTGGAGAGATGGTAGAGGGGGCAGGGCTTTTGTGTTGCAGGGGGTCAACCTGGGTTTAATCTCCAACACGCCTTATGATCTCTCAGACCCTCCAAGAGTAATCCCTGAGTGCAGAGCCAGGAGTAAACCCTAAGTAATGCTGCGTGTGGCCCCAAAACCAAAACACCCCAAAATTCAGTGTTGCAATATTATTTTAACTTAGGAATTTTTTAAATCACAAATGGATGTTGAATCTTATCCAATGTCTTCTCTGATTCTATTTATATGATTATATGATTTTTGAATCTTTCCTGTTATTGATATAATTCATTACACTTATTGATTGTTCTATGAAAAACTGTTTTCTATCCCTGAAATAAATCACACTTTGTCATAATGTCCCATCATTTTAATGTATCATTGAATTCAATTTGCTAAGAATTTGATGAGGATTCTTGATTCAATGTTTATCAGGTATATTGGTATTCAGTTTGCTTTTTGGTGTTTCTGTATGTTTTCAGTATTAAGGCAATGTTGTTCTCATTACATGGGCATGGTTTATCTTTTCCATTTTTTTCTGAAGCATTTGAGAAGACTCTTGTAGAAATGACTAGTGAAATTGTCTGGTTATGGTTTTTCTTTTTCAGACTTGATTAATATCTCAAGGTTTCTTGTTTATAATTGAATAGTGATATTTCTATTCTATTGTTTTTGTTTTGGGGCCACACTTGGCAATGCTCGGGGCTTACTCTTAATTCTTCCCTCCGGGATAACTCCTGGAAATGCTCAGAGGACCATATGGTTTGCCAGGAATTAAATCTGTAGTTGGCCACATGCAAGGTAAGCAACCTACCTGTTATACTATCACTACAGCCCCAGTTATATTTCTATTCTAATAGGGTAGAAATAGAATTTAAATGTCACTTGTCATCCCGTTGCTCATTGATCTGCTCGAGCGGGTGCCACAAAATCTCCATTCATCCCTGTCGCAAGCTAGCCCATTGGCATCTGCTTCCTCCAGGAACACAAAGAGCCTCAAAGCATTTGTTCAGGGTCTTGACAAAGAAGTCCGACCATCTAGTAAGTGGGTGGCCAGGCATTCTTTTGACATTCCGTGGAATCCAGTCGGTAATAGCTCTAATCCAGTGGTCATCTCTGAATTACGTTATGTGTCCGGCCCATCTGATTGTTGACGCCTTGGCAAATGAGACAGCATCCCTGATTCTCAATTGTTGACGGAGGTTGGAACTCCAGATTCCTTCTCTCACTTGGGTGAAACATGATATTCTGAGCATAGCTCTTTTGATATCTCTTTGGGAGACCCAAATAGCGTTTCTATCTGGTTTTCTTAGGGCCCAGGTCTCTGAGGAGTATGTTAATGTAGGAAGAATGGTAGAGTCGAAAAGATGTGCACGGGCCTGGAGGTTCTTCATTCTCTTAACAACTTCTTCAAAGCTCTTGAAGGCGTTCCACACCGCTCTTTTTCTCCTGCACAGTTCCGGCGCAAAGTCATTTATCATGTTGAGTTCTCGACCCAGGTACACATAACTGCTGCTTTCGGAGACGTTCATTCCATTGAGAGCGAATGGAACATCAGGGACTATTCTGTTACTCATGAACATAGTGTTCTTGAGATTCAGCTGCAGTCCAACCTTTCCACACTCACGATCGAAGTCGGCCAGCACTTGTGCCGCTTGGCTAATGTTTGGTTTTATTAGAACGATGTCATCAACGAAGTGGAGGTGGTGTCGTTGCGGACTGTCTATCTTCACTCCCATTCCTTCCCATTCTAGTCGTCGCATGACGTTCTCGAGGGTGGCACTGAAGAGTTTTGGTGAATTTGTATCACCCTGTCAAACCCCTCTCTTTACATCGATGATCACTTCCTTGTAGAATGGTGAGATCCTGGTGGTGAATTCATAATATAGCTCACGGGGGATCCTGATGTACTGAGTTTGGATGCCCTGTTTGACTAGGGCTTCGATGACTGCTTCAATCTCAACAGAATCAAAGGCCTTTTTAAGTCAATGAATGTTAGACAGATTGGCATCTTGAACTCCTGAGAAACCTCAATGAGCTTGGTCACCATGTGGATAAGGTCACTTCACTTATCACTTAACTTCCCGTTAGTCGTCGATTTGCTCGAGCAGGCGCCAGTAACATCTCCATTTGTCCCTGTCGCGTGCTAGTATAGGCCAATGGCATCTGTTTGCTCTAGGAACATGAAGAGCCTCAAACCGATCATTCATGATCTTGACGAAGAAGTCTGACCATCTGGTAGGTGGGCGGCCATGCGGTCTTTTGACATCCCGTGGAATCCAGTCGGTAACAGCTCTAGTCCAGCAGTCATTTTTAAATCTCATTACGTGACCAGCCCATTTGATTTTTGACACCTTGGCAAACGAGACAGCGTCCCTGATTCTTGATTGTCGATGGATGTTGGAACTCCAGCTTCTTTCTCTCATTTGAGTGAAACGTGATATTCCAAGCATAGCTCTTTCAATTCTTCTTTGGGAGACCTGAATAGCATTCTCATCCTGTTTGTGTAGGGCCCAGGTCTCTGAGGCATATGTTAATGCAGGAAGAACAGTGGAATCAAAGAGATGTGCCCAGAGCCGGAGGTTCTTCGTCCTCTTAGCTATTTCTTCGACGTTCTTGAAGGCGTTCCAAGCCGCTCTCTTCCTCCTGCGCAGCTCAGGTGCCAGGTCATTTGTCATGTTGACTTCTCGACCTAGATACACATAGCTGTTGCATTCAGAGATGGTCGTTCCATTGAGAGCAAATGGGGCATCAGGAACGAGGCTGTTTCTCATAAACATTGTCTTCATAAGATTCAGCTGTAGTGCTACCTTTCCACACTCACGGTCAAAGTCGGCCAGCATTTGTGCCGCTTGGCTGATGTTTGGTGTTATTAAAACAATGTCATCAGCAAAGCGGAGGTGGTGTAGTTGCCGACCATCTATCTTCACTCCCATTCCTTCCCATTCCAGTCGTCGCATGATGTTCTCGAGGGTAGCACTGATGAGTTTTGGTGAAATGGTATCACCCTGCCGAACCCCTCTCTTGACATCAATGATTACTTCTTTGTAGAATGGTGAGATCCTGGTAGTGAATCCGCAATACAGCTCATGGAGGATCTTGATGTACTGGGCTTGAATGCCCTGATTGGCTAGGGCTTCAATGACCGCTTCCGTCTCAACAGAATCAAAGGCCTTCTTTAAATCAATGAACGTTAAACAGAGTGGCATCTTGAATTCCCGAGAAACCTCAATGAGCTTAGTTATCGTGTGGATATGGTCGATGGTGCTGAATCCTTTGCGGAACCCGGCTTGCTCGCATGGTTGTCCTTCATCTAGTGTTCTGCCAATTCTATTTAGGATGACTCGAGTGAACAACTTGTAGATGACAGACAATAGGCAGATCGGGAGATAGTTGCCAATGTCATGGATGTCTCCCTTCTTGAACAGTAGTACGATCCTGCTGGTTTTCCATTGGGATGGAACCTTGCATTCAGACAGGAAGTGTGTGAAGAGCCGAGCCAATGTATTGATGAGTACTGACAGCAGGTTCTTCAGGTGTTCAGGTCTGACCTTGTCTGGGCCAGGTGCTATTCGTTTCTTTACTGACGAAATGGCGTGTTGGATTTCGGAAGGAAGAACATTGGGAACGACATATCCATCCTCTGGAATTTGGTATGTTGGCAAGTGGACATGGCTATCGAAGAGATTTGAGTAGAAGTCATGGATAATCTTCTCCATTGCCGTTCTGGAGGATGTGATGGATCCACCAGGACGTCGGAGGTCAGTCATCTTGGTCTTGTAGTTGGCGAAGGACAGGCAGGCGTTATGAATACTTTTCCCGGCTTCTGCCGCGTCTACCAGCACTTCTGCTCTTCTCTCTTTGAGGATAAGGATAAGGTCAATCATGCTGAATGCTTTTAGGAACCTGGCTTGCTCAAATGGTTGTCCTTCATCTAGTGTTCTGCCAATGCTATTCAGGATGACTCGAGTGAATAACTTGTAGACGATGGAAAACAGGCAGATCAGTGATAGTTGCCGATGTCGTGGATTTCTCCCTTCTTGTACAATAGAACAGTCCTGCTGGTTTTACATTGTGATGGAACCTTGCATTCAGACAGTTAATGTGTGAAGAACTGAGCCAATGTATTGACAAATACTGGTGGCAGATTCTTCAGATATTTGGGTCTGACCTTATCTGGACCGGGTGCTGTACGCTTCTTTACTGACAAAATGGCGTGTCGGATTTTGGAAATGAGGACACTGGGAATGACATATCCATCCTGTGGAATTTGGTATGTGGGTAGTTGGATGTGGCTATCAACAAGATCAGAGTTGAAGTCGTGGATAACCTTTTCCATTGTCCTTCTGGAAGATATGATACATCCATCAGGACATCAGAGAGCAGTCATCTTGGTCTTGTAGTTGGCTAAGAACAGGTGGGAATTGTGAATACTTTCCTCGACTTCTGCTGCATCAGCCCATGCTGCTGCTCTTCTCTCTTTGAGGTTTTCCTTTATCGCTTCTCTGCACTGCTTTTCGAGTTCAGATGTTAGCTTGTGATTGCGTGAAACTCTCACCAAACCACGTTGACGAATGAGCTCGAGAGTTTCCAAAGACAGGCTTTTTTGTGGCTTTCTCTCTCTCAGCATTCCTCGCACAATCATGGAGGTGCTGAACCAGTCGACTGTATTCCTCATCGATGTCAATGATGGCGTCTTCCCATATTGCCACAAAAGTGCCAAAGAGCTCCCAGTGGGTGGTCGTTCTGGGAGTTTTCTTCTTAAGCTTTGCAGTCATTTCTTCCCTCTCCGTGAAGTAGAATTTCATGTGAAGGAGATTAGTGGTGTGATCCCGTTTGGAATTTTGGGACAACAGCAACATCGGTTAGGCAAAATCGTCAATTGAATATGATGTGGTCAGTTTCGTTGTGGAACTGTCCACCAGGAGACTTCCATGTCCAATGTTTAGATTAGGCCTTCTGGAACTGCAAGTTACCATGATGAAATAAAAATGTCTCTCACCCTGTTCTTTCTATTCTAGGCCATGGGTTCCAATGTGGAGTTCTTTGGATGACCTTCTCAGTCCTATCTTGGCATTAAACCCCCTCTCAGTGGTTCACCACCTCATTGTCGCGAAGGGGTGGCAACGGTGCCAACCAGCGAAGAGTGAACCAACATGCCACCCATATGGCAGAGCCTGGCAAGCTATCCATGGCATATTCAATATGCCAAAAACAGTAACAAAAATGAGCCTCACTCCCCTGACCCTGTAAGAGCCCCCAATATGGCAGCATTGAAAGGGATGAGCAAGTAGAGACTGCTAAAATCTCAGGGCCGAACTAGGATGCCAAAGCGAAGAAGAACTAAAATGACTGTCTGCATTTTAAATGTACGTATGCTGGCATCGAAAGCATCCATCGAGGGCCTGATGGTGCAATCACAAAAGATCAAGTATTACGTCATTCGATTGACCAAGATGAGAAGGCATCAATCACATCAGGCCGTTTTCGACACTGGAGAGAAAAATGATCCTCGGAACATGCGACAGTAGAGGCATTGGTGGTGTCGGTGTCCTCGTCAACACGAACTTGGCCATGAGCATTGATTCGTTCAAATGCCTAACAATCCGAATCAGATGCTTACATTTGAATAGATGTGGATCATTGTTGGTTGTTTCTATCTTCGTCACCCACGCACCAACATCCAACTACGACGAAGAAATTGAGAAGTTCTACGTGGAGCTGGATAATTTCTATAAAGAAGACCACACCTTCTACAAGTTCATTGTCAGTGATTTTAACGCCAAGAATTTAAATAGAAAAAAAAATTCTATTTTCTTCATGTTTTCTGATCCCCCTGATTTAGTCTTGAAAAGTAACATGATTCTAAGAATGTGCTTATTGCTCCTAAATTAGCTAATTCAAGAGTAGAGAGATGGTCATAAAGGTATTTTTATGATCCTTTGATTTTTGTGGTATCTATTGTAACATCTCCCCTTTTATTAATGATTTTATTTATTTATTTATTTATTTTTTTATTGTGGTAACTCAGTTGATCCAAGGATGTCACACATGCAAAGAGCAAGGGCTCTATTGCTAAGTTACATTCCTGGCCCAGTTTTTTCTCTTTATTTCTCAATAGGATTAGTTAACAATTTATCTTACTTCCTTTCTTCTTTCCTCCCACCTTCTTCACTCCTTCCTTCCCTCCCTCCTTCTGTAATTCCGTCCCTCCCTCCCTTCCTCCTTCCCTTCTCCCTTCCTTCCTTCCTTCCTTCCTTCCTTCCTTCCTTCCTTCTTTCGTTCCTTTCTTTTCCACACCCTCCTTGCTCAGTACTTACTCCTGGGTCTGCGCTCAGAAATCACATAGGAGTTTAACCAGTATTTTGTATATCCTGGATATCAACCCCTTTTCAGATGTGTATTCGGCGAATATCCTTTCCCATTCTGTAGACTGTCTTTGTATTTTGGTCACTGTTTCTTTGGAGGTGCAGAAGCTTTTTAGTTTAAGATAGTCCCATTTATCTATCTCTGTTTTCACTTGCTTGGCCAGTGGCGTGGCATCTTTGAAGATACCATTAGCTTCAATATCATGGAGGGTATTGCCAACTTTATCTTCAATGTACCTTATGGTTTCTGGTCTGATGTTGAGGTCTTTGATCCATTTTGATCTTACTTTTGTACATGGTGTTAGGCAGAGTTCTGAGCCTATTTTTTTGCATGTAGCCGTCCAATGATGCCAACACAATTTATTAAAGAGGCTTTCCTTACTCCACTTCACATTACTTGCACCTTTATCAAAGATTAGATGATCATATGATTGAGGGGAGATGTCAGTGTATTCAACCCTGTTCCATTGGTCTGCAGTTCTGCCTTTGTTCCAGTACCATGCTGTTTTAATTATTACTGCTTTGTAGTACAGTTTGAAGTTAGGGAGGTTGATTCCTCCCATTTTCTTTTTCCCAAGAATTGCTTTAGCTATTCGTGGGGGCTTATTGTTCCATATAAATTTCAGGAGTGTTTGCTCCATTTCTTTGAAGAATGTCATGGGTATCCTTATAGGAATTGCATTGAATTTATACAATGCTTTTGGTAGTATTGCCATTTTGACAATGTTAAGTCTCCCGACCCATGAACAGGGGATATCTTTCCATTTCCTCATGTCCTCTTTTATTTCCTGAAGTAGCATTTTGTAGTTTTCTTTGTACAGGTCCTTTTCTTCCTTAGTTAAGCTGATTCCTAGGTACTTGATTTTCTGGGGCACAATTGTGAATGGGATTGTTTTTTCCATGTTGCTTTCTTCTCTCTCACTGTTTGCGTATAGGAAAGCCATGGACTTTTGGGTATTGATTTTATAACATACAACTTTACTATACGAGTCTATTGTTTCTAGGAGTTTTTTGGTGGAGGTTATTGGGTTCTCTAAGTAGAGTATCATATCATCTGTGAATAGTGAGAGCTTGATTTCTTCCTTTCCTACCTGAATGCCCTTAATATCTTTTTCTTGCCTAATCGCTATTGCAAGTACTTCCAGTACTATATTGAACAGAAGTGGAGAGAGTGGGCATCCCTGTCTCGTCCCTGATCTTAGAGGGAAGGCTTTCAGTTTTTCCCCATTGAGGATGATGCTTGCTGTCCAAAAATGGGGCAATGAAATGAACAGAAACTTTCTCAAAGAAGAAATCCGAATGGCAAAAAAGCACATGAGAAAATGCTCTACATCATTAATCATCAGAGAGATGCAGATCAAAACCACAATGAGATACCATCTCACACCTCAGAGACTGGCCCACATTCAAAAGAACAAAAGCAACCAATGCTGGCGTGGATGTGGCGAGAAAGGGACACTCCTTCACGGTTGGTGGGAATGTCCACTGGTTCAGCCCTTCTGGACAACAGTATGGACGATTCTCAAAAAATTAGAAATTGAGCTCCCATTTGACCCAGCAATACCACTCCTGGGAATATATCCCAGAGAGGCAAAAATGTATAGTCGAAGTGACAACTGCACTTGTTTGTTCATTGCAGCACTCTTTACAATAGCCAGAAACTGGAAGAAACCTGAATGCCCAAGAACAGATGACTGGTTAAAGAAACTTTGGTACATCTACACAATGGAGTACTATGTAGCTGTTAGAAAAGATGAAGCCATGAAATTTACATACAAGTGGTACAATATGGAAAGTATCATGCTAAGCGAAATGAGTCAGAAAGAGAGGGATAGACATAGAAAGATTGCATTCATCTGGGGGATATAAAGTAACAAAGTATGAGATTAATACCCAAGAATAGCTGAGATCAGCACCAGGAGGATTACTCCATAACTTAGAGGCCAGCCGGATATCCTAGAGGAAAGGGCAGTTCAGATAGAGAAGGGAGCACCAAATAAAGGATGTTTGGAGGATCCTCCCAGGAGGGGAGATGCATGTCGAAAGTAGACTATGGACTGAACATGTTTGCCACTCAATGCCTCTTTTGCAGACCACAACACCCAAACGGAGAGAGAGAACACAGGGGATTGCCCTGCCACAGAGACAGGGGGGGATGGGGGGATGGGGGTGGGAGAGATATTATCCATGGTGGTGAAAAACGGGCACTGGTGGAGGGATGGGTATCTGATCATTGTATAATTGAAACCCAAGCACAAAAAATTGTAAATCTACAACTGTAAAAAAATAAAGGTAAAAGGTAAAGGTAAAAAAAAAAAGAAATCACATAGGGCGATGGGGATTTAACCCTGATTGGGTATGTGCAAGCCAAGCACTTTACTTGTTGTACATATCTCAATTGTCTCTATATTTTTGAAAACCAACTCTTTGTTTCATTCATTTCATTGCTTTAAGATAATTATTTAGTTTTTTCTGAATAATATAGCAATTATACTATTAAATCATTCTTTATATTATTTTTGTTTTTTTAATTCTTTTTCTAGTTCCTTTAGGTGTAAGGCTACTCGGAACTTTTTTTTTTTCTTTTTGGGTCACACCCGGTGATGCACAGGAGTTACTTCTGGTTCATGCACTCAGGAATTACTCCTGGCGGTGCTCAGGGGACCATATAGGATGCTGGGAATCGAACCTAGGTCAGCTGCGTGCAAGGCAAATGCCCTATCTGCTGTGCTATTGCTCCAGCCCCAACATTTTCTATTTTTATTAATTTTTTTATTTAATCACCGTGAGATAGAACATTAAAAAGCTGTTCATAATTGGGTTTCAGTCACACAATGTTCCAATATTTATCCCTCCACCAGAGTACATGTCCCAGCACCAACATTCCCAGTTTACCTCCCTTGACCCTCACAACTCTCCCGCACTCAGCCTGCAGTCTATGGCAGGCACCTCTCTTTTCTCTCTCTCTCTGAGAGAGATCGTTTTCTTTTTGAATGATGCAAGCCCATATTGCTATAAATTTTCCTATTAGTAATGGTTTTGCCCATTTTGAGAGTCCATCTTAATTTTTTTGTTTTTTTGAGCCACACTTAGCAGTGCATAGATTTTCCCCCAGTTCAGTGCTTGGGATCATTCACAGCATTACGTGTGTGTGTGTGTGTGTGTGTGTGTGTGTGTTGGGTGGGGGGCCCATGTGATACTCAGTCTTGGCCTCCTGCATGCAAAGCATGTGTATTAACACTTAGCACTATCTCTCCAACCCAATTATTCATGTATTCATTTTCACTTTTTTCCAGGTATTTGAGAAGTGTCTCCTTTGATTTCCTTGTTGAGCCAACGGTCATTTAATAGCTTGTTATTTAGTCTTTACGTATTTGATATTTTTTCAAGCTTTCTTTTATGGATGATTTCTCTTTACATAGCACTGTGATTGCAAAATATACTTGATATGATTTTAGTATTTGTAAATTTATTGACATTTGTTTTGTGTCACTCTTTTTTTTTTGCTTTTTTGGGTCACATCTGGCAATATACAGGGGTTACTCCTGGATCATGCACTCAGTAATTTGTCCATGCGGTGCTCGGGTGACCATATGGGATGCTGGGAATCGAACCCGGGTCGGCTGCATGCAAGGCAAACGCCTTACCCACTGTGCTATTGCTCCAGCCCGAGTCTCACTTTTGTTGAAGCTCAGGGTACCATGTGAGGTATTGGGTATCAAACTCAGGTTAGCCACAAGTAATACAAGCAGTTTAAACACTGTTATTGCTCCTGCCCCTTCTTCCTGAGTCTTGCTTCATCATGCCTTACTAATCTTGGTAGTTCTCTATTGGTTTTTGTTTGCTTGTTTAGGGGTCAAACCCATTGGTCTCAGGTATTCCTCTAGGTTCTGTACTCAGGGAATATGGTAGTGCTTGGGGACCATCTGCAGTACTAGAGGTTGAACCAGGCTTGACCACATGCAAGGCATGCATTCTTCCTGCTCTACTATCTCTCTGACCTTGATAGTTCTCTTATAATTCAGATGTTTTAAAAAATTTCATAGTTTTTATATTTTTCAATGGGAGAATAAATTCCCATTATGTACTCCAAGATGATCCCATTAGCAGAAGTGAAAATCTCTACAAGAAGATAGTTTGAATAATGCAAACTTGATGATATACCACTCTTGCCTAAATTCCTTCAATACTCTAGAAAGATAGAAAGATGTTCTGCTGAAAAAATACTCAATAAACTCAACAGAATATGATTCAAGTTAGAGCTTTTGTTAACCTCACATGTTAAGAAATTGGATAACAGAGCAGTGTCAAGTTTGGTTAATTCAATGGGTCATTGATTTCATAAAATGTTTATAAGGTAGAACTTTTTTTTTCAGTTTTTTTTTTTGGCAACACCTGACAGTGCTCAGCGGTTACTCCTGGCCGCGCACTCAGGAATCACTCTTGGTGGTGCTTTGGGGGACCAAATGGGATGCTGGGGATTGAATCTGGGCCAACTACTGTTGGATAACTTTGGTTCATCCTTTCTCCTCCGTCCTTTCTCCTCCACTGCAATGCTCCCAAAGCACTCCCATCTAACTTTAACTTATCCTTTGTGCTCTGCTTCCCCTGTCTGTTAATCACTCATTCCTCTAATCAGACCCTGTGACTTGTAAAGTCAGATTCTTCAGAGGATTTTGTATTTTGTATTTGCAAGTGAATTTTTCTCTTTCTTTTATGTCCACTGCAGTTTATTTTAGAGCAATGTCCTTTTTGTATAGATATAAAAAATAAGATAGTTGATGCTATGCTCTTGTTACTTGAGAGTTAATTGGCTCTGAATAATTGCTCCTGGGTATCTGTTATACTTACTTGACTTAATCCTCAGTTGCCCTTAGTTCCTAGCACCCCAAAAGGAGGGTTTCTATGAGGGATTGGCTGGACCCAGGGTAAATCGTAAGCTCCAGGTATCAAAAAGGGATAAGCTGTAAGTAATAATAAGTTAAGATCACAGTCATAGACAAACTGTCATGACCCCCAGAGAAGTAACTGGATAAGGCCCCTGCTGGGGTTAGCAAGGACTAACCTGGCCCAAGGACAGTAGTCTGTGATATATAGCAAGATGTCCCCAGGAGAAGAACTTTAAGCTTAATATATCTCTTACAATGTCCATACAAAATGACTAGAAATATTATTAAGAAGTAAATTTAAGTTATTGTTTAAATGGATTTGGACTAAGGAAAGGAGAAATATGCCTTTAGATGAGACTCTGCCCTTAGGCAGATCACCTAGCAGCATGAAATTTTTGTCCTAGAAGAAGCTTCCCCCAAAAGGAAGGGCTTAAGATATGTTGATTGTGCTATTACACCTATGTATATTTGCTACCCTCAACTCCGGAGGATTGTCTCAATTACTGAACTGTGAGACTGGCACGGGGAGACTAGAATGAGGGACAGGGTAGGGCGCGTGGTGAGACTGGAATAGGTGTGCAGGGAGAATGGAATACAAGCCGGAAGGAGACTGAAGTAAACAGCGACTCATCACTAATTAGCCTGGCCCTCATTCCCTCCTTTGTTCATCGACCTTGGCTGTTTGGGGTGAAGTGTCTCCTGACCACTGAACACTTGTGTTGAGCACCCACACTTTTTGAACTACATGCAAGGCAGGTGGTCTACCTGCTGTTGCCCGGATAAAACCTGGTCAGCTGCATGCAAGGCACGTATCTTATCTGCTGTACTATCTCCCCAGCCCCAGAAATAAAAAGTATTTTCAAAATTAATGTAAATGAAGACACAAACTCTCAGAACCTATGGGATAAATAAAAGCAGTGAAAAGAGGGGAGCTTTTAAATACAGGCTTAAATCAGGAAATTTAAGAAAAAGCTCAAATCAAAAAACTAACCTCACAAGAAGCACAACAAAAAAGCACAACAAACAAATTACAATGTAGAAGGAAAGAAATAATAAAAATCAAAGCAGAAATTATAGAGAAATCAAGAAAATAATACAAAGAGTCAATGAACCTATGAGCTCTTTTTTTTTCCCAAAAGAATAAAGATTGACAGACCCTTAGCTAAACTCACAAGGGAAAAAAAAAGAAAACCCAAATAAATTGGATCAGAGATGAAGTAGAAGAAATTATAATAGTCATCTCAGAAATACAAAAGATTATGCAAACAATTTTATGCCATTAAGCTGAAGAACCTTCAAGAAATCAATCAATTCTTAGAATCACACAGACTCTCAAGATTGAATGCAGAGGAAATAGAAAACCTGTCAAAGACATGAGCAGGGAATGCAAAAAACCCCACATAATCTGACAACCTTAAGTTAGTAATTCCTCCCAGTTACTGAGCACATACTGTATGCCAGACTCTGTGCTAAGGACTAAACGGATGTGACTCATTTGCTACTCACAGTTATTCTATCTAATCCAAAATAATTTGCTTCCAGGTGGAATGGAAAAATACTTAAAGTATACAGACCTGATCATGGGGAGTTCAGGAAGCCATTCTGATCCCAAAATGTAGACTCATTTGGAAGTAATTTAAAGGAAGTTTCTTTTCTTTTCTCTTTTTGGGGAGCCACACCCAGCAGTGCTCAGGGGTCACTGGTGTTGACCAGGAGTGTTGACATGCAAGGCAAACACCTTAATCTCTGTACCATCTCTTCAGCCCCTGACCCCATGTTTATTAACCATACATTGAAAGGATTGAAAAGTTTGTTATCAGTTACTGTTTATAACTAAAATATTGTCCTGTTGGATAATACACTGTGCCTCAGTGTGAATGCACTATAAATTGATTCACATTTCCTACATCTCACTTAGATTTTGAGAGCTATATGTGGGAAGGTTTTAATTTTTCTAACCAAAGCACTTCATTTTAACTATATTTCTAGCATTTTGGACACTAAATAATTAGTTTAAGCTGTATTGTCTGGAATACGGACTCTATATTCCAACTACCTAGACTTGAAATCATCACTTAGAGGCTCTGAAACCTCAAGCAAGAGCAAGTCACTGAACTTCTTATTTTATCAGTTACGTCTTTTTACAAAAGAATGACAGTACCCACTTCCAAATTTTGTGAACGTTAGTTAATATATGAAAAAATGCTATTCCTGCTTGCTGTTACCGTTGTTCATAGCTAGAACAATTACACCGCGATTTTTATTATCCAAAGATGGGGGACGCTAAGAGGGGTGGAGGGCATGCCTTGCATTCGTTTCCCTGCTAGTTTAAGATTGGTGGCCCTATGTAGTACCGCCCAAAAGAGATAAAAGGGAGCCTGGGCCGTTCCCAATTCAGAAAGAAGCTGATTACTAAAGCCATTTAACCGTCATTATGGGAAGTCAGGAAGCCAGAGATTTCTAAAGGAGCTGAGATTGGCAAGGATCCCGCTAGGGAAGCGGAAATTCCTGGCTTGGCGCGCAGAGATTTTCCTCAAGCTGAGGTAGGTTTGTGGGATGCTGCAGCCCCTCCAGGCGCGGAGGCGGGGCCGACGTCGCGACTTTGAGCCTCTCACGCTATCGACGTCAGTCCCGCGTCGCCACTAGGATCCCTTCCCTACCCGCAGGTCCCGAGTCTCCGCCTCCTACTGTCGGTCCCGCCCAACTCTTGAAGGGTTCCAGCGACCCTGTGCGTGCCGGACGTGACAAACGCGAGCCGCACGTCCCACCAGTCTCCTCGCTGATTGACAGCAACTCGGAGCAATGAGAGCTCGCCGGTGCCTTTGGGCTGGTCCAATAGCTGCCGCCGTGCTCGGCGCAGCTGGGGAAGCGGCTGGGAAGAGGCGGGGCTGGGCCACGAAGCCCGCCTGGCGCTAGTCTTTCGGCGGTGTCCCGGGTGCACGTTGGTCACCGCCTCGTTGCTGTCCGAAGCTGCTTTCTTTTACCATCGCTATAGTGCCAAGATGTCGCTTTCCAACAAGTTGACTCTGGACAGGCTGGACGTGAAGGGGAAGAGAGTCATCATGAGGTAATTCTCTAAGTCACCCGGGGCGTTCTGGGAACTCAGCTGCATCTTCTCTGGCCTGGACTGACTCGCTTTCTTTCTGGCCAAAGTTATTTCTGGTCCACGGTTGGGCCCCCAAGGACCGTAACGTTGCAGGGTGAGACTGTTCACCATCGCGCTGAGACTTCGTTCGCGTTTGATGGCTTCTAACTTAATTTCCCCCAGCCCAGAAAATGAACTGTAGTCGTCTTTTGGGGGTGGAACTACGGATAAAGGGACCATATTACCGGGAAGTGTTTTTTCCTCATTCCAATTGCTGAAATGCAGTTCCAGGCCTCTAGTTTTCAGTCACTGATGTTGGGCCTCATGCTTACTTTGCAAATCGGTAGGCCTCAGGAAGAGACCTTGAAAGGTCATTTGGTTGGTGTCCCCTCCCCCGCCGTCCAGACAAATGAAGAAACCACCCACATTCCAAAGGTCCTTGCACTAACGATATCTTCCCTTGAGGATTTTGATTAGAGGTTCAAGAGCCCACTCTAAGTGTTGGGGGGTGGAGGACGAGGTGTGGAGGGGCGCACCAGAGGAGGTCCTGCAGGACTTATGTAACAGGTCTGTCGCCCTTCCTGGATCGTTGGACTTCTTGGGTTTGGGGTTTGCATCAAGGTTGTGACATGCCGGATATTGGTGCAGCAGAATGTGGCTGCTCAGTCTTGGTGTTCTTCAACCTTCCCACCATGGTGGCTAGGGAAGAGGAATATTAGAATTGGGCGGGGCTCCCATTCACTTTTAGGGGTCTCTTGCTCAGCACGCTTGGATACTTGGTCACTTACCAACTTGGTTTCCTTATCTGACAAAATTACTAGTATGGTGTATGGGGTGTTTACAGTGATCCCTTCTGTAATGTGTGACACATACCAGGAGCAAATTGCAGGAGGACAATTAGGTATGTAATTGATAGATTTGACTACTCATATATCTTTTTTTCCATCTTCCTTTTTTAGGGTTGTTGACTCACATGCTTGGTTGTGGTGCGTACTGGGGGTAGCATATCTTTGAGTTGAGGTGCTTGCACCTGTGCTTGACTGCACTAACATTCTTATTTGTGGTTTTAACAAATTCTGATAACAGTGCTTGCAGGGTGCCTCTGTGGGGATCATACATGTGCTGGGGGTGTTACACACCTGGCTGTGGTGCTCTGGAGATCACAAATGATATTGCAGTGTATGGGATTTCAAGCAGCAGAGCTGAAGAGACTATTTTCAGTGCATGTGGGTGGCATCAAGGATTGAATTCTCAGTCTCACACTTGCAAGACAGGTGCTTTTTACCACTGAATCATTCATCCTTGGGCCTCCTTGTATATCTTAGCTAACTTTTTAAAAAATTTATAGGAGTCAGTCCCCACCATACTGTGCCCAGTGGATATGTGTGCAGGGGATGGAACTCAGGGCTTCTCATATGCTAGGTGTGCTCATTTATCTTGATAGGATCTAAGGGTGATGCATTTTGAGGGCCATAAGGCACTGCAATAGGTTGTACAATTTGGGAAGTACATGTGTTTCTTGGGAAGTAGTTGGTTAATGATCAGTCTTATTAATGGACTGATCCAGCTCCTCTTGCCATTTAAGCTTCTTCAAGTGAGAGCACCTCTTGGATATGAACAGACATACAAGGCAGTAGGGTGTCTCTCTTTACACTGACCTTAATCATATAATAGCACTATGAACTAGAAAACTAATTTTTCCCTAAAAAATCATGCAGTTCTACCATCCCTCTAATATGCTTTTATTTGCAAGTGGATATCTCTGCCTTGCTATGGATCACACCATTAATAAGCCTGACCATCAGCTACTTCCCAAACTGCACAATCTATTATTGTAGTGACTGATGGTCCTCAAAAAGCATTTTTAGTGAAACAAGGTAGTTTTTATTGAAGGAAATTTACTTAGATGTGGAGGGGAGAGAAAAAAAGAAATATTTATACTAGAGAGAACATGGGTTTCTCCAGAGAGGAAAAAGCAGAGAGATACATGTTCAAGGGTGAGCACAGAGCAAGCCTCATTGTAAACTACATGAACCCAGTAACTTATGTCCATAAGAAATACCCCATGAACTTAGGCCTTGCAATTGTGACAAATTAGGAATCAGCCATCTTTGTATTAGACTTGGGTCCTTTGGATGTTGGCATGCAGTTTAGTGCTTAGGTTTGAATTACTTCCTACCATCTCCATTGTGCCCAATACTGACCTTTCTAATGTGTGCACAGGCTTGAGGCATCAATTTGATCACCTTCCTGCAATTGTAGTCTCACACCTATGTCTTCTCTCCCTAAGGAAACTTAGTTATTAACTGGACTGAGGTGGTCCTAGAGGTGTGCTTGCTTATCTTTTCTCCTTCTGGAAAGATAGGAAATATCTATTTAATAGGAACTATCTCAGGGGTTTACTGTTTCGTTCAACATATACTAATCCTGAGGCCTGAAGTGATTGACTAGTCCTGTTTTGCTGATGAAAAACGGCTTGTCCAAGGACACTCAACTTGCAAATTCGTTCTAGAAGTTAGGTCTCTGACTGCCAACCAAATCTTCTGAATACTCCAACAGTGAACAAGGACAGGTTAAAATAGATCTTTTGTCAACTGAAAATTGCAGTCAATAAATTTCTCCCGGAAGAAAGTTACTTGTTCCTTGATTACAGCTGTGTCTCTTTGAACAGAGAATCTCATTGTAAACTACTTTTTCATGAAGCAAGATAGTTTTTATTGAGCTATTTAGAAAGATGTGGGTGGGGAGACAGAGAAATACATCTTCCAGAAAGAACTTGGGCTTCTCCAGAGTAGAAACAGGAGAGAGGTAAGTGTTCAAGCTATATTTAAACTACTTTTTAGAAGAGCTTAGGTAACCTTTCTTTGTAAATTTAAATTTCCTTTGGTTTTAAAGGCCTAAGTAACTTTTTTGGGGCTGGCTATTTTCAAATGGGGTCTTCTGAGTAGAGACTCCTATTTACCTTGCCTACTTTATTCTACAAAGTAAATTTGCTGGCTGTTTTGAATTATCTCTGCTTTGAATTATCAAGGAAAATTGATTTGGATGGGGGAGCAGAGTTTGTGCCAACTCAGGTTTGCTCTGGGGCTATTCATGGCTCTGTGCTCAGGAGTATTGTTTAGGGGTGCTCAGAGCACTAAATCATGGCTTGCTGTATGAAAGACAAGCATCAAGTACTATTTCTTCAGCCTGATAAATCGATTTGTTTAGGGAACTTTAGGTTATTAAATTAAATTATCAGGTTCCACCTCATGTATTGTAATAACCCTTTGGGTAAACTGCTTGATTTTGCAATGTCATTTCCTTTCTTCCTTTTCTGGGTTGTCACTTTAAGCCTTTGATGACTTGTAAAGCACTTCCCTTTTACTTGTTCTTCCCCACCCAGTTTTTTAAAAATTTACTTTTTCTGTAACCTGTTCCAGCTTGTTAAGCAAAAGCCTTGGCATAATGGAAAAAGAAAGTGTGAGGGAAAAATAAGAACAGAGGCAGATCAGTCTCCAAGACAGCCATAATATCCCAGAATTTAGAATTGTGAAGCACTGGGGAAGTGTTCCTTTGAGAACTTTTAATGAAACTGAGCTTGAGATGCTGATATTTCAGATGAAAAATACTTAAAATTATTATTCTGAAAAAATTCAGATGGTGAGGGAAATCCATAGGCAGTGAGAAGGTAGCACAACTCCACTTCTTTTTGTTTGTTTTGGGCCACACTTGGTTTTGCTCATGGCTTACTCCTGGCTCTGTGCTCAGGGATCATTCCTGGCAGAGCTCAGGGGGCCATATGCAGTGCTGGATATTGAACCTGGATTGTCTCTATGCAAGGTAAGTGCCTTACCTGCTGTACTGTCTCTGTGGCCCACAAGTCCATTTTTTAAAAAAATCAGTAAGCTGTATGCTGGATAGATAAGACAGATTTTACTTTGTTTTGCTTGGTGGCCATAACTGGCAGTGCTCAGGGCTTATTTCTGACTCTGCACTCAGGGATCACTCCTGGCAAGGCTAGGGACCATAAGGGTTGCCTAGGATTAAATCTGCTATAGTGGTATGCAAGCCAAGCACTTTACCTTCTGTACTGTCTCTCCAGTTCCAGATGAGAGAGATTCTTGAGTGTGTCTACCCAAAGATCTTTCCTATAAGGTCTTGGGGTGAAAGAACCTCGCACTTTCAGGATTGTACTCAATCTCTTGCAATTATCCCTTTTGACCATGGTTCTTCTGGGAAATTGTAGGAAGATGAGCAGCCTGGTAATGGAGTACTCTGTCTGCCCTCTTTGATATGTGGCTGGCAAGGGCCTTGTTTAGTTTATTTATAAGAAGATGCTAGAATCAGAATCAAATAATCTGAAACTAAGTATAGTTTATTTCTCCAGTGGTGCTTTGCCTTTAAAAATATTTTGATAGTGTCTTATTGTTGGTATCAAATTACATTGAACTGCCTTTATGTTTGAAGACTTCCTTTAACTTAGATGTTTGAATATTAAATTAGTTTCTCAGCCTACATTTGTAAAAGGCTGTTCTCTCCAGTCAGGGAGATTAGTGTGTAGTTCTAGGTAATAGGAAGTTGATCTAGAGTATAGAGGGTATTGCTGGTCCTCTTAGGTAAAGGATTATGTATTTGTCGGCCTCAGATTTAGGAAGAACTAATTTTGGAGCTTTATGTTTATGTATAGGAGCAGTTTTTGTGACTAGGTCACACCTTTCTTATAGTTAGTACATAATACTGTTTTAAGTGAAGGTTGATCTACCTTTAAATCACAGAATCATGTATAGTAGAAGCATTAACATACACAAAATAGCAGCTACTTTTATGATATACTGCATACCAGGTACTCCTAATCACTTTAGAAATTAAATTTATTTCAAAATAATTTATTTTTTACAGTAGTACCAATATTATTTTTATGTGTTTTGAACTGTGTTCACTACCAGAGTGACAGTCCCTTCACCATTATCACAAGGTCTCTCCCCCTCCACTCCATTTAGCACCTTCAGATTACAGTTCTATTTATTTATCCCGTCGTCTATTATTGAGCACTTGGGTTGTTTCCAGACCCTGGCAATTGCTGTGATGAACATAGCATATGTCCTTTAGAATTCATATTTTTGTGTTCTTGGGACAGATGCCAGCAGTGGAATTGCAGAGTCACTTCAATAGAATAGAAGTTCTATTCTTAATTTTTTTTCCTTTTAGACCATATTTGGAGGTGCTTAAGACTACTCCTAACATGTTTCTTGGGGATTGTGTGGTGTTTGGGATCAAACGCAGTCCTCCTTTGTGGGATGCATACTATGCTTCCATTTGATCTCTTTTATTATGCTCCACTATAATTTTCATAGTAACTAAACATAAAAATGCATTTTACAGAGAAAAGGAAATCACTTAAAATGAATTTGGGATTGAAGAGATAGTACAAAGAGCTGAGTGCTGGCCTTGCATCCTCCAACCTGCATTCAATCCCCAGCATTCCATGTGGTCTCAGCTCCTCTAGGAGTGGTCTCTGAGTACAGAGGCAGGAGTAAGCCCTGAGTACCGCCTGGTGTGGCCCCGAAACCAAAAAAAAATTCCTTAGTGGGAACAGGGGATACAAATTAATTGGTAGAGTACCTGTGCCTTGCATATGCAGTGCCTTAGATTCTATCTCAAAGCACTGCCTGACTCCCTGAGTACTGCTGGGATTGGGTCCATTGTAGCACTGTAGCACTGTCCTCCCGTTGTTCATCGATTTGCTTGAACGGGCCCAGTAACGTCTCCATTGTGAGACTTGTTACTGTGTTTGGCATATCGAATACATCACAGGTAGCTTGCCAGGCTTTGCTGTGCAGGTAAGATACTCTCAGTAGCTTGCCGGGCTCTCCAAGAGGTGTGAAGGAATTGAACCTGGGTTGGCTGGGCCATCTGCGTGCAAAGCAAACACCCTACCGCTGTGCTATCGCTCCAGTCCAACAAATTAAAAAGAAGTCTTGGTAGGATGATTTTGACCAGTTGCTACACATCATTGTTTTCAGTTATGTTGAAGTAAGCTAAAGATCCAAAGTTCAGAAGGGGGAAGGAATTACTAATTTTAAAAAGGTAAAGCATTACTCTGTTGGACAAGAAAGGAGAAGCTTTCTTTTATTTGCTTGTATTATCTCAATCACTTCTAGTTAACTATTTGTCAGGTGGGCAGGGTGACATTCTTAGGATTTGTGTTTTTGTGCAACAGTGGTTTGTAAGAGTATAAATGTTGTAGGGGTACAGTGTTAGCATACCACCCCTACCACCAATGTGCCAATAGTTCTTCACTATCCATTGAACTCTTTGATCAGAAAGAATGTAAATACCCTTAATTCTTGTGGTAACCTCAATTATAGTATCTGTCGTAGTCTAAGCATATTTTCCACTGGACATTGTTCCATCTATTCTTGGTATACCACATATGAATGAGATCATCCACTAATTGTCTTTCTCTTAATTTCACTTTACTTACCTAATTTCACTTTCTAGTTCTATCCATGTTGTAACAAAATGCAAGATTTCATCTTTTCTTATACTGAATAAAATTTTATTATGTATAAAAATCACTGTCTTTTAAATCCACTCATCTGTTGGGCATGTTTCCAGATTTAGCAATTGTAAATAGTGCTGCAGTAAACATAGGTATGTTTATATTTTTGAATTTGTGTTTTTGTATTCTCTACCAAGGGGTAGAGTTGCTTCATCATACAGAATTTCTTTTTGGGTGGTGAGGGTGGGGCGTTTGGGCAACATCCAGCAATGTTCAGGGTTACTCCTGGCTCTGAGTTCAGCGATCACTACTGGCATGGCTAGGGGGCCATCTGGGTTTCCAGAGATCAAACCCAGGTTAGTCGCAGGCAGCACAATTGCCCTATTGCTCTGACCCCAAATATATGAAAGTTCTATTTTTCTTACTTTGAGAAGTATCCATATTATTTTCCATAGAGGCTGAGCCTGTTTCAGTCCCACCAATAGTGAATGAGAGTTCCTTTCTTTATATAGTTCCTCCTTTATATAGTTCCTTGTCTCTACCCTCTTTGATACTATGTCATTCAAGTTCATTCTCACTGGTGTGATGCTATATCTTTGTTAATTTGATTTGCATTTATGTGACAACATTGACTTTGAACTTTTGTTTTAGTTTTTGGACCACACTTGGTGATGCTCAGGTGTTACTCCAGGCTCTGTGCTCAGGAGTTACACTGGGTGAACTCAGAGAACCATATGGAGTGACAGGGATCAAACCTGGGTTGGCTATAAGTAAGGCAAACACCCTTCCTGCTGTACTGTCTCCAAGCCCCATGAACTTTTTCATACGCATTTTGCTTCTTGGAGAAGTGTCATTTAGCTGTTCTCCCCATTTTTTTTTGCTTTTTGGGTCACAGATGGTGATGCTGAGGGGTTATTCCTAGCTCTGCACTGATAAATTACTCCTGGCAGTGCTCGGGGAACCATATGGGATGCCAGAGATTGAACCCAGTCCACCATCGTGCAAGGCAAATGCCCTACCCACTGTACTATCACTCCGACCTCCCATTCTATCCATTTTTGATGGAGTTGTTTTGTTGTTGAGTGCTTTACATATATTGGATATTAACCCTTTGTGAGGTATATGGTATATAAATATTTTCTCCTATTTAATAGCTTGTCTCTTTGTTTTAATTATTTTTCTTTTCACAGTGCAGAAACTACTTTGTTTGATATTGTCCCATTTGTTTTTTTTTTTTTTTGCTTGTTTTCATGTTTTGTGCCAATGGAGTAGCAATCATTGAAGACACTTCTGAAGTTAGTATGGAATGTTCTGTCTGTTTCCTTCACTCAGATTTTTTGACAGCTTTTAAAAGCTTGATTTATTAGTTTATTATGTAAGCAGTTTTATTTTATTGCCTGCATTTTGCCTGAAGAATATTTTGTCTTAAACACTAGATCCCTTCTGGTCTGGAGGCGCAAAATAATTTCTGAAAGAAGGATAGTCTGTTTTGAGGGGGGTCCACACACAGTGGTGCTTAGGGCTTACTCCTCGCTTTGTTCTCAGGGAACACTTTGTGGAGCTTAGGGGACATTATAGCATGCCTGGGATCAAAACTGGCTTGGCTGCGTGCAAGGCAAGCACTTTATCTACTATTTCTCTGGATCTTAGAATGGTAATCTCTTGACTTGCTTTTTCACTTTTTTTTTGCTTTTGTTTTTGGACCACATCCACTTATTTTCAGAGCTCAGGGGTCTCCTGGAGATCCTGGAGGTGAACTCCTAGGGTTGCATGGGAGACTGTATGTTGTGTGGGGGATTGAACCTGGGTCAGCTGCAAGCAAGGCAAGCTCCTAACCCGCTATACTTTTTCCCCGGCCCAGTTTTTTCTTTTGGGTCATGCAGAAATAATATCAAAGGAATTAGAATCAAGATATATTCTTCTTACCTTCCTCATTCACCACTATAATTAAGATACTATTATGCGAAGCCTACATACAATTATTTATAAAGGGAGTTGCTGGTTTGAGTTTCCCAGGTCATTGGGGCTGTTTTTCTGTGATTTAAGTAAGGTCTCATATTACATATTTAGTGAGATTTTGAGGGGGTGGAGGGCACACAAATGATCTTCATAACATACTCCTGGGTCTGTATTCAGGGATCACTCTTGAAGGTGCTCAGGGGACCATATGAGATGCCACGGATATGTGGTGTTGGGGATTGAACTGGGGTTAGCGATGACTGGCAAGACTAGTACATTAACCTCTATATCTGTGTAATCTCTCTGGGACTTGTTTTTTTTAGTTTTAAAAAATAACATTTAAAGTATGATTTTCATAATCCATGTATTATATACTATGTGCAGTTTTTATTTTGAGGCCATACCTGTTAGTGGCCAGGGGGCTATCCTTTGCTTTGTGCTTTAAGAGTTACTCCTTGTAGTGTTCAGGGGACCATGCAGGGCTGGAGTTGGACCCAGTACTCCTGCATGCAAAGCATGTACTTTTTTTTGGTTTTGGGGGGACCACACCCAGCTGTGATCAAGGGTTACTCCTGTCTCTGCACTCAGGAACTACTCCTCGTGGTACTCAGGGGATTGGATGCTAGGGATCAAATCCGAATCTGCCATGTGCAGTGTGCAAAGCAAACACCCTACCCGCTTGCTATACTATTGCTCTGGCCCCAAAGCATTTACTTTGAAGTCATTTTTCTGGCCTGAGATTACAGGCTTAAAAGGCACAAACCAGAAATTTAAAGAATTACCACCAAATGGGAACATTTCTATTGTGCAGTCACCCGGATAAAGAGAAAATTTTACCAGAAAACCAGAAACCCTTTTTGTTGTCCTATCTCAGTCACTACTCCCACGTTTCTCACCTATTTTGACTTCTTTTACCACAGGATATATTTAAGGTGAATTTTGGACCTCCAACATATTTACCTGGTTGAAACTTAAGTGTTTCTCCTAAATACTAAATTGTTTAGAGTTTTGAATCTGGAACTTCTTTTTGTTTTTCAGAGTGGACTTCAATGTTCCTATGAAGAACAACAAGATAACAAACAACCAGAGGTAAGTTTCCTGCCAAGCAGCCTTTCGTTAGACTAAAGACTGATGTAGGTTGGTGTTCAAGTGCATGTGTCTCATATAGAAAGCCGTAGTTTCAATCCCCAGCAGAAACGAAAACACAAACATGTGTATGGGTATGGGTATATAGGATGAAGTTGTTTTTCTTCTTATTGTAGAAATTTGCCAAACTAAACCATATGATCTATTCTTTCCACCAACCCACCATCTGCTTTACTCTTGTGAGAGTGCAGAAATTGGGAAAAACCCAGAGAGTGATTATTTTTCCTCCTCCTGTTTTCAATTTTGAAGAATGACATTTTCTGAAATAGTCAAGATGAAGTTATTTGGCTTCTCTTGCAAAATGAAGAGCAATGAAAATGTTTTTAATGCCAATAATTAAAATTACATGTAGTTCTTATAAACCCCTGTTCCTCAGGGCTCAGATAAGCCATTTTTCTTAAGAATCTCAGTTCAAGAGTAGGGGTGCGGTGGGGGTGCTGGGAGGGATACTGGGATCATTGGTGATGGAGAATGGGCACTGGTGGAAGGATGGGTACTCGATCATTGTATGACTGAAATGCAAGCACGAAAGTTTGTAAGTCTGTAACTGTACCTCATGGTGATTCACTAATAAAAAATTTAAAAAAGAAGGAATTTCAGTTTCAGGGAAAAATTCAGAATTGATATTTTTAGTTACTTTAGATTGCTTCAAATGTCTTTGCTCCTAGATTCAGAAACAGAAAATTCAAGTGATAGTACTACTCCACAACCAGGATGTAAAAGAAGGTTTTTATTTAAAATTTTATTTTTTCATGTTTTTTTTTGTTTTGCCGCTTCTCTAACACTGCTGGCTATATGCATTGGTGGTCAAGAGGCCATGCATATAAATCTTTTTACTTTCAGAAGTCCCTAGATATGATAGACAAATGAAGTGTTAGTGATAATAGAGTTTACTGACAAGGGAGAATCCTAAAAACTAATTTGATTTTATTGGGAAATTTCCCCTAATTAACTTGTCTTTATGTGGTATAAATGAGTTTTTATGTCTGATACATAGAAAAGATAATTTAGAAAAATATTTTTGGTTTTGTATTTGGGCCGTACCCAGAGATACTTGGCGATTACTTCTGCCTTTGCACACAGGAATCATTCCTGGTCATTCCCCAGGGAATGAGGAGCTGGCAATTGAACCTGGTTAACTACATGCAAGGGAAGCCCTTGCTTGCTGTACTATCATTCAGACCTGAAACATGTTTTTTTCATTTTTAATCATTCAGTTCTCTGCTGAAATGCCACCATAACAGTGGTGTTTCCTATCATTATTCTTTATGAATCTCTAGTTATTTTTTCTATTTTGGGGGGGTAGGGGGTGCATACCCAGCAGTGCTTAGGGCTTACTCATGGCTCTGTATACATGGATCAGTCCTGACAGTGCACAAAGGACCAGTGAGGTGCCAGGGATCCAACCCTGATTGGTAAGCAAGACAGGTACCCTACTTGCTGTACTATTACTCTGGCCCCTCTAGTTATTTTTAAAGGGTGGCTCCCAAGTAGTGCTCAGGGAACCAGAAGTATCTTTTTTCTATTCTTTTCATTTGTTTCTTTTTGGGGTCCACATCTGGCACTTCTTAGAGGTTTTACTCTTGGATCTATGCTCAGAAATCACTATTGGTAGGGTTCAGGGTACCATACCACCGGTGTGCTGGAGATCAAATCTGGTAAGCTGCACGCAAGGCAAGTGTCTTATACCTGCTATACTATCTCTCTGACCCTTTTTCTTCCTTTCTTTTTTCTCCTTTGGAGGAGGGAGGTGGGGCACAAGGAATAGTGCTCAGGGATTTTGGCTCTGTGCTCAGGGATCACTCCTGGCAGGACTTGGGGGACCATTTGTGGTGCTGGAGACTTAATCTAGGTTAGCTATGTGCAAGGCAAGCACCTTACATGCTATACTATTGCTCTGGTCCTCTTCTGTCTATTCTTGGTTATGTGGTTCAGTCCATTGTGGTGCTGATTTGCCTCTGCGTTGCCAAGAAACACCCCAGCCACCCTTCTGATGCTTGGGGATTCCTGGACTGCACCCTGCAATGCTTGGAGGGCATGTGGTCCGAGGAATTGAACTAAGGTTAGGCTATATCTGCCTTACCCCCTGTACTACTTCCTGTGCCCTCTGAGGATTCTGCATTCATGGATTCATCCAACCTTAGATGTTTGGTTAAATTCCTCATTTTGAAGGGGAGCAGACTTGACAGTGCTGGACTTGGTTCTGGCAGCACTTGAGTTATGCAGTGCCAGGAAACTGGGGCTGGTTGCAGGCAAGGCAGAGACCTTAACTGCCTTACTATCTCTCTGCCTCCCCTGGCTGAATTCCAGAATGTAGGACTTATATATGAGAACCAACTCTAATTGATACGTGTATTTGTAGTTGCAGGGGCATCAGTGCCCCTTATCCCCAAGTTGTTCAAAGGTCAAATATACATATATTTAAATTTTTTTCTAACTGAACATACATATGTCTGGTGATTTACTAGAAGGAGTCAACCTATAATTATCAGGACTGATGTTTATTACTTTGAAAGGATACATGACAGGATCAGCAAGAGGAAAAGATACAGGAAGAGTCTGGAAAAAATCCATACATGGACTTCCAGTTCTCCTTTCCATGTGGTGACAAATACAAGTGTGTTCCCCTCTCTAGCAGTGGAAGGTACTTTTAACTGTGCTCATTGTTGGTGCATAGAGAAAACAATTAGGGATTATATTCCCAAGATTTTATTGGAAACTGGTTGCATAGATTACCTGTATCAATTACCTGGTTCCAGCATTCTATAGGGAAACAGATGCTCAGCATAAAACTTGGTTAAACAGAGTAAAAATAGGGAATGGTGCTTGTCAGAGAACTCAGGGACTATTTTGAAAATCGAGTTTGAAGACACGAGGTTGGGGCCAATTTTGCAAGCAAGCAGGTCCTTCTATCTATTTTTTGTTTGTTTTTGAGCCACATTGGATCGTGCTCAGGACTTCACTGCTGGCTCTGTTGTCAGTGATCACTCCTGATATTTCTTGGGGGACCATAGGTAGTGCTGGGAATTGGATGGGCATGGGCCATGTGCATGGCAAGCGCCTTACATGCTGCACTGTATATCTTTCTGGCCAAGCAGGTCTTTTTATTTAAATTTTTTTTTCTGTTGAATCATAGTTAGATACACAGTTACAAGGTTGTTCATGATTGGGTTTCAGTTATATAATGTTCCAACACCCACCCCACTTCACCAGTGTACATTTCTCACCACCGATGTCCCCAGTTTCCTTCTCCCTCCACCTCACCTGACTCTCTGCAGGCACTTTTCTTCTCTCTTGTGCTCTTTCTCTCTTCTCTCTTTCTCCCTCTCCTTCTTGGCATTATGGTTTGCAATACAAATAGTGAAAGGTATTTATGTATATTCCTTTACCTACTTTCAACACTCAGTTCTTGTCCAGAGTGATCATTTCTAACTCTTATTGCCATACTGGTCCCTTCTCTAAAGCAGGTCCTTTTAAAGATAGAAACTTTAGGGGCTGGAGTGATAGCACAGCGGGTAGGGCGTTTGCCTTGCACTCGGCTGACCCGGGTTCGAATCCCAGCATCCCATATGGTCCCCTGAGCACTGCCAGGAGTAATTCCTGAGCGCAGAGCCAGGAGTAACCCCTGTGCATTGCTGGGTGTGACCCAAAAAAGCAAAAAAAAAAAAAAAGATAGAAACTTTAGTTCCGCTGTGTCATACTCTTTCCAAGGGGCAAAAATGATGATGACACCATACAATGCCAGGAGGAGGGTTGGCATTGTAATTGAATTTTTCTTTGACCATGAACCTGAGAAATGTCTTTGAGTTGTAGACTGTAGTTTTGTAGGAATTTAGGTTTTATGACGCTATTGATAAAATAGATGTCACTAATCATAAAATAATTCCTTCTAAAAGAATTACTGCATTCTATCAGCTGTCCTTTTTATTTCCTGTTTGTAGGATCAAGGCAGCCATCCCAAGCATCAAATTCTGCTTGGACAATGGAGCCAAGTCAGTTGTTCTTATGAGCCATCTTGGCCGGCCTGATGGTGTCCCTATGCCCGATAAGTACTCCTTGGAGCCAGTTGCTGGAGAACTCAAATCTCTGCTGGCCAAGTAAGTTACAGATCCTGTTACTGGTAGACTTTGTTACAGGGGATGTTTCCAAGCATATCATTACTGGTTCTTAACTTTCAGACTGCTCATTTGTCTTTTTCTTGTGCTCTCCACAGGGATGTTTTATTTTTGAAAGACTGTGTGGGCCCAGAAGTGGAGAAAGCCTGTGCTGACCCTGCTGCTGGGTCTGTCATCCTGCTGGAGAACCTCCGGTTCCATGTGGAGGAAGAGGGGAAAGGAAAAGATGCTTCTGGGAACAAGGTACAACTTGTGATTTTCCACCTAGATGGGGATGAGGGCTGAGTCTGTAAGTGACTGTGATTGAAGATTCGAGAGATTCGAGAAGCTCTGGTCATCCTTTACCTTTTCATTGAAGTATAACAAAACATAACAATACATTTATCACACAAATAAACACAACTGTGTAATCACGACATAGGTCATAGGAAAGGTAATTCCCAGCATGGCACATGCCCTCTTCATGCTCAGAGGTTTTCAACTACCTTTGTTTATGTATATAGAATTTTATTATTTTTTGTGTTTTGGACCATGCTTGGCTGTAGTCAGTGTCTCTTTTTGGCCCTGTTCAGGGATTCCTCTTAGTGGGCTTGGGGGACCATATGGGATGTTGGTAACTAACTTCGGTCAGCCGTTTGCCAGGCAAGCACCTTCCCTGCTGTACTGTTTCTCTAGCACCATGATTCACAGTACGTTTTTCTTTTTGTTTATGGACAAAACTTGGCTGTGCTCAGGGCTTACTTCAGGGTGTACTTCTGGTTCTCCACACATGGATCGCTCCTTGTAGGGCTTGCGGAACCATATGCTGAGGACTGAATTTAGGTTGGCTATGTGCAAGGCAAATTCCCCCTATACCAACTCTCCAGATTAGTTTACAGTACTTTTAATGAGTGATTTTCATGCCTATAATGTTCAAACACCATCTACCAGCATTCAAACACCTTCTATTATTGCAGGAACCACCCTCCTTGGTAATTGCTCTTGGTAAGCCCAATTCTATAAGCCAGTTCTCAATGAAGAATTTTATTTTCATTTTTCTGGGCTTTTTGGCCATAGTTGGCAGTGCTCAGCTCTTACTTCTGGTGCTTCGTTCAGGTATCATTCCTGGCGGTGTCGGGGATTGAACTGGGGTCAGACATGTGCAAGGGAAGCACCTTAGCCTCTGCACTGTCTCTCTGACCCCTGAACTATCTTTGACAGATATATAAGCACCATCTCAATGCAAAGAGTATTAGGTGAATATGCTGCTTTCTAAATGTTCCTTTGTTGCACACCAGGGTTAAGGTATTACTTGCTAGGTCAGATGTATGTCCAGCATAGCCGATTTTAGCTTAGTTTTGGCCAAGGCTTCAATAATTATTTTGTATTAACAGGTCTTTGTATTTTGGAAGGGAAATAGGTATTCTTACTAAAAAGGGGAATTAATTTAATGCTTGACTTTGGTAAGCATTAAATTAATTCCCCTTTTAGGTTGATGCTTTAAAGATAGCAAATTAAACTGTTTATACTTTAAAGATAGCAAATTAAATTTGACACATTTGGGAATTTCTTATAAAGGAATTATATGGTCAGAGAAAGAACTTTTCTGTGTTAAAAGGAAAAGGCTTGTTTGGGAATACTTGGTGGTTATGAGGATATATTCCTGGATTTAAGGCATTTTTCTGAACTGTAAAGTATATTTCTTTGATTTTCTTTTTAAGATAGGGAAATATAGGCCATCATTTTAAAAAGAGATAGTCTCAGAAATAGCGGATTTGACTAAAGTTAGAGGTAATGGTGCTCTTGATAGGCTTTATAATTCAGTCCATTAGCAAACTATTTCAGAGGAGGGGATGAGGTTGGGCCACAGCCATCACTGCTTAGGGCTTACTCTTGGCTCTGTGCTCAGAGCTTACTCCTTAGGAGGCTACATTTGGTTGGTTGTCCATGTAAACTTTCTTAGTTTCCATATGCATAGTAAGTGCCTTACTTACTGTACTATCATTCTGGCCCTGGTAAGCTTTTCTCTTTTTTCTCTTTTTGGGACACACATGGCAATGCTCAAGGGTTGTTTCTGGCTCTGCTCTCCGCTCAGGAATTACTCCTGCTGGTGCTCGGGGGACCATATGGACTGTAGTGTTGGGGATCAAACTTAGGTTGGCAGCGTACAAGGCAAATGCCCTCCCTGCTGTACTGTCACTCTGGCCCCTTGGCAAGCCGTTTTTAATTGTTTTTTTGAACCATGGTACTCAGTGGCTACTCCTGGATTAGTGCTCAGCATCACTCTTAGCAGTACTTGGAAAGCATGTGGTGGCAGGGCTCAAACCTGGGGTTCCTGCATGCAAAGCATTTACTCAGCCCATTGAACCATCTCTGATCCTAGGTCATCTAACTTTGGTGTTTGGACCATACCCGGTGGTGCTCAGGGCTTATTCCTTGCTCTGTGCTCAGGGATGAATCTTGGTGGTGCTTGGGGAACATGTGCAGTGTCAGGAACTAAAGATGGGTCAGCTCCATGCAAGGCTATAATCTTACTTGCTGTACTATCTCTCCAGCTCCATATAGTCTATAATAACTGTATATAGATGGTGGAAAAGTTATGCACCTCTTTCATTGTTATGCAGAAGAAACCATAGGTAACCCAAGAAACAAACAAGCAAAATTCAGGTATTAAATTCTGAGCTGGCTCTTTGAGAATGACTCAAAGCAGGTTACTTTAGAACTTTTCACAATTAAGGTCTTTCATTTTAAGGACCAAGCTTAGTGACTCACTCTGTTCTACTTGTGACATTTCATAAAGTAATCTGAGTGTCTGCCTTTTAGCAGTTTCTTTTCTTAGCACTTCAGGTCCTGTTTTTTCCTTAGCCTGTTTTTGGCATGGTCTTGCTACAGTAGTATGAGTCAAATGCTGATCTAAAATTTGATGCCCTTTAAAATTAAAGCTCATGTAAAACAAACTTAACTCTAGGCCTTAGAAATGGCAGGAGGTGGGGCCAAAGCAGTACTACTTTGGGTAGGGCACTCGTCTTGCGTGTGGCCTTCCTGGGTTTGAAGAGTTACTTCCTGGGTATCCCATATATTTTGCTGATACTCCAGGAGTGACCCCTGAGCTTAGAGCAAAGAGTAAGACCTGAGTACTGCCAGGTGTGGCTCCCAAACACTGTCACTGTCCTCCCATTCATCGATTTGCTCGAGTGGGCCCAGTAACATCTCCATTATGAGACTTGCTGTTACTGTGTTTGGCATATCAAATATGTCACGGGGTAGTTTTCCAGGCTTTGCCGTGTGGGCCAGATATTCTCAGTAGCTTGCTGGGCTCTCCAAGAGGGGCAGAGGAATCGAACTCGGGTCAGCCATGTTGGCTGCATTCAAGGCAAATGCCCTACTTACTGTGCTATCGCTCCAGCCTGGCTCCAAAACAAAAACAGAAAGAAATGGCAGGAGGCAGTTGGTAAGTTGAAGCATAATTTATTTAGGAGGAGATGAACCAACTATGCTAGAATGATTAAAAAAATTAACAGTACATTTAGTGTTCACTGGTTTTCAGCACTCAATCAGCATTTCACAAGTCAGTCTTCAGTTCAAAATGGTGAAAGGACCAAAGTGAGGAAATAAAATATTTCTTTTGACCTCCAGTTGTCCACATTCTTTTCCTTCTAATTAAGGATCAAAAATGAGAAAAACCTTTAGTTGATTCTCTTAATACTTTTTTTCATGGAGAAACTTTAATTTGTCCAATTTTTCCTCAAATGATTCTGAAATAGAAAAGTGATACATTTTTAGCAGAATTAGTCAGGTTTATATGATGAATTAGTGTCAAAGGTGAGTTTAGAACCCAGGTCTCTTGGCAGTCAAGTAATATTTTCATTACTGTATGTCTCTTCTTTCAAACATAAGAGTGTTCTACAGTTTTCAGTTTTAGCTTTAGTATGAAAGCTAAAACTGCATTCTTTGCATTATTAGTCTTCCTGGGAGCCCCTTTGACATAGAAATGAATGTTGGCTGAAATGAATGTTGGGACTGTGCTGTGAACTCTCCTGTGCCATAATCCCCTTCATCTGGCTTGCGTCCTCTGCATTTTTGTTTTGTCTCCTGACAAGTCTTTGCTTGATTCATCTTCTGTCCTACTTTGAGGAGGAATACCAAGATAGTGACTTACCCTTCTAAGGTCCTATCCTTTACTTCTGTTTTTTTTTGTTATTCTCCTTTTTGTGTGCCAAACTTTCAGGCAAGACTATCAACATAACACCTTTTGAGGCTGGATAAATAGTACAGCAGTGCTTGCTTTGCATGTGGCTCCTTCTCAGTAATAGCTTTTTTGGTTTTGGGGCTGTACTTAGTGGTGCACAGGAGTTACTCCTGGCTCTACACTCAGGAATTACCCATGATGGTGCTTGGGGGGACAATATGGGATGCTGGAGATTGAACCCAGGTTAACTGTATGCAAGGCAAGTGCTCTACTGTTGTACTATTGCTCTGGCCCCTAGTAATACCTTTTAGTCAACATAAAATATTTCTGAGTTCCTTTTTTGTTGTGTGTTTCTACCATTGTTGTCCTGGCCTGTTGGTGTTCTCATGAAGAATATATCTGAGTTTTCTTTGCATGAAAGCCCGTTTAGACAGAAACTTGGGTCAAATATGATTCTTTTACAAGAATATTATAAAATAAGGAAGTGAGTCAAAATAAGGCAAGTGAAGGATAATTAGAATCTGTTTCTAAGTGTTGGGACAGAGACCAGTGGATGTGGTAAGCTTCATATAGTTAGACATTGAGTCAGTGCTCAGGCATCTTCACTTTGCAGTTTTAGGGAGGGCAAAGAAAGGCAAAGACACTTAGAAAAATCACCATATGGAAAAAGAAAGCACACTTTATTGTTGGTTGTATAAACTGCTGTCCATTAACTCAGGATCTTTGGAGATATTTAAGAGGACTCTTGGTATGGTTTTAGACTTGGTTTGTCTTTGAAGCCATCAACATTTCCTGTGTTTTTAAAATTATTCTTTGATTTTCTCTACAGATTAAAGCTGAGCCAGCCAAAGTAGAAGCCTTCCGAGCATCACTTTCCAAACTAGGGGATGTCTATGTCAATGATGCTTTTGGCACTGCTCACCGAGCCCACAGGTACAAAGTTTCTTTTCTGATGACAAGACAGGGCAGTATTCCATTCCTCAGATTACTCAAGCAGCCCAAACTCTGGGTTGCTTTTGGCAACTGTGATCCTTCCTCTAGTTGGTGAAAGAGTCAGTTTCTCTGTGGCTTGTGCTGACTTACATTGACTATCCCTGATTTAAGGAGGAAATAAAAATGAAAATTGTTGGTTATTTTGTTTGTTTTGGACCATTGCTGATGGTGCATAGGACTTCCTCATGGCAGGCCCAGGGGACCATAATGTGGTGTCATAGATAAAATCCAGTCGGCTGTGTGCAAGGCAGGCACTCTGCCTTCTGTACTATTGCTCAGGTCCCCAAGTTGGGAGTTTTTTGTTGAGTTTTGGGAATAGGTTGCTTTTTCTCTCTTAGGATATTTGATGTAAAATTTCACCTTTGTGAATGTTGTAAGATCACAGTGTTATGTTGTCAGCAGGAAGCAAATTGAGGAATTCCATCCTGTTATCAATTGACTGATTATTGATTCTGGTTATACTCTTGACCTGAAGAAAGTCAGTTGGGTATCTTAAATTCTACTTAGGGGCCAGAGATATGGTATAGGGGCTAAGGCACTTTTGCCTTGTAAATGGCCAGCCACTATTTGATCCCCGGCACTATATATGATCCCCTGAGCATGACCAGGAGTGCTCAGATCCAGGAGTAAGTTCTGAGCACAGTGGGTCTGGCACAACAAAAAAAAAAATACAATTGTTACTCAGGTCATTGCTTTTTACTTGTTTTTTTGTGGCACTGTATTATTGGTAAAACAAAAAGCTTGTACCTTGCTTTTGTTGCAGTTTGTGGATAAAAACAGTTACCTCTTGGAATCTTAGAAGTGAAAACATTTCAGTGATAAGAATATGGACTGTGGGATTGGTTGAATTGGTAGATATTGGGTTAAGTTTGAATTTCTCTGATCTTTTCTAGCTCCATGGTGGGAGTCAATCTGCCACAGAAGGCTGGCGGTTTTTTGATGAAGAAGGAGTTGAACTACTTTGCCAAGGCCCTGGAGAGCCCAGAAAAACCCTTCCTGGCTATCTTGGGCGGGTATGAAGAATTCTTCAGATTGTGCTTTTAAGTAATGTATTTGCCAGATAGAACAATCAGACTGGGTAACAGGAGAATTTAATAAAGGTATTAATCAATAAAGGTGGTGTGGATGGGGTTAGGGAACCCAAAGAGGGCAGTTCTTTATCTGGAGTTTGCAACAACCATCACAACCCCTAGTCTTGAAGGGACAAGGGAGAGAGTTTGTCAAAATTAAGAGGGGGAAGTTGTGTAGAGAGGGCCTTCTGGAAGAACTTTGTAAATTTTGGTAAAGGGAGCCTAGGGAATGTTCAGCCTTTCAATCTTCTACTGGTGTAACTCTTACCAGCTGCAACCCAAATGACATCCAGAGTAAGCCCCTCGATATAGTTCATGCAGGTGAGCCTTCGGGACTGCAGAGACTGAAAAGGATTTCCTTAGCATAGGTGCTTATCCAACAGGTTTTGAAGTGTTTGAATCTTTCAGTTCAGAACTATTCAGCCTTTCAATACAAAGAATCTGGCGAGGTATTAACTTAAAACTTTTTCATATGTGTTTTTGGGAGTGGGGAAGGTGTTGGACCATACGTGGTGGTAGTGGGGATTGCTCCTGGCAATGCTTGGGGGACCACATGCAGTGCTGGGCTTGACCACATGCACAGTAAGTACTTGAACCTTTGTACTATCTCTCCAGCTCTTTCGTAATATTTAATATTTAGAATTGATTTCTTCAGGGCACATACTTGTTTATTTTCTCCTATGGGGAAAGGATATCATGTCTATAATGATATCCTAGTTTGAATGGCTTAGTTAAGAGTAGAACTTCCAGGGCTGGAGAGATAATATGGAGGTTAGGGTACTTGGTCATATATGGTCCCCCAGCACGGCACAGAGCTCAGTGTGACCTCTGTACCATTGGGTGTGCCCCTCACTAAAATAGTAGAGAAATTCCAGAATTTTGAATGGAGAGCTAGGAGGTTAATTTTAGGTGATAAAATAGGGACAGGAAGCTGTGAGTTTGGAAATAGGTAGGAGCAACCTCTGTTTCACTAGAGGCTCCTTATCTCCTATGAGCTGAGCAGGTCTGCCCCCAGCTTCCCCCAAGATAATACACTCCCTTAGCACTTTCCTGTGATATTTGACTTGGATTTTGTTGTCAATTTTAGCATAGCAGGTAGAGCATTTGCCTTGCATGCGGCTGACCCGGGTTTGATTCTTCTGCCTCTCTCGGAGAGCAAGCTACCGAGAGTATTCAGCCCGCACAGCAAAGCTTGGCAAGCTCCCCGTGACATATTCGATATGCCAAAAACAGTATCAATAAGTCTCACAATGGAGATGTTGCCCGCTCGAGCAAATCAATCAACAACGGGAGGACAATGCTACAGTACTGCAGTGCTACTTGCTTTTTAGACTTTGAGGCCACTTTCAATGTCCTAAAAATAATTAAGGTTCATACAGGTTGTTTTCTGTATCCTGGAAGCATTTCCCTATGTACTGGTTTAAAAAAATCGGGATTATCCTTTTGCTTCATTGGGGAATAAGATCTGAGCTGCCTGATCCATCTGGTAGTTAAGATCAGGCTTTAAAGAGTGTGAAGTAGCTATTTTGGGGGAAGCTGACGTGCAGGGTTTTTAAACCACGTTTCTTACAGTGTAGTCTTATTAACAACTCTTGGGAAAATTTTACATTGAACAGTTCTACAAAATTGAGCACAAACTTACTGTTCAATCCTTCATACCACATATGGCACCATTTGTGGCCTATCACACCCTGGAAAACATAATTCTCCAAACCCTAAACACTCTTGTATAAAAACTGGAACAGGTATGGTTGAGAGAATAGTATATAATAAAAACTTCTAGGTACCCATTTCCCTGCTTCAATAATGTGACTTTTTGGTCAGTTTTGTTTTATCTCTTCTCTAGTTACCCGCCCCTGTACCACCTTTTATTTTGGGGCTACACCCCTCTGTGCTCAGGGCTTACTTCTGGCTCTGTGCTTAGGGTCTCTCCTGGTAGTGCTCAGAAGACCACATGTAGTACTAGGAATATAGCCCCTTTTTGTTAGTATTTTGTAGATCCTTTCCCATTGCAGTTAAATTCATCCCTCTCCTTCCTTTTGTTTTTGTTGAAATGACCATGAGTAACACACTTGGTTACAGTGTTCATACACTTGTTGGTATTCCTGGGGTTGGCATACTTGGTGGTGCCACTCTCACACACTTAGTTGTGGTGTCCAGAGATCTCACATGGTTTTCCAACTTCTTATTTTATTTTATTCCTTTCATTTTCTTCAGATTGTTTTTCCCCAAGCGATAGCACAGCGGGTAGGGCGTTCGCCTTACAAGCGGCCAACATGGCCGACCCGAGTTCGATTCCTCCACCCCTCTCGGAGAGCCCGGCAAGCTACCGAGAGTATTCGATATGCCAGACACAGTAACAACAAAGTCTCCAATGGAGACGTTACTGGGCCTGCTCGAGCAAATCGACAATCAACGGGAGGGCCTTTACCTTTACCTTATTTTATTAAATCACTGTGATGTACAAAGCTTTTCATAGTTGGGACTTTGACATACAATGTTCCATCACTGATATCTCCACCAGTGTTAACTTCCCTTTATCAGTGTTCCCAGGTTTCCTATCTGACCCCTTCCCACAGCCCTAGCCTCCCTTTTTGACAGACACCTTTTTAAGTTTGGTTGTTATAGTTTCGGTCCCTTGATTTCTTTTTTTTCTTTTTTTAATGATCTCTTGATTTCTGTGTTTATTAACTGTGTGATTTAGATATTTTCTTCTGTTATTCCTTAACACTACCGATGTACGTGAATACCCTTTACCCCTACCCCTATTCCTTCTAATCTATCTTTTTTCCACTCCCCCTTTACTCTGTTTCTTTCCTCTCCTTCCTGTACTCTAGGGACAAAGGTGATCTAAGCATCTCCACTTTAAACTATCCAGTTACTCTGAATACCACATACTCTGTATACCACATATACGTCATATCATCCTGTTTTTGTCCTTTTAGATCTCACACATTTGTGGTGGTGGTAGGGATCCAAAATGGCCATGTTGCTGGGACTGTACTCAGCATTTGGGGTGGTGCCTGGGATCAAACTTGGTGCTTTGTGCCCATAAGGCAGGTGCTGTACGACAGAGCCACATCCCAGAACTCATTAGAAAATATCATCCCCAATATCTTAAAGAAAGTTTTATATATTATATATTTCTACTTACAATGTTTTTGTATGTATTTTATAACTGATGAGTTTTCTTATAGCAACAGGAGGACAGTGCTACAGTGCTACCTAATAATTTAAATCTGTTTTTGTTTTTTTGGGGCCATACTCAGCTAAGCTCAGGGGTTACTCCTGGCTCTGCACTCGAATTCCTTCTGGTGTTGCTCGGTGGATCATACAGGATGCCAGAGATCAAACTTAGGTTGGCCTCGTGCAAGGCAAATGCCCTACCCACAGTGCTATTGCTCTGGCTCACAATTGAAAACTTTTTTTTTACTATGAATATATGGTATGCATTTAGTAGTAGTTATCCTTTATCTCAGGAATGTCTTTTTATAGTTTTTTTTTAAATATGATCCAGATGTAGTCCGTGCTTGGTTGTAAGGTATATTTATATAATTTTCCTCTTCCTTATATTTTCATTCTATTGATTTGTTGAAGAAATGGCATTTGAAATATATAATATCCTCTATTGTTTAGAAATTGTTGTATCCCTTCCTTTTCTTTCTCTTTTTTTGTCCTGCTTCTCCCATATCCCACCCCAATAAAGTAATTAATCCATTCTTTCCCTTGGTGGTAATCCTCACTAAGGAGATACATTTTTGCCATCTATTCTACAATGTGACTACTTTTTTGAAAATCTATTTCCAAATCCTAACATAGGACCTCTTATGGGATAGATATCATCTTTTTTATTGAATGAAGAGAGAGACAGGTCCAAGGTGATTTGTTCACTTAAGTGTGATTGATTTAGTTATATGAGAAGGTTTAGCGAAGACAAACTATTATTGAGGAAGTTAAAGGTGTACTTCAGATGATTTTTTCCCTTTTATTTGGATCTTTTTATCTTATAGGGAGCAGGTATGTCTGTTTATTGCTTATTTTGCGCTATTAGAATATAAATCCAAAGGGCTAGGGGAAATCTCTGTTTTTGCCCATTGATATTTCTCAAAGATCTAGAACAGTGGTTCGGACAAAATAAATGCTTAGTAAATGCACTGGGCTAATGACTAGTATAGTAATAAATACCATAAAGCAAATATTCCAGCAAATGATCACTATCATGAGTATGTATTTACACTAGAAATACTGGCTACAATTAGCTGCCTTACTCAGGCACAATTAGCAATCTTGACTCTGATTTTAGGGGGAGAAGGTGCAAAGTAGACCTATTTGAAACTCACGGTTCCTTTATGTTTATTTTGTGTCTGTGTATGAGGTATCAAACTAAGCGCTCCATACATATAGGGCAGGCACTCTACCCCTGACCACATCCCTGGCCCAGAAACTCACATTTCATTTAGAGACTGGTGGGTCTTTTGAGCCTCTCATGGTATAGAGCAGATGTTTTGGCCCTTTTCACAAAATAAAATTTTAAAAAAGTTATTTAGCATCCCGAGGAAACCTGTTTTCTTTTCTTTTCCTTTTTTTAATTTTTTAAAAATTTTTCAATGAATCACCATGATGTGCAATTACAGACTTACAAACTATTGTGATTACATTTCAGTCATAAAATGATCGAGTACCCATCCCTCCATCAATGCACATTTTCCACCAATTTCCCAGTATCCCTCCCGCCACTTTCTTTAAGTGAACAACAGAAACACCCCCAAGTTGTGCTGAAGGCTTCTGACGCCACCTACTGGAAAGACTGGGTTAGAATTATACCTTGAAGAATTTCTTAGAAATGGGTATGAGGAATATAAAGTTAGCCAGTATTTTTGTCACTTGTGGGACATTTCTTTTATCCTGTGCCTTGAGAGAAAAAACTTGGACTGTATAATTTAATTTCCTTATCATGTTTGTTCTTTTTGGTGATGATTCTTGCTTTCTCCTCTAGAGCTAAAGTTGCAGATAAAATCCAGCTGATCAATAATATGTTGGACAAAGTCAATGAGATGATTATTGGTGGTGGAATGGCTTTTACCTTCCTTAAGGTGCTGAACAACATGGAGGTAGGAAACTAAGGACAAGTGGATGTGAAGTAGTTACCCATGATAAGTAGAGCATGTGAAAAAAACCCCAGTATCTGACTTGAACATTAAAACCTCCCATTTAGGGACTGGAGAGATAGTACAGTGGGTGGAGTAAGGCATTGCATGGGTCCGTCCGGCTCTGATCCCTGGCATTATATGGTTCCGTGGGCCTGCCAGGAGTAAGTCCTAAGCACTGTCGAGTGTGGCCATAAAACAAAATAAACAAAAGTTCCCATTTAAATTTATTTTAGCAATTTTTCTGTTCATTTTTCTATGATAAACTCAGGGTTTAAACTCAGGGTCTCACACATGTGAGGCACACGCTCTGCCACTGAGCCACCTACCCTTTTCTTTTTGCATTGTTATTTTAAATTGTTCCTGTCTGCTTGGTGTGGTAATCAAGTTCTTCATACAGAGGCTGATCTTCATTACCTTGTTTCCCTTGTATAGATTGGCACATCTCTGTTTGATGAAGAGGGAGCCAAGATTGTCAAAGACCTGATGTCCAAAGCTGAGAAGAATGGTGTGAAGATTACCTTGCCTGTTGACTTTGTCATTGCTGACAAGTTTGATGAAAATGCCAAGACTGGCCAAGCTCTTGTGGCCTCTGGTATACCTGCGAACTGGATGGTGAGTCACTTGTATAGTGAATAAAAAATATTTTGGTATTATTTATTCAATCAACAAGCATTTAAAAAACAATCTCTATAGATATCTACTAAAAGGCTCCCTCCTTGGAGGAGAATGGATAGGGTGAAAGTAGTGGCAGCAGATTTTTGCTTTATCAGTAATATGGGACAGAACTATTTTCTGTCTTTTCATGTATTTAATATATTAAGTACGTATGTCCTGGAGGGCTGCTATGTACTTTCATGATTTGTATTGCTAACGAAACTCTGGTATAAGAAATCTTATGTACAGGAAAACATTAAGATAGAAGTATATTGATTACAATCAGGTGTGTGTATATGAATATTATAGATATATATTTGTGTGAATGTGTGTATATAAAAGACTAAAGTTTATTAGTGTTCTCTGCATGTTATTTTAGTAGTTGTATAAAATTGTGCCATAGTGATTAGTTCACTTAATAACTATTCTTCAGTTAGGCATTTATTTTTTAGTTCACTATTTCTCAGAATATGGTCCCAAAAAACAGTGTTATAAGCATTGTTTGGGGACTTGCAATAATAAATGCGTGTACTTGGGCTCCACATTCAGACCTACTGAATCAGAAACACTTGCGATGGAGCCCATTGATCTGCTTGAACAAGTCTTCCTGGTGATTCCAATACACACCAAAGTTTGAGAACCTGTGATCTTGTTCAGTATCTCTTAGCATCCGCACTATTGACATCTCAGGTAGTTTTTGTCATGGTGTAGCTTGTTTAAGGCCTTCTTGGTGATATACTGTTATGCCAGTTGTACTCCCTCTCAAGTTGTAGAAATGAAAAAAATGCCTCTAGACGTTGCCCCATATTCCCTTGGGAACCCTGAAGACATCAATCTAGTTTTTAAACTTGCATAAGAAATGTGACTATAGATACAATAAATTTGAACACAGACCCTGAGACTTAATGTTCCATGGAGGACATGTACAGGTTTATAATTTAAAAGATTTTAAGGGTAATTTTTAAGTCTAGAAGAAAATCTTTGAGTCTTGAGTTCTAGTCATGTTGACATTTACTCCTCTAAGTAGCTTTGGTTGGTAGCTCATCTCTTTGTTGTTTTGGGTGTCACCCAGTGACACTCGGATCATTCCTGGTGCTGCTTGGGGGACCATATGTGGTACCAGGAATCAAACCTAGTTCAGCCACATGCAAGGCTAGTGCCTTACTGCTGTTACCTCTCTGGTCCTTCATCTTCTCTTTTAACTCTGCCCTTTAGGGCTTGGACTGTGGTCCTGAGAGCAGTAAGAAGTATGCTGAGGCTGTTGGTCGGGCTAAGCAGATCGTCTGGAATGGACCTGTAGGTGTATTTGAGTGGGAAGCTTTTGCCCGAGGAACCAAAGCCCTTATGGATGAGGTGGTGAAAGCTACTTCCAGAGGCTGCATCACCATCATAGGTAAGGAATCTTGTACAAAGCTTATGCAAATCTCAGCTGATAGAAGAAAAAAAGTAGAAGGTAAGTGGTTAACTCTTCCTAGATTTTTCTTTATTTGTGGGTGCCAGGGATTAAACCTAGGACCTCACACATGCAAGGCAAATGGTCCACTATCAAGCAACGTCCACTACAGTTCTAGGTTTCATAACAGTGGATGAATCTTGAATAAAACAGCTATGTACTTCTCAAGGAGTCTCTTAATGAGTTGGGGGTTCATGTTATTAGTTAGGCTTTAGGCAGTATTCCCTATAGTTTGTGTGCCAGTCTTTTTTCTTTCTTGCCTTTTTCCCTTTCCATGTTGCTTTTTATTTAACAGGTGGTGGAGACACTGCCACTTGCTGTGCCAAATGGAATACGGAGGATAAAGTCAGCCATGTGAGCACTGGAGGTGGAGCCAGTTTAGAGCTCCTGGAAGGTGAGGTTCTTCCCTGTGTTTTTATTTAGCTTGTTTGGGGGAAGGATGGAGTCTGTTCAGTGAGAGGTGGGTAGAATAGAGTGGAAATAGTTAATACGTTTCATTGTCATTAGTAGTCACTATTAGTTTGGGCAGTACAAATGGAGGAACTTAACATAAAGCTCCTGGCATCTATTTGATGTGGGAAGGGGCAGATAGGAAAGGTAGATAGACCTCAAGGAGGCCTGCTCTGGTAGACCTGAGACCCAAAATGCAAATTACCAACTCCTGGCCATATATCCTAAAGAAGATCTGATATTATTGGGAAGACAGAAATGGGCAAATCTCTCATAGTGGGCCCTATAGTAATGCTGTTTATATGTGTGTGCTCTCTCAAAAACAGGTAAAGTCCTTCCTGGGGTGGATGCTCTCAGCAATGTTTAGTATTTTCCTGCCTTTCGGTTCCTGTGCACAACCCCTAAGTCAAGTTAGTATTTTCTGCATCTTCACTTGGCATTAGCTAAAATCTTTCCCTATGTCAAGATTCAGCTAGTAGCCAATAGATGAAGCAACAGGAGCCCTTAACAATTACACAGCATCTCAGCTTATCTTTTTACTGCATCCTGGATCTGCCTACATTCTTCAAGATCCCATTTGAGTTTCTTAGTGACTAAACCATTATGCATTTTAGAGTGTGTATATTTATATTTTGCCTGTTAAAAATGAGCTGTGAGCTTAGTTCTCTTTTTGAAGTAGTTTATTCTAATAATCTTTATCAGTGTTTCACTACTCAGCATGGAAACAAGATGAAATTCCAGCTCTATGGAAGGGGGATGAAATTGGTGAACTATTAAATAAATAATAAAAGTAACTATTGAGACTGGAATTTTTTTTTCTGTCATACTTTGTTAGTATGAGAATAGAATTTTAAAATTGCTACAGTTAAGGTGTGGTGTGTTTATAATGATACTAGCATTCATGGTCTTGGTGTGCATAGTTACCTAACTACCAACAGTGCCAAGACCCCCCACTCATACCCCTCTCTCACTTCCAGGGAGAACATAATTTTTTTATGAAAGAAAACAAAATTTTAATGTTTTAATTTAAAAATATTACAACTGGTCTTTTGCAGACTAGAAAGTTTATGAAACAATTCATACAACTGTTCTTTTATTTATACACAACACATGAACATTTAGATCAAATGTGGTATCTCTGACATTTTTTGTGTCTCATGTATATTTTTTTAAATTTTTTTTTATTAGTGAAACACCATGAGGTACAGTTGTAGACTTACAAATTTTTGTGCTTGGGTTTCTGTTGTACAATGATCAAGTACCCATCCCTCCACCAGTGCCCATTTTCCACCACCACTGATCCCAGTACCCCTCCCCCCCTTATCCCCCCATCCCACCCTACCTCTGTGGCATGGCACTCCCTTTTGTTCTCTCTCTCCTTTTGGGTGCTGTGGCCTGCAAAAGAGGCATCGAGTGGCAACATGTTCGGTCTAGAGTCTAATCTCAGCATGCTGGGAGAACACAGTTTTAAGGAAAGAATAAATTACATTTCTGAATGAAGGAAAGTGGGCAGCAGCAGTTAGAGTGGGGAACTAGGTTTCTGTCACTGTCACTGTCCTCCCATTGTTCATCAGTTTGCTCGAGCGGGCCCAGTAATGTCTCCATTGTGACAGTTGTTACTGTGTTTGGCATATCGAATGTGTCACGGGTACCTTGCCAGGCTTTGCCATGTGGGCGAGATACTCTCGGTAGCTTGCCGGGCTCTCCGAGAGGGTCAGAGGAATCGAACTCGGGTTGGCCATGTTTGCTGCATGCAAGGCAAACACCCTACCCGCTGTGCTATCACTCCAGCCCATCTTTTTCTGAGGACATTTTATTAAAGGTACTTTAATAATTATTTTGAAGTTTTACTATGTTTTAAGTGACATTTAAGATTTATTTTTATCAGTTACACATGATTGTGGTTTTAAAAGTCAAGGTTTTTGAAAAATGTGGGCCTCAGTCCATTCATTCCATTTGTGATTCTCACACTCCAGATTTTTGAAAATTGTTTTTTTTTGAAACACTTAGCTTTTTGAAAATGAAAGCTACCTTCTGTTTCTAAGTAACATGATTATACTGTTAACTTCTTGTTTTCTTTTTATTGAATCACCATGAAATCCAAAGTTGTTAATGTATTGAGGTTTAGTTGTACAATATTCAAGCACCATATACTGTGAACTTCTTGATTTTTTTTCTTTTTTGGGGGGGATTACACCCATTAGTGCTCAGGGCCTACTCCTAGCTCTGTGCTCAGGAGTGACGCCTGGTGGTGCTAAGAGAACACTGCATGAAAGGCCTTACCTCCACTATTTCTCTGTCCTTAGTTTCTTGATTCTGAGCATTCTGAACAATGCATGCTCAGGGTTTACTTCGGGCTCTGGTCAGCGTTCACTCTTGGCAGTGCTTAGGCGATCATGTGTGGTGCTGGGGGTTGAACCCTGGTTGACTGCATGAAAGGCAAGCACCCTACCTGTTGTACTACTGTTCCATTAACTTCTTTTTTCTGTTTTTTAAAGAGATAGTACAGGAGATAAGGTTCTCATCTTGCATGCAGCTGACCCAAGTTCTATACCTAGCATTACATATGGTCCCGAGCACTGCACAGAGCCAGGAATAGTTCCTTAGCCCTGCTGGGTGTGACCCCAGGATAAAACAAAAAAATAATTTTGTACTTTGTATGTGGCGCCACACCTGGTTCTGAAGTGAAGAAAATTCTGATTCTTCTGTTGTCCTTGCAGTTTTCCTTTCATTTATTTCATGTTTTTGTGTGTAGGGGACGTACCAGGGATGAAACCCAGGTCTCATCATGCACTTAGCTGCAGAGTCACATCCTAGACACCTTTTCTATCAATTTTGGGTTTGGGCAGTGAGTAGATATAAATACACAATTCCAAACTATGCTGTATTTAACCACAATTTCTTTCCTGGATATTTTTTACATACTAGATATATATTTCACCTATAGTTCAATTCATGGATCACAAAGCTAATAAGTAATAACAAGGATTCAAGTCCATGTTTGATTCCAAAGGATGATACCTTTTCATTCTACCTCATTCCTGAAATGATGCTTCTAGAATAGAATATTTTTGCTTAGTTTTGTAGAGAATAGTCAATATTTTGGTGAGTGCTTTAAACAAAACAAGAATTTTGGAGTCTTGAATAATTTTATAAAACTTCATATGTGATTTGGGCTGGAGAGATAGCACAGCAGGTAGGGCGTTTGCCTTGCACGCAGCCAGCATGGCCAATTCGAGTTCGATTCCTCCGCCCCTCTTGGAGAGCCCGGCAAGCTACTGAGAGTATCTCGCCCGCACAGCAGAGCCTGGCAAGCTCCCCGTGATGTATTCGATATGCCAGACACAGTAACAACAAAGTCTCCAATGGAGACGTTACTGGGCCCACTCGAGCAAATCGATGATCAACGGGAGGGCCTTTACTTTACTTTTTACTTTACATATGTGATTTAGTTAATGCTATGCCTATAATTATAATGAATTAAAATGCATCATTTCTGCAAACCTCTGATGGAACCATAACTATACTTTTGTTGAGAAGCAGGAATTTTAGTCTAGTCTTTTTTGTAGATGAGGTCCAGAGATAACTACCCATAGACCAAGAAAAATAATATTAATAGTTGGGCTAGAGCTTTAGCATACTAATAACTTGTACTCCACTTACGTTTTCCCAATTTCAGTTTTTTTTTTTTTAAATTTTGGGCCATATCCAGAGGTGCTCAGGGCTTACTTCTGGCTATGTCCTTTGGGATCACTCCTGGCAGGCTCGGGGAAACATGTGGTGCTGGTGATTGAATCCAGGTCAACTGCATGCAAGGCAAGCACCCTACCTGCTGTATTCTCGAACCCCGTGACATTTTATTTTAAATATTTAAAGTATTTGAAAGAATTGTCTAGTTAACATATTCATAAACCTAGCATGCTATTTTATCCATTCATTAATACCTGATTGTAACTTTTTACTAGACTCTGCTCAGGATATTATCCCATTTTGGGTTCATTAATCGAAAGAATAAGTGGGAAAATGCAAATCGCCAAATCTTTGAGTACTGACTATATGCTTAGGACTTAATAGAGGTATAATGTAGCATTTATGGCATAAAGGAATTTATAACTTTATCAAGGAAGATTTTGCCTTGTAAGCGGCAAACATGGCCAACCCGAGTTCGATTTCTCCGCTCCTCTCAGAGAGCCCGGCAAGCTACCGAGAGTATCTTCCCGCACGGGAAAGCCTGGGAAGCTGCCCGTGATGTATTCATTCTGCCAAACACAGTAACAATTGTCACAGTGGACACGTTACTGGGCCCGCTCGAGCAAATCGATGAACAACAGGAGGACAGTGATAGTGATCAAAGAAGATTATTGAAAAGTTTATGAGCATATAAACTTGAATAGTATAAGGATGCATGTACTCATTTAAGGGTGAATTATGAGTTAATGATAAAAAGTTGCAAAGGTTTAGGATTCAGTGTGGAAAACTAGTTTGAGCCCCCAGATATTTCCATCCCTATATAAAATTATTCTTAGTCATAAGCGAATAAACGCATTAGTATTAGTGTTTTTAGTGTTTTCAATTTTCTTTCTTTACTTTTTTTGAGCCATATTCAGCTATACACATGCACTTGGAGATTGAATCTGGGTGTACCACATGCAAAGCAAGTGCCTTACCTGCTATACTCTCTCTCTGGCCCTCCAACTTTCTTTTGTATAAAAATTCCTTGAACAGTCTTCCCATGTGGGTGGGAGGGTTTAGCTTGAGGTGCAACTGGGAGGGACTGTTCATTCCTTTAAAGAAGGAGGATTTCCAGAGGGCACAGAGTTTTTTTTGGAAAAGGGGGTGATAATGTTTGGAACCTCTGCTCTTTCTAGTACACAGTATGAATAAAAAAAAGATACATAGTAAGAGTCCTTCTCTTAGTCTCCTCACAGTTCGTTTCCCTTCTGAGAAGCAACCACTGGTAATACTGATTTATTTGAGTGCATAGAAAAAGCATTCGTGTTCATATATATATATGATGGTATATTATACACACTCTATTATATCTGTTCTTCAGGTTAGTGTTTTCTTTCCTACACCTTGAGTACTTTATTTCACTCTAGATTCTTTAAACCACAGTGTGCATTGTATCTTCTATCCTTCTCTCCTATGGGCGATAGGTCTGTATTTCTACACAGATCAGGGACACATAGTTCTTCCTGCTTATAAAAGGAATAATTTGGGATGAAAATGCACTTACTCCATTCACATCAGTACATTAAAAATTCCTCCTGCAAGCTGCTTTGAAGTCACTCTTGAAACTAGATTTCACTAGATTTCCCATCCTTAAAGGAGGGATGATCTTCAAGATAAAGTCGTCTTCATCTGAAAGAACAAACCACTTACTGGGTGATCTAGTAAGTGAATGAACATTCAGATTGCAACCTCAAATGTATAGTTCCATCAAAGATAGCATGCTAGGGTTATTTCTGTGTGTGTTTGCCATAGCCGGCAGTGCTCAGGGATCACTCCTGGGGTGCTTCTGGGATCATATGTGGTACCAGGGATTGAACCTGGGTTGGCTGCATGCAAGCCAAACGCCCTCCCCACTATTAGTTTTTTTAAGAGGCTTAAGCCCATATTCTTTCAATCATTCTTATTTGTACTTTGCTTCACTATGTCACATACTGATTCTAAATAAAGTCAAGTGATTTTTCTAATGTAATTCATCCATTAAGCAAATCTTAATTTGGTTTTGGACTTCAGAATTACCAGAACTCATTCATCATTTTTGAATTCCTTAAGTAAGAGACGAAAGGTAAGTTCAACTTTTTTATTAATAATCTTGGAACAAATACGAACTTTCACATATACCAGTTAAACCTCACAACATCCCTGTGAGGTAGGCAAGGCTGGTGTTATTTTCCTACCAGTGAGTAGAACAAGGCTTAGGTGAAGTAAGGTCATAAATGAAAAATCACGGAGCCAAAACTAGAACCTAGGCTTTCTGACATGCTGCCTCCCTGAGAACATTCAAGTAATGATTTCCTATGCTATATAATGAGTCTTTCCTATGATGATCAGTTCTTTTGTTACAAGTTTGATACCACCTCTTTTATCATCCCCTACTGTGATGAGTATACCTACTGTGACGAGATGTATCTTCCTGTTACTGGGCTACTTATCTTTGATGTATCAAGTACCATCCGAGATGCAATTTAAGTTTTAAAATTTGAGGATCCCTTATACATACTCTAAATTATGTTATGAAAATACATTTTGGAAAATTCTGCAAAGTAATTTATGTTAATTATGTCAAACTTAGAAATAATGTTAAGTCTTTATATTTTTAAACTGTACAGCATTTCCCAATAAGATGTTCAGGTAGATTTAAATGGCACATAGGAAAAGGTGATTAGAAACATACCATCTTACGGGAAATGAAGTACACATAAGTACAAGTCACTTCACACTCATCTGATTTCCTTATTGGTTTTCTCAGGAAGAAAAACTTTTTAGGTCTCATCTCATGTATGACATCCTCAGCAACAAACCATAAAAATGATCTGAATGGGACTGGAGAGATAGCACAGCGGGTAGGGCGTTTGCCTTGCACGCGGCTGACCCGGGTTCGATTTCCAGCATCCCATATGGTCCCCTGAGCACCGCCAGGAGTAACTCCTGTGCATCACCAGGTGTGACCCAAAAAGCAAAAAAAAATTATCTGAATTATACCATTAGGAGTATTCAGGCAGTAGTGATCAAAGCATATTTGCATATGGTAAAAAGAAAAAAATTGTTTTCAGTGATTTTTGCCTAATCCCAGTGTAAATAACTTATTAAGGCAGATTTTAAGTGATAGCATCTAAGTTAAATTTAGAATTGTGAAATACAGTGGAATTATCAACTTAAAATACGAGGGTGAAATTGAATGTAAACTACTAAAAACTACCTGTCCTAAGCATAGTATGGCATTAAATGTAAAAGGACAAAACACAACAGCTCTGGTATAGAGACAAAAAAATAAATTCAAACCCTTTGGGTTTAAGTGAACATCATACATCAAAGCATTTAAAGAGCAGGTTTATAGAAAAGCCTGAAAATGGCATGGAGCTTTATTATCAGGAATTATTTAATATTCTATTTTTGGACTTTTAAATTAAATTGCCATATGAAGAAAATCTTTTAAGAGCAGAGGGTGCAGAAAATGAATGAATGGAGGATCCAGACACATTTGAGGGGTTGTGAAATAGCAAACACCAAGAAACAGATACATTCAAATGGATTTAGAATCTCTCTAAATACATTCTCCAAATTATTACCCTACATTTAGATCTGTTCAGAAAAGTTGGTGACTGTCTTACCTTACAGAAAGGAAGTAGCCGTTGAATATATGTTAGAAATTGTAAGGTAAGGCTAGTAAGACTGCAAAAACTGAAACTTTAGTGCTGTTGTCAATGATTCTGGGAGAAAACTGCTTCCAAAAATAGAACTGCCACAGTAGGTCTCAACATTAATGAAACTTTGTACTTTAGCCTAATGAAAAAAACTGGTGCTCACTTTTAAATCTTAACAGTTCTAACTATTGCAGCTATATTTACGATTCCTAAGATAACACTTGAAAAGATCTAGAATGTTCTCATTTAGTATACAGGGCTCAAAATCAACTACACATTTGAAATGCATCTTGACTATTCCTTACATAGTATCATTGTCATCATCTTCATGTTTTCTCTTCAATGTCTTTGATTCATTGGCTGAATTCTGTGATGAAACCATGTTGGTGGTAATAAGAACATTTTTTTGCCCAATCATTGAAGGATTGATCAGAACATTTTGAACTGCCGTTGTTGTAGGAACTGTAAACAGAAGAAAACATCCGCAAACTATGAATTAGCCTGAATCAGAAACTTATAGTAAAAAGCACACAAAATAAATGACTAATAATGTAACAACTTAAATTCCAACTGTACTTTATAAGAAGCCTTGGTAATTTTAATGCATCAAGAATTGAATTACATTTTTAATGCCTGAAAGTATTTAAATGCTACAAGATTACATAAATTCTACATTTTAAAAACTTAATCACCTAGAATTTCAATTTGTAGTACTTATTATTGAAGTTTTATTCCTCATAGAAAATACATAGTCAAAGTAAAACTTTACATTTCACTTATAGCCAATATTTTATGTAAGATTTTTACTACGTGCATTTAGGTTTTAGAAAATGAAATCTACAGACATGCATTAATTAACCATGCTATAACTGAATTCCATTTCTATTATAACTTTACATGTATCCTATAGAGTGAGCAAAGGTAAAATTAAATTTGTTGTACACCAAATTCTATTATATTTTCAACTCTAACCCTCACTGTTTTTTCCTGAAGATGCTTTATATTAGTTCACAGTGGTTTTTTTTGTTACAAATATGTAGCACTGTAGCACTGTCGTCCCGTTGTTCACAGATTTGCTCTAGCAGCGCAGTAACCTTTCCCTTGTGAGAGTTGTTGTTACTGTGTTTGGCATATCAAATAAGTCATGGGAAGCTTGCCAGGCTTTTGCTGTGCGGGCAAGATACTCTCGGTAGCTTGCCGGGCTCTCTGAGAGGGGCGCAGGAATCGAACTCGGGTCATCCCTGTCCGCCACATGGAAGGCAAACGCCCTACCTGCTGTAAATTTTCATATAGTTTTAGTGGGTTTGTGAAGGACCAGTACCTGCGTTCTCACTGCCACCTTTCTTTCCGATTAAAATGTCTTTTAAATTTTTTGCTATAGGAACACAAGTTCTTGTGTTATAACATTTGTGTTACAAATGTTAAAATACTGAAGAGATATTTTTAAACCACTTGCCGCCCATGCCCCTGTCACGTTACCTGGTTTGATGGGTGTGGACTGAGAAGTTGGAATCTGCACTGCAAATCTCTGGCTTGTCACTGATACTGGAGTTGCAACTTTATTTGGGACAGACATTGTTTGTGGGGTTGCTGTAGTTACAATTAACAGACCATGTAATTAGTTAGATGACTTAATATAGGTTTGCACTCTGTATTCCTTAATTTACCAGAAATTAACACAGAAACTAAAAGCTGAGAAGAAAAATCATTAGAAATAAAGAACAAAGTAACTTTAAAGGCTGGAGATATAGCACAGTGAATAAGGCATTTTCCTTACATGAGAATGGGCTGCATTCAATTCCCAGCACCCCTTATGGCCGCTAAGCCCTCTTTGTAGTAATTCCTGAGAGCAGAGCCAGGAACAGGCCCTGAGCATCACCAGGTGTGGCCTTCAAACCATGCCAAAATGAAAGCTCTCAAATATTTAGATCTGAAAACTTAGAATAGCATAGTGGTGAAGAATATAGGTTTTGAGTGGGAAGGGAGATAATACAGTGGAAAAATACTTGCGTTGCACGTGGCTTATTCGATACCTGACAACACATCTCCTGAGCCCTGCTAGAAATGATCACTGAAAGCAGAGCCAAGAGTGTGCCCTCATCAAGCTGAGTGTAGCCCCCACCCACAATATAGGTTCTGGTGCCTATTACTTGAGATTACATTTAAGTTTTCTCACCTACCAGCAAAGTGTCCTTGGGAAAGTTATTTAATCTTTCATGTCTTAGTCTTCTCATCTGTCAAATGGTGATAATTATTTCACAGGAGTCTTGTGAGAATTAAATCATGTAAAGTGCTTCAGCTAATGACTGGCACTGTTTTAGCTATAGGAAGTAGAGTGTTTAAGTAAATTAGCAGAATAAAGATTAATTTTTTGTTAATTTAGGTAAGATTTTGTTACTTGCTGAGAATTAAATATCTGTTATGCCATGAAGCTAAATCAATTTGAACATCACAAGAGCCGATGAAGGGTCCATAAGTGGGCCTGAAAACGACATTTCTTTACTATATTCACACTTCTTAAAGCATAATGGATTTTGAGGTAACCTCGTATGTCTTTAAATTCTACCCATTGTTTCAAGGTACATTCAAATGGTACCCAATATTTTTGTGGTGCCAGAAATCAAATCCTAAATCTCAAATGCAAGGCATGGGTTTTAACACTGAACCCACTCCCTGACAATATCACCCAATTTGTTTTTTGATTTTTGTGCCACACCCTGCAGTACTTGGGGCATACTCTTGGGTTTGTGCTCAGGGATTATTCCTGGCAGTCTTAGGGCATCATATGGGGTACCATAGATCAAATCCAGAGTTTGGCCATGTGCAAGGCAAATGCCCTGCCTGCTGTACTATTACTGTGATCCAATACTACCCAATTTTATAAAATTCTTCTTGATTTCTGAAATTCCCTTTTACATCATACTAGACTTATTTTTTGTAATTATAACTTTGGCTAACATTTTTATCCTTGTTAGCACAGGAATTTTGTGCCTTTACCCTATTTGGGCATTTAAGGAATGTTTGCTTAATGACTGAAAGTTGAAAGACTCAGTCTTAATGTGTATACTGATATAACTTTCTCAAAACAATCATTAATGGAAATGTGCTTTTTCTGGGTTTTTCCTTTGAGGAAGTAGGCTATCCATACTGAAACCAGCAGTCTGTTCAGGGAAGTTTCTAAAAAATACACAACCTCTGTGACTATTGTCTTTAGGGATAAAGTGGAACAAAGTCCAAAGGTATCCAGGCATATGGGTTCCAAAGGTGGGGTCTTACTCTAGCACCTTTAAAAAAAATTGGGGAGGGGGCATACCCAGCCATGTTCAGGGAATCCTGGCTCTGTTTTCAGGGATCATTTCTGGTGGGCTTGGGGGGTCATATGGCATGCTGGGTATCGAGCATCTGTTGGGCACATGCAAGGAAGTGCCCTACTCATTGTTCTACCAATCCAACCTCTAGCGTCTAGCTTTATAAAATGGGCTATGACTCCAAATATAGTAAGGTCACAATGTGGAGATTGAGAAAAACCTGGCTATGGTAAAAGGTTTCTGAACACAGCATCCCGTTAATAGAAAATCAAGTGTTTTTGAGGGTTTTTTTGGGCAGTGCTCACCTGTACTGTCAGTGGAAAAAGTTGGTGAAGCCTTGTTAATAATCCTTAGACAAATTTTCCCATATATTAAAATGACTAATCCAAAAACTTTGGTGGGGCTTAATTAAGTACTTTATTTTCTCAAAAAAATCGCAAGGTAGATATTTTCTTGGTCATTATCAGAAGTAATTATCATCTAAGTAAGAAGTTGGGCTTTACTAGTATCAGCTCAGATACTTTATAAAACTAATTAAATTTTTTTGTTTTGTTTCAGTTTTTGTGCCACACCTGGTGGTGCTCAGGGATTAATTAGTCTTGGCTCTGCCCTCAGGTATGAGTTCTGGTGGTACTAAGGGGATCGAATCCGGGTTGGCTGCATTTAAAGCATGCACCCTGTCTGTTGTATTATTGTTCTGCCCCCATTAATTTTTTAAAAAATTTTAGAACTTGATTCCTAATTGTACTTCTAGCTTTATTTCTAATTCAGTTTTTTTAAAAAATGTATTTTTTTAAAACTGTGGGTACCATGCTGTGCTGAGGATCAAACTTGGGGTCTAAATTCTGGGCCCTGTGTGTCTGTGTGTGTATTTTTTTGAGGTGCTGCTGACTGAACCCTGGTTCTCACACATGCAAAACAAATGTTATACTACTGAGCTACATTGCTGATTCTTTTTATTTTTGTGGTGCTGAGGATTGAAGTCCAAACCTCACACATACCAGATATATATACTGTCTTCAAGTTTTCAGCCCTTTCCTCTCTTAGGATCCAAGAAATCTAAAATATTTATGTTTAGGAAAATGAATTGCAACTTATAATTAAGATTATTTGTCAATTGGTATAACTGATTACCAGAGCCTAGAATTGTTTTTAAATGGCATTCAAGTACTACTTCTACAGATAACTGTCATCATTGGATGTACATGGAGAATATCACGCTGAGTGAAATGAGTCAGGAGAAGGACAGAATGATCGTACTCATTTGTGGAATATACAAAAACATGATAGACACTAATACCCGATGACAGTAGAAACAAGGGCAAGGATTATTCCACAGTTGGAAGCCTGCCTCAAAGGCGGGGGGAGAATGCAATTGGAATAGAGAAAGGACAGTCATCATTTAAAAGTCGCATCAATTATATATATAAAGTCTGTCCCCAAGTGTTGCAGGTAAGTAGAACAATAAAGCAGGTACTGTATTAGGCTGAAATGCTGAAATGAAATTGCATTATAAGGATATGGAAGAGACTGTCTACATACCTTAACCAAATGGTTATATAAGAGGTGTTCTATGTACAAAACTCATAAATAAGAGCCAAGAAAATAACAGTCAAAGGGATTTGGTTTTTGTTTGTTTCCTGAAAACATATTGACCATGAAATGAGTCAAATAGGAAAAAAAAGTTAATCTACTATTGTCCTTAAAATGATGACATTAAACAATTGTTTTTAAATGCCACTCTCCACTAAAATGAACCTGAACTCTGAAGAAATGGCTGTCTGTAGGACTGGGATAGGGAAATATAAGACAGACTCAGAACATCTTATGCCTGAAACCAAGAAATGTTCATATATCTGTGGAGACCTGTCAAATAGGAAACAAGACACCCCCTCTAACCAAAAGGACAAGGGGCTCCTTCTAAACAAAGGACAATCAGCAGTATTTTAAATAACAGAACTGTTTTGACACCCTTGAACTGTGTAGTTTTTTTTTTTTTTTTGGTTTTAGGCCACACACAGTGGTGCTCAGTGATCTCTCCTGGGGGGAATTTAGTGAGGGGCAAATGGGATGCTGGGTATTAAAACCTAGTCTGCTGCATGCAAGGCAAAGTGTCGTATCCACTGTATTAACTCTGGACCAACTGTACATTTTAAACTAATGTTGACTACAGTCTCTCGCAAATTTACTCAGGAGTTTCATTTCATAACGACTTTATTTCTTATGGAAGACAGAAAGAACACAGCATCAGTATCACAAGTTTTGTTGTAGGGGCCACATCCAGTAGTTGATGATTGGCGTTCTGGGGGCCATCTGGTGCCAGGGATCAAATCCAGAGCCTTGTACATGAAAAGGCATGTGCGTGTCTACCTCCTGAATCATATCCACAGTTATGTCACAGTTTATATACTAACAACAATGCTTGACAATGCCCTATTGTGTACTATTTTTTTTTGGTGGTTGGGGGGGGGGGGGTGTGGGAAAATAGCCAGCTGTATTCTGGGCTTACTTATAGCTCTGCCCTCAGTGATTACTCCTGGTGGGCTTGGGGTACCATATGTGGTGCTGGGGATCAAACCAGGGACAGCTGTCTGAAATGCAAGCACCCTGCCCACTTTTGTACTCCACTTGGATATTTTTGTGACCGTTTCATTGTGAAATTTGTAAAAAGTATGTTTATAGCTTTACCAGAGTATGAGTAAATGATATCAGTGGCAACACACAAATGGGGAAATGTTACTAGTGGCAACACACAAACGGGGACTTCTGACTTCTTTTGATTTGGAATGTAGTTCAAAATTAAGTGTGAGATACGTCTTTATTAATCAGAAAAGCCTTTTCTGTTTCTCACTTACCTACAGTAGGAGTGGTAGGCCTGCTACTAGTGCCAACATTTAACCGTGGAACTAGTCTTCCTTGATTAGGCCCCTACAGAATTGAAAAACAGATTAATTTCATTGTTGTTACAATCTGACACCTAATATTAACAGAACAAAACCAAGATAGTTGATGTGAACTACTAGTAATCCATGGCAAGAATATTCTGTTTTTTTTTGTTCCAGCAATGTCTTCTTTATTTGATATATAACTGGCATATAGCTCTGTATAAGTTTAAGAATTAATGTTGACCACATGTGAAGTGACTGATTACCACAAAAAAATATTAAGTTGCGCTAACATCTACTCCTATAGATACAATTCTATCCCAATTCTCAATCTACCATTTAAACCAATGTTTTCACAAACATGTCTGTATCTGTCTAATATGTATCTGTCCAATATGGATACTAATATATGTTTCCTCTCTATAGTATTTAAGTTTAAGGTAGAATCTTATTTGGGGATGACATCTAACTTCCTAATGACTTTGAGTCAACATTTTAACTCAAAAAATCTTAGACAATGAAGACTGACCTATGTGGGGAATATGTTTTCACTGGTGGGAGAGATTTTGGACATTTTCAGAAAGCCAGTCCAATTTTTTTCCTTTTTGGGTCACACTTGGCGATGCACAGTGGTTACCCCTGGCTCTGCACTCAGGAATTACTCTTGGCGGTGCTCAGGGGACCATATGGGATGCTGGGAATCAAACCCAGGTCGGCTGAGTGTAAGGCAAACACCCTACCCACTGTGATATCGCTCCAGCCCCAAGCCAGTCCAATTCTTGATATATAATTATCTTTTTGGGGCTGGAGCGATAGCACAGCGGTAGGGCATTTGCCTTACAAGCGGCCAACATGGCTGACCCGAGTTCGATTCCTCCACCCCTCTTGGAGAGCCCGGCAAGCTACCGAGAGTATCTCGCCCTCACAGCAGAGCCTGGCAAGCTACCCGTGATGTATTCGATATGCCAAACACAGTAACAACAAAGTCTCCAGTGGAGATGTTACTGGGCCCGCTTGAGCAATTATCTTCTTATGGTGGAAAAATTAGGAATTATCAGATTTGAAAATCGATCCTAGCTTTTTTTTTCTTTCCTTTTTTTTTTTTTTTTTTTGCTTTTTTGGGTCACACCCGGCGATGCTCAGGGGTTACTCCTGGCTCTGCACTCAGGAATTACTACTGGCGGTGCTCGGGGGACCATATGGGATGCTGGGAATTGAACCCGGGTCGGCTACATGCAAGGCAAACGCCCTACTCACTGTGCTATCACTCCAGCCCCATCAATCCTAGCTTTGCTACTAACTACATAGATAAGTTTGGGCTCAGTTTTATGATGTGGAATGTAAATGTTGGATTGGATAAACACCAAAGTTTCTTTTGGCCATAAATACCCTATCTTTTATTATTTTTTTAAATTTTTTTTATTTTTGGGTCACACCCGGCGATGCTCAGGGGTTACTCCTGGCCCATGCACTCAGGAATCACTCCTGGCGGTGCTCGGGGGACCATATGGGATGCTGGGAATCGAACCTCTGTTGGCCCTGTTGGCTGCGTGCAAGGCAAAAGCCCTACCCACTGTGCTATCGCTCCAGCCCCATCTTTTATGTTTTAACATAGCAGCTTATTGGAGATAGGGTATTTCCAAGGCAGTAACTTAAAAATTCCTAGTTAACTAGCTTTAGCTTTCATATACTGCATTACCTACAAGAATCTGTTAACACATCTCACCTTTTAAAAAAGTTAAGGTGACTGAAAATGCTTACCTTTTTAATTAAGGATTTCAGCCTATAGTTAGGAGCAGTTAAGCAGTATCTGTCAGGCGGCAGTCTGGGTCCTGCATATGGCTTGATCAGTGGTAAAGGGGTTTGATTCTTCTGCCTTGCAATATCCAATAAAAACTAAAAGCAAAAAATCATTTTTAGAAGTGCAATTGAAAAAAAAGTAAGATAAACTTCAAATAAAAATTTGCTCACATCTCTTGGGGGAGGAGAGGTAAAAGATTGATCTGCACGGCACTGGATTGCCAGTCTCACATCATCTGCATCAACATTGGGTTTCTTAGCATGGCTGGAATACATTTTTGCATCATCCAGAATTGTAGTCACATATCCTTTAAGAGTAAAATATTATTTCCATACAAATATGAAAACAGCTTAATACCTATGAATAATTTTCCTTTTTTGGTTTTTGGGCCATTCCTGGCTGTGCTCAGGGCTTATTCTTGTCGGTGCTAGGGAACAATATGGGATGAAGTGGGTTGAACCTAGGTCAAGTCACTTGCATGCAAGACAAGTATCTTAACCACTGTTCTATCTCTCCGCCCCCACGGACATTTTTCTTAATTAAAAATCTCACTACTTTCTAGGTTTATGAATTTTGGTTCTGATATCTAATCGTAATAATAAATTGTAATATCATCTCTATACAATTAGTTTGAAATATACCACAATAGAACTACTTCTGTTCGCCTTCTTTTTACTGATCTACTCCGAATTCGACTAAATTAACTGTAAATTTGGTTTAAAAATGTTTATACAACAAAACAATCTACGTCTTCCCAAATCAGGCCAATATTTGGCGATTTAACTTACGGAAAGCAAATTCCAACATTTGATTTATAACTCTTGGTTCGTACTCTGTAATTCCCATATCCTTCAAGATCTGTGCCATCACCTACGAATTCAAACAGAAATAACAAGCATAACCCAGGTCTTGGAAAGCAAGACACGGCCGGGATACAGTTATGTAAGGTTCTCTTTCTCTGGGTTCCCAAACTCCTGCTCATTATTTCCCTGCCAAAGCAGTGTGGGATCACAAATCCCGTCGTCGTGCCCGCTTGGCAGAAAACTTGAGTGTTGTGTTTTCTGGGGGGTGGGGATGGGAGTGGGGGGTGCTGGTGTGGAGGCGGGGGCAAAGAGAAGAAAAAGGTCGGGGTTGGCTTTCCCGGCAGCCGTAGGGGTGGCTACAGCAGGCTGTCAATTCTCGGGTGTGCGGATGGGGCAGGCGCGTCTCAGCCGCCGCTGGCGCCGGAGTCGGGGCTCGCAGGCTGGAAAAGACTCCGAGGCCCAGGAGACAAAGCCCGGCGGCCGGCCTGCGCTCCTGAGCCGCCCGTGAGCCCCGCTCCCCAGGGGCTGCCGGGGCTGCCGGAGTGGCTGGAGGGCGGCGGGTGGCCGGGGAGCCCCTGTCCGAGCCCCGCACTCCTTGCGGCCTCCTGGGGGAGCCCCTGCCGCCAGGCAAACCCGCCCGCGGGCGCCTCGCGTGGGCCGGCCTCTGAGGCCGAGCTCCCGGCCCCACCTCCCGTCGCTCACACTTACCAACGCATCTCTCGGAGCGTTCTTGGGAGGCGCCATCTTGCCCGACTCCATGTTCCCCAGCCCGCGTCACCGGGGAGAGGGCAGCTCCCGGCGCCGCGCAGGCTCCGCCCCGACGGGCCGCGCGAGGCGGGGGGAGCGCGGGGCGCCTCAGGCCAGCGCTTCCCGACGGCCGGGTGTGGAAAAGCCCAGAAGCTCGTACTTCCCCTTCTCTCCCTTCTTCAGCGGCTACCACCCCGGCCCCTTACATCTTCCTGGAAAGTCTCCCAAAACCCTTCCTCCACTTGCCTCTGCGTATGCTCCACCAAATAAAGAGTGCCCAGTTGAATTTCAACGCCAGAGACGCAGCAAATATATATATATATATTGCAAATATATTCCAAGCATCACAGTTATATTACAAAACTGTGTTGATCTCACATATTAGGCGGATCCTAATTTTATTTGCCAAATCCAGCAACTCTCTAGTCTGCTCTTTGAACAGTGGACCTTAGCTCAACTTTTTTTTAATTATTTACTTTTTTTATGTAGGAGTACTGCTATTTATTCAGCCACTGATGAGCTGGTTGAATTGAGTATGAACTCCACCTTGGCAGTTTATTTAAGGATTCTATCCTGTAAATATTCTTACCAACAATGTACCAAATCTTTTTCTCCACATTTTCATCAACATTTGTTTTCAGACTGTATGAATGACCATTCTCACTGAACTTAGGAGATAATTTCCTTGTGGGTTTGATTTCTAGTTCCCCAATGAGCACCTATTCTTTTTTTTTCCCTTTATTTTATTTTTTTTTTACAGTTGTAGATTTACAATTTTTTGTGCGTTGGTTTCAATTATACAATGATCAGATACCCATCCCTCCACCAGTGCCCATTTTCCACCACCATGGATAATATCCCTCCCACCCCCATCCCCCATCCCCCCTGTCTCTGTAGCAGGGCAATCCCCTGTGTTCTCTCTCTCCTTTTGGGTGTTGTGGTCTGCAAAGAGCACCTATTCTTTTTCTTTCTCTAAGAATTGTTTTAGTTTGGGGATCTTTCATGATTCTATACAGACTCTAGAGTTACTGTACAGTTTCCCCGAATATCTTTGATATTTTGAAATAGAATCTATTGTTTGCTTTAGGTAAGATAGCCATTTTTTCCCCTTTATTTTATTTTATTTTTTTTAAAGTTGTAGATTTACAATTTTTGTGCTTTGGTTTCAATTATACAATGATCAGATACCCATCCCTCCACCAGTGCCCATTTTCCACCACCATGGATAATATCCCTCCCACCCCCATCCCCCCATCCCCCGTGTCTCTGTGGCAGGGCAATCCCCTGTGTTCTCTCTCTCCTTTTGGGTGTTGTGGTCTGCAAAAGAGGCATTGAGTGGCAAACATGTTCAGTCCATAGTCTACTTTCGACATGCATCTCCCCTCCTGGGAGGATCCTCCAAACATCCTTTATTTGGTGCTCCCTTCTCTATCTGAACAGCCCTTTCCTCTAGGATACCCGGCTGGCCTCTAAGTTATGGAGTAATCCTCCTGGTGCTGATCTCAGCTATTCTTGGGTATTAATCTCATACTTTGTTACTTTATATCCCCCAGATGAATGCAATCTTTCTATGTCTATCCCTCTCTTTCTGACTCATTTCGCTTAGCATGATACTTTCCATATTGTACCACTTGTATGTAAATTTCATGACTTCATCTTTTCTAAGAGCTACATAGTACTCCATTGTGTAGATGTACCAAAGTTTCTTTAACCAGTCATCTGTTCTTGGGCCTTCAGGTTTCTTCCAGTTTCTGGCTATTGTAAAGAGTGCTGCAATGAACAAACAAGTGCAGATGTCACTTCGACTATACATTTTTGCCTCTCTGGGATATATTCCTAGGAGTGGTATTGCTGGGTCAAATGGGAGCTCAATTTCTAATTTTTTGAGAATCGTCCATACTGTTTTCCAGAAGGGCTGAACCAGTGGACATTCCCACCAACAGTGAAGGAGTGTCCCTTTCTCGCCACATCCACGCCAGCATCGGTTGCTTTTGTTCTTTTGAATGTGGGCCAGTCTCTGCGGTGTGAGATGGTATCTCATTGTGGTTTTGATCTGCATCTCCCTGATGATTAATGATGTAGAGCATTTTCTCATGTGCTTTTTTGCCATTCGGATTTCTTCTTTGAGAAAGTTTCTGTTCATTTCATTGCCCCATTTTTGGATGGGGTTGGATGTTTTCTTCTTGTGGAGTTTAACCAGTATTTTGTATATCCTGGATATCAACCCCTTGTCAGATGTGTATTCGGTGAATATCCTTTCCCATTCTGTAGACTGTCTTTGTATTTTGGTCACTGTTTCTTTGGAGGTGCAGAAGCTTCTTAATTTAAGATAGTCCCATTTATCTATCTCTGTTTTCACTTGCTCGGCCAGTGGCGTGGCATCTTTGAAGATACCATTAGCTTCAATGTCATGGAGGGTTTTGCCAACTTTATCTTCAATGTACCTTATGGTTTCTGGTCTGATGTTGAGGTCTTTAATCCATTTTGATCTTACTTTTGTACATGGTGTTAGGCAGAGTTCTGAGCCTATTTTTTTGCATGTAGCCGTCCAGTGATGCCAACACAATTTATTAAAGAGGCTTTCCTTACTCCACTTCACATTACTTGCACCTTTATCAAAGATTAGATGAGCATATGATTGAGGAGAGATGTCAGTGTATTCAACCCTGTTCCATTGGTCTGCAGTTCTGCCTTTGTTCCAGTACCATGCTGTTTTAATTATTACTGCTTTGTAGTACAGTTTGAAGTTCGGGAGGTTGATTCCTCCCATTTTCTTTTTCCCAAGAATTGCTTTAGCTATTCGTGGGGGCTTATTGTTCCATATAAATTTCAAGAGTGTTTGCTCCATTTCTTTGAAGAATGTCATGGGTATCCTTATAGGGATTGCATTGAATTTATACAATGCTTTCGGTAGTATTGCCATTTTGACAATGTTAAGTCTCCCGACCCATGAGCAGGGGATATCTTTCCATTTCCTCATGTCCTCTTTTATTTCCTGAAGTAGCGTTTTGTAGTTTTCTTTGTACAGGTCCTTTACTTCCTTAGTTAAGCTGATTCCTAGGTACTTGATTTTCTGGGGCACAATTGTGAATGGGATTGTTTTTTTCATGTTGCTTTCTTCTCTCTCATTGTTTGCGTATAGGAAAGCCATGGACTTTTGGGTATTGATTTTATAACCTGCAACTTTACTATACGAGTCTATTGTTTCTAGGAGTTTTTTGGTGGAAGTTATTGGGTTCTCTAAGTAGAGTATCATATCATCTGCGAATAGTGAGAGCTTGATTTCTTCCTTTCCTACCTGAATGCCCTTAATATCTTTTTCCTGCCTAATCGCTATTGCAAGTACTTCCAGTACTATATTGAACAGCAGTGGAGAGAGTGGGCATCCCTGTCTCGTCCCTGATCTTAGAGGGAAGGCTCTCAGTTTTTCCCCATTGAGGATGATGCTTGCTGTAGGCTTGTGGTAGATGGCTTTAATTATGTTGAGGAAGGTCCCCTCTATACCCATTTTGGCTAGGGTTTTCATCATAAAGGGGTGCTGGATCTTATCAAATGCTTTCTCTGCAGTAAGATAGCCATTTTAATGTTTATTCTTCCAGTTCATGACATGTCTCTTTTTGTATTGTATTTCATTGTATCTTTTGTTTCCTTGGTATTGTCTTACAGTTTCCAGGGTCTAGATTCTTCACCTCCTTGGTTGATTCCTTTAGAGAATTTTTTGGATGAAATTATAATTGAAGGTGAAGGCCCTCCCGTTGATCGTCGATTTGCTCGAGCGGGCCCAGTAACGTCTCCATTGGAGACTTTGTTGTTACTGTGTTTGGCATATCGAATACTCTCGGTAGCTTGCCGGGCTCTCTGAGAGGGGCGGAGGAATCGAACTCGGGTCGGCCATGTTGGCCGCTTGTAAGGCAAACGCCCTACCACTGTGCTATCGCTCGTTCCATATAGAACTGCATCAGATTTGTGTGTTTGATTTGCTAGCCTTCTACTTTACTGAATTCATTTTTTCCTGGTACCTTTTTTCTCTATATATTTTTATACCCTTTGTGGATAATGGTAGTTTCACTTCTTTTCCAACGTGGATTCCTTTTATGTCTTTTTCTTTTTTTATCATTTTTTATAATTTTATTTATTGAATCACCGTGAGAGCAGTTACAAAGCTTTCGAGTCTAAGTCTCAGTCATACAATGAAACACCCATACCGTCACCAGTGCCCATTCTCCACCACCAAAACCCCCAGTATACCCCCATTGCACACCCTCCCCCTACCTGTGGGGCAGATGATTTCCACATTACTCTCTCTCTATTTTGATCACATTCAATATTTCGACACCAGACCTACCATTATTATTTGAGATTTTACCCCAACACTCAGATCTGCTGAAAAGGCAACAGTAGATAATTTGTGTTCTATTGCTGGTTATGAATAACATATGATGTTGCATGGCTGCAGTAGGGCCATGTGATTTTGAAATTCTGAAATTTTAACACTTAAATCTGGAGGGATTTCTGCCAAAAGCCACTGGGTTTCGAGATTTGCTCCTGAGTCTCTGGGATCATGGCTGTTGAGCAGCTTGATTAGGAGCCAGAGAGGCCGTTCGTGGGCGATAACTTGGGGTCTCGGGGTGGGGAGGACAGGCCCAGCTCCACCCCCATCCCATGAGGCCCAAAATGTCTTGTTGCTGCAGGCCCAGACCTGACTGTCCAATGGCCTCTGGAGGATGATGGCCACCAAGCCGCCAAGGGGGAGCAGGCGGAGGGACAACACCCTTTGCCCCCTGGGGTGGCCCGGCGACAGTAACCTACTGTTGGGTCCGGATGCATTCCTGCCAAAAGCCGCTGGGTTTCGAGATTTGTTTTTGAGTCTCTGGGATCATGGCCGTTGAGCAGCTTGATCAGGAGCCAGAGAGGCCGTTTGTGGGCGATGACTTGGGGTCTCGTTGGGGTGGGGAGGACAGGCCCAGCTCCACCCCCATCCCATGAGGCCCCAAATGTCTCGTCACTAGGGGCCCAAACATGACTGTCCAGTGGCCTCTGGAGGATGGCGGCCACTGGGTCGCCAGGGGGAACAGGCCAAGGCACAAAACCTATTCCCACCTGGGTTGGCCCAGCACCAGTAACCTACTGCAGGGGACCGGACACATTTCTGCCAAAAGCTGCTGGGTTTTGAGATTTGTTTCTGAGTCTCTGGGATCATGGCCATTAAGCAATTCAATCAGGAACCAGAGAGGCCATGCCTCCAATTATATAGCTGAGCCAGAGGTGGTTTGTGGGTGTGTTTCCCACATACCTAACTTTTGGCTGTTTACTTTCTTGGTAAACTTTGCCCCAAGTTTTTGGGGTCTGGCCAAAGGCACAGCAGCAATTTTGGGGTATCTGGAAGTCTGAAGGCGCCATCAGGCTGCTGATGCACTCACCTCACAGGTACAGATTGACCTGCCGGCAGCACCATACCCCCTTCTTTTGCTTTTTGGGTCACACCCAGCGATACTCAGGTGTTACTCCTGGCTTTGCATTCAGGAATTACTCCTGGCGTTGCTTGGGGGACCATATGGGATGCGTAGGATCAAACCTGGGTCGGCCGTGTGTAAGGCAAATGCTCTACCTGCTGTGCTATCGCTCCGGCTCCAATATTCTTTACATTTTAATTTTATTATTTCATTTTTTAAATTTTTATTGAATTACCTTGAGATAGAGCATTAAAATATTGTTCATGATTGCATTTTTGTCGTACAGTGTTCCAACACTCCTTCACCAGTGTAATTTTTCAGCACCAGTGTCCCCAGTTTCCCTCCCACCCCTTTAAGCCACCCCCCCCCCAGCCTGCCTCTATGGTGGGCACCTCTCTCTCTCTCTCTCTCTCTCTCTCTCTCTCTCTCTTTCAGCATTATGGTTTGTGATACAGATGCTGAAAGGTTATCATATATATTCCTTTACCTGTTTTCATCACTCAGTACTTGTCAAGTGTGATCATTTCCAACTTACATTGTCATAATGGATCCTACTCTATCTTAAATACCTTCCATCTCCCACACCATTGATCAACCATTGACCAGTCCTCTGGGCCCGTTTTCCCTGTCCTTGTATATTAATTTCATACTGTTTTTATATCCCACAAATAAATGCAGTCATTCTATATCTGTCCTTTCCTTCGGACTCATTTCACTCAGCATGATACTTTCCAAGTCTATCCATTTATAGGAAAATTTCATGACCTACTTAATCCTTATGTCTGTTTATTTTTATCAACCACTATTTAAGACTAAAAGTGATTTTTTTCCTTTTCAAATAGGTAGTATATGTACAGGGTACAGATTGAAATATATATTTCAATGATTCTATATTTTCATTTGTTTCATGTTATAGCATTCACATACATGATTGAAAATATGCTTTTATTATTTGTTATTACTTATGATGTTGGGCTGGAGCAATAGCACAGTGGTAGGGCGTTTGCCTTACAAGCGGCCAACATGGCCGACCCGAGTTCGATTCCTCCACCCCTCTCGGAGAGCCCGGCAAGCTACCGAGAGTATCTCACCCACACGGCAGAGCCTGGCAAGCTACCCGTGACGTATTCGATATGCCAAACACAGTAACAACAAGTCTCATGATGGAAACATTACTGGGCCCGCTCGAGCAAATCGATGAACAATGGGAGGACCGTGACCGGACCGTGACTTATGATGTTACAGTAGTATTAAAATTAATGGTATTGGTACACAAAATTACTACACTCCACCAGTACTTCCCTCCCCCATCCTCCGTTTGGTAATTAGCAATATATTCCATCCAATGCCATTGGTTTGTTCAAAATAATAGAAAGTACCTAAAATGAAAAAAAAAAACCTTTTAAACAAGAAAAAGATATAGGAGAGATGAAGCAGTGTTAAGACACCACATGTTCCCTTGAGCACCCCCAGTGTGCAGCTGACCTGGAGGCCCTTTTCCCCAACTCTCTCCAGCCCCACAAATGTGACTCCTAGTGGTCCTGGGCACCTCAGGGCTCCAGAAATACCACATTTTGGCCTGTGAATTGAACCATGGCTGAGAATCATGTCAACGGGAACTTACTTTCTGAATCTTTTGAGAGACCCCCCACCCTGCAGAAATAAAACATGAAAACCCCTGTAATCAACAAAAACAAAACCAAACCCAAAACCAACAACAGCAAATAAAACAAAAACAAAAAAAGGAAAAGAAAGCATTTTTGACTTGTTCCAGCCTCTTCTTTTCCCCACAGAAGTTGCCTTTGATCGTATTTCCCCACCAGATTGGTATTAAACCACTTGTTCACCAATATTTAGAGGTCTAACTAGGGACATAATTGTAGATGAGATGGTCTACAATATAAATCAGGGAGATATTTCAAAAGGCTTGAGTCAAGACTTTTGCCTTCAGAAGCATCTCAGAGAGCAGCCTCTTAGCCATGCTGAGTATGCCAATCCCCCAAAGAAGAGAAAATATCAATAATATAATATGTAATAGTGTCCCACCCCAACTCGGGGCCCCGAAACCCAGCTGCCACCGCCGGGACCCCAACAGGTCTGTGGACTAGCATCTGGACTGGCTGGGGGCGTGACCATCATTGTAGGGGCGTGGCCTTCTCCGGAGCAGGCAGTCGCTCATGCGGCCGCAGTTACATTTCCCACTCCCAGCACTCTGGAATCTCACCCCAGCCATTATCATCTAAATCTGTGGAAAAATTTCTGGCCACCTAAACTACAATACAACAACAATCCACTGGCCTACTGCAATTCTAACAAAATACCAGTATACAATAGAAACTATATAAACCCAATATTAAAAGAGCACCTCCTACAAAGCTTCACTAGATGCCCGTCATAAACCTAAGAAAAATGCCTCAGAGGATGCTCAGACCCTAGAAAGAGAGAAGGGTGTCCACCATCGACAGGCCTTGTCCAGGATCCTTTCCCCCGATAAGAGGGAACATTGCTAGTGAATTGCAGGGTTTGACCACTAGACAACCAAAACAACATGAAGAAACAGCGCAAATCTTCACTACAAGGAGAAGACGAAGAAAAGATTCCAGAATCCTCAACCTTGGTGACCTACAAATATGCTCTCTTCGATAAAGAATTCCGAGACAAAATGCAGAGGATGTTCAAGGATCTACTCAAAGAATCAATGGAGGAGAATATCCAGAAAACTAAAGGAAGAAATGAAAGAAACAATAGAATGGATAGTCGAGAAAATACAGGAAGAAATGAGAGCAGAAACAAAAAAGCTACAAAATGAAGTGTCACAAATAAAGGATTTGGTAGAAGAAATTAAAAACTCAGTAAGTGCCCTTAGCAGTATGATAAATACAGCTGAAGACAGGATCAGTGAGCTTGAAGATGAGCAACAAAAATCCCATAGAGAAAAACAAGCAAGATTTTCACTACTGGAAACAAGACAACTTGATAGTTGGCAGTGTGATCTGCATTCTGCTTACAATTTCTAAGAATGACACCTGTTTCATATCAATTTCTATAGAAATACATCATCATTATTTTGAAATACCTTTATTGCCATATAACTCACATACTGTAAAATCAACCAATTTAAGGATACATGACTCTTGTGCTTTTCCTCTACTTGTGCAACCACTCATCACAGCATGCATTTTATTTTAAAAAATCAAAAAAGTAATTCACTGTGAATTACTGAGTTATTCATGATTGAGTTTCAGGAATATAGTATTTCAGCACCAATCCATTCACCAGTGTTCATTTCCATCCATCAACACCCCCACCCCTTGCTTTTCCCTTCCACCCACCTGCCTTCCTCAATAGAGGGATTACCTTTTCTTTTTTCTTTTCTTAAAAATTCTAGTGTTTTCTGTTTTTATCAGGAGGGAGAGGGAGGGAGGTGGCCCTTTCATTTTCTTGTCCTCAAACAGGAAGTACTGTCCTGTGGTCCCAAGCGGCCTGTCTATCTGAAGGGAGCTTAGGACAGGAACATCCAGTATGGTTCTGTTGGTTTCTCATGAGCAAACCCTTTTCTGCTGGACAGAATGTGCACCAGGATGAGGACAAGAGGGAGGGCATGCAGCTGCTGTCTGTGGACAGTCATAGCTGAAGGGACCTGAAAACAATGAATGAGGGAACAAAATGCCGGGGGTGGGGAGAGAAGCTGGTGAAAAGTGAGGCCCACGGGTGGAGGATGAAGAGTGCCGAAAGAGAAAGAGCGGCAGGCTTAATTCCAGGAGAAAAGATGTAGAACACCACAAAAGTCACCTCCAAGGGTCCCAAAGGGCTTCCTCCCCAGGTCAGGCAGGAGCAATGACAGGGACGCTACAGGAAGTGCAGGGCTGGGCTACCCCCAAGCCTGGGTGCTGTTTCTCTTTTCTAAAAAGCAAGAGAAGCCCAGCCTGATGGCCCCACGGAAATCCTGCTCAGGCACCTGCCAGGCCAGTGGTGACCCCAGAGAGAATTGCAGCCCACACTCTGAGGGCTGGAGCGATAGCACGGCGGGTAGGGCATTTGCCTTGCATGCGGCTGACCTGGCCTACCCGAGTTCGATTCCTCCACCCCTCTTGGAGAGCCCGGCAAGCTACCGAGAGTATCTTGCCCGCACGGCAAAGCCTGGCAAGCTACCTGTGATGTATTCAATATTCCAAACACAGTAACAACAGAGTCTCACAATGGAGATGTTACTGGGCCCGCTGAAGCAAATCGATGAACAATGGGAGGACAGTGCTACAGTGTTACCCTGAGGATGAAGGGGAGAGGGGAAGGTGGTGTCGACTTGTAGTCCAGGCCCCTTGGTTCCAACAAGCTGGTGACCAAGGTGGCTGCTGGAGCAGGGGAAGGGGGAAGAAGAAACCCTTAGATCCCCTGGCAGGGAACAAAGGGCACCCAGTCACCCTGGGGAGAGGGATTCTGGCTTCCCAGTGACAGGCTGCCTAAGAGGTAGAGGGACAGGCCGGAAAGAAGAAAGGAGTAGGGTCCGACTCAAAAGGATTCACAGAGAACAGGTGAGCCTGGCAACCCTGGGATGTTCTGGGTCCTGGAAGCTGAAAGGCTGCAGGAATCCTGGGGAGCCAGCTCATGGCAGAGTCACTTTCTTTTCTTTTCTAGCTTGTGACACTGTGATTTATAGCAATTTATGCATACCACCTTACTACCTTTCAGTGTTCTCTCTTCTTAAGCATACCACTTTACTAACTTTCAGCATTCTCTCTTCCTCCCCCTTGAAGTGGGATGCTTCCTACTGAAGATCAGTTCTCATCTTCTTTGTTTCTGTTGCATTTGGGTATCTGTTATTTCACTACGATGTTCCTTTATGTCCTGTGTATGAGAAAGATCATTCTGTGTTGATCTCTCTCCCTCTGACTTTATTCAGCATGATAGGCTCCATCTATGTAGAAGCAAATTGCATGATTTTATCTTTTCTTGTGGCTGAATAATATTCCATCGTGTGGATGAACCATATTTTCTTTATCCAGTCATCTGTTCATGGGTGCTTGTATTGTTTCCAGATTTTGGCTTTTGTGAATAGTTGCAGGGAACACAGGGGTGTAAATGTCTTTTGTCCATTGTGTTTAGGGCCCTTGAGATAGATGCCAAGGAGTGGAATTGCTGGGTCAAAATGGGAGCTCAATTCCTAGTTTTTTGAGAAATGTACGTATTGTTTCCCATTAAAGCTTGACAGGTTTACATTTCCATCAGTAGTGAATGAGGGTCCCTTTACACACATCTGCATCCATGCCAGTACTGTTATATTTTTCTCTGTGGTGTGAGGTGATATCTCATTGTTGTTTAGATTTGCATTTTCCTGATTATTATTCATGTAGAGCATTTTATATGCATTTTGTCCACTTGTGTTTTTTCTTTTTTTGTAGGAGTACTGCTATTTATTCAGCCACTGATTGAATTGGGCAAGAACTCCACCTTAATTTTCTTTTCTTTTTTTTCTTTTTATATTTATTTATTGAATCATTGTGGGAAAAGTTACTAAGCTTTCAGATTTAAGGCTCGGTCATACAATGATCAAACACCTTTCCCTTCACCAGTACTCATTTTTCACCACCAAGAACCCAGTATACCCCCCTCCCACCCCTCCAAATGCCTGTGACGCAGATGATTTCTACTTAACTCTTATCTACATTGATTACATTCATTATTTCGATAAAAGATGCACCATTATTGTTTAGAATTTTCCCCCAAACAATCAGAATTGCTGAAAAGGCATTGTGAAATAGTTTGTTTTCTATAGCTGGTTATGAGAATCATATAAAGTCACGCGACCACGATTTTGGATTTCTGCAAAGAGCCAGATAATTACGAGATTGGTTTCTGTGTGTCTGGTGTTATGGCCATGCCGGAGAGCCGCTCCTGGGGGGTAACTCGTAACCTCGGTAGGCCGTGAAGGACGTGCTGGTACCGCCCCCCTTCCCATGAGGCTGCAGTTGCCCCGTCACCGCCGGCTCGTACCTGGCTTTCCTATAAGTTCTTAGGTTGTGGCCACCTTGCTGCCAGGGGGGGAAAAGGCGGAAGGGAGCAACACCCTTTCCCTCCTGGAGAGGCATGGCGCCGTAGTTTAACATATGGTCTATTCACTTTTCTGCCGCAAGCTGCCAGGTTCTGGATTAAGTCCTTTTGCCTCTGGAGTCACGGCCGTGCCAGAGAGCCGCTTGTGGGGGGCAACTTGTGACCTCGGTAGGGCGTGAAGGACAAGCCGGTACCGCCCACTTTCCCATGAGACTGAATATGCCCCGTCACCGCCAGCTCATACCTGGCTTTCCAATTAGCTCTGAGCCGACAGCCACGTTTTATGCAGTTCATATGCATTTCTGCCAAAAGCCGCTGGGTTTCAAGAGTTGTTTCTGAGTCTCTGGTATCATGGCTATTAACCAGCTTAATCAGGAGCCAGAGAGGCTGTTTGTAGGCGGCAACTCGGGGTGTCATTGGGATGGGGAGAAAGAGTCGGCTCCACCCCCATGTAGTGAGGCCCCGCATGTCTCATCACTGCAGGCCCAAACCTGACTGTCCAGTGGCCTCTGGAGCATTGTGGTCACCAGGCCGCCAGGGGGAACAGGCCAAGGCACGAAACCTATTCCCACCTGGAGTGGCCCAGCGCCAATAACCTACTGCAGGGGACCGGATGCATTTCTGCCAAAAGCCTTTGGGTTCTGAGATTCGTTTCTGAGTCTCTGGGATCATGGCTATTAAGCAGTTCAATCAGGAACCAGAGAGGCCATGCTTCCAATTATATAGCTGAGCCGGAGGTGGTTTGTGGGTGTGTCTCCCACATACCTAACTTTTGGCCGTTTACTTTCTTGGTAAACTTTGCCCCAAGTTTTTGGGGTCTGGCCAAAGGCACAGCAGCAATTTTGGGGTATCTGGAAGTCTGAAGGCGCCATCAGGCTGCTGATGCACTCACCTCACAGGTACAGACTGACCTGTTGGCAGCACCATACCCACTTTTCTTTCTTTTTTTAACAATTTTTAATGAATTATCTTGAGGTACAATTACAGACTTACAAATTTTCGTGCTTATGTTTCAGTCATACATTGATCGAGTGCCCATCCCTCCACCAGTGCCTACCCTCCACCACCAATGTGTTTTTCACAGTCACGATCACGATCACCCTGTTGTTCGTTGATTGCCTCGAGCAGGCACCAGTAACGTCTCCTTCTTCCTAGCCCTGAGATTTTAAAAGAGTCGTTTCAATGCTGTTTCAGGACTAGGAGAATGAGACCATCATTGTTACTGGTATTTGGCAGACTGAATACGACGCAGGAATTTGCCAGACTCTGCCATGTGGGCAGGATACTTTTGCTAGTTTTCCAGGTTCTCCAAAGGAAAACTGAGATAATGAGATGACGCTTGGCCGCGAATTCTGCCATGCGCTTCCAGGAGTTAGGTTTTATAGTCTCTGCGTCTTGACTGTTAATGGGAAGAAACTGGCTCTGGCAGAAGCTGGTGGGTGTGATGCCTACATACTGGCAGATGGGGGGTCTGGGTGGAGAAAGCCCAGTCCCAATCCGAGCAGGCTTGGAGATCTCAGCCCCGGGACCTGCATGCCTGGGTTCCTCTGCCGGTTCTTTCATGCTTGAAGCTTGTCCGGATGTGTATAGCGGGGTCCCAGCATGTCTGTGGCTGGTTCTGGAAGTCCTCAGCTGCTGGGGCTCTGCTGGGGGGAGGGGAGGGAAACTCAACCCGCTCCCGTCCAAGGGGCCCCGGTGAGGACAGCCAGGTGCGGGGGCAGGAGACTCTGTGCTGTTCTCTTCCAGGAGATAGGTTTTATAGTCTCTGCGTCTTGGCGTTGATGCGACCAACTTGGAGCTGGCAGCAGCTTTTGGGTGTGACGCCTACCTACTGGAAGTTAGGCGGTCTGGGTGGAGAAAGCCCAGTCCCAATCCAAGCAGGCTTGGAGATCTCATCCTCGGGACCTGCATGCCTGGGTTTCTCTGCTGGTTCTTTCATGCATGAGGCTTGTCCGGACGTGTGTAGAGTGGTCCCAGCATGGCGGTGGCTGGTTCTGGAGGTCCTCAGCTGCTGGGGCTCTGCTGGCGGTAGGAAAATTCTACCCTCCCCCTTCTAAGGGGCCTTGGTGAGGACAGTCAGGTGCAGGGGCAGGAGACTCTGTGCTGTTCTCTTCCGGGAGCTGAGTTTTGTAGTCTCTGCGTGTTGGCCATTGATGGGACCAACCTGGCAATGGCGGCAGCTGGTGTGTGTGAATCCTACCTACCGGAAAATGGGGGGTCTGGGTGGAGAAATCCCAGTCCCAATTCGATCAGGCTTGGAGATCTCAGCCCCGGTATCCACATGTGTTTTTACTTTGAGGAAATTTATGCTCATCTATTTTCACCATTTTTAATGGGTTGAATTTTTTGTATAGTTCTTTCAGAGCTTGATATGTTTTGTATATTTATCTCTTTTTCTGCTTCCACCAATCTACAGCAACCCTGGGATCACACTCAGAAGCCCCACCCTGCTGATGCCAGATAAATACCTCAGCAGCTGACCTCCACTACCTCCACTACCCAGCCGCTGCCACACTACAGGCCGAGCTTGGACCTTAGTTTGTGGTTGCCTGAGGCTCGTGCCAAGCCACAATGGCGAATGAGCTCAAGAGTTTCCGAAGACAGGTGTCTTTTTGTGGCTTTTTCTCTCTTGGTATTCCTCGCACAATCATGGAGGTGCAGAGAAGCAATAAAAGACAACCTCAAAGAGAGAAGAGCAGCAGTGCTGGCTGATACGGCAGAAGACAAGAAAAGTTTTTGCAACGCCCACCTGTCCTTCGCCAACTACAAGACCAACATGACTGCCCTCCTGATGGATCTATCACATCCTGATGGATCTATCACATCTTCCAGAAGGGCAATGGAGAAGATTATCCATGACTTCTACTCAGATCTCTTCGATATTCATGTCCACCTGTCCACATACCGAATTTTGCAGGATGGATATGTTGTTCCCGACATTCTGCGTTCCGAAATCTGATACACCATTTTGTTGGTAAAGAAGTGAACAGCATCCGGTCCAGACAAGGTCAGACTCAAACACCTGAAGAATCTGCCGTCAGTACTTGTCAATACACTGTCTCGGCTCTTCACACGCTACCTGTCTGAATGAGAGGTTCCATCCCAATGGAAAACCAGCATGACCGTTCTACTGTACAAGAAGGGAGACATACATGACATTGGCAACTATTGCCTGTTGTCCGTCATCTACAAGCTGTTCACTCGAGTCATCCTGAATAGGAATGGCAGAACACTAGATGAAGGACAACCATGTGAGCAAGCCAGGTTCCGAAAAGGATTCAGGATGGTTGACCATATCCACATGGTAACTAAGCTCATTGATGTTTCTCGGGAGTTCAAGGTGCCTCTCTGTCTCAGGTTCATTGATTTAAAGAAGGCCTTTTATTCTATTGAGACTGAAGCAGTCTGTGAAGCCCTAGCCATTCAGAGCGTTCAAACTCAGTACATCAGGATCCTCCGTGAGCTGTATTATGGATTCACCACCAGGATCTCATCATTCTACAAGGAAGTGATTATCGATATCAAGAGAGGGATTAGGCAGGTTGATACCATTTCACCAAAACTCGTCAGTGCCACCCTTGAGAACATCATGCGACAACTGGAATGGGAAGGAATAGGAGTGAAGACAGATAGATGGTTGGCAACTACACCACCTTGGCTTCACTGATGACATTGTTCTAATAACACCAAACATTAGCCAAGGGGCACAAATGCTGGCTGACTTCAACTGTGAGCATGGAAAGGTCAGACTGCAGATGAATCTCATGAAGACAATGTTTATAAAAAACGGACTAGTTCCTGATGTTCCATTTGCTCTCAACAGAATGAACATCTCCGAATGCAGCAGTTATGTGTACCTAGGTTGAGAACGCAACATGACGAATGACCTGGCACCTGAGCTGTGCAGGAGGAAGAGAGCAGCATGGAACGCCTTCAAGAGCATTGAAGAAATAGCTAAGAGGGTGAAGAAACTTCGGCTCTGGGCACATCTCTTTAACTCCACCATTCTCCCTGCACTAACATACACCTCAGAGACCTGTGCCCTACGAAAACAAGATGAGAATGCATTTGGGTCACCCAAAAAGGAATTGAAAGAGCTATGCTTGGAGTATCACGCTTCACTCAAGTGAGAGAACTAATCCGGAGTTCCGACCTCCGTCGACAATCGAGAATCAGGGACGCTGTCTTGTTTGCCAATGCATCAAAAATCAGACGGGCTGGACACGTAATGTCATTCGAAGATGACCGCTGAACTAGAGCTGTTACCAACTGGATTCCACATGATGTCAAAAGAACGCGTGGCCACCGACCTACGAGATGGTCAGACTTCTTCATCAAGACCCTGAATAAACGGTTTGAGGCTCTTTGTGTTCCTGTAGTGAGCAGATGCCATTGGGCTACACTAGCACGTGACCGGGACAAATGGAGATGTTACTGGCACCCGCTCGAGAAAATCAATGAGTAACGGGATATCAAGTTATCAAGTGATCAAGTGATCTCTTTATCAGATGAGTGATGGGCAAATAATTTTTCCTATTCTGTGGGGTGTCTACACCATGAATTTTATTTTATTTATTTAGCTATTTTTGCTTTTTGAGGGGTCACACCCGGTGATGCTCAGGCATTACTCCTGGCTGTTCACTCAGGAATTACTCTTAGCATTGCTCGGGGAACCATCTGGGATGCTGAGGTTTGAACCTGGGTTGGCCACGTACAAGGCAAACGCCTTACCCACTGTGCTATTGCACAGGCACCACCATGCATTTTAGATCAATTTTCTTCACACAATCAAAGTCACTTGAGGGACAAAATCTTGGCTCAATCCTTTCCTATTGCATTTATGATAGTTACGCTCTCAAGATTATATGTGATTTATTAGGATATTAATTATGTAGACATCAGGCATATGACACATTATCATGTGTACTTGGAAAAATTGTTATAGATTTTCAGATATTTCCAACAACTACCTATTCAACAGATTATTAACAATAATGCTTTAATTATCTATAATAATAAATATAGCACATTTATTGTCTCAAGCAGGGCTTCTTAATCTATTTTCACTTATAACACATTTTTACCTAAGAAAAATTTTACACAATCTCAGGTATATAGGTATATAAAATAGACATACAAATTAAAAATTTATTGATAAAAAACCATAAACATATTTATTTTGAAACATTTTTAAGTACTAATAAATCTTTATTTATTGTATTTTCCTGGGAGAAAGAAAGGGAATGGGAAAAGGATAAGGACGTATATACTAAAATGATAGCAAATGGGAAAGGAAATAAACAATATGGCAAAATACCCATCCCTCCACTAGTGCCCATTTCCCACCACCACGGATCCCAGTATCCCTCCCACCCCTCATCCCCCCCTTCCCATCCTGCCTCTGTGGCAGGGCATTCAATTCCCTTTTGTTCTCTCTCTCCTATTGGGTGTTGTGGTTTGCAAAAGAGGCAATGGGTGGCAATCATGTTTGGTCTATAGTCTACTTTCAGCATGTAAAGCTTTGTTCTTATTGTAAGTTTTCTTTCCCTTTAGATAAGACATGTGACACTAGTCATAGTTTTCCATACTTTCTGACAGTATGCAGTTGAGTGAAACCTTTTACCTTAGATCCTCTAATGCTCCTACTAGTTCCTAAGAGTAAACATTCTCTTTCTTGCATTGAGTAAAGACTGAATTACAGTTGTATATGGTGCAGGAAAAGCGCGGCAGGAAGAGGGCTAATACCCTTGACACAATATAAATACAAAAGAGCCACCATATTTTTCTGGGTCCTTGGGAGTGTGCTCAAGGTTTGAGAGGGCTGTGGGAGGGGATTTGTGGGTATAGGGGATTCAGAAGGGATTGTAGGGAACGGCAGTGCAGAATGAGGTCTGGTTACCTTGATGCACCTGAATGACAAAAGAGGCCCACCTCAGAGTTCTGTGTCCTTGGTAGCCTGCCCAAGAGTGTAGAGGGCTGTGGGAAGGGCTTAGTGCGGCCAGGGTACACAGAAAGGGGTCATAGATAGCACCACGGGGCAGGATGAGTTCTGGCTGCCCTTGTAACATCTGAATCACTAAAGAGGGTCTCTTCAGTTTTCTGGGTCCTTGGGGGGAATGCCAAGGGTTCAAGAGAGCTGTGGGATGGGCTATGTGGGTCCAGGGAACCCAGAAAGGGGTTGAAGAAGGCCCAGGAACTGTGTCAGGATGAGGCCTGGTACCACTGACGCACTCTAATGAGGGACAAAATATGACTGAATAAGTTTTCTGTGTCTTTGGGGGGCATGCCTAGGTTTCAAGAGGGCTGTGGGAGAGGATTCCTGGGTCCTGGGGAACAAGAAAGTAGTCGCAGATGATGTAGGAACTGCGAGACACGTTCAGGGCTGATGGCTTTGACACACCTGAACTATAAAAGATGCATGCATCATTTTCTGGGTCCTTGGTTGCATGCCTAGTGGGCTACGGAATGGACTTCAAGTGTACAGTTGGACCCAGAAAGGGGTCGCAGACAACACAGGGACAGCTGGCCAGGATGAGGGCTTTTGCCCTTGTAGCACTTGAATGACCTTAGACCATGTTAGTTTTCTGGGACCTTAGAAGTCTGCTCAGGTGTCAAGAGCCCTGTGGGAAGACCTTCGTTGTCCAGGAGACCTAGAGTGGTGTCGCTGACGGCGCAGGAACCACAGGGCAGGATGAGTGCTGGTGTTACTGAGGCACGTGAATTGCAAAGAGCTCCTGTTATTTTTCTGGGTCCTTAAGGGCATCCCTAGGATTCGAGAGGGTTGTAGGAGGGGATTTGTGGGTATAGGGGACCCATAAAGGAGTCGTAGATGGCGCAGGAATCGTGGGGTATGATGCAGCTTGTGCCTCTGGTATACCTGAATAAATAATGAGCCTGCATCAGTTTCCTGGGTCTTTGAGGACATATCCAGGGTTTGAGACGCCTGTGGGTGGGGTTTTATGGGAACAGGAGATTCGGAAAAAGATCACAGACAGCACAGGAACCGAGGGGCAAGAAGAAAGCAGGTGCTTATGAGGCACCTGAAAACTAAAGCGGCCGTCCTCAGTTTTCTGGGTTCTTGGGGGGCATACCCAGGGTTTAAGAGGGCTGTGGGTGAGGATTCGTCAATCTAGGGAACCCAGAAAGGTGTCACAGAGAGCGCAGGAACAACGGAGCAGGATGATGGCTAGTGCCCTCGACAGACCTGAATGACGATGTAGTCCTGAGTCAGTTTCTGGATCCTTAGGGGTTTTCCAGGGTTCAAGAGGGCTGTGGGAGAGGCTTTGTGTGTCCAGCGGACCCAGAAAGAGATTGCATATGGGGCAGGAACGGCTGATTAGAATGAGGCTAGAGTCCCCGAGGTACTTAAATGAAGAAAGAGAACCACGTTAGTTTTCTGGGTCCTTGCAAGCGTGCCCACGTTTGAGTGGGCTGTTGGAGGGGCCTTGTGGCTCCAGGGGACCCAGAAAAGAGTCGCAATAGGCACAGGAATCACTGGGCAGGATGAGGACTTTTTGCCTTAAGGCACCTGAATGACGAAAGAGGCTCATGTCAGTTTCTGGGTTGTTGTGGATTTGCCTGCAGTTAGAGAGGACTGTCGGACAGACTTTGTGGGTTCAGGGGACCCAGAAAGGTGTTAAAGACCTCAGAAACCACTGCATATGACGAGGGCTTGTACCTTTGGTGCACCTGAATGACGAATGAGGTCCGATTCAGTTTTCTGGTTCTTTAAGGGCGTGCCCAGGGCTGGAGATAGCTGTGGGAGGGGCTCTGAGGGTATAGAGAACCCAGAAAAGGTGACTTATGGTGTAGGAACTGCGGAATAAGATCCACTTATGAATTCTTTCAAAAGTTTAAAGAGGGGGAAAGGATATTCACTCAATACACATCCAAAATGGGGTTGATATCAAGGATATACAAAGTACTGGTTGAACTCTGCAAGAAGAAAACATTCAATCCCATCAAAAAATGGGGCAATAAAATGAACAGAAATTTTCTCAAAGAAGAAATCCGAATGGCAAAAAGGCACATGAGAAAATTCTCTACATCATTAATCATCAGGGAGATGCAGATAAAAACAACAATGTGATATCATTTCACACCACAGGGACTGGCCCACATCCAAATGAAGAAAAGCAACCGGTGCTGGCACGGATGTGACAAGAAAGGAACCCTCCTTTATTTCTGGTGGGAATGCCAACTGGTTCAGCCCTTTTGGAAAACAGTATGAACAATTCTCAAAAAATTAGAAATCGAGCTCCCATTTGACCCAGCAACACCAGTCCTGGGAATATATCCCAGAGAGGCAAATAAGTATAGTCAAAGTGACATCTGCACTTGTTTGTTCATTGCAGCACTCTTTACAATAGCTAGAATCTGGAAAAAACCTTAGTGCCTGAGAACAGATGACTGGTTAAAGAAACTTTGGTACATCTACACAATGGAGTACTATTTTACTTTTAGAAAAGATGAAGTCATGAAATGTACGTAAAATTGGTACTACATTGAAAGTATCATGCTAAGCAAAATGAGTCAGAAAGAGAGGGACAGACATAGAAAGATTGCATTCATTTGGGGAACATAAAGTAACAAAATAGGAGACTAACACCCAAGAATAACCGAGATAAGTAGCAGGAGGTTTACTCCATGGCTTGGAGGTCAGCCACACATGCTGGGGGAAAAGGCAACTCAGATAGAGAAGGGAACACCAAATAAAGGGTGTTGTGAGGATCCTCCCAGGATGGGAGATACATGCTGAAAGTAGACTATAGACCTAACATAATTGCCACTCAATGCCTCTTTTGTAAACCACAGCACCAAAGGAGAGACAGAACAGAAGGGTATGCCCTGCCACAGAGGTAGGGTGGGACGAGGGGATGGGGTATGGGAGGGATACTGGGATCCGTGGTGGTGGAAAATGGGTACTGTTGTAGGGATGGCTACTTGATCATTGTATAATTGAAACCCAAGCACAAAAATTTGTAAGTCTACAACTGTACCTCATGGTGTTTCACTAATACAAATTTTATAAAAATTAAAAAAAAAGTTTAAAGAGGACGTACTGCCTATCGTTTTTAAGCTCTTCCAGGAAACTTAAGAAATAAAAACACTCCCAAACAATTTCCTTGAAGTAAATATCACACTGCAACTGGAACAGACAGAGAAACCACAAAAAGGGATTTACAATTCTGTATCCTTGATGAACACAGATGCAAATATCGTCAACAAAATAATACCAAATATAATCTAACAACTCATCATAAATATCATACAACAAATGAAAACATTTTTGCATTTGTCCTGCAAACCATTAATGCAGAGAGAGAGAGAGAAAGAGAGAGGAAAAGTGATTGCAATAGAGGCAGGTGGGGGGAGGGGCGGGAGGGAAACTGAGAACATTGGTGCTGGGAAATGTACACCAGTGAAAGAATGATGTTGGAACATTATAGGACTAAAACTCAATAATGAATAAATTTATAACTCTATATGTCACTGTGGTTCAATAAAATAAGAAAATAAGAAAAAAATAAGTGTAAAAATATATCACACACCATGGCCAAGTGGGATTCTTCCCAGAAATGCAAGAATGGTTTAACATACGCAAGTCAATCAACATAATACGCCATATCAATAAAGGAAAAATAAATCCATATGATATAAATAGATTCAGATAAAGAATTTGACAATCTCCAAAACCCATTCATAATAAAAACTCAATAAAATTTCAATTGAAGGAAACTTTGGAACTAAACTTGAAGGAACTAAACTTTCTCAATTTTGTCAATCCCATTTACCACAAGCCCATGCAAACATTCTACATAATGGTAAAGGTAAAGGCCCTCCCATTGATCATCTATTTGTTCGAGCGGGCCCAGTAACGTCTCCATTGGAGACTTTGTTGTTACTGTGTCTGGCATATCGAATACTCTCGGTAGCTTGCCGGGCTCTCCGAGAGGGGCGGAGGAATCGAACTCGGGTCGGCCATGTTGGCTGCGTGCAAGGCAAATGCCCTACCCGCTGTGCTATCGCTCCAGCCAACTTTCCACCTAAGATCAGGTACAAGACAAGGTTGCCCACTCTTGCCACTTCTGTTCAGTATGGTACCAGAAGTACTTTTCATAGCAAGTAGGCAAGACATCAAGAGCAACCAGGTAGAAAATGATGAAGTCAAACTCTTACTATTTTCAAATGACATACTATATTTAGAAAATCCAGAAGAATCTATAAAAAGTTCTTAGAAAGAGTAGATTTATATAGAAAAGTGGCAGACTACAAAATTCCATGGCTTTCCTATCTATAAAAAATAAAATAGAAGAAAGATATTAAAAATATCCTGTTTACAGTTGTGCCTCAGTAAGTCAATTAATTACTTGGAATCAGCTTAACTAAATAGATGAAAGATCTATACAAAATAGATTACAAAACAGTACTTCAAGAAACTAAAGAGGACATGAGGAAATGGAAACACATCACCTGCTCATGTATTGGGAGGAATATTATCAAAATGGCAATACTTCCCAAAGCCTTGTACAGTGTCAATGAATCCCTATAAGGGTACCCATGTCATTTTAAAAAGAAAAAGACCAGGAGCTGGAGCAATAGTACAGTGGGTAGGGTGTTTGTCTTGCATGCAACCAACCCAGGTTCGATTCCCAGCATCCCATATGGTCCCCCAAGCACCGCCAGGAGTAATTCCTGAGTGTAAAGCCAAGAATAATCCCTGTGCATCGCCGGGTGTGACCCAAAATACAAACAAAAAATAGAAATAGACCAAATGCTCCTAAAATTCATGTGGAAAAATAACCCCTTGCCCCAGATATCTAAAGCAGTCCTTGGGAAAAAGAAGATGGGAGGCATTACTTTTCCGAATTTCAAACTGTGCTACAAATTGGTAGTAATTAAAACAGCATGGTATTGAAATGAAAACAGACCCTCAGACCAATGGAACAGACCTGAATACTTAGAAATAAGCTCTCAGGTATATGAATAATCTTGGACAAAGGAGGAAAAATTATGAAATGGAGCAAGGAAAGTCTCTTCAACAAATGGTGCTGGGAAAACTGGTCAGCTACATGTAAGAAAAAAAAAACCTCAGATCTCTTTCTAATGCCATGTGCAAAATCAAATAAAATAGATTAGTGACTTTGATATAAGACCTAAATCCACAAAGTTCATAAAGGAAAATGCAGGGAGAACTCTCCATGACATTGAAGCTAAAGGCATTTTCAAGAATGAAACACCAAGCAATTTGAAGCAACGATAAATAAATGGTACTACATTAAACTAAGAAGATTCTGCACTTCAAAGGAAACTATGACCAGATTACAAGGACAGTCTACAAAGTGGGAAAAATTATTTACCCAACAGTAATCTACTAAAAGGTTAATGTCCAAGATACATAAGGCACTGGTAGAACTTTACAAGAAAAAATATAACACCGTCAAGAAATGAAAGAAGTGGACAGAAATGTCCTCAAGGAAGAAATATAAATGACAAAAGGGCACATGAAAAAGTCTCTACGTTACTAATTATCAGGGGGATGCTCTATAACAACAATGAGATATCATCTTAAGTCACAGAGACTGACATACATCAAAAAAGAACAACCAGAACTGACATGGATGAGGACAGAAGGGGACTCTGATTCACTGCTTTGAGAATGCTTATTGGACAAGCCTTTCTGGAAAAATAGGGACATTATTTTTAAAAAACTGAAATTGAGCTTCTATATGACCAGCAATACCACTCCTGGAAATATACTCTAGTGGCCCAAAAACACAATGCAGAAAAGCCACCTGTACTTCTATATTTTTGCAGCACTATTCAAAATATCCAGTGTCTGGAAACAACCCAAGTGCCCAACAACATGTGAATGGATAAAGAAACTATGGTACATCTACACAATGCAACACGACGCAACTGTTAGGAAAAAATGAAGTCATGAAATTTGCTTATACAAGGACAGACATGGAGAGTATCATGCTGAATGAAATGAGTCTGAGGGAGAGGACAAACATAGAATGGTTTCACTCATTTGTGAGATATAATACAACAGAAAATCCATAGCATGTAAATAATACACAAAGACAGTAGAAACAAGGGGCCCCCCAAAACTGATACATAGTAGGACGCTTGCCACAAAGGGGGAGAGGGAATACCGTTAGGACAGTGAAGGAACCTTATGACAATGATATTTGGAAATGATCACTCTAGACAGAAATTGAGTGCTTAAAGGAGGTAAAGTGACATGCACAATACACTTTCAGTAACAGTATTGCAAACCGCAGTGCCTAAAAGGAAAATTAGAGAGAGAAGAAAATTGTCTGCCATAGAGGCAGGCTCCAGGGGTGGTGTGACGGGGTGCACAGGAGGGAAATTGGAGACATTGGTGGCTGGAAATGTGCAATGGTGAAGGGTTGGAAATCATATGACAAACTCAGTCATAAGCTACTTTATTACTGTGTATTTCACTATGATTCAATAAAAAATAAAATTAACATAATTGTGTTATTCGAATAAAACAACAGGAGATTTTTACAACTAAAAAACCAAGTCCTATTCTTATTTTGAAATAAAAAATTAAAAAATGCTCTAAGATTCCAAATTATATATTGAAATGCAGAATCAATATTGGTTATAATTGATCAATTAAAACCTAAGTACATAATGAAATAGATATTGTACAACTGATGAGATTGCTAAGGCAGACTGGTATGTTAATGCCACATATTATCTTGTCATTAGAAGTTATAAATACGAAGGTCCCAATATCAATGTTATAAGATATATACATTTTAAAACTTATTTTTTTGCTGAGGTAACTTTAATTCAAGAGAGTATAAATGTTCAACATGGTTTAAGGGTACAATGGTGCTACAGTTTCCATCAAAGTGCCAATATATCTCCATTAAAGTGCATTGGGCCTCCTTTACCCTTTCATCCGACTCAATATATCATTGTAATACCAATTCTGTGGTCAAGGGATTTGATTTTGTTGACTGCATCCCACTCCCTTGCTTTCTTTTTTAACATATCGTATATGTATAATATTATTCAGTATGTGTTTTTCCTTTTCCGACTTACTTTGTTTAGCATGTCCTCATTCAGTTTATTCATACTGTAGCAAAATTAAGATCTTATAATTTCTTATATCTGAGATTATATTGATTGTATGTGATTAATAATCACATCCTATTGAGATTATATACCACATCTTTACCCACCCATTTGCCAACTGGGCACTTGGTTTGTGACCAAATCTTGCCTATTATAAATAATGCTGCAGTGAACCCAGATATGTAGATATATTTTTGAATTGTAGTTATTATGTTTTTCAAATTGAAAATTAATGAATCACATATAGCTCTATTTTTAATTTTTGAAGAAATCTCCATACTGTTGTCCACAGAAGTTGAATCAACTTAACATTCTTATATATACTGTATAGAGCTCCCATTTTTCTGTACCTCTCCAGGATTTCTTGTTACTGACCCTTTTGATAATAAGCTGTTCATACAGGTGTGAGGTGATAAGTCATTTTTTTGACTTGCATTTAAGATGCTATTCAATATTTTTTAAAAATGTTCTAAATAAAAAAATAAAAATAAAATGTTCTAAATAAAACCAGAGGGTATAAGTTATTGTTTTGGTTAAATGTCATTAAAATTTATGCGAGTAGTTTAACTAGACTTTCAAAAAATTTTGGTTCACACCAGCATTGTTAAGGGATTACTCCTGGCTTTGCACTTAGAGATCACACCTGGCAGGGCTAAGGGAAAGAAGTAAAAGTAAAAAAGAAGGTACTGACAAGTCTCATATTAATTAATTACCATATGGGGTGCCAGGGACTGAACCTTGGTCAGCCACATGCAAGGCAAGCAAGCACACTACCAGCTGTACTCTCTCTGGCTCCAAATCTGTTTTTAATGAACAAATTGATTATTAAAAAGTTTAATTGTCCCTATTTCTTACAGTTTGATTGTAGAAAATTATCCAGTAGGATTGCATAGCAATTAAGAATATAAATTCTAGAGTCATACTGCCTGACTATGAACCCTGTTTCTGTAGCTTACAAGCTATTTGACAGTGGGAGAGTTATTCACCTTTCTGTGTCTTGTATTTTAATATGCAAAACAGTAATAATAATGGTATTTACTTAATGGGGCATTAAGTGAAATGATAAACAAAACAATTAAAATAGAGTAAAATATAATCAAATCATAGGTACTACATTTTACAGGTATAATTTTCAACTTCATGAAATTGATAATTTATAGATGTGATATTTTCACTCTGGGGGAGAACACTGACACGTGGAAAAACTTAGTAAAAGTGAATTAAGTATTAAATAAGTGGTAGCACTGCACTGCACTGTCCTCCCGTTGTTCATCAATTTGCTCGAGCAGGCCCAGTAACCTCTCTATTGTGAGACTTGTTACTGAGTTTGGCATATCAATAGGTCATGGGTAGCTTGCCAGACTTCGCCATGTCAGCGGAATACTCTCGGTAGCTTGCCAGGCTCTCCGAGAGGGGCGGAGAAATCAAACTCGGGTCGGCCGGGTGCAAGGCAAACACCCTACCCACTGTGCTATGGCTACAATTACACATGACATTAAAGAGTATTAAATATGTGGCAAATGCTATAAATACATGTGACATTGAAGAAGAACAAGTTTAAGTAAGCTTATAAAAGATTCGGGTATGGTTACTGAAATTTATGTCTGTGTTGGAAGATGTAGAATTGTGAGTGGAAATAAGAATACAGGAAATAGCTTATAGGTAAGAATAATTAAAAACAATATTCTTTTATATATAATAAAATTGAACTACGATTTTGGTTCTAATCTTGTTTCTAATGTTTTAAAAATTGAGTATGTAGTACATATGAATAAGTATCTTTAAACAACTGATTATGCAAATAATTTACACTATTTTAATGCGAAAGTTTAACCTATATGTGGGACCCCTGAGATTCAAAAATATGCGCTGTTAAAAAGGCAGGTCAAATGTTATTTTTCCTACTTTAAAAATGAGAAAAAGAAGATTAAGAGTTTATCTTATTTGCTCAAGTCATACCTCTACTAAGTTACTGAACTCAAATTAGCATCTTATATTTTAGTTTTCAACAAGAGCTATTTTACCACAATATATTTACTCAATAGCAGAAAGTTCAGTAAATGAGTAATGAAGATTGAATTTTGTGATAAGTACTATGTTGATCATTGTCTCATGCAAGGAAAGAAGTAAAAGTAAAAAAGAAGGTACTGACAAGTCTCAGGTATATTAAACAAAAATAAATGGAGACGAGTTATCAGTATTTGAGCCTCTATGTTTTACAATTTTCCTTCCAAGTGATTGAAACATGAGAGGTGGAATAAAAATTAAATACATGTGACAGAGTCAGGTAGAACTTCTCTTTTCATAGCTTTACTTGTTCTTAACCTTTATCATTTATTTTCTCCTGTGATAATGTATTTTTTGAAACACTGAATTTGGGAACACATAATTTGGCAAACGGTGTATCTCACTCATCTGGTTGCTCATGGATGTTAAATTTCAGTCATATGCAAGTTGATGTATTTAGAATAAAATTTCTAGTGTAACACACCGCTGAAACATATCTTTGATATTCTTGTAAATGTGTTAATAAAAATTATGAAAGTACAGCAGATGATAAACTTTCATTCATGATTTATATAATAAGATTTCCTACATATAGTTATACACAAATTCATAAATATAAATATTTCAAAATAATTTCTAACCCTAACATTCCAATTTTTATTAGGAAACAATTGTAGATTATTTGGGTCTCAGAAATAAGCATGTGAAAACGATACACTTTAAAAGGTTATGTATGGGAGTACTGGTAGTCTGACTTCTTTGGGAAGGTCTGCACATTTTATTAAGGGAGAATTCCCTATAAGAAATCCAGTGAGGTTCAGAAAGATAACTCAAAGAATTGGGGCATTTGCTTTGCAAAGGGAATCACAGGTTTAATTCCCAGAACTTCATTGTCTTCTGAGTCCCACTAAGCAAAGCTCCTGAGCACTACTGGGTGTGCCTAAAACAACCCCCCACCCTCACCTCCGTGCAAAGAGCAGAGTCAAAACCACACTGAACTAAACCAAGCCTCAGCGAGTAAAAAACACTCCACTTTTCTTGTACCAGTTTCTGAATAGGATCAGAAGAAAACTGGAACTAACTGATCTTTGACAAGGTTTATAATCCCCAGTTCTGAGATTGCGTATTTATTACATGGAATCTTTAGGGACATTTTGCCAAATATTCGATATTTTAGCATTTATACAATACTGATATATATATATATATATATATATATATATATATATATATAGTCTTTGGACTGGGGTGGAGCGATAGCACAGCGGGTAGGCGTTTACCTTGCAAGTGGCCAACATGGCTTACCCGAGTTCAATTCCTCTGCCCCTCTCGGAGAGCCCGGCAAGGTACCGAGAGTATCTCGCCCACACGGCAAAGCCTGGCAAGCTACCAGTGACATATTAGATATGCCAAACACAGTAACAAGTGTCACAATGGAGACATTACTGGGCCCGCTTGAGCAAATCGATGAACAACGGGAGGACAGTGACAGTGACAGTCTTTGGACTATGTATTTTGTCTAATAAGTCAGTACTATAAAATAAGAAGGTGGCAGTACAGTTTATTCAGGTCTTGAATCAGCTTCAATTCTCATCTTATATTTGCAAACAAAGGAATATGCTCATATAATTGAGAGCTATATGTTACTTCTTTATTATCTCAAAGGTTGTGTTTTATGTGTGAATCGAGATCCTTATTACTGCACAAAATTTACTTAGAAAGACATGAGGGAAGAGAAATAGAGAGGTATGTATTCAAGAGAGAACATGGGCTTCTCCAGAGCGGACAAAGCAGAGATATGTGTTCAAGGAAGAACATAAGATTGAAAAGGTTAGTTCTTATCCTCTGTAAAGTTTTACTTGAGGGGAGATAACATTGAACTCAGGCCCATTTCTTAAAGTACTAAGACATGAATATTTTTACCTTTAAATAAATAATAAAAACCAATTATAATTTAGTTTTAAACTGTGGACTGAATTTTTAACAGTTAAATTACCTTTGGAACCTCTTATAATAAGTGCGGATACATGAATTAGGTACATTTATATTCAAGTTTTTTCTATTTGTAAATTATTAACTGAATTCTTATTTTATTGTAAATTATTTGAGAAAATACTTATTTGGGGACACCTCTCAAATGATTTGCACAGGAGATGGATATAAACTATTTATATGTTTCTTCTTTTTCTGGAAGAGAAGGTTTCTTTTTGGGTACATAAGTCACACTGGACAAAGAATGCTTTCTAAATGTGGATAGCCTTCTCCTAAAGTTCCCTCCTGAAAAGAAATAAAGAAGAGGGTCAAAGCAACAATTTGATGCAGCCAGAGACAACGTTATGACCACTGACTTTTGCATTCTAAGGATAGAATCACAGGATTTAGTTTCATTGTGTAGAAATTGAAGGTGAATGGTGCGTTGAATGTGATATGGCATAAAGCTGATCAAAAAAGAAGCCATGACAACTATGATCATTCCTATAGCTTTTTTACGACTTGCAATATTTTTCTTCATTGACGATTTTAGTAAAGTCAAAATGATCATTGTGTAACAAACAATTATAATAACAAAAGGAATTATAAATCCAACAAACAATGACACATAATGCAAGACCAAAACATATTTTTTAGTTTGATTGTCTTGTGGAGGCTCAAAGCACTTGGTATTGTTTTTCTCATCTTTATAAGATGTATACATTAAAAACGGAGAACTGGTCAAAATCACAAAAATCCAAATGCCAATACAAACAAACCTGGCTTTTTTCTGTGTAACCAAATCAATGTTCTGGATCGGAAAAACAATTGCAATGCACCGGAAAAAGCTCATGGCTGTCATAAAGAAGATGCTACAGTAGAGATTGACATACAAGGCATAGGTGCTCAGGCGACATAAAAAGTCACCAAAGAGCCAAATACCTCTGTGAACGTAATAGACCACACGGAGAGGCAGTGTACACACACACAGGATATCTGCTACTGCTAAATTAATCATGCATACTTGGAAGGCTGAATTCTCATGCCATGTTTTTATGAGAACACAAAGTACAAAGCCATTGCCAAAAAAGCCCACAATGGAGATCATAGAGTATACAGTAGAATACACTTGATTGCGGAAGTCATCAATAGTGTCATTGCACGTATTGTTATTGGCATCCATGTTTCTCCAGGAGTATGTATGCTAGGCGTCTGTCTTGTCAATTCTTACAAGATTATTAGTTATAGAACTTCTAAGGTTTCACTTTATAGAGTCACACCTTTTGAACATGTCACAAAGCAAAGGTGATGGGCCAGTGAGGAAGGTTTTCCGTTGCACTTTGTCCTCAGAAAAGGGGTTTAAATTCTACGAGCACCCACAAAACTTTTTCCTCTTTTCTACTCATGTTTTCCTAGTGGATTATAATCCTCAAGGCCTAGTTAAAACAGCTCTGCTATATTTTGAGTCATTTTTTCTAAGGTAGTACTCTGTTAATATTTCTATTAAATGAGTTTGTTTCTTGATTAGGTAAAAGTCTTAAGATAGACGTTTCATAAAAATAGTTATCTATCCTTCCTCTCTATCATTTATATTCTTTCATCTATATATTACAGGAACATTAACACTCTTGGAGAATAAAATCTGGGTGAAAGTGCTTGGTTCTCTCAAGATGAGTACTTCGTAGGCAAATCTGCTGAGTGATACACACACCTAGGGAAAATGAGAGAATTTGTTATTAATTAAATTTATTATCCTTTAAGAGAATCTTAGTCTAGAACATGATTCACTTTATGTAGAAGAGAACATAAAGGCTGGAGAAAATTTTGAAACCACTTATCAATGTTAATGAGAATAAACTTCTAAAAAGGAAATTTCCACAGGAAATGCATTTCTATAATCTGTATCATAAATTAAGGATATGAGGAAAGATAGCACAACTTGCTGGAATGTAACTCTTAGGTGAGGATATTGTAGCCACTAATTATTGTTCCTTTTGTGAACACATTCAAAACCTCACAGTTTAATAAAATGTCATTATTTCTTTTATGTAAGAGTTTGTTTCTTAGTCTAGAGTTGTACAGTAATTTCAGGACAGTCAATCAGGTTTGTAACAAGCTCTAATCAAGAATGGTGAGAGAGAGAGAAAGAGAGAGATAAAGCACATTAGGGATAAGGTAATGTGGAAATGGACATAGTGATCTCTTTAGTACTTCTCTATAATATCCATTCTTTTATGTTAGTATTAAAGTAGGTGAAAGTTAAGAATTGATATAAAATAGAGTGGTTAATTTTTGATTGAAGTCTGTGAAATCTAGCTCACTGGAAGAAAGGGGCTGTGACTGCTAAAAGGGAAAACTGCTCAAACATATGAGAGCTATAATCAATAGAAAACACTATTATTTCTATAACAGGAATATAGAAAAAAACATCTATGGCAATACGTACACTTGATATATAACATTTTCTAGTTGATTTACTTTCTCTCTTTTTAAAAAAATTATTAGTGAAACACCATTAGGTACAGTTGTAGACTTACACATTTTTTGTGTTTGTGTTTCAGTTATACAGTGGTCGAGTACCCATCCCTCCACCAGTGCCCATTCTCCACCACCAATGATCCCAGTATCCCTCCACCCCCCATCCTCGCCATACCACCCTGACTCTGTGGCAGGGCATTCCCTTCTGTTCTCTCTCTCCTTTTGGGTGCTGTGGTTTGCAAAAGAGGCATTGAGTGGTGATCATGTTCGATCTATAGTCTACTTTCAGCATGCATTTCCCATACTGGGAGGATCCTCCCAACAACCTTGACTTGGTGCTCCCTTCTCAATCTGAGCTGCCCTTTCCCCTAGCATGTGCAGCTGGCCTCCAAGCCATGGAGTGAACCTCCTGGTACTTATCTTGGCTATTCTTTGGTTTCAGTCTCCTATTTTGTTACTTTGTATTACCCAGATGAATACAATCTTTCTATGTATGCCCCTGTCTTTCTGACTCATTTCACTTAGCATGATACTTTCCATCTAGTACCACTTGTATGTAAATTTCATGACTTCATCTTTTCTAGCAGCTGCATAGTACTCTATTGTGTAGATGTGCCAAAGTTTCTTTAATTAGCCATCTCTTCTCGGGCACATGGGTTTCCCCCCAGATTTTGGCTATTGTGAACAATGCAGCAATGAACATAGAAGTGCAGATGTCATTTCAACTATACTTTTTTGCATCTCCGGGATATTTTCCCAGGAGTGGTATTGCTGGGTCAAATGGGAGCTCAATTTCTAATTTTTTGAGAATTGTTCATACTGTTTTCCGAAAGGGCTGAACCAGTTGGCATTACCACCAGCAGTGAAGGAGGGTCCCTTCTCGCCACATCCACGCCAACACCGGTTGCTTTTGTTCTTTGGATGTGGGCCAGTCTCTGTGGTGTGAGATGATATATCATTGTTATTTTGATCTGCATATGCCTGATGATTAATGATGTGGAGCATTTTCTCATGTGCCTTTTTGTAATTCCGATTTCTTCTTAGTGAAAGTTTCTGTTCATTTCATTGCCCCATTTTTTGATGGGGTTGGAGGTTTTCTACTTGAGGAGTACAACCAGTACACTGTATATCCTTGATATCAACCACTTGTCAGATGAGTATTGGGCGAATATCCTTTCCAATTCTGTAAACTGTCTCTGTATTTTGGTCACTGTTTCTTTTGAGGTACAGAAGTTTCATAGTTTAAAATAGTCCCATTTGTCTATCTCTTTCTTCATTTGCTTAGCCAGTGGCATGTCATCTTTGAAGATACCATTAGCTTCAATGTCGTGGAGTGTTTTTACAACCTTGTCTTCAATGTACCTTTATGGATTCTGGTATGATGTTGAGATCTTTAATCCATTTTGATCTTACTTTTTAAAAAAAATTTATTAGTGAAACAATAAAACAATTAGCGGCACAAATGCTGGCCGACTTCAACAGTGAGTGTGGAAAGGTCGGATTACAGCTGAATCTTACGAAGACAATGTTTATGATAAACAGCCTCATTCCTGACGCTCCATTCGCTCTCAACAGAACGACCATCTCTGAATGCAACAGTTATGTGTACCTAGGTCGAGAAGTCAACATGATGGCACCTCCTGGCACCTGAGTTGTGCAGGAGGAAGAGAGCGGCTTGGAACGCCTTCGAAAGCCTCAAAGAAATAGCTAGGAGGATGAAGAACCTCCCGCTCGGGCACATCTCTTTGATTCCACTGTTCTTCCTGCATTAACATACGCCTCAGAGACCTGGACCCTAGCAAACAGGATGAGAACGCTATTCAGGTCTCCCAAAGAGGAATCAAAAGAGCTATGGTTGGAGTATCACGTTTCATTCAAATGAGAGAACAAATCCGGAGTTCCGACCTCCTTCGAGGATCAAGAATCAGGGACAGTGTCTCGTTTGCCAAGGCGTCAAAAATCAGATAGACTGGACACATAAAGAGATTTGGAGACGACAGCTGGACTAGAGCCGTTAAGGACTGGATTCCACGGGACGTCAAAAGACTGCGTGGCCGCCCAGCTACCAGATGGTCAGACTTCTCCATCAAGATCCTGAAAGATTGGTTTGAGACTCTTCGTGTTCCAAGAACGAACAGACGCCATTGGGCTACAGTAGCACGCGACAGGGACAAATGGAGACATTGGTGCACGCTCGAGCAAATCGATGATTAACGGAAAGTCAAGTGATCAAGTGATTAGTGAAACATCATGAGGTACAGTTGTAGACTTACAAATTTTTGTGCTTGCGTTTCAATTATACGATATTTGATCTTACTTTTGTACATGGTATTAGGCAGAGATCTGAGCACTTTTTTTTGCATGTAGCTGTCCAGTTTTGCCAGTACAATTTGAAAAAGAGGATTTCCTTGTTCCACTTCACATTTCTTGCTCCCTTATCAAAGATTAGATGATCATATGTTTGGGGTGAGATGTCAGCATATTCAACCATGTTCCATTGGTCTGAAGCTCTGCCTTTGTTCCAGTACCATGCTGCTTTAATTATTACTGCTTTGTAGTAGAGTTTGAAGTTAGGGGGGTTGATTCCTCCCATTTTCTTTTCCCCAATAATTGCTTTAGGTATTCGTGGGGGCTTATTGTTCCTTATGAATTTCAGGAGCGTTTGCTCCATTTCTTTGAAGAATGTCATGGAGATCCTTATAGGGAACACATTAAATTTGTACAATGCTTTGAGATCTATTGCCATTTTGGCAATGTTAATTCTCCCGATCCATGAGCAAGGAATATCTCTCCATTTCCTCTTGTTCTCTTTTATTTCCTAAGTAGCATTTTGTAGCTTTTTTGGTACAGGTCTTTTACTTCCTTAGTTAAGCTTATTCCTAGGAACTTGATTTTCTGGGGCACAGTTGTGAATGGATTGTTTTTTCATGTCACTTTCTTCTCTCTCAGTATTTGAGTATAGGAAAGACAAGGACTTTTGGGTATTGATTTTATAGCCTGCAACTTTAAGTCTATTGTTTCTAGGAGTTTCTTGATAGGGGTTTTAGGGTTCTCTAAGTATAGTATCACATCATCTGAGAATAGTGAGAGCTTGATTTCTTCCTTTCCTACCTGAATGCCCTTAATATCTTTTTCTTGCCTAACCACTATTGCAAGTACTTCCACTACTATATTGAACAGTAGTGGAGAGAGTGGGCATCTTTGTCTCATCCCTGATCATAGAGGGAAGGGTCTTAGGTTTTCCCCATTGAGGATTATGCTTGCTGTAGGATTGTGGTAGATGGCTTTAATTATATTGAGGAAAGTCCCCTCTACACCCATTTTGGCGAGGGTTTTCTTCATCGACGGGTGCTGGATCTTGTTAAGTGATTTCTCAGCATCTATTGATATGATCATATGTCTTTTTTGTAATTATTATTATTTTTAAAAATTTTTATTAGTGAGACACCATGAGGTACAGTTGTAGACTTACAAGTTTTGTGCTTGGGTATCAATTATACAATGATCAAATACCCATCCCTCCACCAGTGCACATTTTCCACCACCACGGATCCCATTATCCCTCCCACCCCCCATTCCCCCCGCCCCACCCTGCCTCTGTGGCAGGGCATTCCCGTCTGTTCTCTCTCTCCTTTCTGAGCCAGAAATACCACTACTGGGAATATATCCCAGAGAGGCAAAAAAGATAATATCTTTTTTATCTTTTTTGGTTGATATGATGGATTGTGATGATTGATTTCCGAATGTTAAACCATCCTTGCATCCCCGGGATGAATCCACTTGGTCATGGTGTATGATCTTTTTGATGAGTTGTTGAATTCTATTTGCTAGTATTTTGTTAATAATCTTTGCATCCGTGTTCATAAGGAATATTGGCCTGTAATTTTCTTTTCTTGTGGTGTCTTTGTTTGCTTTTGGCATTAGAGAGATATGGGCTTCATAGAAACTGGGAAAGTTTCTGTTTCTTCAATTTCCTGGAAAGCTTTAGAAGAACTGTGGAGGTCCTCTTTAAATGTTTGGAAAATTTGTTAGTGAATCAATCTGGGTTTGGGATTTTGTTTTTGGGAAGACTTTTGATTACAGTTTCAATTTCCTTGATATTAATAGGACTATTCAGGTACTCTAGATCTTCTTGATTCAGCCTTGGGAGATTATAGGAACCCAGAAATTTATTCATTTCTTCTAGGTTTTCTTGTTTCATGGCATACAGACTTTGAAAGTAGTCTCTGATGATCTTTTGAATTTCTTTGATTTCTGTTGTGATATCCCCCTTCTCATTTCTGATTAGGTTTATTTGGGTTCTCTCTCTCTTTCTTTGTGAGTGTTGCTAGTGGTTTATATATCTTTTTTTATTTTCTCAAAGAACCTGCTCTTGGTTTCATTGATCTTTCAGATTGTTTTTTTTGGTTTCTATGTCGTTGACTTCTGCTCTAAGTTTAATGATGTCTTTCCTTCTGTCTGGCTTGGGCTCCTTTTATTGGTCGTTTTCTAAGATCTTGAGCTGTGAAGTCAAGTTGTTTATGTGGGCCCTTTCTTAATTCCTGAGAAATGCTTGCAGAGTTTTAAATTTTCTCCTTAACACAGCTTTAGCTGCATCTCATACTTTCTGGTAGCTCGTGTCTTTATTCTCATTTGTGTCCAGGTATCTTTTGATTTCGTCCTTGACTTCCTTCCTGACCCACTCATTATTCAACTTTGAGTTGTTTAATTTCCAGGTGTTTGATTTGGTTCGCTGTGTCTGTGTGTGATTCACTTCTATCTTCAGTGCATCGTGGTCTGAAAAGATTGATGATACTATTTCTATCTTCCTGATTCTATTGAGGTATGATTTGTGGCCTAGCACATGATCTATTTTGGAAAATATTCCATGTGTACTGGAGAAGAATGTGTATTCTTTCTTTTGGGGGTGTAAAGCCCTGTACAGGTCTATAAGCCCTCTCTCTTCTAATTCTTCCTTCAGAGTCAATATTTCCTTGCTGAGTTTTGTTCTTTTTCATCTATCCAGAATATAAGTCTCCAGCTACTATTGTAGCAATGTCCTCCATAACATCCGTTAGCAGTTGTTTTAAATATTTAGCTGTTTCCTCATTAGGTGCGTATACATTTGTGAGTGTGATTTCTTCCTGTTATACGTATCTCTTGATAAATAGAAAATGGCCTTCTCTGTCCCTTCTAATACTTTTCAAACTGAAATTGATGTTGTCGAATACTAGTATGGCCACCCCAGCTTTTTTGAGGGAGCCGTTTGCTTTCAGGATTGTTTTCCATCCTTTCACTTTGAGTCTGCATTTGCTCTGACTGTTGAGATGAGTTTCTTGTAGGCAGAAGAATATTGGGTTCTGTCTCTGAATCCATTTTGCCACTCTGTGTCTCCTAATTGGTGAATTTAGACCGTTGACGTTGAGAGAGATTATTGTTATGGGTTTTTGTGTCATCTTTCTGTAAGGGTCTGTTGTGCTTATAGGGTTTGTCTTGTCTTATAGTAAGTAGCCCCTTTAGTCCTTCTTTTAGGTTTGGGTTTGCGTCTATGAATTTCCTGAGCTGCTGTTTATTGAGAAAATAGTGTACCGTTCCTTTGAGTTTGAGTGAGAGTTTAGCCAGATAGAGTATTCTTGGTGAGGTGTTCATTTCAGTGAGTTTTTTCACTATATCCCACCATTCCTTGCCAGGGCCCCTTGGAGGGGAGCAGTTTGATTTTCCCTCCCAGCCCCGACCAGGGCTCTGGCAGCCAAAGACTTTCAGAACCAGCCACCACTGTGCTGAGACCACTCTCCACACGCATGAAGGTACCGGCAGAGGAACACAGGCATGCGGGTCCCAGGGCTGAGATCTTCAAGACTGCTCGGATCGTGGCTGAGCATCCTCCACCCAGATTCTCCATATTCCAGTAGGCAGGGGTCACACCCACCAACTGGCCCCCTGGCGCCGTGTAATCCCATCAACGGCCAAAACCCAGAAACTATAAAACCCAGCTCCTGGAAGCGCGCGGCCACATTTGCGGCCGTGTGACATCTTATTATCTCATTCCTACTTTGGACAAACTGGCAGGCCCACACAAGAATGTAACAGAGAATGTAACCTGCCCACACGGCAGAGTCTGGCAAACTCCCTGTGGCGTACCCAATTTGCCAAATACCAGTAACAACGATGGGTCTCATTCTCCTAGCCCTGAAAGAGCCTTGAATATGGCACTTTTAAAAAAATCTCAGGGCTTGGACGAAGGAGACGTTACTGAGGCCTGCTCAAGGCAATTGACGAACAACAGGATGGTCGTGATCATGATCCCACTATTGCCTTTGGGCTTGAAGGGTTTCCTCTGATAGGCCTGCTGTGAATCTAAAGGGTGCTACTTTGTATGTGATTTTCTTCTTTGACCTTGCTTCTTGCAGTATTTTGTCTCTATCCGCAGCATTCATCATTCTAACTATGATATGTCTTGGAGTGTTTTTGTTAGGGTCTCTTTTATCTGGCACCCTTCAGGCTCCTTGAATCTGAATGGCTGCATTGTCCAGCTCTGGGAAATTTTCAACAGTGATTTGTTTAACTGTGGCTTTTTCATTGGGATCTTTTCCCTGACCTTCTGGTACTCCAATGATTCTAATGTTCTTCCTCTTGGAATCATCTCCTCAGACTCTGAATCACTCTAGAGCTATTTTGAGTCGCTTGCCATTGTTTGTAGTTGCCTGTAGGCTTCGTGCAACTCACTGTTTCTATCTTCAGCTGTGGGAATTCTACTGTTGAGGACACAGACTGAATTTTTTATTTCATGCACTGAATCTTTTATTCCTGACATTTCCGTGTGTAGCTTTCTAATTTCTGCTCTCATTTCTTCCTGGGTTTTCTCGATTGTCTGATCCATTGTTTCTTTCATGTCCTTCTTTAATTTACTGGATATCTGTCTCATTGTTTCATTGAGTTCTTTGAACATCTTCATTACTTCATATCTGAATTCTTTCTCAGAGAGGTCCCTTAGGTGAGAAGTACCTACTGAGGCTTCTGAACTCTTTTCATCATCCTCCCCTTGTGGTGGGGTTTTGCGTTGTTTCTTCATGTTGGTGTTGAGTTATGGAGACTGAGATGTTACATGAGATTGCTGGGTATGAGTAAACTACCTGCGGCCACGTGAATGACCACCAGCCCAAAATTAGGCCAAGCCCACTTCTAAAGAGGCCACGCCCACGTCTGAAAAAGCCACGCCTCCTACGGGTGTCTGGTGTGTGTGGGAGGTAAAATCTGGAGGAGGAAGAAGACCGAGCACAGCATTGGGGACAAACAGGAAGAGGCTCAGGGATGTTGAGCATGTCAGTGTCTTAGAGGACTCCTGGGGCCCGTATGCAGAGAAAGCCGAGTCCCGGATTTGAGTAATGATTTGTTTTACTTTCTTTTAATGAAAAAAGTCATTGCTTCCCATAGAGAACTGTATATGGATAAAATTTACAAGTAATTCTGACGGTGAAGATCTAAAATCATAAAAAATAGTTTGCTATTAATAACCTCTGTATTGCTCCAGTTTACTTTTGTGATATTTGCCTCTTTTGCCATTAATTCTCTGAAATCAGGAGCAATTCTGTAAAAAGAAAACTGTCTACACTTATTCTAGTCCTGCTTTTCATTTGTTAAAATGCCTTGGGTTTTCCCAAAAAACAATCCGAAAGATCAATGAAACCAAGAGCTGGTTCTTCGAGAAAATTAACAAGATCGATAAGCCTCTAGCAAAACTCACAAAGAAAGAAGAGAGAAAATCCCAATAAACCGAATCAGAAATTAAAAGGGGGTCATTATAACAGAAACTACAGAAATTCAAAGGATCCTCAGGGAGTACTTTATGCCACGGAACATGAACACCTCGAGGAAATGGATAAATTCCTAGACTCCTGCAGACTCCCAAGACTGAACCAAGAAGACCTGGAATACCTGAACAGACCTATCACCATCAAGGAAATTGAAATGGTAATAAAAAGTCTCCCCAAGCACAAAAGTCCTGGCCCGGATGGATGCACTAGTGAATTCTTCCAAATCTTTAAAGAGGAATTACTCCCAATCCTCTTTAGGCTTTTCCAAGAAATTGAAATATCAAAAACACTTCCGAACAATTTTTACAAAGCAAATATTACCCTGATACCAAAAGCAGACAGAGATAACACAAAGAAAGAGAATTACACGCCGATATCCCTGATGAACACAGATGCAAAGATCCTCAACAAACTACTAGCAAAGAGAATCCAACTACTCATCAAAAAGATTATACACCATGACCAAGTAGGATTCATCCCAGGGATGAAAGGATGGTTTAACGTTCGGAAATCAATCAACATAATCCATCATATCAACAAAAGAAAAGATAAAAAGCATATGATCATATCAATAGATGCAGAGAAAGCATTTGACAAGATCCAGCACCCCTTTATGATGAAAACCCTAGCCAAAATGGGGATAGAAGGGACTTTCCACAACATAGTTAAAGCCATCTACCACAAGCATACAGCAAGCATCATCCTCAGTGGGGAAAAACTGAGAACCTTCCCTCTAAGATCAGGGATGAGACAAGGATGCCCACTCTCTCCACTGCTGTTCAATATAGTACTGGAAGTACTTGCAATAGCGATTACTAAAAAAAAAGATATTAAGGGCATTCAGGTAGGAAAGGAAGAAATCAAGCTCTCACTATTCACAGATGATATGATACTATACTTAGAGAAAACTATAACCACCACAAAGAAACTCCTAGAAACAATAGACTTGTATAGTAAATTTGCAGGCTATAAAATCAATACCCCAAAGCGCATAGCTTTCCTATACACAAACAGTGAGAGACAAGAAAGCGACATGAAGAAAACAATCCCGTTCAGAATTGTGCCCCAGAAAATCAAGTACCTAGGAATCAGCTTAACTAAGGAAGTAAAGGACCTGTACAAAGAAAACTACAAAACGCTACTTCAGGAAATAAAAGAGGACATGAGGAAATGGAAAGTTATCCCCTGCTCATGGGTCGGGAGAGTTAACATTGTCAAAATGGCAATACTTCCCAAAGCATTGTACAAATTCAATGCAATCCCTATAAGGATACTCATGACATTCTTCAAAGAAATGGAGCAAACACTCCTGAAATTCATATGGAAAAATAAGCCACCACGAATAGCTAAAGCAATTCTTGGGAAAAAGAAAATGGGAGGAATCAACATCCCTAACTTCAAACTCTACTACAAATCAGTAATAATTAAAACAGCATGGTACTGGAACAAAGGCAGAGTTTCAGACTAATAGAACAGGGTTGAATACACTGACATATCCCCTCAACCATATGATCATCTAATCTTTGATAAAGGTGCAGGACATGTGAAGTGGAGTAAGGAAAGCCTCTTTAACAAATTGTGCTGACAAAACTGGACAGCTACATGTAAAAATGTGGGCTCAGTTCTGTCCCTAACACCAAGTAAAAAAGTAAGATAAAAATGGATTAAAGACCTCAACATCAGGCCAGAAACCATAAGGTACATTGAAGACAAAGTTGGCAAAACCCTCCATGACATTGAAGCTACTTTACAAAGATGTCACGCCACTGGCCATGCAAGTGAAAACAGAGATAGACAAATGGGACTATCTTAAACTAAGAAGCTTCTGCACCTCAAAAGAAACAGTGACCAAAATACAAAGACAGTGTACAGAATGGGAAGGGATATTCGCCGAATACACATCTGACAAGGGGTTGATATCAAGGATATATAAAGTACTGGTTGAACTCCACAAGAAGAAAACATGCAACCCCATCAAAAAATGGGGCAATGAAATGAACAGAAACTTTCTCAAAGAAGAAATCCGAATGGCAATAAAGCACATGAGAAAATGCCTTACATAATTAATCATCAGAGAGATGCAGATCAAAACCACAATGAGATACCATCTCACACCTCAGAGACTGGCCCACATGCAAAAGAACAAAAGCAACCAATGCTGGCACGGATGTGGCGAGAAAGGGACACTCCTTCACTGTTGGTGGGAATGCCGACTGGTTCATCCCTTTTGGAAAACAGTATGGACGATTCTCAAAAAAATTAGAAATTGAGCTCCCATTTGACTCAGTAACACCACTCCTAGGAATATATCCCAGAGATGCAAAATGTATAGTCGAAGTGACATCTGCACTTTTTTGTCCATTGCAGCACTCTTTACAATAGCCAGAATCTGGAAAAAACCTGAATGCCCAAGAACAGATGACTGGTTAAAGAAACTTTGGTACATCTACACAATGGAGGACTATGTAGCTTTTAGAAAAGATGAAGTCATGAAATTTACATACAAGTGGTACTACATGGAAAGTATCATGCTAAGCGAAATGAGTCAGAAAGAGAGGGATAGACATAGAAATTTTGCATTCATCCGGGGGACATAAAGTAACAAAATAGGAGATTATTACCCAAGAATTGCCAAGATCAGTACCAGGAGGATTACCCCATGGCTTAGAAGCCAGCCGGGCATTCTAGGGGAAAGTGCAGCTCAGATAGAGAAGGGAGCACCAAATAAAGGGTGTTTGGAGGATCCTCCCAGGAGGGGAGATGCATGTTGAAAGTAGACTATGGACTGATTATGATTGCCACTCAATGCCTCTTTTGCAGACCACAACACCCAAAAGGAGAGAGAGAACAAAAGGGAATGCCCTTCCACAGAGGTAGGGTGGGATTGGGGGGATGGGGGTGGAAGGGATACTGGGATCCATGGTGGTGGAAAATGGGCACTGGTGGAGAGATGGGTATTTGATCATTGTATAATCGAAACCCAAGCACAAAAATTTGTAAATCTACAACTCTACCTCATCGTGTTTCACTAATAAAATAAAAATATATAAATAATATAAATAAATAAATAAATAAAATGAAAATAAGTTTTAAAAAAATGCCTTGGGTTTTCACCAAATTGGCCAACGTTTTGTTTTGAGGCACTAGATGGTGCTGTTGAGAATTTTATTTTTCTCTACACTTGAAAAGTATTCGTAACTGTAGTATATTCAAACAACCAAGAATGTTCACTATACCCTACAAACTCTCTTCAGACCAATATGTTACGCTACCAATTATGTCATAACCTTTTTCTGAAACATTCAGTATTTCTAAGTGCTTTCAGAAGAAATCCAGACTTTTGGGGACTGGAGAAATGGCACAGCGGTTAGGGCGTTTGCCTTGCACGCGGCTGACCTGGGTTTGATTCCCAGCATCCCATATGGTCCCCCGAGCACCGCCAGGAGTAATACCTGAGTGCATGAACCAAGAGTAACCCCTGTGCATCGCCAGGTGTGACCCAAAATGACAAAAAAAAGAAAGAATCCAGACTTTTGATTTAATATTTAATGACATCTGCTGTCTGTCTTTAATTAAATTTTCAGCTTTTCTCTTCATACTTACTTTTGGCATGTTATATCGTTCAATAAAATAATTATTTTAATATACCAAAGATATGCACTGTCTCACCTGTCTATTTTTTCATGTTATCTCTTTCTGAAATGTCTTTAATTCCATCGCTGTTTCAAAAACTAGTCATTCTTCAGCTCAAATTATTTTAAACTAAAATTTACTTCAACCCCCTTCCTAAATAATTTTTGTATTTACCCTTCTAAAGAGTTTTTGGTCCATCTTGCTGATCAATAATTTGTATTCATATATTCTTTTTCTTCACAGATAATCTTGTGGATATGTAAGAAGGCATCTTACACAGGTCTAAAACGTATGCCATCTATAGTACTTAGTACATACTGAGTGGATGAGTAAATTAACAATGAAAGAAGTTATAATTTAAAAGTATTATATAATATTCAAAGATCCATGAAATCATAATTTTAGTCCAATATAATTAAAAATAATTTCAGCTTCAGTCTGTCAAATAGGGTTGCTTCCTAAAGTATTAAAATATAATAAATTATATGACTAACTGTAAGATTAGAAACACCTATATTTGGGCAGAGTAATAATTTTGTCTGTTAAATATAAATAAATTAGAAATTACCAGAAATTTGGGTAAGAGATGACAAATAAAACTTACAAGTAGCTTACTTAAAAACAGAGACTGAACAAAGTACTGGTTGAACTCTGGAAGAAGAAAACATCCAAACCCATCAAAAAATGGGGTGACGAAATGAACAGAAACTTTCTCAAAGAAGAAATTTGAATGGCTCAAAGGCACATGAGAAAATGCTCCACATCATTAATCATCAGGGAGATGCAGATCAAAACCACAATGAGATACCTTTTCACACCACAGAGACTGGCCCACATCCACAAGGGTGTTGGGAGGATCCTCCCAGGATGAGAGAAGCATGCTGAAAGTAAGACTATAGACCAAACATGATCGCCACTCAATGCCTCTTTTGCAAACCACAACACCCCAAAGGAGAGAGAAAACAGAGGGGTGTCTCACTAAAAAAATCCTCTTTAAAAATAAAAAAAAGGATCATGAGACTGACCAGCTTTAACCACATGTTGAGAGTATATTATGGAACTTTAATTTTTTCCTGATAGATTTAAGGCTAATTATTGGATTCAGTGTCTTATTTTCTCTCCATTTTTTCCATCCTTCGGTGTTTATGTTGTGGGAGAATTTGGTACAAAGACCATAACTAAACTCAGACACTTGCAGCTGTGTGCATGCAGTGTCTTTATCTAATACTGAACACTGTATTACAAAAATACCCTTCTCTTGATTAAATCAGATGTTAACTTCATGTTAACTTCATTTTTCATTTAAGCAGTTTACTCTGAATTTCAGGGGGGAATAAATTGGAAGTTTATATCCAAGGGTCTTATTCCTAGGAAGATGTATGTCACTAAAAGAAAGTCAGATCTATATATATGTCTAATTTCTATATTTATCACATCTCTTTATATCTATCTATCTATCTATCTATCTATCTATCTATCTATCTATCTATCTATCTCTATTATCTCTGGGATGGCTTAGGGACCATTTTCTTTGAAGAATGGTGGCTTAGAGGACCTTGCTTTATTTTTCTAAAACTAATAATAACAACTATTATTTACATATGTAACACTTTTTATACCTTTGGATATCAACAGTTTTGTAGTTTGTATAGTAACATTTTCATGACTTTATGTCTCTTCAGTTCGGGGGCTGGAGAGACTTCAGTTAAACTGCATTACAAAAATAAAACATAACAAATATCTAAAAAATGAGCAAAGAAAAGACTATCTAGAATTAAGAGAAACTTAAACATTTTAAAACTTTTTAAAAGAAAGAATTGTGATTTACAAAGTTATTGATAGTTGACTTTTAGGCATATAATATTTCAACAACATCCCCAAACCAGTATCAACTTCCCTCTACCAGTGTTGCCATATTCCCTCCCCACCCCAAATCCCACCTCATTCCCACTTGTCAACTTAACAGGCACATTACAAAGTTTCAGAGGTTGTAGCTTAGATATCATGCTTTTAGTTTTGTTGAATCTGTGTTTTGGATATATAACTATAACACTCACCCATATCACTAGTATAAGCCTTGATGCCTGTTCTCTCATTACTTTCAGTTCTCTTCCCCTACCCCCCTTTTTCTTTCTTTCCCTGTCCATCTCCTCTCTAAGCGCTGGGGTCAAGGATTATCTAGGCATCCTCTTTTACTACAGTAATGAGTAAATACGTTTACTCTTCCAGCTATCTATATACAACAGGTAAATGAGATTATCCTGTGTTTCTTTTTCTTCTTCTGGCTTAGTGAACTCAACATGATATCTTCCATTTCCAACCAGGTTTGCAGCAAATTGCATGATTTCATCAAATTTTAACATTTTTCTAATAATTTGTTTTTTATGACGACTTTTATCACAACCAGGTTTTGGCCATTTTCATTTATCTGTGGTCCATGTGCAAACAAAATATATTCTTCTAGTTTATTTTTAACAGTATGAAAGGACTGTAAAATTCCAAAGGAACTCAATTAACAGATCAATCAAAAGGAAAATAAAATGCACATAGATGGAGCCAAAAGAGAAAATAAAAAGCTTTTATAAAATGCTTACCATCAGGAAAATGCAAATCAAAATTATAATGAGATATTACCTCATACCAGTGAGGAATGACATACCAAAAAAAAAAATAAAAGTGTCGGCAGAAAACTTTCATTTACTGTTGGTGGCAATGTCTTCTGGTTCTCTCTCTATGGAATATAGAATGAAGACTTCTTAAAAGATGGACCACTTGACTAGATCCTGCACCTTAATTGCTGCTACATCTCAGTAGATAAGTGATACCCCTTGCCCCCTATCTCCTGTGCAAGACATAAGTCTGTTCTAAGATGCTCACCTGATGCGACCTCTATCTACTTGCCTCCCCTTTCAAGCAGAAATGGCCTGGCTGCTGCAGCCACTTCCTTTGTTCCTCCATTTGACATCTGCTCAGCAAGTCCCGGGGGTGCTTAAATCCTCCAGCACCATATAGGATTTAGAGAAATACCTTTCCTTACCTCATTGACAATTCCTACCTTGAATCTACCTCTATAGCTGTGCTTTACCTACCTCACATGCTCTTAAGAGTTTCTGGGGAAACCACGGACACTCAAATCAGCATCAGAGGATCTCTACAAAAATATTCATGCTTATCCAAGAATAGCCGAGATCAGTACCAGGAGGATTGCTCCACGGCTTAGAGGCCAGCCGGGCATTCTAGGGCAAAGGGCAGCTCAGATAGAGAAGGGAGCACCAAATAAAGGGTGTTTGGAGGATCCTCCCAGGAGGGGAGATGCATGTTGAAAGTAGACTAAGGACCGACATGAATGCCACTCAATGCCTCTTTTGCAGACCACAACACCCAAAAGGAGAGAACAAAAGGGAATGCCCTGCCACAGAGGCAGTGTGGGATGGGGGGCTGGGGGTGGAAGGGATACTGGGATCCATGGTGGTGGAAAATGGGTACTGGTGGAGGGATGGGTATTTTTTTTATTTTTAAATTTTTTTCCTTAAATTTTATTAGTGAAACACTATGAGGTACAGTTGTAGACTTACAATTTTTTGTGCTTGGGTTTCAGTTATACAATAATCGAATACCCATCCTTCCACCAGTGCCCATTCTCCACCACCACCAGTCACAATATCCCTTCCACCCCCCTTCCCCCCATTCCACCCTACCACTGTGGCAGGGCATTCCCTTTTGTTATCTCTCTCCTTTTGAGTGCTGTTGTTTGCAAAATAGATATTGGGTATTAGTCTCCTATTTTGTTACTTTAAGTTCCCCAGATGAATGCAATCTTTCTATGTCTATCCCTCTCTTTCTGACTCATTTCACTTAACATGATTTCCATGTAGTACCACTTGTATGTAAATTTGAGTCTGTGTTTGCTCTGACTGTTCAGATGAGTTTCTTGTAGACAGCAGAATGTTGGTTTCAGTGTCTGGATCCGTTTTGCCACTCTGTGTCTCTTGTTTGGTGCATTTAGACCGGTGACATTGATAGATATTATTATCATGGGGTTTTGTGCCATATTTCTTTTGGGATTGGATGTGCTTATACGTGTTTTCCTTCTTATCTTACAAGAGCCTCTTTAATTCTTCTTTTTGGTTTGGTTTTGAGTCTATGCAGTTCCTGAGCTGTTGTTTATCTAAAAATGGTGTATCATTTCATCGAGTTTGAGTGAGGGTTTAGCTGGATAAAGTATTCTTTATGAGGCGTTCATTTCATTGAGTTTTTTCACTATATCCCACCATTGCCTTCAGGCTTGGATGGTTTCCTCTGATAGGTCTGCTGTGAATCTAAGGGGTGCTCCTTTGTATGTGATTTCCTTCTTTGACCTTGCTGCTTGCAGTATTGTGTCTCTATCCACAGCATCCATCATTCTGACTATGATATGCCTTGGAGTGTTTTTATTAGGGTCTCCTTTAGTTGACACCCTTCTGGCTCCTTGGATCTGGATGTCTGTATTCTTTAACTCTGGGAACTTTTCATCAAGGATTTCTTTGACTGTGGCTTTTTCACTGGGGTTGACCCCCTGTCCTTCTGGTACTCCGATGATTCTAATGTTGTTCCTCTTGGTGTTCACCTAGGTCTCTGTTTCTCCTTAGAGCTATTTTCAGATCTTTTCCCATTGTTTGTTGTTACTTATGCAATTTCTGTTGCTCATCTTCAAGCTCACTGATGCTGTCTTTGGCTGTTGTCATTCTACTGCTGAAGGCACCCAGTGAGTTTTTTACTTCATCTACCGAATCCTTTATTTGTGACATTTCTTTTTGTAGTTTTCTTATTTCTTCTCTCATTTCTTCCTGCATTTTCTTGGCTATCTGTTCCACTGTTTCTTTCATTTCTTCCTTTAATTTTCTTGATGTTTGCTCCATTGATTCTTTGAATTCCTTGAACATCCTCAAAATTTCATCACGGAATACTTTTTTTAATTTTAAAAACATGTATTTCTATCTATTCTTAATGTATATTCTCATGACATACTATCTCTCTTGACAGATATATTTTTCAATTTACAAATTATAACTTTTATACTTTGACCTTGACCTTGAGCAGAGTCACTTAATATTCTGGCTGACATTTCCTAACAGTCTTTTAAACGCTCATTTTCAGTTGTTCTTTTTTTACATTTTATTTTTTATTTTTTCCTTAAATTTTTATTAGTGAAACACCATGAGATACATTTGTAGACTTACAAACCTTTGTGCTTGGGTTGCAGTTATACAAAGATCGTATACCCATCCCTCCACCAGTGCCTATTCTCCACCACTACCAGTCCCAGTATCCCTCCCACCCTCCATTCCCCCATCCCAACCTACCTCTGTAGCAGGGCATTCCCTTTTGTTATCTCTCTCCTTTTGAGTGCTGTGGTTTGCAAAAGAGACATTGAGTGGCAATCTCGTTCGGTCTATAGTCTACTCTTATCACGCATTTCCCATCCTGAGAGGAACCTTCCAACACCCTTTATTTGGTGCTCCCTTCTCTACCTGAGTTGCCTTTTCCCGTAGCATGTACGGCTGTCCTCAAAGTCATGGAGTAATCCTCCTGGTACTTATCTCGGCCATTCTTGGGTGTTAGTTTCCTATTTTGTTACTTTATGTTCCCCAGATGAATGCAATCTTTCTATGTCTGTCCCTTTTTTTCTGACTCATTTCGCTTAGCATGATACTTTCCATATAGTACCACTTGTATATGAATTTCATGACTTCATCTTTTCTTTTTTTTTTAGTTTCATACTTTTAAAAAAATTTTTTTATTTGACTTCATCTTTTCTAACAGTAAAATAGTACTCCATTGTGTAGATGTACCAAAGTTTCTTTAACCAGTCATCTGTTCTTGGGCACTCAGGTTTTTTCCAGATTCTAGCTATTGTAAAGAGTGCTGCAATGAACAAACAAGTGCAGATGTCACTTTGACTATACTTTTTTGCCTCTCCGGGATATATTCCCAGGAGTGGTATTGCTGGGTCAAATGGGAGCTCGATTTCTAATTTTTTGAGCATGGTGCATACTGTTTTCCCAGAGGGCTGAACCAGCCTGCATTCCAACCAGCAGTGAAGGAGAGTCTCTTTCTCGCCATATTCGCGCCAACACTGGTTGCTTTTGTTCTTTTGGATGTGGGCCAGTCTCTGTGGTGTGAAATGATATCTCCTTGTTGTTTTGATCTGTGTCTCCCTGATGATTAATGATGTAGAGCAATTTCTCATGTGCCTTTTAACTATTCGGATTTCTTCTTTGAGAAAGTTTTTGTTCATTTTGTCGTCCCATTTTTGATGGGGTTGTTTGTTTTCTTCTTGTGCAGTTCAACCAGTATTTTGTATATCATTGATATCAACCCCTTATCGGATGTATATTTGGCGAATATTCTTTCCCATTCTGTACACTGTCTTTGTATTTTGGTCACTGTTTCTTTTGTGGTGCAGAAGCTTCTTAGTTTAAGATAGTCCCATTTGTCTACCTCTGTTTTCACTTGCTTGGCCTGTGGCGTGACAGCTTTGAAGATACCATTAGCTTCAATGTCATGGAGGGTTTTGCCAACTTTGTCTTCAATGTACCTTATGGTTTCTGGCCTGATGCTGAGGTCTTTAATCCATTTTGATCTTACTTTTGTACTTGGTGTTAGGGACAGAACTGAGCCCACTTTTTTACATGTAGCTGTCCAGTTTTGCCAGCACAATTTGTTAAAGAGGCTTTCCTTGCTCCACTTCACATTTCTTGCCCCCTTATCGAAGATTAGATGATCACATTCTTGGGTGAAGATGTCAGTATATTCGACCCTGTTCCATTGGTCTGCAGCTCAGCCTTTGTTCCACTACTATGCTGTTTTAATTATTACTGCTTTGTATTAGAGTTTGAAGTTAAGGAAGGTTCATTTCTCCCATTTTCTGTTTCCCCAGAATTGCTTTAGCTCTTCGTGGGGGCTTATTGTTCCATATGAATTTCAGGAGTGTTTGCTCCATTTCTTTGAAGAATGTTATAGGTATCGTAATAGGGATCGCATTGAATTTGTACAGTGCTTGGGAAGTATTGCCATTTTGACAATGTTAATTCTCCTGATCCATAAACAGGGGGATATTTTTCCATTTCTTTGTGTTCTCTTTTATTTCCTGAAGTAGCGTTTTGTAGTTTTCTTTTACAGGTCCTTTACTTCCTTAGTTAAGCTCATCACGGAATTCTTTATTAGAGAGCTTATATTTGTGGGTAGCCCCTGTTGAGGATTTGGGACTCTTTTCTTTGTCCTCTCCTTATAGTGGAGATTTACTTTGTTTCTTCATGCTGTTGTGGTTGTCTAGAGGTAAAACCTTGACATTCACTAGCACTGTTCCGTCTTATTGTGGGAAAGGATTCTGAATACGGTTGGTCAATGGTGGTCACACTTCTCACCTTTTAGAATATGTCCTTCCTCTCAGACATTATTTTGTGGTTTATGATAGGCAATGAGTGAAGCATTGGAGGAAATGCTCTTTTATATTGGGCTTGTACAGCTTCTGGGGCACACTTTTTTTTGTTGGAATGGAAGTAGGCCAGTGGATTATTGTCCTATTGTGTTTGAGGCAGCCAGGACGTTTTCCACAGAAGTAGGTGATGAAGTTTGGGATGTGAGTAGAGAGTGCTAAGGTGGGAAATATAACTGCGGCCAAGTGATCCGCCTCCCACCACACAGAAGACCACGCCCACTTTTGTGGCTGCCACGCCCTCTACAGTAGAAACCATGCCCCCAGCCAGTCCAGATGCTAGTCCACAGACCTATTGGGGGTGGCCGCGACTTGTTGGACTGGCGCTTGCTGCAGAATGGAAGCAGGTGCTCCAGGCTGAGGTCCTGGTGGTGGCTAACATTCAGGGGAGCGGGTCTGTGAGGGGTGGCATCGTGACTAGTTGGGCTAGCGTTCGCTGGGGAAGTGGAGGCAGGTGCCCCAGGCAGGGGTCCTGGCAATGACTGGCGTTCAGGGACGCGGGTCTGGGTGGGGAGGGGGCGCTAAGCAGGTACAGACTTGTGGGGGGGGCGGCGACTAGTTGTTCTGGTGCTCGCTCGGAAGTCTAACTTGTTTTTTTTTTTAATGTTATCTTCTCTTCATTTGTAAGTATCAAGGCTTTCCATTCAACCTATTTTCATAGTATCCCTTAGCCCACCTTCAGCCTTTTTTCACTTGATCATTTTTTGAGCAACAATTTTCATCTTGTTCTTTAATATAAAAATCAAAAATATTATGTTTATTTATATTTAATATCATGGGAGTTAGTCCAATATACCTGATATCTCAAATAGTCCCAAAGAAAACGCCTACACCAACATTTATCAACAGGGTAAGATGTTGAACTTCGGTTTTTGCTTATTTGTATTCTTAAAACTCTAAAGTTACCTAAGACATTACCCTGATTCTGGAACATGGTCTCCAGAGGACTGTGGGAAAACTTAGAGTAAACAGAGCAGTTGTTTTTTGCTGGAGTAAAACAAATTATGTAACTTTTTCCTTTGAGAAAAAAGGACAAATTTATTTAAATTACTTAGGACCCAAGGCACCAAAACAGTTTACATTACAGGAAAAATTCACTTTCTTTAAAGAGAAAACTGATGAATAAAAATTTATATCATCTCTATTTTTCAAAATGTAAGAAGATAATAAATAATTCAAAACCAGAGGAAACATAACATGGTTCCTTTCAGGAACAGTATGTTATTTTTAAGAATTATGTGTTATTGAAAGATAGAATGGGTTGTGATATTAAGGATGTGATTTATATTATAGTAAAGCAAATGAACTACAGTTGATTAAAACACCAAAATCTTTCCAGTGAGGTTATAAACTTTAGCTGTTTTTAAAACTTATTTTATGTATTTTATTTTTCTTCCATAGTTTGTTTTACCAATTAAAAATTTTCCAATGTTCCTTCATTATACTTTTCTTTAAAATTATATTATAGTTTAGATAACAGGATTAGAAGTGTTAAGTATAAGGTATTAATGCACAAAGTCATTGCTTCTCCACTTTCCCCTTTCCTTACATGTTAGTATTTTTTCTCACTTTGTACCCACTAATAGAAAATCCTTATATGTAAGACAAAGTTACTAAGGTGATAGAAAGATTTAGGTGAAAAGGAAGGGTCCAATGCTTTTTTAAAATATACCAGTTAACTAATATTAATGGAGAAAATGATTTAAATAGAGTTTCATTCATATTCAAGGAAGGTGTTTTCTTGTCAAGGAGCTACAGTTTTTTAGTGATTTACATAGAAGAAACATCATATTAAGCCTTTCACTACACAAATAATTTGCCTTGAAGAAGTGGTTTTATGGTTGTTTATATTTGGCAGAATATGCAAATTCAAACTAAATGAGATAAAAATCTGTTTTTTTTTAGAATACAAATTGGCAAGATTCATTGAATCAAATGCATATTTTTCTCATTTTAAGCACACCATGAGTTGTAAAGCATTGCCTCATATGGCATAACAATCACATGTTACATGCGAGATGCATAAAATACATCATCAATGTCTCACTAGATATCAAAACTATCCAAATATAAATAACATTTTATTTTTATTAAATTTTTTATTGAATTTCTGTGAGATAGATTCTTACAAAGCTGTTAAAGGTTAGATTTCAGTCATATAGTATTCCAACACCCATCCTTCCACCAGTGTACATTTCTAGCACCAGTTTCCTAGGTTCTCTTACATCACTCCCTCATCACCCAGCCTGTCTCTATGGCAGAGGCTGTTCTTCTCTCTCTGTATCTCTCTGTATTTCTCTCTCTCTTTCTCTTTTTTGGCTTTGTGCTTTGCAATACTAATACTGAAAGGGAAATCATTTATTTTAGATACTTTTTCTAATTATTGTCCCAGAAGGTACAGACACCAGAAATTTTAATTCAGTATAAACATTTGGATATCCACTTGTAACACATTGTAATATCTTTAAAAAATATTGTATTGTAACTTCTCTAATGAAAGGAAGGATGCAAGACAAACTCCAAAACATGCAGTAATTAGAGAAAAGGATTGGTTTAATAGATGATAAAAATAATTAGGAAGATTAGAGTATGGCATCAATGAATGGCTTCTTTGTATTATGAAGAAGAACAATGATATGATAATGGTACTATGTTGTTATAGAGATAGTACAGCGAGTATGGCACTTCCTTTGACATGTCTAATCTGTGTTCCTGAGCCCCTTCAAGGTTTATCCCTGAGCTGAGAGCCAGAAATAATCTTTGAGCACAGCTGGTTGTGGCCCAAGATATATATATATATATATCACAGATTATTCGCCAGGTCTCATAACACAGGAATATAGAAAAAATATTAGATTGGTAATACAAAATTTAGATGTGGCAAGTAAACAGGGGGATAATTCTCTGAGATTTAGAATATAGGAGAAATCTAATGAGAAGTCGGCTTCAAAGGGTACAGTGAGAAAAGTTTCAGTAAAAGGTTCAAGAAAAGTGTTAAACATGAAAGAAAGAATCGTGTAGGAAGAAATAAAGATATTCTCAAGATGTTAGGATTTTGGAAAGCAGATAAACAGAGCAGTATGTGGCTTAATTTAAGAATTAATTTTTTGTGTATTTACCTCTTACTTTTTCTCATAGAAATTTCCTTAATCTTCTACTATAGTTTTTTTTTGGGGGGGGGGAAATTGTGCCAGACCTAATTAATTTCTGAAGAAGCTAGCAAATAACAGAAATACACCTGATATTCGTTATTATTATTATTATTATTATTATTATTATTTGAAAATTTATTTGTTCCAACGTAAAATAAATTATTCTGTGCCTTTTTACGTGGCAGACTTGGGGACGGGTGAGAAACTGGGGTCAATTTTGGGGGAAGGTAACACTGGTTGTGGAGTTGGTGTTGGAACATTGAATGCCCAAGACAACCGTATCATGAACAACTTTGTAAACCATGGATTTTAAATAAAGTTAAAACTGCTTTGTTGAGGAGTATTAGATCTATATTTCATTTATTTTATGAACTTATTACTTTTCTAAATTTTCTTATGTTCCAATTTGCATGCAAAGCAAACGCCCTACCTACTGTGCTCCAGTCCCCAACACTATATATGTTTTACAAGTAAAGTTATGAGCCAGTTGTGTTCCCAAGAAACTGAGGCATCATGTAAGAGCACTGTTTGTTAGTAAGCAGTACTTAGAATTGCCATTTTGCCCTCCAGGTCAGGACCCTGCTCTTACTCATATCTCACAATGAGCATACAAAGATAGCATAGCTCTAGTTACCTCACCACACAACAATGCACAAGAAACACCTCCAGATGGCAAAAGTCACAATAGAAAAGCAAAACAGAACTCTACCATGTTTAGTGAGTGAAAATGCTATAACCTTCCTAATAACGACTGTAGAGAGGAAATGTCAAGAATATTTAAGGAGCTCAAAGAAACAATGGAATGGATAGCCAATAAAACACAAGAGGATATAAGAGCATAGATGAGAAAACTATAAACAGAAATAACAGAACTAAAGAGTTGGTAGGTGAAATAAAAAACTCACTGGAAGATCTCAGCAGCAGTATCTGAGAAGAAAATCTGTGAATTCCAAAATAAGATGGAAAAACCTCCATACAGTAGCAGGCGATGGAAAGTCTCAAAACAGATGAACAGCAGACAAGAGAAATCTGGGAAGAACATGAGGAACAAGACTCATTGGGATTCCAGAGGACCAGTAAGTCCTCTTCAATGAAAAAGAATAATTATTACTGAGAAGTCTCCAGAGTTGAGCATATACACCCAGATTCAACAGGCCCAAAGGGTAGCAGCTAAACAAAACCCAAATAAAAAGACTTGAAAACTCATCCTAATCGAATGACGAAAGCCATAGATTTAGAATACTTAAAGCAGCAAGACGAATGAAGGAAGTATCATAAAAAGGAACATCCTTAAGATTTACAGCAGATTGGGGCTGGAGCAATAGCACAGCGGGTAGGGCGTTTGCCTTGCAAGCGGCCGACCTGGGTTCGACTCTCAGCATCCCATATGGTCCCCTGAGCACCGCCAGGAGTAACTCCTGAGCGCAAAGCCAGTAGTAACCCCTGAGCATCGCTGGGTGTGACCCAAAAAGCCAAAAAAAAAAAAGGTTTACAGCAGACTTATCAAATGACACCTTGCAGACCTGAAGACAATTGTTCAATATAGTAAAACAAAAGCAAAAACAAATCTTAAAGAAATGAAAACCTACCAAGAATACTCTACCCAGCATGATAATAATATCAATCAGTATCAGTGACCTAAATGCAACAATTAAGAGACTCACAGTGGCAAAATGGATTAGAAAACTGATACCACCGTTTGCTGCAGGAACATTTGAACAGTAATGCAAACAAATACTCAAGTCAAAGATTAGACAATAATATTTCAAGTAAACAACCCCCATGAACGGGTAAGTGTGGCCGTACTTAGACAATATCAATTTCAGGCTAAAACAGTTATAAGAAAGAGAGTATTTTTTTGTCTTTTTATTTTATTTTGTTTTATTTTTTGAATTTTTATTACTGAAACACTATGAGGTACAGTTGTAGACATGCAAATTTTTGTGCTTGGGTTTCAGTTATACAATGATTGAGTACTCATCCCTCCACCAGTGCCCATTCTCCACCTCCAATGCTCCCAGTATCCCTTCCACCCCTCATCCCCCCATTCCACCCCACCCCATCCCTTTTGTTTTCTATCTCCTTTTGGGTGCTGTGGTTTGCAAAAGAGGCACTGAGTAGCAATTATGTTGGGTCTATAGTCTACTTTCAGCATGCATCTCTCATCCTGGGAGGATCCTCCCAACACCCTTTATTTGGAACTTTTTTCTCTATCTGAGCTGCCTTTCCCCTAGCATATGCAACTGGCCTCCAAGCCCTGGAGTGAACCTCCAGGTACTTATGGTATTTACTGGTACTCTCGGCTATTCTTGGGAGTTAGTCTCCTACTTTGTTACTTTATATTCCACAGATGAATGCACTCTTTATATATCTGTCCCTCTTTTTCTGACTCATTTCACTTGGCATAATACTTTCCATGTAGTACCACTTGTATGTAAATTTTATGACTTCATCTTTTCTAGCAGCTGCATAGTAAGAGAGTCATTTTTTAATGATCAAGAGATATGGGCATCAGGAGGAATTCCCACTCCTAAACATATATGTTCCAAATAAGGGGTCAGCCAAATACTTAAAACAAGTGCTAATAGATTTGAAGAGAGACAGGGATAGTGATGCAATAATGACTTCAATACCGCTTTGCTACCTCCGAATAGATCAATTAGACTAAAATTAAGTAAAGAAATTCTGCCTTTGAAGCAAGAAGTGGAAAAAAGGGGGTAAGTATGTACATATGGCTTTTTATCACCCAAAAGTCAAATACACATTCTTTTCTAATGCAAATGGAACATCCTTCAGGATAGGCCACATTCTGGGGCACAGATTATACTGAGTGATAGCACAACAGGTAGGGCATTTGCTTTGCAGGCGACCAATCTGAGTTCAATTCCTCTGTCCCTCTTGGAGAGCCTGGCAATCTCCCTGGAGTATCCTGCCCACACGGCAGAGCCTGGCAAGCTTCCCGTGGCATATTCCATATGCCAAAAACAGTAACAACAAATCTCACAATGGAGACGTTACTGGTGCCCGCTCGAGCAAATCAATGAATAATATCAATAGGATAGAAATTATATCAACTCTCTTCACAAACAATGATGCACTGAAAATAGAAGTTAACCACAAAAAGAAATGGAGAAATACTCAAACTTGTGGAAATTTAATGCTTCACTACTGAACAATCAGTGGGTAAGAGAAGAAATCAGAAAGAAAATCAAATGATTCATGGAAATAAATGAGAATATGTACATGAGCTACCACAAATTGTGGGACACAGTAAAAGTGGTGTCGGGACAAAATTCAATGCTGTGCAAGCATCAATGAGGAATAAAGAAAGGGCCCACATAAATAAACCAATTGTACCGATTAAAAATGGAAAATGAACAACAAAAGTATCCCAAAGCAGGCAGGAGAAAGGAAATAACAAAACTTCGAGCAGAGAGGTCGGAGCGTACAGCGTTTGGGCATTTGCCTTGCACGTGACCAGCATGAGTTCAATCCCTAGCACCCCATATGGTCCCCCAAGCACCGCCAGGAGTAATTACTGAGTGCAGAGCCAGGAGTAACCCCTGAGCATAGCTGAGTGTGACCCAAAAAGAAAAAAAATCCCCCCAAATTAGAGCAGAAATAAATGTCTTCAGATACAAACAATGTAAAATATTAAGAAAATTGAGAATTGTTCTTTGAAAATTTAAACAAGTATGATAAAACACTACCAAGAATCACAAGGAAAGAGAGGGAACCCTAAATAAACAAAATAGAAATCAAAGAGGGGGAAGTAACAACAAATTCCATAAAAATTCAAGGGATCATCGAGGATTACTTTGAAAATCTTTATTCTGTCAATGAGAGGCCCAAGACAAAATGAACAAATTCTTAAACTCCTATAACCTGCTAAGGCTAAATCAAGAAGAAATGGAACATCTTGCCAGATTATCACTATCAAGGAAATCAAAATGCTAATAAAAATCTTGTGCAAAACAAAAATCCCCTGATGGATTCACTAGTGAGGTTTTTCAAACGTTTAAAGATGAACTATTACCAATTCTTTTCAAACTCTTCCAGGAAATCTAAGAAGCAAAACACTCCCAAATAGTTTCTATAAAACAAGCATTATCCTGTTGCCAAAAACAGACTCAAATCCAACAACTCATCTAAAGATAATACACCATGACCAAGTTGGATTCATGCAAAGATGGTTAAATATATCCAAATCAATCAACACAATATACCATGTCAATATAAGAAAACATAAAAATTTTAATCATATCAGAGAAGACATGTTACAAAATCCAATAACCCTTCATGATAAAAAGCTCAATAAAGTAGTAATTGAAAGGAATGTCCTCAGTAGAGTCATTTACTAAAAGCCCAAAGAAAACATAACGTGGGAAAAGAAAAGCTTTTCATTTAATAACAGGCACATGACAGGATTTTCTAGTCTCACCACTTCTATTTAGCATAATATTGGAAGTTCTTGTCATAGCAACTAGACAAGAAAAACATATTGATGGCATCCAGACAGAAGAGGAAGTAGTTAAACTCAGTATTTTCAATCGACATAATACTGTATTTAGAAAACCCTAAAGACCCTACATAAAAGCTCCTAGAAACAATAGATTTGTATTGTAAAGGGGTAAGCATACTCAAAAGTTATGGCTTTCCTTTAAGCAAGTGATGAAGACATTTTTAAAATGTCCTTATCCACTATTGTGCCTCAGAAAATCAAGTGCCTAGGAATCAGATTAACCAAAGAGGTGAAAGATCTATACAAAAAAAACTACAAAAGAAATTAAAGAGGTCTCGGGGAAAGTAAACACATCACTTGCTTTATTGGGAGCATTACGCCAAAATGGCACTACTCCCCAAAGTACTATACATATTCAATATGATCCCAATCAGGATACTCGTGAAAATTTTCAAAGAAATATACTTAGTAATCATCAAATTCCTATGGAACAATACTCCCCAGATGAATAACCAAAATAATCCTGGGGAAATAAAAGATGGGTGGCATCACTTTCCCAAACATCAAACTGTGCTACAAAGCAGTATAATACTGAAATGAAGATTGAACCAGAGATCAATAGAATTAAACTGAACTTATAAAGATAGACTCTTAAGTATAAGGTCAATTAATCTTCAATAAAGGAACAAAATTATGAAGTGGAGGAAAGAAATCGTCTTTAATAAGTGGTGGTGGGAAAACTGGTCAATCACATGAAAAAATCCCAATAAAACCCAACAAAGCACAATAAAGCAGAAAAGTCAAATCAAAGTGGCTAAAGACCTCGATTTCAGACAAGAATCTGTAAGGCACATACAAGATAACAGATAAAACTCTGCAAGACATTGCTAGACAGATAATATCTAGACAGATGATCTCATCAATGGCCATGATGCAAAGACTCATGATTCTCTTGGATGCGAGCATAAAACAACTCACAATAGGTATATCGCTGGACCCTGTGCCAGGCTCTTTCATTCAGGGCACCCTGGAGGTAGGCGGGTGAGGCCCCTCCCTGCTCCAAGGGACCCAGACCTGGCAGCTGACAACATCTAGGACATTAAAGCTAAATGAATCTTTAAGAATGAAAAACCTCTGATCAGGTAAGTAGAAGCAAAGATAGGAAATTGGACTACATTGAATTAAGAAGTTTCATTGCAAAAAAATGATGATGAGAATGCAGACAAAATATTTACTTACCATTCATCCTATACAGGGATAATATCCAAGATATAAGCTACTGATAGTATATTACAAGGAAAAGTCATTCAACCCTGTAAAAAATGGGGAGAAGTAAATTCACCAATTAAGAGACACAGAGTGGCAAAATGGATTCAGAGACAGAACCCAACATTCTGCTGCCTACAGGAAACTCATCTCAACAGTCAGAGAAGACAAAGACTCAAAGTGAAAGGATGGGAAACAATCCTGCAAGCAAACAGCTCCTTCAAAAAAGCTGGGGTGGCCATACTAGTATCCGACACCATTAACTTTAGGTTGAAAAAGATTAGAAGGGACAGCAAAGGCTATTTTGTCTTCATCAAGGGATACATACAGCAGGAAGAAATCACACTCTTAAATGTATACACATCTAATGAGGGAACAGCTAAATATTTAAAACAACTGCTAACATATCTTAAAGAGGACATTGCTAGCAACACAATAGAAGTTGGAGACTTCAAAATCGCCTTATCACCTCTGGATAGATCAACAAGAACAAAACTCAGCAAGGAAATATTGGCTTTGAAAGAAGAAATAGAAGAGAAAGGGCGTACAGACCTATACAGGGTTTTACACCCCAAAAAGAAAGAATACACATTCTTCTCCAGTGCGCAATGAACATTTTCCAAAATAGACCATGTGCTAGTAATGGAAGTACTTGCAATAGCGATTAGGCAAGAAAAAGATATTAAGGGTATCCACATAGGAAAGGAAGAAATCAAGCTCTCAGTATTTGCAGATGATATGATACTATAAGTAGAGAAACCTAAAACTTCTACCAAGAAACTCCTAGAAACAATAGACTTGCATACTAAAGTGGCAGGCTATAAAACCAATATTCAAAATTCCATGACTTTCCTATCCGCAAATAATGAAAGAGAAGAAAGTGACATGAAGAAAACAATCCTGTTCACAATTGTGCCCCAGAAACTCAAGTACCTAGGAATCAGCTTAACTAAGGAAGTAAAGGACCTGTACAAAGAAAACTACAAAACGCTACTTCAGGAAATTAAAGAAGACACCAGGAAATGGAAAAAATATTCCCTGTTTATGGATCGGGAGATTTAACATTGTCAAAATGACAATACTCCCCAAAGCATTGTACGAATTCAATGAAATCCCTAAAATGATACCCATGACATTCTTCAAAGAAATGGAGCAAACACTCCTGATATTCATATGGAACACTAAGCCCCCACGAATAGCTAAAGCAATTCTTGGGAAAAAGAAAATGGGAAGAATCAACCTCCCTAAATACAAACTTTACTACAAAGCAGTAATAATTAAAACAGCATGGTACTGGAACAAATGCAGAGTTGTAGACCAATGGAACAGGGTTGAATATACTGACATCTCCCCCCAAGCATATGATCATATAATCTTTGATAAGAGGGCAAGAAAAGTGGAGTGGAGAAGGGCAATCCTCTTTAACAAATTGTGCTGGCAAAACTGGACAGCTACATGCAAAAAAGTGGGCTCAGATCTCTGCCTAACGCCATGTACAAAAGTAAGATCAAAATGGATTAAAGATCTCAACATCAGACCGGAATCCATAAGGTACATTGAAGACAAAGTTGGCAAAACTCTCCATGATATTGAAGCTAATGGTATCTTCAAAGATATCACGCCACTGGACATGCAAGTGAAAACAGAGATAGACAAATGGAACTATCTTAAACTAAGAAGCTTCTGCACCTCAAAAGAAACAGTGACCAAAATACAAAGAGAGTCTACAGAATGGGAAAGGATATTCGCCGAGTACACATCCGACAAGGGGTTGATATCAAGGATATACAAGGTACTGGTTGAACTGCACAAGAAGAAAACAACCAACCCCATCAAAAATGGGATGACAAAATGAACAAAATCTTTCTCAAAGAAGAAATCCGAATGGCTAAAAGGCACATGAGAAAATGCTGTACATCATTAATCATCAGGGAGATGCAGATCAAAACAACAAGGAGATATCATTTCACACCACAGAGACTGGCCCACATCCAAAAGAACAAAAGCAACCGGTGTTGGTTCGAATGTGGTGAGAAAGGGACCCTCCTTCATTGCTGGTGGGAATGCCGCCTGGTTCAGGTCTTTTGGAAAACAGTACGGACGACTCTCAAAAAATTAGAAATCGAGCTCCCATTTGACCAGCAATACCACTCCTGGGAATATATCCCAGAGAGGCAAAAAAGTATAGTTGAAGTGACATCTGCACTTGTTTGTTCATTGCAGCACTCTTTACAATAGCCAGAATCTGGAAAAAACCTGAGTGCTTGAGAACAGATGACTGGTTAAAGAAACTTTGGTACATTTACACAATGGATTACTATGTAGCTGTTAGAAAAGATGAAGTAATGAAATTTACATACAATTGGTACTACATGGAATGTATCATGTTAAGTGAAATGAGTCAGAAAGAGAGGGATAGACATAGAAAGATTGCATTCATCTGGGGAACATAAAGTAACAAAATAGGAGACCAACACCCAAGAATGGCCGAGATAAGTACCAGGAGGATTACTCCATGGCTTGGAGTACAGTCACACATGCTAGGGGAAAAGGGAGCTCAAATAGAAAAGGGAGCACCAAATAAAGGGTGTTGGGAGGATCCTTTCAGGATGGGAGAAGCATGCTGAAAGTAGACTATAGACCAAACATGATTGGCACTCAATGCCTCTTATGAAAACCACAACACCCATAATGAGAGAGAGAACAAAAGGGAATGCTCTGCCACAGAGGTAGGCTGGGTTGGGGGATTAGGGGTGTGGGAGGGATACTGGACCCGTGGTGGCAGAAAATGGGCACTATTGCAGGGATGGGTACTTGATCATTGTATTACTTATACCCAAGCACACAATTTGTAAGTCTACAACTGTACCTCATGGTGTTTCATTAATAAAAAAATTTTAAAAATGGAGAGAAGTGATGAACAAAAACGCCCTCAAAAATACAGTGTCCAAAAGGCATTTGAAAAATGCTCTATGTAACTAACCATGAGTGGAATTTTAATCAAAAAAAGAAAACAATGAGATACTATCTCTCACCAGTGAAACTGGCACTAATAAAAAAGATCAACAACTTATGTTGGCCTGGATGTGGGAATAAAGAGACCTCGTTCACAGATGATGGGAATGTTAACTGGTCTAGACTCTTTGGGAGACAATATGGATATTCCTAAAAAACCACTAGGAATTGAGTTACCATACAACCCAGCAATTCTACTCATGGTAACATACCTCAAATGACCCTGACACAATGCAGGAAATATATCTGCCCCATCAAAAATGGGGAAAGGAAATGAACAGAAAATTCTCTGAGAAAGACCTATGTATGACATATTGGTCATTTATCATTATTAGAGAAATCCAAATCAAGATGACAATGAGATACTATCTCACACCAGTGTGAATGGCACATAAAAATATCCCAGTCTTCCTACACACAAAGCATATTTTTTTCCCTTTATTTTTTTAAAGTTGTAGATTTACATTTTTGTGCTTTGACAAAGCATATTTTTGAGGTATCTTCCCAGCCCTATGAATGTCTATATTCAAAGAATGCATTAAAAAGAAAAAAATCAAATTTATTGTTTCAGTGAAAAGAACCAAGAATGTAGAATCAACTAAGGATCTTATTCATAGGTAATGTATAAAGTAATAAAATTAGAACATAGACAATGTCTATTAAAAACAAACTTGTAAATTCTGACAATAGAACTGAGGCTATTTGAGGTTGGGGTGGAAGGCAAAAGCTGTATTGACTTGATATCTTTGGTACTTTGGTAATAAGCATGCTATGCTAGCATTGAACTACTAAAATATACAAACATTTTTTACTGTGGTAAACGGTTAGCTCAATCATTTAATAATCAAAAGAAGGAAAAAAGAAAAGATAGCTGCACTCTTATAATCATTCATTCATTCATTAATCATCCTGTTATTCGTTGATTGCTTCGAGCAGGCCCCAGTAACGTCTCTTTCATCCTAGCCCTGAGATTATATTCAAGGTTCTTTAGGACATTGAGACCCATCATTGTTACTGGTATTTGGCATATTTGGTACGCCACGGGGAGTTTGCCAGACTCTGCCCTGTGGGCAGGCTACATTCGATAGCCTGCAAGTTTGTCCAAAGTAGGAATGAGATAATAAGATGTCATAAAAAGATGTCCTGATAAGATGTCGCGCAGCCGCAAATGCGGCCCAAATTCCCGGAGCTGGATTTTATAGTCTCTGAGTCTTGGCCGTTGATGGGATTACACGGCGCCAGGGGGCCAGGTGGTGGGTGTGACACCCGCCTACTGGAATTTGGAGGATCTGGGTGGAGGATGCTCGACTCCAATCCGAGTAGGCTTGGAGATCTCGGCCCCGGAACCCGCGTGGCTTTGTCCCTCTGCCAGTACCTTCATGTGTGCGGAGAGTGGTCTCAGCATGGTGGTGGCTGGTCCTGGAGGTCTTCGGCTGCCGGAGCCCTGGTCAGGGCGGGGAGGAAAGCTCAACCCGCTCCCCTCCAAGGGGCCCCGGCGAGGAACAGCCAGGCGCGGGGGCAGGAGACTGCACTGTTCTCGTCCGGGAGCTGGATTTTATAGTCTCTGAGTCTTGGCCGTTGATGGGATTACACGGCGCCAGAGGGCCAGGTGGTGGGTGTGACCCCCGCCTACTGGAATTTGGAGGATCTGGGTGGAGGATGCTCGGCTCCAATCCGAGTAGGCTTGGAGATCTTGGCCCCGGAACCCGCGTGGCTTTGTCCCTCTGCCAGTACCTTCATGTGTGCGGAGAGTGGTCTCAGCATGGTGGTGGCTGGTCCTGGAGGTCTTCAGCTGCCGGAGCCCTGGTCAGGGCGGGGAGGAAAGCTCAACCTGCTCCCCTCCAAGGGGCCCCGGTGAGGAACAGCCAGGCGCGGGGGCAGGAGACTGCACTGTTCTCGTAGCTTTATTCATATAGCCCAAATCTGGAAACAATCCAAGTTCCTATGAATAAAGATCTGGATAAAAAAGCTATGGTACATATACACAATGTGATACTACTAGGACATAGGAAAGATGAAGTCATGCAATTTGTTGATATGAATGGTTATGGAAAGTGGTGAGTGAAATGAGTCAGAGGGAGAGGGACAGATGCAGAATGATCTCACTCATATGTGACATATAAAGAAACATAGGAGGGAATAACTAACAACTGAAGACATTGGAAAGAAAGAGCAGGGTAACTGCCCCTTTGTGTGAATATTTCCACAGGATCGAAGGGAACAGGAGAGGATAAGTGGGATAGGTCAGGGAAGGAACCACTACAACAATAATAGAGGGAAGTGGTCACTCTGGATGAGGACTACGGGAGGTAAAATGACAAGCATAATCCCTATCAGTAACGGTAGGGTAAACCACAGTGCCTAAAAGGGAAACAGAAAAGAGGAAAAAGAACAAGAAAACAGTGCCAGCTAAGTAAGAGGCAGGCTCCGGGGGTGGGAGTGGAGGTGGGGGCAGGGAAGCTGATACATTAGTTGAAGGAAGTGGATATTGTTGATGGGATTGGTGTTGGGACATTGTACACCTGAAACTCAATGATTAACTTTATAACTATAATTCTTAGTGGTTCAAGAACTTAAAAAATAAAAAGGTAGTAAAGTTATATACTTCTACAAGTTAAATTACCATACAATGTTCACAATCTCCAAAAAATCAATATTACTTCACCACAAATCTACAAGACTCTTTCAACCATTGGTTATTCCTTCCCATTTGCCCTCTACTATCTTTATTTCTATAGTCAGAATCTATCTCTGTCTAATTTTAAAAATAGAAACAGGGATATTTTTCTCAAAATACTTTACCAAAGTTAAAAATTAAGTACAATTTTAAAATTTTTAATTTTTTATTTTAGTGAATCATCATGAGATACAGTTACAGACTTAAAAATTTTCGTGATTATGTTCAATCAAAAATGTTCGAGTACCCATCCCTCCACCAGTGCCCTTTCTCCACTACCAATGTTCCCAGTGTCCCTTTGCCACGCCCATCATTTCCCTCCCTCTGCCTCTGTGACAGAGACATTCCCTCTTACTCTCTGTCCTTTTGCTTGTTATGGTTTTCAACATAGACACTAAGCAGCCATTATGTTTGCTCCATAATCTACTTTCAGCATGCATCTACCATCTCGAGCAACCCTCCAGCCATCATTTATTTGATGCTCTTTTCTCTATCCCAGCTGACTTTTCCTCCAGCATCTGAGATTGGCTTCCAAGTTATGGAGAGATCCTCCTGACCCTTATCTCTACTATCCTTAGGTGTTAGTATTCTATTATGTTACTCTATATTCCACATATGAGTGCAGTCATTCTATGCCTGCCCCTGTCTTTCTGACTCATTTCACTTAGCATGATACTCTCCGTGTCTATCCACTTCCATGAAAATTTTATAATTTCATATTTTCTAACAGCTGCATAGTATTCCATTGTGTAGATATACCAAAATTTCTTTAACCAGTCATCTCTTCTCAGGCATTCGGATTTTTTCCAGAGTCTGGCTATTGTAAATAGTATTGCAATAAACATACAAGTGCAGATCTCATTTCTACTGTATTTTGTTGCATCTCTGGGATCTATTCCAGAAGTGGTGTTGCTGGGTCAAATGGGAGATCAATTTCTATTTTTTTGAGAAATCTCCATATAGTTTTCCAAAAAGGCTGAACCAGTCTGCAGTCCCACCAGCAGTGAAAGAGAGTCCCCTTTTCCCCACATCCACGCCCACATGGGTTGCTTCTGTTATTTTGGATGTGTGCCAGTCTCTGTGGTGTGAGATGATATCTCATTGTTGTTTTTATCTGCATCTTTCTGATGATTAGTGATGAAGAGCATTTTTTCATGTGCTGTTTGGCCATTCAGATTTCTTCTTTGAGGAAGTTTCTGTTTATTACATCGCCCCATTTTCTGATGGAATTGGATGTTTTTTCTTGTAGAGTTCAACCAGTGCTTTGTATATTCTTGATATTGACCCCTTGTTGGAGGGATATTGGGTGAGTATCCTTTTCCATTCTGTATATTGTCTTTGTATTCTGGTCACGTTTTCTCTTGAGTTGCAGAAGCTTCTCAGTTTAAAATAGTTCCATTTGTTGAGTCAGAAAGAGCGGGATAGACACAGAAAGATTGCATTCATCTGGGGAACATAAAGCAACAAAAAGGGAGACTAACACCCAGGAATGGCTGAGATTAGTACCAGGAATTTTACTCCATGAATGGAAGGCCAGCCACACGTTCTAGGTGAAAAGGAAGCTCAGATAGAGAAGAGAGCACCAAATGAAGGGTGTTGTGAGAACCCTCCCAGGGTGGGAGAAGCATGCTAAAAGCAGTCTATAGACCAAACATGATTGCCACTCAATGCCTCTCTTGCAAAACACAGTACCCAAAAGAAGAGAGAGAGAACAAGGGGGAATACCCTGCCACAGAGGCAGGATGGGACCGGGGGGGATGGGGGGGTGGAGGGGATGCTGGGACCCATGGTGATGGATGACAGGCACTGGTGGAGGGATGGGCACTTGATCATTGTATAACTGAAACCCAAGCAAAAAATTTGTAAGCCTATAACTGTACCTCATGGTGTTTCACTAATAAAAAAAGAAAAAAAATAGTTCCATTTGTTTATTTCGTTTACCACTTATTGGTCAATAGCGTTTTGTCCTTGAAGATACCTTTAGCTTCAGTGTCGCAGAGGGTTTTGCGGATGTTTTCTTCGATGTACCTTATGGATTCTGGTCTGATGTTGAGGTCTTTAATCCACTTTGATCTAACTTTTGTGCATGGTGTTAGGCAGATGTCTGAGCCCATTTTCTGCATGTAGTCCAGTTTTGCCAGCAGGATTTGTTAAAGAGGCTTTCCTTGCTCCATTTCACATTTCTTGCTCCCTTATCAAAGATTCACGATCACGACCATCCTGTTGTTCATCAATTGCCTCGAGCAGGCCCCAGTAACGTCTCCTTCGTCCTAGCCCTGAGGTTTTTAAAAAGTGCCATATTCAAGGTTCTTTCAGGCTTAGGAGAATGAGACCCATCATTGTTACTGGTATTTGGCATATTGGGTATGCCACGGGGAGTTTGCCAGACTCTGCCGTGTGGGCAGCTTACATTCAGTAGCCTGCCGGTTTGTCCAAGATTTTTTTGTCAAAGATTATATGACCATATACTTGAGGGTGTGTGTAAGGATATTCAACCTTATTTCACTGGTCTGTGGATCTGATTTTGTTCCAATACAGTACTGTTTTAGTTACTACCACTTTATTATAGTACAGTTTAAAGTTAGGGAAGGTGATGCTCCCCATTTTTCTTTTCCCAAGAATTGCTTTAGCTATTGGTAGAGGCTTGTTGTTCCATATGAATTTCAGGAGTGTTTGATCAATTTCTTTAAAAAATGTAATGGGTACCCTTATAGGGATTGCATTGAATCTGTATAATGCTTTGGGGAGTATTGCCATTTTGACATTGTTAATTTTCCCAATACATGAGCAGGTGATGTGTTTCCATTTTTTGTGTCCTCTTTTATTTCCCAAAGAGGCGTTTTGTAGTTTTTTTGGTAAAGGTTCTTTACCTCTTTGGTTAAGTTGATTCCGAGGTACTTGTTTTTCTGAGGCATGATTGTGAACGGGAATTTTTTCATATCACTTTCTTCTCTCTTATTATTAGCGTATAAGAAAGCCATGGATTTTGGGGTATTGATTTTATAGCCTGCGACTTTACTATACAAGTATATTGTTTCTAGGAGCTTCTTGGTATAGGCTTTAGGGTTCTCTAAATATGGTATCATGTCATCTGCAAATAATAAGAGTTTGATTTCTTCCTTTACTATTTGGATGCCCTTGATGCCTTTTTCTTGTCAAACTGCTATGTCAAGTACTTCCAGTACTATAATGAATAGTAATGATGAAATTGGGAATATTTTTCTTGTGACTGATCTTAGAGAGAAGGTTCTTAGGTTTTCCCGTTGAGGATAATACTTGCCATAGACTTGTGGTAGATGGCTCTGACTATATTGAGGAAAGTTCCTTCAATTCCCATTTTGCTGAGAGTTTTCATCATAAATGGGTCCTGGTCCTGTGAAATGATTTCTCTGCATCTATTTATATGATTATATGGCTTTTATCTTTTCTTTTATTGATGCTATAAATTATATTGATTGACTTGCGAGTGATAAACCATCCTTGTATCCATGGGATGAATCCCACTAGGGCGTGGTGTATGATCTTTTTGATGAATTGTTTTGTTCTATTTGCTAATATTTTGTTGAGGATCTTCGCATTGGTTTTTATCAGGGATATCGGCTTGTAATTTTCATTTTTTTGTGATGTCTCTGCTTTTGGTATTACAATGATATTTGCTTCATAGAAACTGTTTGGGAGAATTTCTGTTTCTTCAATTTCCTAGAAAAATTTGAAAAGTACTGGCAATAGGTCCTCTTTAAATGTTTAGAAGAATTCATTAGTGAACCCATCTGGACCTGGGCTTTTGTTTTTGGGAAGACTCTTGATTACTGTTTCAATTTTTTTGATGGTTATGTGTCTATTCAGGTATTTAAATCTTGGCTCAGCTTTGGGAGCTTATGAGTTCAGGAATTTTCCTATTTCTTCTAGGTTCTCTTGTTTCGTGGCATAAAGACTTTCAAAGTAATCTCTGATGATCTTTTGAATTTCTTTGATTTCTGTCGTGATATCCCCTTTTCTTTTCTAATTCGATTTATTAGGGTTTTCTCTCTTTCTTTCCTTGTGAGTCTTGCTAGTGGTTTATCAATCTTGTTTATTTTCTCAAAGAACCAGCTCTTGGTTTCATTGACCTTTCGGATTGTTTTTTGGGTTTCCATGTCATTAATTTCTTTTCTGAATTTTGTTATTTCCTTCCTCCTGCCTGGTTTGGGCACCTCTTTTGGTTCTTTTCTAAAATCTTGAGCTGTGAAGTCAGGTTATTTATGTGGACTCTTTCTTCCCTCCTGAGGAATTCTTGCATTGCTATAATTTTCCCCCTCATCATTGCTTTAGCTGCGTCCCACAAGTTCTGGTAGCTCATATCTTCATTCTCATTTGTTTCCAGGTATCTTTTGATTTCTTCCTTAATTTCTTTCCTGTTCAACATTGAGTTGTTTAATTTGATCCCGGTGCTTGATTTGATTCTCCTCGTCTGTGTGTGATTACTTTCTATCTTCAGTGCATTGTGGTCTAAAGGAGAGTTGATAAAATTTCTAGCTTTATGATTCTGTTGAGGTATGTTTTGGTGCACAGCACATGGTGTATCTTGAAAAATGTTCCATGTGCACTGGAAAAGAATGTGTATTAGGACTTTTGGGGATGAAGAGAGTCCTGTTTACATCTATTAGCCCTCTCTCTTCCATTTCTTACTTTAAAGTCAGTACTTCCTTATTGAGTTTTAGTCTTCTTGATATATCAAGGGGTGATAGGGTGGTGTTGAAGTCTCTGACTACTATTTTTTTGCTACCAATGTCCTCCTTGAAGTATATTAGCAGTTGCTTTAAGTATTTATCTGGGCCCTCATTGGGTGTGTATATGTTTAGGAGTGTGATTTTTTTCCTGCTGTACATATCCCTTGATTATTAAAAAATGGCCTTTGATGTCTCTTATACTCTTCTCAGCCTGAAATCTATTTTATTGGATAGTAGTATGGCCACCCCAGCTTTTTTTGAGGGAGTTGTTTGCTTGAAGGATTGTTTTTCATACTTTGATTTTGAGTCTGTGTTTGTTCTGATTGTTCAGATGTGTTTCTTTTAGGCAGCAGAATGTTGTGTTCAGTTTTTAATCCATTTTGCCACTTTATGCCTCTTATTTGGACCATTGAAGTTGAGAGAGATTATTGTCATGGGTTTTTGTGCTATCTTTCTGTAGAGGTATTTTGTGCTTACAAGGATTTTTCTTGTCTTATAGTAGCCTCTTTAGTCCTTATTTTAAGATTGGTTTTGAGTCTATGAAGTTCCTGAGCTGTTGTTTATCAATGAAATGGTGTAGTGTTCCCTAGAGTTTCAGTGAGAGTTTAGCCATGTAGCGTATTCATTGTGAGGCATTCATTTCATTGAGTTGTTTCACTATATCCCCCCCCCCCCCCCCCCCACTGGCTTCAGGCTCGGACGTTTCCTCTGATAAGTCTGCTATAAATCTAAGAGGTGCTTAGATTTATGTGATTTTCCTTCTTTGACTTTGCTGCTTATAGTACTGTGTCTCTATCTGTGGCATCTGTCATACTAATTATGATATGTCTTGGAGTTTTTTTTTATTAGGGTCTCTTTTAGCTGGTTCCCTCCGGGCTCCTTTGGTCTGGATGTTTGCATTCCTCAGCCTTCGGAACTTCTCAAAGATGATATCTTTAACTAATGCTTCTTCATTGGGGTTGCTTCATTGTCCTTCTGTTACTCCAATGATTTCTTATGTTGTTCCTCTTGAATTTGTCTCCTAGGTCTCTTATTCGCCCGAGTGCTATTCTGAAGTCTTTTTCGGTCATATCTTCTTTCTTATATGCTTTCTGCAGTTCACCTTCAAGCTCACTGATTCTGTCTTCAGCTGTTGTAATTCCTCTGTTGAGGGTGCCCACTGAGTTTGTAATTTCATCTACCAAATATTTTATTAGTGACACTTCTGTTTTTAACTTTCTTATTTCTGTTCTCATTACTTCCTGTATTTTGTTGACTGTCAGTTTCACTTTTTCTTTCATGTCTTCCTTTAATTTACTGGATGCCTGTTCCACTGTTTCTTTGAGCTCATTGAACATCCTCAATATTTCATCTGTAAATTCTTTATCGGAGAGATTATAATTGTGGGAAGTCCCTGTTGAGGCTTCAGGGATCTTTTTTTCATCCACTCCTCGTGGTGGAGATCTGTGCTGATTCTTCATGTTGCTATGGTAGTATGGAGGTGGGTCCCTACAATTCACTATCAGTGACCTCCCTCTCGCTGCAAGAAAGGATTCTAGATGGGCTTAGTTGATGATGGTCTCCTTTTTCCTCCTTAAGAATACTTTTTCTTTAGTGTTCCTCTTTGCCTTATGTTGGGCAAGTAGTGCAGCTTCAGAGGGTCTGTTCTTTTTCATAAGGCTTATTCAGATTCTTGTGTCCACTGTTACCCTGGTGAGTTTTGGGAGTAATTTGATTGGAATAGGCTAGTAGCCTATGACCTATTGTGTTTGGGATAGCCAGGATGTTCTCTTTAGAATTAGGTAATGGAGGCTGAGCTGTGAATCCAAAGTGCTAAGAAGGGGAAAATTAACTGTGACCAGCCCCAGAAGCCACACCCCCTACGCTGGTGTATCTTTCGTGGAGTGCAGCTTAGTTGTGTGCTGGGGCTTGGAGCATTCTCTGATACCTTCATGAAGCTTGTGCGGCCCCCACTTGGCCAGACGTTCTGAGGGAGCCTTTGCCAGGGTGGGAGTTGCAGGATCTGGGGGTCTAGGAACTGGGCCCTAGAGGCCACACCCACCACGCTTGGCCAAGTACACATTTTTATAAGAGCTAAATTTAAACTGCTCATTCCTCACTTAACTGATGTGATACACAGTCTGACAGTTGAATAATGATATACTGTGAATCAGCTGAAAGCAAGCCCAGTAGGTTTAAGAGATTGTAAGATGTAAATCTTCATGTTTTATTTTTACTATTTTAATGAATTTTTATCTAGAAAATTTATATAGCAACTTTCATATATGAGAAGAAATATAATAAAAGACTAATGATATTCTATTACTCTTTTTAGGGTACCACACTCTACTGTGCTTAGGGTTTACTCCTGGCTCTGAGATAAGGGATCACTTCTGGAATGCTTTGTGAAACCTATGGGGTGCCGGTGACCAAAGCCAAATGGGTCGCTTTCAAGATAAGTGCCCCATCTACTGTGTTATTGCTCTATCCCCTCTGTTACATTTTTCATAGATATTATTTTAATTACCATTTTTAGTGGGCTGAAGCGATATCACAGTGGGTAGGGCATTTGCTTTGCACACCGCCAACATGGCCGATCCAAGTTCGATTCCTCCGCCTCTCTCGGGGAGCCTGGCAAGCTACTGAGGGTATCTCGCCTGCGTGGCAAAGCCTGGCAAGCTACCCGTGGCATATTTGATATGCCAAACACAGTAACAAGTCTCACAATGTTACTGGGCCAGCTTGAGCAAATCGATGAACAATGGGAGGACAGTGCCAGTGACCATTATTAGTAAAATATTTCAGTTGTTATTCCAAGAATAGGTGTTAGTTTGAGAGTGATCTTTGATAACCTATTCTATGGACTTTTACAAGTGGAAAAACTATAATCTGGAGCTAGGAATAGGGTTGTGATGACTTGCCTAAGAGTGCCTAACTAGTGATAGGATTGAGACTTGAGCCCTGGCATTACAGCCAAAGGACAAAGAGCAATCACAACGCTGCACCAATTACCATTTTTTTTGGTTTTCCTTTGAGATTAGTTTTTCATGGCCAGTTGAGGTTTTCAGGGAAGCCAAGATATGTGAAGTGCCAACGTTTGGCATTTAGGTCCTTGTATCTCTTTTTCCACTGTCAACTTGTCAACTACCATAATGGAGAAATGGCATTGGGGTGGGGCAGATCAGGGGAAGACACTGAGACAGTGGTGGATAGAAAAAGACACAATTTTAATTCATAATCCTTCATCATAGAAATGACATCAGGGAAGAAAATAAATTATTGAGAGAATAAGAAGATTAGCATGGGAAGTAACAGGGGTAGGGTTCAGAGGACTTGAACACATTGCTAGTGTAGAGGTGTGGTATATGTATATATCTAAACTATAGAGAGAACAATACTCTAAAGATGAAATCTAAACTACAATAATAAAATTAAAAAAATGCTTCTCAAGGAGGGAGGTTGGGGGCTGGGAGGGAAACTGAGGACATTGACGGCAGAAGGAACTAAACACTGCTGGGTGGGATTGGTGTTGGAACATTGCATGCCTGAAACTCAACTAATCACAGTGACTTAATAAGTAATAAAATTGAAAGAAAACTTCTAAGCATGATATTAATATATGTGACTCAAATCTGTGTCTCAGTCATAAACTACTCATCAGAATTTTTGAGTCCAATTTTTAACTGCCTTTCAAATTGTTCCAGTAGGGTAGTATGTTTTTTCCCCAACTTCAATAACCTTTCATTAGTTTATTGGTCATACCCAGCAGGTGCTATTCTAAGCTTGGTTCTAGGGGTCATTCCTGGTGGTGCCAGGGATCTAAATCAATTGTCCTAATTCAATCTAACTCAATTAATCTAATTGATCTAACTCAATCTAATCACAACAAAGTATGTGATCGAAACCATTGAGCTATATTTCTGGCTCAATTTAAACTGTATTAGAGATAACATGTTCCTTCTAAAATCTACTCCTTCAACTGAATTTTCACCATTTACATTGATATAAGTCTTCTAGTTTCTTAGGTACAGAATCTGGAGGTTCTGGAAGTAAACCGGAAGCAATTTATGATAACACCCAAGCCTCATCTTACCCTCCCTCACATATAATCTCAAAGTTCTGTTGATATTTGTCTTCAAGTATCATTTTACACTGTATTCTTTGTCTACCACCAACTTAGTTTAGCATTCCTATTTCATAATGCTTTAGCTAATTAAAGACACGAGCTATATTTTTCATCTTTTCTTTTTACTAAGAGTTAAAGTTGACAAATTTGTTCTTTTTCCTTGTTTTTGAATTCTGCCTGGTAAAGCTCAGGGTTTACTCCTAGCGCTTCACTCAGGAATTACTCTGGTAGTGCTTGGGGGCCATATGGGATGCCAGGGATTGAAACTGGGTCAGCTGCGTGCAAGGCAAATGCCGTACTCACTGTCTTATCACTTGGCCCCAAATTTGGCAAATTTATTCTTAGATATTGAAACTAATTTTTAATTCTTATAAACATTCCATTGTTCACGATTCTATTATTTTATTATTACAGTGCTATAGTTACTCTTTTTTTGCTTGCATGTCTGTCAAACATATATTGATGGTCAGCCTAGTAATGGCAGTGAATCTAATTCATTCATTTTTGCCCTTTTCTCCAAATTGAGGAACTTTTGAAGAGTAACTGTGGCATTAGGTGCTTTTGAGTTATAAAGCATTTAACTGCCCAGGATATGTGTCTAAGTGGTTGAGTAAAGAATGTGTATTTGGTGTGCTATTATGTAGGTCTAGATAATGGTGCAAATTGTACATGAAATGTAGACACCTCTAGTAGGATAGGGTCTATTAAAAAGAAATTGGAATATCTAAAGCACTTTACAAAAATCTGGATAAAAAGGAAAGGGGATAGAACAGATAAATATATTAATTAGGCAGGAAGGGAAAACAAAGGGCTTAATAAAAGGCAAAGTGGTCTAGTTGAAATGATGAGTTCAGAAAAGCCTAGGTCAGAGATAAGATTACAAAGAACCAAAGGATGTTCTATCTATACAATCTGGGTAAGACTAATAATGGGTGTTTTATAAAATTCAGCCAGCAGATAAATCTTAAAGATTAAGTATTTGGATACAATTTCACAATTCTATTAAGCTGAATTCCTTTCTAATACTTCCTTTACCTTTTTAGTAAAAGTTAGTATGCACAGAATACTCTGCATATGTTGGAGTACTGCCATTAGGGGCGGGGTGATTAAGGCAGGGCCAAAATAAAGAAGGGGAAGTAAATTAGGATTGATGGGTTAGCATTCTAATGCATATACTTCCTTAACTTCAGAGCACTGGCAAAATATAGAAATTTCAATAATTCTGAAGGTGAAGCTTAGCAAGTTCCGACCGTTATTCAGACAAAATCTTCTTTTCTGTTTTTTATGTATCCTATTATTGTCAAATAAAAAAAATTCAGTTGTTCTGTTCATACTATAAGGCGTCATTTACAATGATTAGTAGCAACAATTCTCCCACACCAACTATATTGAGGTATAATTTATAAATAAAATAACAAGACATTTAATGTGTACAAAATAGTGATTTACTATACATAGATGTTGTGAAGGAATTCTCCCATTGAATTCATAAACTGGGATAGAATTTTATTAATCTTTTTATGTAGCAGGTATTTGTTGAATGAAAGTAAGCAAAGAATGTGAGAATCACCAAATATGAATGGTTTTATTTTTGAAGTATAACAGATTTTTCTGAAGTTCTGATGAAGGGGGAAGAGAGAAAAAGAGAAAGAATATATCATGTTCAAGAGAGAACATGGACTTCTCCAGAGTGGAGAGAGCATTGGTACATAATTTAGCATTATATATGAAAGTATGAAAGTACACCTGTCAAGAGGGAATATGGACTCCTCACTCGGCGTTCATCTCATCTCAAACCCAGGTCAGCCCAGCCCCTGGTGTGTGGCCCCGGGACTTCCATCTCTCCCTTTGGGACCTCAGGCGTCCCGGCAGACGCCTGGAGAAACGCAGCCGTGAGCGTCTGCCGTCCCCTCTTCACTCCTCACGCGGCGCTCATCTCATCTCAAACCCAGGTCAGCCCAGCCCCTTGGTGTGTGGCCCCGGGACTTCCATCTCTCCCTTCGGGACCTCAGGCGTCCCGGCAGACGCCTGGAGAAACGCAGCCGTGAGCGTCTGCCGTCCCCTCTTCACTCCTCACGCGGCGCTCATCTCATCTCAAACCCAGGTCAGCCCAGCCCCTGGTGTGTGGCCCCGGGACTTCCATCTCTCCCTTCGGGACCTCAGGCGTCCCGGCAGACGCCTGGAGAAACGCAGCCGTGAGCGTCTGCCATCCCCTCTTCACTCCTCACGCGACGCACATCTCATCTCAAACCCAGTTTTCCGTAGAGGTGTGGCCTCTTCAGAAGTGGGCGTGGCTTCAGAGTGGGCGCGGCCTATTTTCCGGCCGGCGGCCGCTTACGCGGCCACAGGTTGTTTACCCATTCTAAGGAACCTAGTTCCCAAGGAATTTAGTCCCCAACCTACTCAGCAATATGAAGAAACAAAGAAAATCCCCAATACAAGTGGAGGACAACAAAAACAATCCAGAACATTCTGTCGATACAGCTCACCTAAAGGACCTCTCTGACACAGAATTCAGATACGAAGTCATCAAGATGTTCAATCAACTCAGTGAAACGGTCAGACAGACAGCCAGTAACACCACAGAAAAAATCAACAAATTATGCGAAGAAATGAGAGCAGAAATGTCACGATTAAAAGACTCCGTAGATGAAATGAGAAACTCAGTTTCTTCTTTTAAAAATAGAATGACCGCAGCTGAAGAGAGAATCAGTGAGCTGGAAGATCAGCTGCGCCAAGCCAACACGGAACAACAAACAGTGGCAAGGGACCTCAAAATGGCTCTACAGAGAATCAGAGTCCTAGCAGATGATTCCAAGAGGAACAACATTAGAATCATGGGACTACCTGAAGCTCAGGGAAACAATCCCAACGAAAAAAACACCGTCAAACAAATCATTGCTGAAAAATTCCCAGAGCTCCACAATGCAGCCATTCAGGTTCAAGAAGCCCGAAGGGTGCCAGCTAAAAGAGACCCCAACAAAAACACTCCAAGGCATATCATAGTTAGAATGATTGATGCTGCTGATAGAGACACAATACTGCAAGCGGCAAGGGCAAAGAAGAAAATCACATACAAAGGAGCACCCCTGAGATTCACAGCAGACCTATCAGAGGAAACCCTGCAAGCCCGAAGGCAGTGGCAAGATATAGTCAAAAAACTCACTGAAATGAATGCTTCACCAAGAATACTCTATCCGGCTAAACTCTCCCTCAAAATCGAAGGAACAGTACACTATTTTCTAGATAAACAGCAGCTCAGGAACTTCATAGACTCAAAACCAAACCTAAAGCAAGGCCTAAAGGGGCTACTATAAGATAAGACAAACCCTACAACCACAACACACCCTACAGAAAATGACACAAAACCCCATAACCATACTCTCTCTCAATGTCAATGGTCTAAATTCACCACTTAAGAGACACAGAGTGGCAAAATGGATACAGAGACAGAACCCAACATTCTTCTGCCTACAAGAAACTCATCTCAACAGTCAGAACAGACACAGACTCAAAGTCAAAGGATGGAAAACAATCCTGCAAGCAAACAGCCCCTTCAAAAAAGCTGGGGTGGCCATACTAGTATCCGACAACATTAATTTCACATTGAAAAAGATTAGAAGGGACAGTGAAGGCTATTTTCTCTTCATCAAGGGATACATACAGCAGGAAGAAATCACACTCTTAAATGTATACGCACCTAATGAGGGAACAGCTAAATATCTAAAACAACTGCTAACAGATTTTAAGGACATCGAATCCAACACAATAGTACTTGGAGACTTCAACATCGCCTTATCAACTCTAGATAGATCAACAAGAACAAAACCCAGCAAGGAATTATTGGCTTTGAAAGAAGAAATAGAAGAGAAAGGGCTTATAGACCTATACAGGGCTTTATACCCCCAAAAGAAAGAATACATATTCTTCTCCAGTGCGCACGGAACATTTTCCAAAATAGACCATGTCCTAGGACACAAAACATACTTCAACAGAATCAGCAAGATAGAAATAGTATCAGCCATCTTTTCAGACCATGATGCACTGAGGATAGAAGTGAATCACACACTGACACGGAGAACAAAATCAAACACCTGGAAAGTAAACTCGATGCTGAACAATGAGTGGGTCAAGAACGAAGTCAAGGACGAAATCAAAAGATACCTGGAAACAAATGAGAATGAAGACACAAACTACCAGAACTTATGGGATGCAGCGAAAGCTGTATTAAGGGGAAAATTTATAGCTCTGCAAGCATATCTTAGGACTGTAGAAACGATGCACATAAACAACTTGACCTCACAGCTCAAGACCTTAGAAAAGGATCAACAGAAAGAGCCTAAATCAGGCAGAAGGAAAGAGATAATAAAACTTAGAGCAGAAATCAACAACATGGAAAACAAAGAAACAATCCGAAAGATCAATAAAACCAAGAGCTGGTTCTTCAAGAAAATAAATAAGATAGATAAACCACTAGCAACACTCACAAAGAAACAGAGAGAGAGCCTTAATAAATCGAATCAGAAATAAGAATGGGGATATCACAACAGAAACTAAAGAAATTCAAGAGATCATCAGAGACTACTTTGAAAGTCTGTATGCCACAAAACAAGAGAACCTAGAAGAAATGGATAAATTCCTGGATTCCTATCATCTCCCAAAGCTGAAGCAAGAAGATATAGAGTACCTGAATAGACCTATTCACATCAAGGAAATTGAAACTGTAATCAAAAGTCTTCCCAAAAACAAAAGCCCAGGTCCAGATGGATTTACTAGCGAATTTTTCCAAACATTTAAAGAGGACCTATTGCCAGTTCTTCTCAAGCTTTTCCAGGAAATTGAAAAAACGGAAACTCTCCCAAACAGTTTCTATGAAGCCCATATCTCTCTAATACCAAAAGGAAACAAAGACACCACAAGAAAAGAAAACTACAGGCCGATATCCCTGATGAACACGGATGCGAAGATTCTCAACAAAATACTAGCCAATAGAATTCAACAACTCATCAAAAAGATCATACATCATGACCAAGTAGGATTCATCCCAGGGATGCAAGGATGGTTCAACATTCAGAAATCAATCAACATAATCCATCATATCAACAAAAGAAAAGATAAAACTCATATGATCATATCAATAGATGCATAGAAAGCATTTGACAAGATCCAGCACCCATTCATGATGAAAACCCTTGCCAAAATGGGGATAGAGGGGACTTTCCTCAATATAGTTAAAGCCATCTACCACAAACCTACAGCAAACATCATCCTCAATGGGGAAAAACTGAGAGCCTTCCCCCTAAGGTCAGGGACAAGACAAGGATGCCCACTCTCTCCACTGCTGTTCAATATAGTACTGGAAGTACTTGCAATAGCGATTAGGCAAGAAAAAGATATTAAGGGCGTCCAGATAGGGAAAGAAGAAATTAAGCTCTCACTATTCGCAGATGACATGATACTATACTTAGAGAACCCTAAAACCTCTACCAAGAAACTCCTAGAAACAATAGGCTTGTATAGTAAAGTGGCAGGCTATAAAATCAATACCCAAAAATCCATGGCTTTCCTATATGCAAATAGTGAAAGAGAAGAAAGTGACATGAAGAAAACAATTCCATTCACAATTGTGCCCCAGACAATCAAGTACCTAGGAATCGCCTTAACTAAGGAAGTAAAGGATCTGTACAAAGAAAACTACAAAACGCTTCTTCGGGAAATAAAAGAGGACACGAGGAAATGGAAAAATATCCCCTGTTCATGGATGGGGAGAATCAACATTGTTAAAATGGCAATCAACATTGTCAAAATGGCAAGGCACTGTACAAATTCAATGCAATCCCTATAAGGGTACCCACAACATTCTTCAAGGAAATGGAGCAAACACTCCTGAAATTTATATGGAACAATAAGCCCCCACTAATAGCTAAAGCAATTCTTGGGAAAAAGAAAATGGGAGGAATCAACCTACCTAACTTCAAGCTCTACTACAAAGCAGTAATAATCAGAACAGCATGGTACTGGAACAAAGGCAGAGTTGCAGACCAATGGATCAGAGTTGAATATACTGACATCTCCTCCCAAACATATAATCATCTAATCTTCGATAAGGGGGCAAGAAAAGTGAAATGGAGCAGGGAAAGCCTCTTTAATAAATTGCGCTGGCAAAACTGGACGGCTACATGCAAAAAAGTGGGCTCAGATCTCTGCCTAACGCCATGCACAAAAGTAAGATAGAAATGGATTTATGATTTCAACATTAGACCAGAATCCATAATGTTTATTGAAGACAAAGTTGGCAAAACTCTCCACGATATTGAAGGTAGTGGTATCTTCAAAGATGTCACGCCACTGGCCGAGCAAGTGAAAACAGAGATAGACAAATGGGACTATCTTAAACTAAGAAGCTTCTGCACCTCAAAAGAAACAGTGACCAAAATACAAAGACAGCCTACAGAATGGGAAAGAATATTCACCAAATACACATCCGACAAGGGGTTGATATCAAGGATATACAAGGTACTGGTTAAACTACACAAGAAGAAATCACCCAACCCCATCAAAAAATGGGGCGAGGAGATGAACAGAAACTTTCGCAAAGAAGAAATCCGAATGGCAAAAAGGCACATGAGAAAATGCTCTACATCACTAATCATCAGAGAGATGCAGATCAAAACAACAATGAGATATCATTTCACACCACAGAGACTGGCCCACATACACAAGAACAAAAGCAACAGGTGCTGGCGCGGATGTGGCGAGAAAGGGACCCTCCTTCACTGCTGGTGGGAATGCAGGCTGGTCCAACCCTTTTGGAAAACAGTATGGACGATTCTCAAAAAATTAGATTTTGATCTCCCATTTGACCCAGCTATAGCACTCCTGGGAATATATCCCAGAGAAGCAAAAAGGTATAGTCGAAGTGACATCTGCAATTGTTTGTTCATTGCAGCACTCTTTACAATAGCCAGAATCTGGAAAAAACCTGACTGCCCGAGAACAGATGACTGGTTAAAGAAACTTTGGTACATTTACACAATGGAGTACTATGTAGCTGTTAGAAAAGATGAAGTTATGAAATTTACATACAAGTGGTACTACATGGAAAGTATCATGTTAAGCGGAATGAGTCAGAAAGAGCGGGATAGACACAGAACGATTGCATTCATCTGGGGAACATAAAGCAAACAAAACGGGAGACTAACACCCAGAAATGGCTCAGATTAGTACCAGGAATTTTGCTCCATGACTTGAAGGCCAGCCACATGTGCTAGGTGAAAAGGAAGCTCAGATAGAGAAGAGAGCACCAAATAAAGGGTGTTGTGAAGACCCTCCCAGGGTGGGAGAGACTTGCTAAAAGTAGTCTATAGACCAAACATGATTGCCACTCAATGCCTCTCTGGCAAAACACAGTACCCAAAAGAAGAGAGAGAGAACAAGGGGGAATGCCCTGCCACAGCAGCAGGGTGGGACGAGGGGGATGGGGGGTGGGTGGGATGCTAGGACCCGTGGTGGGGGAGGATGGGCACTGGTGGAGGGATGGGTACTTGATCATTGTATAACTGAAACCCAAGCACAAAAATTTATAAGTCTATAAATGTACTTCATGGTGTTTCACTAATTAAAAAAATGATAAAAAAATACAAAAGAAGTAAAAAATATATAAGAAAAATACAAAAAAAAGAGGGAATATGAAGATGACACGTGTGCTCAGGCACCATGTGTGCCTGGTAGCAACACATGGGCACAGGCAGCACATGGACTTGTTCAGAACATGTACACAAATATGAAAGCTTTATAAACTGTATGAAAGAAAGTTCTTATTATTATCTTTGATATTAGTATCAGGGTTAGCTCAGTTTCCACGTTTTAACATCTTCTTTGATTGTCAATCCTACATTTTTATCTCTTTTTATAACTCAGATTATATTTTTTGTCCTTGCCAATAATATATAACTTTTCTTGGTATTCTACTACCTTTTTAAATTTTTTTTCATTTTTTATAACTTTATTTATTGAATCACCGTGAGAGCAGTTACAAAGCTTTTGGGTCTAAGTCTCGGTCATACAATGAAACACCCGTACATTCACCAGTGCCCATTCTCCACCACCAAAAACCCCAGTATACCCCCATCCCACACCCTCCCCCTACCTGTGGGGCAGATGATTTCCACATTACTCTCTCTACTTTGATCACATTCAATATTTCGACACCAGACCCACCATTATTATTTGAGATTTTACCCCAGCACTCAGATCTGCTGAAAAGGCAACAATAGACAATTTGTGTTCTATTGCTGGTTATGAATAACATATGATGTCATGTGGCTGCAGTAGTGGCTGCGTGATTTTGAAATTCCGAAATATTAACACTTAAATCTGGAGGGATTTCTGCCAAAAGCCACTGGGTTTCGAGATTTGCTCTTGAGTCTCTGGGATCATGGCCGTTGAGCAGCTTGATCAGGAGCCAGAGAGGCCGTTCATGGGCGATGACTTGGAGTCTCGTTGGAGTGGGGAAGACAGGCCCGGCTCCACCCCCATCCTGTGAGGCCCAAAATGTCTCGTCACCGGGGGCCCAAACCTGACTGTCCAGTGACCTCTGGAGGATGGCGGCCACTGGGCCGCCAGGGGGAACAGGCCAAGGCACAAAACCTATTCCCACCTGGGTTGGCCCAGCGCCAGTAACCTACTGCAGGGAACTAGACACATTTCTGCCAAAACCAGCTGGGTTTCGAGATTTTTTTCTGAGCCTCTGGGATCATGGCCATTAAGCAGTTCAATCAGGAACCAGAGAGGCCTTGCCTCCAATTATATAGCTGAGCCGGAGGTGGTTTGTGGGTGTGTTTCCCACATACCTAACTTTTGGCTGTTTACTTTCTTGGTAAACTTTGCCCCAAGTTTTTGGGGTCTGGTCAAAGGCACAGCAGCAATTTTGGTGTATCTGGAAGTCTGAAGGCGCCATGAGGCTGCTGATGCACTTGCCTCACAGGTACAGATTGACCTGATGGCGGCACCATACCCCTTAAAATTTTTTTATTAGAGAAACACCATGAGGCACAGTTGTAGACTTACAAATTTTTGTGATTGGGTTTCAGTTATACAATGACCGAGTACACATTCCTCCACCTTTTATGACATCTTTCAGAATGTATAGGAATATTGTTTCACTAGGTGGATTGTGTACTCTCCCAAGGTGAGAGAAAAAGTGTCCATCCTTTTTCTCTTAAGCTCTTAAAATCAATACTTGAACTATAAAGACACACAACAAAAGAATATCCTAATGACTTTCTTCCATGATAAACAATAAATCTTGGGAATGTGAGTAGAAATCCTCTTATTGCTGTGTCTTTCTGTAAGAATAAATAGCTTTTTTAACAGAAATTTGCAGGACTATGCTTAGCAGCATTTTTCTGATATTAAAAACTATAGGGAAGTCCACAATGCATTGATAACAGCTCTAAGATGTATAGTTAATTCATTACCTATTACAGAGATAACACCATATTCATTAAATCAGGTCAGTCTCTTTTTAGGAGAGTTGAATTCCAAACACAGGATAATATCAAACTCCAATGGGAATTGAAATGTGGCATTAGGAATTAATGATTCAGTGCATAGTAGCCCTTGCATAATAATGTACCACAAGTTTTTGCCCGTTGTCATATTAGCAAAGTGATACGTAAGATTTGCCTGAGGAAAATGAAGATTACAAAAGGACAATTGAGATATTCTGGATGCATAGGTGTGGAAGAGATTGCACACTGGAAAAATAGTTCTATCCTTAGTCTGGGTTATACAAATGCTATAGACAGTCTATGAATTTTTAGCTATATTTGAGGGAACCTCACAAGTGGTGCTCAGGAGACACCTTCTGGTAATATTGGCCAGTGGTTCAGCGATAGGGCCAGAGAATGTGGTGCTGTTTCACCCTTGTGTTGACCATTATTATATAGGAGATTACATTTGTTTTAATTTTGTTTGGAGACTACACCCAGTAGTATTCTGTATTCTCCTGTTATGCAGTCAGAGATCACTATTGGCATTGTTTGAGGGACTCTATGTGACGTTGGTGATTGAACATGGGTCTGTTGGGTGCAAGGCAAGCACTTTACTCACTGATATTTCTATGGCCTCAGGATATTAAATTTTATTAAAAACTTTTGTCAAATTTGGTAACTAATTTATAGTGAAGAAAAAGTTCCTAAAAACTTTGGAGTAAGTTCCTAAGATGTGTCAGAGATGTTTTTATGTTAGTTTAATGCTACCTATCACATCAAATCTGTGGGAACACAAAGTAAATAAAAGTAGACTACTGTGTAATAGATGAGAATTCTAAAAACATTTGGTATTAATATTGAAAAAAACAGTGTCTAAAAGAGAGAGAAAGAAAGAGAGAAAGTGAGAGAGAAGCACTTGCCATAGAGGCAGTCAAGAGGTGGGGGGTGGGGGGTGATGGGAAGGAACCTGGGAACACTGGTGCTGGGAAATATACACTGGTGGAGGGATGGGTGTTGGAATACTGTATGACTGAAATACAATCATGACCAGTTTTGTAAATAAATAAATTAAAATTATTAATATTTTAGAACTCTGAAAACCTGGTTCCAAACTTTCATTTTAAGCAAAAAAATTGATTGAAAACAAAAGAAAGCTTGTGCAAGGAATAAGCCTACATCATATTCCCTTTTAATTTCTCATCAGTTATATTTTTAGCAAGAGCTCAAATTTTGGGGACACATTTATTCCCCCCTCTCGGAGAACCCGTCAAGCTACTGATAGTATCTCGCCCTCATGGCAAAGCCTGGCAAGCTACCCGTGACATATTCGATATGCCAAACCACAGTAAAAAGTCTCACAATGTTACTGGGCCCACTAGAGCAAATCAATAAACAACGGTAGGACAGTAACAGTGACACATTCCATTCTAAATAGAATAATCACATTTTATTCATTAAAGTAAAACAAACTCCATGTTAAGTGCTCAAGGGTTCTTGTTTACTCTTCTGTTTCTTACTTTCTATTCTACCATGATTTTCTACCTACCTAACTTTCAAACATTTAAATATTTTTTTCCTTTTTTTTTTACATATGTAGTACCTTTACCAAACACACAAGCAAAATTGATCGGACATGAAGAAAGGAAAATTATGTAGTAATGGAGAAAAATAAAAAAAAGATGAGTGTGGTTGTATACAACTTATGTTTAAACAGTGATTTTTAGCATCCTGTAAAGAAACCGTAATTGAAATCAAACCATGGTCAGGAGACAGGATTGATAGGGACAGTAAGATAATGATAGAGAGAAGTGGATGCAAGAGGTCATTGTGCATGAAGCTTTGTGATTAACATCATTGTAAATCAGGGTGCCTCAAATAAAAATTTTAAAAAAGAGTAGCTGCCAATTGATAATGTTTTAGCACCAATAGGAAATAATGAAAACAAGATGTTTGCGTTTGTCTTATCTAGTTAAGGATTTCCTTTGTTGCTCTTCTGTAAGGATGAGGCTATGCCACCACCTTCTTTGAGTCTATCAGATTTCTTAGAAGTTGTATTTCTTTCCTGCAATTTAACAAATTGGCATCCTGACATAGATAACTTTGTTGGTTAATTGGTATAAGTCTATCACCCAAAAAAATCTGCTCACACCTGACTGAATAGGGAAAGTGTTTTTATTAATTCAAAATCATTTCATGTATACATCCGTATATCCTGAAATCCACAACAACATTGGTTTGAGGGATATAAACAACCTTGTTTTTGTATTTTAGGGAAACTTATGCACTATACACTTCCCTTCTCTCTCCATATCTATATTATACAAATTCATATATATTATACAAATGCATATACATTCTGGGACTACAATTTTTATCATAACCCACATATGGTTGGAGAAATGGCTTTATAGCTGAATAGTGAAATATAGTTTTGCATTGATAACTCTATGTAAAACAACTTAATCCTTAGCACTTAGCCCTAAACATAATAGAAAGTAGCACTGTAGCACTGTCCTCCCGTTGTTCATCGATTTGCTTGAGCGGGCCCAGTAATGGTCTGCATTGTGAGACTTGTTTGTTACTGTATTTGGCATATCGAATAGGTCACGAGTAGCTTGCCAGGCTTTGCTGTGCGGGCGAAATACTCTCGGTAGCTTGCCAGGGTCTACAAGAGGGGCGGAGGAATTGAACCCGGGTGGACCGAGTCGGCTGTGTGCAAGGCAAACACCCTACCCACTGTGATATCAGCCCAATGAAAGTAACAGCTATTGAAAAAAGCCTCAATGGTGTTTTAACAGAGATATTTCATAAAGACCAATCATGTATATTTTGTTCTTTTCAGAATTCATATTGAGCCTTGATGAGGCATTGCAAAGTAATAGTAACCAGAGGGATCAATACTACCAACAGAGGGGCTGGAGAGATAGCACAGCAGGTAGGACGTTTGCCTTGCACTTGGCTGACCCGGGTTCGATTCCCAGCATCCCATATGGTCCCTGAGCACCGCCAGGAGTAATTCCTGAGTGCAGAGCCAGGAGGAACTCCTGTGCATCGCCAGGTGTGACCCAAAAACCAAAAAAAAAATACTACCAACAGATCCTGAGAATAGGACAATGGTTAAGGTGAAGCCCCTGATTTATAAGCATAATATTGGGAGCAGAAAGTAAATGGCTCTCTCTCAATATCTGTATTACAATTCATAGTTCCCAAAATGTGGGAGAGGGAGGAAGAGAGAGAGAGGGAGAGAGAGAGATAGAAACAGACAGAAAGAGAGAGACAGAAAGAGAGAGATACAGAGAGAAAATGCCTGCCTTATACTGCCTTCTAGGAAGGCTGGGGATAGGAGGTGGTGGCAGGTATACTGGGGACATTGGTGGTGGGAAAGGTACACTAGTGGAGGTGTTGGAACATTATATGACTGAAACCTGATCATGAAAATTTTGTAACTGTGTATCTCACAGTGATTCAATAAAAAGTTAGAAAGAAATTAGTCCTGATCTCTCAAGGTGGAAGAAATTATGTTACACCTTTTATTCTCCTGGAAGACTTCATTTCTAAATATTTATTTATTTTTCATTTAATCACAGTGAGATACACAGTTTCAAAGTTATTTGTGTTGGGTTTCAGTCATACACTGTTCCAACACCCATTCCTTCACCAATCTGGAACATACTATAAACAAAACCCTTTGGATGATGGTTTGTATTTTCAATGGTACTTTAAAACGTACCATTCTAATAAAACCAAAAAATAAGCTCATTTTACAATTTATGCATGTTACCATTTAAAAATACTAATACTCAGTAACTTTTATTTTTTAAGGGAACACAGAGTCTATTAAAAGGCACAGCAAGAATAAATGCCAGTTAAACAGGTTTTTTTTAATTCTCATTGAAATTAATGCAGCAAGGAAGTTTAGAGCAGAGCAACAAGTTAGATTGCAGATTTAAAACTCTCAAATTTACAAAGTTCATGTTGAAGCAAAAAATCTCCATGTTTATTTATGTTAAATAATATTTATTGAATACTCATAATCTGTATGAGGTACTGTAGTAGTTATTTTTGGCAAGGGATTTTTAAAAGAAATAAACCAATCTTTCCTCATGACTCTCAGAATCTGTTGAGAAGAATAATCCTATTTCATGACTTCTAATTATCAATACTCTCTTCTTCCTCATAACAAAGTATAGGCAGTGCACAAGTTTTAGTTCTTAGCCATCTCATATTCCAAGAACCTTTAAACATTTTTCTAAGCTCAGCAACTCTAATGAGATTTAACTTTGACCTTCATTTCTTGTTCATCACTCACATTTAGATATATTATTTCCATACATCAGACATTTCTTCTTGAAATTATTATGATTGCCTTGATTTCAACAGATCAAAAACAGAATTATCATACCCCAGATTTCCTACTTACTTTCAGAGTTATCTATTTTTATTAATATTAGTGGTGCTATCTTCAAATCTCACAGGTTCAAATTTCAGACATCTCTGACACTTCTTTCTCTCATGCTGTCTCTAGTAACTCTTCATTTCCATCTTTTATTCCTGTTTAATGTCTCTTGTGTTCCTCTCTGTCCCAATTATAGTTCCACCAACCTAGTCTAGATCCTAAATAGTCTTCTACTATTTAAGTGTTCTGTCTCTTTTATGGTCAAGTCTTGTGATACTCTGCCAGATTCATAAACTCAAAATGTTTTTCATTACCTCCTCTGTATTCAAAATGTTATCATATTATTTACCATTTAAAATGCCTGAAATTAATGTCTTACTAAACTGACCTTGATTTCTGTCCAAAATTATTTTATCACTATTCATCTCAGTCTCTTTAGCCTATTCAAATCAATCTCCTTTGTGTACCCTACAGGTGCCAAACTTACCCTGACAATATATTTCTGACATCATTTATGTGATTATAATTGAATTCATACAATATTGACTTTATTGGAAAGATGCTCTGGGGGAGTGGATTTTTTATATGTTTCCTCTTGATCCCCTAGCATAAGCAATGAACAATTTTGTTGACTGACTGATTAGATTATCAAATAACTGAACAATAAATAAAGCAGAAAAATACATATCAGAAACCTAATTTTGAAACTAACAAATAAGACTAATTATCTTTACCAAAATTTGCCATTAGTAGATTTTTGATACATAGTAAACATCTTACCTGCTAACTTCCAGGATGATAATTTAAGGCTATTTTATGTTCACTCTCAGAAGCAAGCTTCAGAAATCTTCGTTGAATCCAACTGACTTGTCCTTTAAAGAGCTAAACTTCACTGATCATCTGCACGTGAATCTCAATTCCCAGGAGGTACTCCTCTCACAGGGAGTTCCAAAAGTGTACTCCTTTCACAGGGTGCACATTCCTTAGACCAGCTTATTTGAAAAGATAAGTTGGTTGCTGTTTTCAAGAGAGAAGACAGGACACATATGCTGGCCAAGGCATACAGATTGATTCTTCCTCTTTTGGATTCGTCCTCAAGCTATTTATACCACGCCTCAGTTTGGTTTTTCTGGTGCAAAGTGGAGGAGGGGGGAGCAGAGGCAGGAAAGAAGAATAGAAACTGGAGACTTGCACATTGTTGCGTATATAAATAAGCTTTTTATTCTTAGCTCCAGTAACAGAATCCTCAGGAAATTACACAGCTGCTCTCAGATGGATGACAGGAAGGAATATATACTTTGTTCATCAAGATTCTCCCCTAATCTCATGACTTTGGAGAGTTTAGACTACTTGTAGACAGAGAAAGATAAATTTTACTGGTGAATACTAATCTTACTCACTCACATTATGTGAAGTTTGATGGTAGGCAGGATAAACTTCATATCTCTCTCTGTTTCTGTCTCTCTCTACTTTATGACATTATGGCATTTCTGGTTGCATAAACATTTTAAAAAGCTTTTTTTTCCTGGTGCCTTATGCTTGGAAGACAATTATCTTATTTAGTCTGAGTTTCCTGAATTCCCTACAACATTACATACCATCACTTAATTAAATTTTTCTCTGTTAAAATAAGTAGATTATGGAATGACTGAACTCAACTGAACTCACTGCTAGTGTTCATGTACAGGAATGTGGATGCCATTTATAAATAAAACGTTTTTGACCTTTGGCTAGGTTTTGGGATAGATATGGAACTTATTGGATACTGGAAAATAGGGATATTACAACATGCTTTGTTTTGATTGGAGTCGGGGGTAGTATTAGTATGTTAATATGAGTTTATGGATAAGACCCTAATGCGATTTGTCTGTATAAGTTACATTGAGTCATATTAAGAAAGCCAATATGATCTCATATATGGTAATTTTAATACTTTTCAAACTTGGTCCTAAAACTAAATAGATGTATTCAGTAAAATCTGAATCCAGCAGTAGTCTCTGGCCTGCTAACTATTGCAAGAACAAAGCCAATTACTCCAACTATACATCGTAGATAATGAGAATATTTTTACAACAAACCTGGAGTCACGACTCTAGGCCTCTGAAAATTTTACTATTTTAAAAGATTTTTGGTTTTGACCAGTGGTTGGGCATAAAACTCTAACCATATTAAAGTGGAAGATAATATTGTATTCAAGTTCAGATTTTAATCTGAAGTTTCATTAACTAAACAACAGTATAAATATAAATTCTTGAACTGAGTTTGTATCTATTGAGATGTAGGAGAAAGTACATGGGGGGCAGAGGGAGAATTAGTCATTTTCCCTCCAATATGGATGGCTATAGTCATCTTGAGCTTGGTGGAACTTAGTTCATTCTTAAATAAGGAAGGAAAGAGAAAGGAACTATATATTTGAATTTCAACAGTAACCCTAGCAACTATGGCAAAAGAGGGTATGCCCTGTTGTGTTTTTTTTGTACTCCCCTACTTGTTTTCTTCTTTAACTGCTTTATGCTGTGATGGAAGTGACACTGCTCCATTCAGCCTCAATTAAGTGTATGGTTTATATAAAAAATAAATTTACAAATTTTATTTTCTATAGGTAAGGTAAAGGAAAAGGCCCTCCTGTTGATCATCGATTTGCTCGAGCGGGCCCAGTAACGTCTCCATTGGAGACTTTGTTGTTACTGTGTTTGGCATATAGAATACGTCACGGGGAGCTTGCCAGGCTCTGCTGTGCAGGCGAGATACTCTCGGTAGCTTGCCGGGCTCTCCGAGAGGGGCGGAGGAATCGAACTCGGGTCGGCCATGTTGGCTGCGTGCAAGGCAAACGCCCTACCGCTGTGCTATCGCTCCAGCCCCCAGTTTTCTATAACTGACAGCAATTTACTTACCTGCTTTCCTCATCTATTTATGTTTTCTCTTCCTTTTTTCCTATCGTTATTATAAACCTTTTTTAGTGGAACACCATGAACTACAGTTGTAGACTTACAAACTTTCATGCTTGGGTATCATTTATACAATTATCAAGTACCCATCCCTCCACCAGTGCCCATTCTCTACCACCAATGATCCCAGTAGCCCTCCCACCCTCCCACTCCATCCCCCCATCCTGTCCCACCTCTGTGCAGGGCATTCCCTTTTGATCTCTCTTTCCTTTAGGGTGTTGTGTATCAAACACCTATCTTTATGTTTTTCATCACTTCAGGAAATGGTGACATGCCAATACTTATATCTCTCTCTCTTGGATCTTCATTCTTTCTATTTTCCCAGACCTGTTAAAGTTATTACTTTGTTGCTGGGATTAGAACAAGGTGAGAAGAGAGAATAACATGTGGTTCAATTAGGGGTATGCCTTATTTAAATAGGTCTTGGGCAACAGGTTAACTAATTTTTAGTTAGTATTCACAAATTAACATAAAAACAGGATTCATAATTTTCATAGTTTTCAGCTGAATAGGGGGTCTTGAAAAATATTGTGCTTAGACTTTTTATTAAACTGAATTGCTGATAGTATGACAGACCTCGTTAATCATCATATTTTCAAATGTTGGCTTATTTTATTAGACTTGTCAAGTGTAATATATTTAATAGTTCAACACTCATATTACAAAAGAGGAAACAGGGACAAGAAAGAAGGAAGCGTTTCAATTATTTTATTATTCTTACCACTCAGATGTTCGCTTGTGGTTGCCTGAGGCATGTGCCAAGCCACGTTGGCGAATAAGTTCAAGAGTGTTCGAAGAAAGGCGTTTTTTTGTGGTTATCTCTTTCTTGGCATTCCTCGCACAATCATGGAGGTGCTGAATCATTTGATCCTATTCCTCATCAATGTTGTCAATGACGGCATCTTCCCATGTTGCCACAACAGAGCCAAAAAACTCCCAGTTGGTGGTCGTTCTGGGAGTTCTCTTCTTAAACTTTGCATTCTTTTCTCCCCGTTCTGTGAGGTAGAATTTTGCACGAAGGAGACAGTGGTACGATCCCGTTTGGAATTTTGGGACAACAGCAACATCAGTTAGGCAAAATTACCGATTGAATAAGATGTGGTCTATTTTGTTGTGGAACCGTCCACCAGGAGACTCCCATGTCCAACATTTAGATTCAGACTTTTGGGACTGTGAGTTACCATGGAAGGTCTTGGTTGACATGAACTCAGACAGTCTGTCACCATGTTGGTTCCATTCTAGGCCATGGGTCCCGATGTGGAGTTCATAGGCTGATCTTCCTGGTCCTATATTGGTATTAAAATCACCGACAATGATCTTGTAGAAGGTGTGATCTTCTTTATAGAACTTCTCCAGCTCCATGTAGAACTTCTCAATTTCTCTTTCACCATAATTGGATGTTGGTGCATAGACAACAAAGATAGAAACTGCCGGCAGTGAGCCACATCTATTCAAGTGTAATCGTCCGATTCGGGTTGTTAGGCATTCGAATGAATCAATGCTCATGGCTAAGTTCGTGTTGACAAGGATACCAACACCACCGACGCCTCTTTTGCCACATGTTCCAAGGAACAGTTCTTCTCCAGTGTCGAAAACAGTGTGATGTGATCGATGTCTTCTTGTTTCATCAAGGATGACCTCAAAGACAAGAGAACAGCTGTTCTGGTAGATGCGGCAGAGGCCAGGAAAAGCATTCGTAATGCCCGCCTGTCCTTCACCAACTTCAAGACCAAGATGACTGCCCTCCGACATCCTGATGGATCTATCACATTTTCCAGAAGGGCAATGGAGAAGATTATTCTTAACTTTTACTCAGATCTCTTTAATAGCCACGTCGACTTGCCCACATACAACATTCCGCACTATGGATGTATCGTTCCCAATGTTCTCCCTTCCGAAATTCAACACACCATCTCGTCGGTAAAGAAACAAAGAGCACCTGGCCCAGACAAGATCAGACCTGAACACCTGAAGAACTTACCATCAATACTCATCAATACACTGGCTCGGCTCTTCACATGCTACCTGTCTGAATGCAAGGTTCCATCCCAATGGAAAACCAGCAAGACTATACTATTATACAAGAAGGGAGACATCCATGACATTGGCAACTCTCACCCAATCTGCCTATTGTCTGTCATCTACAAACTGTTCACTGGAATCATCCTGAATAGGATTAGCAGAACACTAGATGAAGGACAACCATGTGAACAAGCCATGTTCCAAAAAGGATTCAGTACCATCGACCATATCCACACAATTACTAAGCTCATTGAGTTTCTCAGGAGTTCAAGATGCCGCTCCGTCTGACTTTCATTGATTTAAAGAAGGCCTTTGATTCTGTTGAGACGGAAGCAGTCATAGAAGCCCTAGCCAATCAGGGCATACAAATTCAATACATCAGGATCCTCCGTGAGCTCTATTACGGATTCACTACCAGGATCTCACCATTCTACAAAGAAATAATCATCCATGTCAAGAGAGGGGTTCAGCAAGGTGATACCATTTTACCGAAACTCTTCAGTGCCACCCTCGAGAACATCATGCGACGACTGGAATGGGAAGAAATGGGAGTGAAGATAGATGGTCGGCAACTACACCACCTCCGCTTTGCTGATGACATCGTTCTGATAACACCAAACATCAGCCAAGCGGCACAAATGCTGGCCGACTTCTACCGTGAGTGTGGAAAGGTCGGACTACAGCTGAATCTTACGAAGACAATGTTTATGAGAAACAGCCTCGTTCCTGATGCCCCATTCGCTCTCAACAGAATAACCATCTCTGAATGCAACAACTATGTGTACCTAGGTTGAGAAGTCAACATGACAAATGACCTGGCACCCAAGCCGCGCAGGAGGAAGAGAGCAGCTTGGAACATCTTCAAGAGCGTCGAAGAAATAGCTAAGAGGACGAAGAACCTCTGGCTCCGGGCACATCTCTTTGATTCCACTGTTCTTCCTGCATTAACATATGCCTCAGAGACCTGGGCCCTACCCAAACACGATGAGAATGCTATTTGGGTCTCCCAAAGAGGAATTGAAAGAGCTATGCTTGGAATATCACGTTTCACTCAAATGAGAGAAAGAATTCAGAGTTTCAACCTCAGTCGATGGTCAAGAATTAGGGACGCTGTCTCGTTTGCCAAGGCATCAAAAATCAGATGGGCTGGTCACGTAATGCGATTTATTTATTTATTTATTTATTTTAATATAATTTATTTATTTATTGGATCACTGTGGGAAAAGTTACAGAGCTTTCGGGTTTAGGTCTCAGTCATGTAGATACCAAACACATTTCCCTTTACCAATACTCATTTTTAACCCCGAACCCCAATAGACCCCCACCTCCCACCCCTCCCAATTCTTGTGAGGCAGATGAGTTCTAGTTAATACTCTATCTACTTTGACTAGATAGATTATTTCGATAGAAGATGAACAATTACTGTTTAGAGTTTACGACCCACCCCCCACAATCAGACATGCTGAAACAGCGTTGTGAAATGATTTGGTTTCTACAACTTGGTTTAAGAATAAAATGCTGGTTTTGAATTTCTGCTATTTTACTTATTGACCCTGGAAGAATTTCTATTAAAAGTTAGCTAGTTAAGAGATTGGTTTCTGTGCCCTGGAGTCGTGGCCGTGCTGGAGAGCCGCTCGTGGGGGGCAGCTGGCGACCTCGGTGGGGCGTGGGGGACGGCCCACAAAGCCCCCCTTCCCATGAGGTCCCTGCCGCTCCCGCCAGCCCCGGCTCAAACCTGCTTTCCACAAGGCTCCCGTGCGGCCGCCATCTTTCTTTCCAGAGAGGAGCGGGCGGGCTGGTCAACGCCCTTTCCCCTCCGGGCAGGCTTGGTGGCGCGCGGTTTAACACAAGTCCATTTGCTTTTCTGCTCCAAGCGGCTGGTTCTCTGTGCTAAGTCCTTGTGCCTCCGGGGGCCGTGGCCATGCCGGAGAGCCGCTCGTGGGGGGCAGCTGGCGACCTCGGTGGGGCGTGGGGGACGGCCCACAAAGCCCCCCTTCCCATGAGGTCCCTGCCGCTCCCGCCAGCCCCGGCTCAAACCTGCTTTCCACAAGGCTCCCGTGCGGCCGCCATCTTTCTTTCCAGAGAGGAGCGGGCGACGTAATGCGATTTAAAAACGACTGCTGGACTAGAGCTGTTACCGACTGGATTCCATAGGATGTCAAAAGACTGCGTGGCCGCCCACTTACCAGATGGTCAGACTTCTTCGTCAAGATCATGAACGATTGGTTTGAGGCTCTTTGTGTTCCTAGAGCGAACAGACGCCATTGGACTACAGTAGCACGCGACAGGGACAAATGGAGACGTTACTGGTGCCCGCATGAGCAAATCGACGATTAATGGGAAGTTCAGTGATCAATTGATTCTTACCACAAAATAGGAGTATCTTTTCTCTCTAGAACTGACATTATTCCATATTAATACAAGTGAAACTTTGGAAAAGTGGATAAAATGTTACTGTACTTTAGCCACATCTATGCACATATGCATAGTAATTCACAGAGAATGGCACAATCTTTCAGTTTCAGCATATAGAAATTTAGAAACAAGGATCAATTTCTCTGGAACTGTGGAATTTTACCCTTGCCACTTTTATTCTTCCTGATCTAAGTTTACCACATGGATATAAAGCAAGAGTATAAAATATAGGTTACCATTTCTGGTAAAGCCAGAGTATGATACTTGACCACATTGGATGAGTTTGAATTAGCCTTGTGGACAGGATAGCATGTATCTCTTAGGAGAAATAGAGATAGTATAGATTATTTAAGTCAAGATCCCTGCATTTTTCTGTTCTGTGCACTGTGATACTTACTAGCTACATTTGGTGATTTAAATTTAATATAAATTAATTAAATAAATGAATTTTTTTGTCCTGAAACTCTGGCTACGTTTCAGAGAGCGACATATAGATAATGCTATTACAATGAACTGCATGGATTCCATATACATTCAATAATTAATTCCAGGTTAAGATCAGAAAACAACAATAATAAAATGTCACATAATTAAGTGCTAAAATAGGAGATAGATCCCAGATGTTAGGAATCCCAGTTAAGGGTAAGAATATTCATTTAACTCCCTTTTAATTTATTTTTAAGTGTGAAGCTATAGACAAGATTGAGGCACACTAATTGTGTGTGACTTCATACATGGACTTTGAGATTTTGGGAGGAGGGCATTTAATATGGATGAGGATCCTCCTTTGCATGGATTTGTAAAATTTTTACTTTTTCTTGACAGCAATAAAAGTGAATATATAACTCCATTTTTGATGAAAAGAAAAAAATGGTAAACAAACATACAGTAATAATGTTAAAGTCTAGCTTTACTTCCTCCTACTTAGTTTTTGCTCCTGAGTTGAGTGGGGCATGAATTGCAAATGAAAATGGATCCGAGGAGCTGGAGCAATAGCACAGCGGATAGGGTGTTTGACTTGCATGCGGCCGACCAGGGTTCAATTCCCAGCATCCCATATGGTCCCCGGAGCACCACCAGGAGTGATTCCTGAGTGCAAAGCCAGGAGTAACCCCTGAGAGTCGCAGGGTGTGACCCAAAAAGCAAAAAAAAAATGGATCTGAAAGTTTGAGTATTTGCTGTTTGTGCATGGTTAGGAAACTGCTAAAAGCATGCAAAGTTAGGAACTGCGATAGGTTGTACATGCTTCAATCCCTTAGCATTTGCTTTAAGAGATGATTTTTTAAAATTGTTTCTTGTGTTTGAGCCACACCTCGCGATGCTCAGGGGTTATTCCTAGTTCCTGCACTCAGGAGTTACTTCTTGTGGTGCTTAGGGGACCATTCGGTATGCTGGGGACTGAATCCAGGTCAACTGTGAGCAAAGCAAATGCACTACCCACTGTACTATCGCTCTGGTCCCTCAGCCAAGAGATGGTCTTTATTGAAGAAATGATTTAAGTGCTTCCAGTGAGTACTAAACCTTCACTTTATTAGAGTTAATGCCTACAACTTAAAATATGTCCCGAACATTTTTCCTAAGAAAAATTAAGTAGAATTAAGGGAAATTATTACTATAAATTCCTGGTGAAGATGCTGCTATAATCAGAGACTAAGAGTTATTTTAGGAGTATCTGATAATCCCATTATAACTAATCAGAGTTTCCCCTACTCTAAACTCACTAGCATAAACCTAAAAATAATTATAACTGCAGATCATATATCTCATGGGAGTTCTTGTTCAGATGCTTTTAAAATTTATAGACACCAAGGAGAGTGGCCTAAGTACTAACTTGATAGTGACATCATCTACAATGGTTTAAGAGTTTTAATATCCTTCTAAAGAGTAAAGGTAAAGGTAAAGGCCCTCCCGTTGTTCGTCGATTTGCTCAAGCGGGCCCAGTAACGTCTCCATTGGAGACTTTGTTGTTACTGTGTTTGGCATATCGAATACGTCAAGGGGAGCTTGCCAGGCTCTGCCGAGCGGGCGAGACACTCTCAGTAGCTTGCTGGGCTCTCCGAGAGGGGCGGAGGAATCGAACTCGCGTCGGCCATGTTGGCTGCATGCAAGGCAAACGCCCTACCGCTGTGCTATCGCTCCAGCCCTTTTAAAGAGTAGTCACAATAATATCATCTCTTATTATTTCATGGCATTTGAAAATAAATCTTTAAAAAAGAGACCCAAAAGAGATTTATAATCTATAAACTATTAAGTTGATGCAATTATTTAATTGCTTCTAAATTATTTTGAACAGTAAGTTAGATAGCTTTGAAATAATTGAGGACTCTGTAGGATTATAGAACCCAATATTTTAAAATTACCTAGCTGAAAAGGCTCTAATTTTAATCTGACACTAGATTTTCTACAATGTTAGCATATTACAGATTTATTTGAATGAATTTGTTTTATGTATGGGTTATTGGTATGTGTTTTGTGAAATTTCGTTAGCTATTGAAATTATCTGAAGATAAAGTGAAATAGTTAAATTGACTTGAAAACTATTTTTAGGGAAAGAAGTTATTTCTTGCTCTTTATTAGACATGGAATAGAGTAAATTTCTTGAGTTTTCTGAGCCTCAGTTTTAAATTTGTAATAAACAATAGCAGTTTGTTAATATCTGTTATTCTGTAATTTCACTGGGAATAAGAGTGAATATTCCATATTATAGTGCTTCTAAACTATAAATAGCCATACACAAAACTTCATAGTTATTTCCTGATTTAAGGGGAAATCCCCTAAGGGTACACTCATAAATTATATTTTGGCATAATTTTTTTTATCTTAGTCAGGGCCAAACAACTTTCTAGCCAAGAAAGGAAATGGATGTTAACACTGATTTGGGGGCCTATCCCTCCTTTAAACTAGATTCATTTCTCTTACTAAGAAAACCCCATTTTCAAAAGTAAAGCAGAAATCAGCCTTGGAAAATTTTTGAAACAGATTAAGCATGTTTTCAATGACTCAGATTTTTATTTATTTATTTCAGGAGTTCCCTCCCTAGAGAGTAGAGAGTTGATAGCAAAAAGTGTATTCTGAAAAGTTACATGTCTTTGTGCTTAATAAAATAAACACTGAAGGTACAGAGACCGAGGCTAAAACTTGATTCCACAATTTGCCAGTTGTATTCTTGGACATATCATTTAAAAAAATTTATATGTTTTCTTATCTTTACACTTATTTAATTTTTTAAAAAATTTTTTTATTTTTTATTTTTTTATTTTTATTTTTTTGGAGTCCAGCCACACATGCTAGGGGAAAAGGCAGCTCAGAGAGAGAAGGGAGTACCAAATAAAGGGTGTTGGGAGGATCTTTCCAGGATGGGAGAAGCATGCTGAAAGTGACTATAGACTGAACATGATTGCCACTCAATGCCTCTTTTGCAAACCACAACACCCAAAAGGAGAGAGAGAACAGAGGGGAATGCCCTGTCACAAAGGCAGGGTGGGATGGGGGGATGGGGGGTGGGAGGGATACTGGGATCCGGGGTGGTGGGAAATGGCACTGGTGGAGGGATGGGTATTTGATCATTGTATAATTAAAACCCAAGCACAAAATTTGTAGATCTACAACTGTACCTCATGTGTCTCGCTAATAAAAATTTAAAAAATAAATAAATAAAAATTTTATTTTAAGAGCTGGAGCAATAGTACAGCTGGTAGGGAGTTTTTCTTGCACGCGGCTGACCTGGGTTGGATTCCCAGCATATCAGATCAGCTTCCAAGCCATGGAGCGATCCTCCTGGCCCTTATCTCTACTATTCTTAGGAGTTAAAAAATATTAAATTATGAAATTTGCATGTAAGTGGATAGACATGGAGAGTATCATGCTAAGTGAAATGATTCAGAAAGAGAGGGACAGACATAGAAGGACTTCACTCACCCGTGGAATATAAAGTAACATAATAGGAGACTAACACCTAAGGATAGTAGAGCTAAGGGCCAGGAAATAATAAAACTTAGAGCAGAAATCATTGACATGGAAACCCAAAAAAAGAATCTGAAAGGTCAATGAAACCAAGAGCTGGTTCTTTGAGAAAATAAACAAGACTGATAAACCAGTAGCAATACAGAGAGAGAGAGAGAGAGAGAGAGAGAGAGAGAGAGAGAGAGAGAGAGAGAGAGAGAGAAAGAGAGAGAGAACCCTAATAAACCGAATCAGAAATGAAAAAGGGGACATCAAAACAGAAACCAATGAAATTCAAAAGATCATCAGAGACTACTTTGAGAGTTTGTATGCCATGAAACAAGAGAACCTAGGAGACAAGGATAAATTCCTGGATTCCTATAATCTCCCAAGATTGAACCAAGAAGACTTGGGGTACCTGATAGACGCATTCATGGGGTTTTGTGGCATCTTTTTGTAGGGGTTGGTTATGTTTATAAGTATTTTTCTTCTTCTCTTAGAGGAGCCCCTTTATTTTATTTTATTTTTTAATTTATTTATTGAATCACTATGTGAAAAGTTACAAAGCTTTCAGGATTAAGTCTCGGTCATACAATAATCAAAAACTCGTCCCCTCACCAGTAATTTTTTTTCATCACCAAGAACCCAAATATACCCCCCTTCCACCCCTCCCGATGCCTGTGAGTCAGATGATTTCTATTTAACTCTCTCTCAACTTTGAATACATGCATTATTTTGACAAAAGATACACCATTATTGTTTGGAATTTCCCCCCAACAATCAGAACTGCTGAAAAGGCATTGTGAAATAATTTGTTTTCTATTGCTGGTTATGAAAACCATTCGATGTCGCGTGGCCACTATCACGGCTGCACGATTTTAGATTTCTGATATTTCATTAATTAAATCTGGGGGGATTTCTACCAAGAGCCGGATAATTACAAGGTTGGTTTCTGTGTGTCTGGTGCCATGGCCGTGCCAGAGAGCTGCACTTTGGGGCGGGGGGGGGGAACTCATGGCCTCAGTTGGGCGTGACGGATGAGCCGGTTCCATCCCTCTTCCCATGAGGCTGCAGTTGCCCTATCACCACCGGCTCATACCTGGTTTTACAGTAAGCTCTGAGGCGGTAGCCACTGTGCTGCCGGCAGGAGTGGGGGAGGCAGAAGAGACAAACACCCTTTTCCTCCTGGGGGGTGGGGCATGGTGCCGGAGTTAAATGCATAGTCCATTCACATTTCTGCCACAAGCTGCTGGGCTCTGCATTAGTTCTATGTGCCTCTGATGCCATGGTTGTGCTAGAGAGCCGCTTGTGGGGGGCAATTCCACAGGAGCTCCTTTAATCCTTCTTTTAGATTTGGTTTTGAGTCTATGAAGTTCCTGAGCTGTTGTTTATTTACAAAATGGTGTATCATTTCATTGAGTGTGAGTGAGAGTTTAGCTGGATAAAGTATTCTTGATGAGGCGTTCATTTCATTGAGTTTTTTCACTATATCCCACCATTGTCTTCAGGCTTGGACGGTTTCCACTGATAGGTCTGCTGTGAATCTAAGGGGTGCTCCTTTGTATGTAATTTCCTTCTTTGACCTTGCTGCTTGCAGTATTGTGTCTCTATCCACAGTATCCATCATTCTGACTATGATATTCCCTGGAGTGTTTTTATTAGGGTCTCTTTTAGCTGACACCCTTCTGGCTCCTTGGATCTGGATGTCTGCATTCTTTAACTCTGGGAACTTTTCATCAAGGATTTCTTTGACTGCGGCTTTTTCATTGGGGTTGCCTCCCTGTCCTTCTGGTACTCCGATGATTCTAATGTTATTCCTCTTGATGTCATCGTCTAGGTCTCTGATTCTCCTTAGAGTTATTTTCAGGTCTTTTCCCATTGTTGTTCCCTATGCGATTTCTGTTGCTCATCTTCAAGATCACTGATCCTGCCTTCAGCTGTATTTATTCATTGTACTGGTGAGGGCACCCACTGAGTTTTTAATTTCGTTTACCGAATCCTTTATTTGTGACACTTATTTTTGTAGCATTTTTATTTCTTCTCTCATTTCTTCCTGTATTTTCTTGACTATCCATTCTACTGTTTCTTTCATTTTTTCTTTTAATTTTCTGGATGTCTCCACCATTGATTTTTTGAGTAGTTCCTTGAACATCCTCCGCATTTCATCTCGGAATTCTTTATCGGAGAGAGCATATTTGTGGATCACCCCGGTTGAGGATTTGGGACTCTTTTCTTTGTCTCTACTTGTAATTGGGATTTGCGCTGTTTCTTCATGCTGTTTTGGTTGTCTAGAGGTAAAACCTTAGAATTGACTAGCCCTGCTTCCTCTTTTCGTGGGCAAAGATTCTGGATAAGGTCACTCAATGGTGGTCACCCTTCTCCCTTTCTAGAATCTGTTCTTCCTCTCAGGCATTATTCTTTGGCTCATGATGGGCATCTAGTGAAGCATTGGAAGAGGTGATCTTTAATTAATTAAGAGGCTTGTACAGAATCTTGCATATTGGTCTTTTGTTAGAATTGGAGTAGGCCAGTAGATTATTGTTGTATTGAAGTGAGGCGGCCAGAATTTTTTTCACAGAATTTGTTGATAAAGACTGGGATGTGAGTTGAGAGTGCTGAGAGCTCGAAATGTAACTGTTGCTGGCCTGCCTCAGAGAAGGCCACTCCCAATTTTGGTGAGGCCACGTCCCCTACATGGAGGCCATGCTATCAGCCAGTCCCAGGGATGCACTGACCTAGGAACCTGCAAAGGAGGGCGGGGCCCTGACAAGGTGGGTGGGAGGTCAGGCAGAACTCCAGCAGGTGTTCTCTCAAGTCTCCTCAGGCTGCCCAGCTGTGGGAGAACGGCATCGAAAGAAAAGGGGCACACACATGGAGTGTGGGAAAGGAACGCTCTTGCTAGGTCCCCAATGAACCTGCAAGGTGCAAATGTCTTTTCGACTGTACTTTTTGGCCTCTCTGGGATATATTCCCAGGAGTGATATTGCTGGGTCAACTGGGAGCTCAATTTCTAATTTTTTGAGGATCGTCCATACTGTTTTCCAAAAGAGCTGAACCAGTCTGCATTCCCACCAGCAGTGAAGGAGGATCCCTTTCTCGCCACATCCATGCCAGTACTGGTTGCTTTTGTTCTTTTGGATGTGGGCTAGTCTCTGTGGTATGAGCTGATATCTCATTGTTGTTTTGATCTGCATCTCCCTGATGATTAGTGATGCAGAGCATTTTCTCATGTGCCTTTTTGCCATTCAGATTTCTTCTTTGAAAAAGTTTCTATTCATTTCATAGCCCAGTTATTTTATGGGGTTGGGTGTTTTCTTCTTGTTGAGTTCAACTACTACTTTGTATATCCTTGATATCAACCCCTTGTTGGATGGGTACTGGGCAAATATTCTTTCCCATTCTGTAGACTGTCTTTGTATTTTGGACACTGTTTCTTTTGAGGTACAGAAGGTTCTTAGTTCAAGATAGTCCTATTTGTCAATCTATGTTTTCACTTGCTTGGCCAGTGGTGTGGCATCTTTGAAGATACCGTTCGCTTCAATGTCATGGAGGGTTTTGCCAAACTTGTCATCATTGTAACTTATGGACTCCGGAATGATGTTGAGGTCTTTAATCCAATTTTATCTTACTTTTGTACATGGTGTTAGGCAGAGATCTGAGCACATTATTTGCATGTAGCTGTCCAGTTTGCCAGCAAAATTTTTTGAAGAGGCTTTCCTTGCTCCACTTCACATTTCTTGCTCCCTTATCAAATATTAGATGATCTTATGTTTGGGAGAGATGTCAGTATATTCAGTCCTGTTCCACTGGTCTGCAGATCTGACTTGTTACAGTACAATGCTGTTTTAATTATTACTGCTTTGTAATAGAGTTTGAAGTTGGCGAAGTTGATTCCTCCAATTTTCTTTTTTTCCAAGAATTGCTTCCGCTATTCGTGGGGGCTTAGTGTTCCATATGAATTTCAGGAGTGTTTGCTCCATTTCTTTGAAGAATGTCACAGGTATAGTTATAGGGATCACATGGAGTTTGTACAATGCTTTGGGGAGTATTGCCATTTTGAGAATGTTAATTCTCCCGATCCATGTGCAGTGGATATCTTTCCATTTCCTCGTTTCCTCTTTTATTTCCTGAAGTAGCGTTTTGTAGTTTTCTTTGTACAGGTCTTTTATGTCCTTAGTTGAGCTGATTCCTAGGTACTTGATTTTCTGGGGCACATTGTGAACAGGATTGTTTTTTTTCATGTCACTTTCTTCTCTCTCACTTTTTGCATATAGGAAAACCATCGACTTTTGCGTATTGATTTTATAGCCTGAAACCTTACTAGACTTGTTTATTGTTTCTAGGAGTTTATAGGCAGAGGTTTTAGGGTTCTCTAAGTATAGTATAATATCATCACCAAATAGTGAGAGCTTGATTTCTTCCTTTCCTACCTGAATGCCCTTAATATCTTTTTCTTGTCTAACCGCTATTGCAAGTACTTCCAGTACTATATTGATCAGTAGTCGAGAGAGTGGGCACCCTTGTCTCGTCCCTGATCTTAGAGGGAAGGCTCTTAATTTTTCCCCATTGAGGATGACGCTTGCCATAGGCTTGTGGTAGATGCCTTTCACTATACTGAGGAAAGCCCCTTCTATACCTGTTTTGGCAAGGGTTTTCATCATAAATATGTGCTGGTTCTTATCAAATGATTTCTCTGCATCTAACAATATGATCGTATAGATTTTTTCTTTTCTTTTGTTGATATGATGGATTATATTGATTGATTTCTGAATGCTGAACCATGCTTACATCTCTAGGATGAATCCCACTTGGTCATGGTGTATGATCTTTTTTATGAGTTGTTGATTTTTATTTGCTAGTATTTTTTGAGAATCTTCGCATCCGTGTTCATCAGGGATATCGTTTTATAGTTTTATTTTCTTGTGGTGTCTTTGTTTCATTTTGAAATTACAGCGATATGAGCTTCATAGAAATTGTTTGGGAGAGTTTCTGTTTCTTCCATTTTCTCGAAAAGCTTGAGAAGAACTTGAAATATGTCCTCTTTAAATGTTTGGAAAATTTCGCTTGTGAATCCATCTGGACCTGGGCTTTTGTTTTTGGGATGACTTTTGATTACAGTTTCAATTTCCTTGATATTAATAGGACTATTCCAGTACTCTACATCTTCTTGATTTAGCCTTGGGAGATTGTAGGAATCCAGGAATTTATCCATGTCTTCTAGGTTTTCTTGATTCGTGACATACAGACTTCAAAGTAGTCTCTGATGATCTTTTGAATTTCTTTGGTTTCTGTTGTGATATCCCCCTTTTCATTTCTGATTTTGTTTATTAGGGCAGTCTCTCTTTCTTTGTGAGTCTTCCTAGTGGTTTATCTATCTTGTTTATTTTCTCAAAGAACCAGCTCTTGGTTTCATTGATATTTCAGATTGTTTTTCGGGTTTGCATGTCGTTGATTTCTGCTCTAAGTTTTATGATCTCTTTCCTTCTGACTGATTTAGGCTCCTTTTGTTGGCCCTTTTCTAAGATCTTGAGTTGTGAAGTCAACTTGTTTATGTGTGCCCTTTCTTCCTTCTCGAGAAATGCTTGCAGATCTATAAATTTTCCCCTTAACACTGCTTTAGCTGTATCCTATAAGCTCTAGTAGCTCGTGTCTTCATTCTCGTTTGTTTCCATATATCTTCTGATTTCGTCCTTGACTTCCTTCCTGATCCACTCGTTGTTCAACATTGAGTTGTTTAATTTCCAGGTGTTTGATTTGGTTCTCCGTGTCTGTGTGTGATTCACTACTATCTTGAGTGCATCATGGTCTGAAAAGATTGTTGATACTATTTCTATCTTCCCGATTCTATTGAGTTATGTTTTGTGGCCTAGCAAGGTGTCGATTTTGGAAAATGTTCATTGAGCTCTGGAGAAGAATGTACAATCTTTCTTTTTGGTGTGTAAAGACCTGTATAGTTCTATAAGCCCTCTCTCTTCTATTTCTTCCTACTAAGCAAATGTTTCCTTGCTGAGTTTTGTTCTTGTTGATCAATCCAGAGGAGATAAGGCGATATCGAAGTCTCCGACTATTATTGTGTTGTTAGCATTGTCTTCCTTAAAATCTGTTAGCAGGTGTTTTAAATATTTAGCTGTTCCTTCATTGGGTGCGTATACATTTAAAGTGTGATTTCTTCCTGTTGTATCCCTCGATGAATAGAAAATGGCCTTCTCTCTACCTTCTAATCTTTTTCAACCTGAAATTTATGTTGTTGGACACTAGTATGGCCACCCCAGCTTTTTTGAGGAAGCTGTTTGCTTGCAGGATTGTTTTCCATTCTTTAACTTTGAGTCTGTGTTTGCTATGACTGTTTAAATGAGTTTCTTGTAGGCAGAAAAATTTTGGGTATTGTTTCTGAATCCATTTTGCCACTCTGTGTCTCTTTATTGGTGAATTTAGACTGTTGACGTTGAGAGAAATTATTGTTATGGGGTTCTGTGTGATCTTTCTGTAAGGGTTTGTTGTGCTTGTAGAGTTTTTCTTATCTTACAGTGCACCTTTAGCCCTTCTTTTAGGTTTGGTTTTGAGTCTATGAAGTTTCTGAGCTCTTGTTTATCCGCCAAATAATGTACTTTTCCTTTGAGTTTGAGTGAGAGTTTAGCGGATAGAGTATACTTGGTAAAGCATTCATTTCATTGAGTTTTTTCACTATATCCCACTATTGTCTTCAGGCTTGCAGGGTTTCCTCTGATAGGTCTGCTGTGAATCTAAGGGGTGCTCCTTTGTTTGCGATTTCCTTCTTTGACCTTGCTGCTTGAGTATTGTTTCTCTATCCGCGGAATCCATCATTCTAACTATGATATGTCTTGGAATGTTTTTGTACGGTCTCTTTTAGCTGGCACACTTTGGGCTTCTTGGATCTGAATGGCTGCATTGTCCAGCTCTGGGAACTTTTCAGCAATGATTTGTTTTACCGTGCCTTTTGCATTAGGATCTTTTCCCTGACCTTGTGGTACTCCAATGATTCTAATGTTGTTCCTTCTGGAATCATCTTCTAGGACTCTGATTCATTCTAGAGCTATTTTGAGGTCTATTGCCATTTTCTGTTGTTGCCTGTAGGCTGTGTGCAGCTGATTTTCCAGCTCAATGATTCTGTCTTCAGCTGTAGCCATTATACTGTTGAGGGCACACACTGAGATTTTTTTATTTCATCTAGATAATCCTTTATTCGTGACTCTTCTTTGCGTAGCTTTTTTATTTCTGCTCTCATTTCTTCCTGTAATTTCTTGATTGTTCTATCCATTGTATCTTTTATGTCCTTCTTTAATTCATTGGATAACTGTGTCACTGTTTCTTTGAGTTCATTGAAAATCTTCATTACTTCATATCTGCATTCTTTTTCAGACAAGTCCCTTAGGTGAATGACATCTAATGAGGCTTCTGGATTCTTTTCATAGTCCTCATCTCATGGTGGGGATTTGCGTTGTTTCTTCATGTTGGTATGGTGGTATGGAGACTGAGAGGTTACATGAGATTGCTGGGTGGGCATGAGTAATTGATCTGTGGCCAAAATTAGGTCACGCCCACTTTTGCAGAGGCTACAGCCACTTTTGAAGAGGCTATGTCCCCTAATTGTACCTGGTGTGTGTGGGGAGTACAACCTGAGGGATGGAGAAGACCAGGTGCAATGTTGGGGATAAACAGGAAGAGGCTCAGGAAGAGCCCAAATTTTCTTTAACCATTCATCTCTTCTCGGGCATTCCATCTTTTCCAAAGTCTGGCTATTGTAAATAGTGTTGCAATGAACATACAAGTGCAGATATCATTTCTACTGTACTTTTTTGCATCTCCAGGATTTATTCCCAGAAGAGGCATTGCTGGGTCAAATGGGAACTAAATCTAGTTTTTTTTTTGAGAAAGTCCATATTGTTTTCCAAAAGGCTGAACTAGTCTGCATTCCCACCAGCAGTGAAAGGGAGTCCCCTTTTCCCCACATACACACCAACATCGGTTGCTTTTGTCCTTTTGGATGTGTGGTAGTCTCTGCAGTGTAAGATGATATCTCATTGTTGTTTTAATCTGCATATTTCTGATGATTAGTGATGAAGAGCATTTTTTCCACATGTCTTTCGGTCATTTGAATTTCTTCTTTGAGAAAGTTTCTGTTCATTTCATTGCCCCATTTTCTGATGGGATTGGATGATTTTTTCTTGTAGAGTTCAATCAGTGTCTTACATATCCTTGGGGTATTGGGTGAATATCCTTTCCCATTCTGTAGACTCTTTGTATTGCGGTAACTGTTTCTTTTGAGGGGCAGAAACTTCTTAGTTTAAGATAGTCCCGTTTGTTTGTCTCTATTTCCACTTGCTTGGTCAGTGGCTTTTTGACATTGAAGATATCTTTAGCTTCAATGTCATAGAGGGTTTTGCTGACCTTTTCTTCACTGTACCTTATGAATTCTGGTCTGGTGTTGTGGTCTATTTTTTTTCTTTTTGGGTAACACCCGGCGATGCACAGAGGTTACTCCTGGCTTTGCACTCAGGAATTACTCTGGCAGTGCTCGAGGGACCATATGGAATGCTGGAGATTGAACCTGGGTTGGCCACGTGCAAGGCAAATGCCCTACCCACTGTGCTATGGCTCCAGCTCCTGAGGTTGAGGTCTTTAATCCATTTTGATCTGACTTTTGTCCATGGTGTTAAGTTGAGATCTGAGCCCTTTTTTGCATGTACTGTAGGATAACTTTGGTTTGCCCTTCCTCCCTGGACGCTGGGAGTTTGTGTTTGTTGATTGCCCTCCAACCTGTCAATTACCTTTGTGTACTGATCAGGCTTTAACTTATAAATATTGTCTTTCTCTTCTCCTTAATGTATTTTGCATGGTTAGCTATTTCAGAGCAATTGCTTTTTGTATGGATACAGGAAGACAGTTAAAAAGACAAGCCTGTGACTTTATGTTTCCCAGATAATTGCAATCTTTCTATGTCTTAGAGGCCAGTCACACATTCTAGGGGAAAAGGGAGCTCAGATAAAGGAGCACAAAATAAAGGGTGTTGGGAGGATCCTCCCAGGATGGGAGAAGCATGCTGAAAGTAGACTATAGACCAAACATGATTGCCACTCAATGCCTCTTTGGCAAACCACAACACCCAAAAGGAGAGAGAGAAGAAAAGGGAATGCCCTGCCACAGAGGCAGGGTGGAATGTGGGGATGGGGGTGGGAGGGATACTGTGACCCGTGGTGGTGGAAATTGGGCACTGGTGGAGGGATGGGTACTTGAGCATTATATAATTGAAACCCAAGCACAAGAATTTGTAGATCTACAACTGTACCTCATGGTGTTTCACTAATAAAAATTAAAAAATAAGAGACAAGCCTGTGGCTTGGGAGTTCATTGACTCCAGATAATATTACCTCCTGGACATCTGTTCTCTGACTTAAGCTTTAGTTGCTCTTTCTTCCTACATCCCCCAAGGCAGGGTCCCAGTGAGGGACTGGAGGTGTCCAGGGCACGCAGTGAGCTATTAGCTACCCTGGCATCAAAATGGGCCTGGCCAAAGTGTCCTAATGCTTAACTATAAGTTAATAATTTGGTCATGGACAAATTCTGTCATAATCCAAAAAGTAAAGGTAAAAAAAGGTAAAGGCCTTCCCGTTGTTCATCGATTTGCTCAAGCGGGCCCAGTAACGTCTCCATTGGAGACTTTGTTGTTACTGTGTCTGGCATATCGAATACGTCAAGGGGAGCTTGCCAGGCTCTGCCGTGCGGGTGAGATACTCTCAGTAGCTGGGCTCTCTGAGAGGGGCGCAGGAATCGAACTCGGGTCGGCCATGTTGGCTGCATGCAAGGCAAACGCCGTACCGCTGTGCTATCGCTCCAGCCCCAAAAGTAATAACTACATTTGGACGCTGCTGGGGTTAGGAATGATTGATCCTGCCTGAGCACTGTGGTCTGAGTCTGTGGTGAGATGTCCCAAGGAGAGTCACCCTATAAGCCTGAAACTGTCCATTACTGAGTCCATACACTGTCCTCCCATTGTTCATCGATTTGCTCGAGCGGGCCCAGTAACGTCTCCATTGTGAGACTTCTTGTTACTGTGTTTGGCATATTGTGTTTGGCATATTGGTAAATATTAGGAAGTAGAATTAAAGATGCTAATTAAGTTGCAGATCTAAGGAGAGGAGAAACACACCTTAAGGGCTGTTTTGCCCTTGTAGGCTGCAGGTGGTTGGAAAGACTGGAAACACATTTTTGATCATGCCTCCTGTGAGGAGAAGTGGTTGTAGAGGTGTGGTGAGAGGATGAAAAAGAGTGACTGTGTGGAGAAAGGGATTGACTGATTGAAAGAGAGGTGATTGAAGGAGAAACCATTACGGAGACAGCAGAGAGACAGCAGAGAGAGAGAAGACGGATACAGTGGGAACAAAGATTCACACCATTAGAGAGAGATAGACAGAGATCGAGGGTTGGAGAGAGCTGGGAGAGATGAGAGATTCAATAAACCGCAGCTAATCAGCAACCAGCTTGGCCCTCATTTTTCCTTCGTCAGTCCAATGCAACAGCCGCCCAGGTGGAGAAGTGGTTCGAGAGCACCGATCGCGGGCAGCAAGAGAGAGCTGCCCGAAGAGCTCTCGAACATCCTTTAATGTGTAATTCCCATGCGAGAGGGGCTTATATAGCCCAAGAGTGAGGGGGATTTTCATATGTAGCTGTCTAGTTCTTCCAGCACCATTTGTTAAAGAGGCTTTCCTTGTTACATGGACATGTCATTTTTTTGCTTTTTTGATATCTGGTTTATAAAATGCATCCAATTATATTGCCTCATAAGGTTGTTAGGCGACTTAAATAGTGCTTGATACAACTATGTTTCTAGAAAATGAAACTTAAAATTAAAATAAATTCATTATATATTTCATTGGCTTATATTAGATTTTTAATATCATGAAATTTCTGGGGTTTTGATTCTCATCTCTACTTGTAGCACTATAGCACTGTCCTCCCGTTGTTCACCGATTTGCTTGAGCTGGCACCAGTAACGTCTCCATTGTTTTTGTTACTGTTTTTGGCATATCGAGTATGCCACGGAGAGCTTGCCAGGCTTCTGCCATGGGGGCGGGATACTCTTGGTAGTTTGCTGGGCTCTCCAAGAGGGATGGAGGAATCGAACCCAGGTCGGCCGTGTGCAAGGCAAACACCTTAACCGCTGTGCTATCACTCCGTCCTTCTACTTGTACAACTGTCATTATTTCTATTATCAAATTTGCAGGGCCTTGAACTTTCCTAGGACAGGTGGAGCCAAGAATAGAGAACGTGGGTACAAATGAACCTGAAGGAACTTTCCTAGGGTTGGCCGCCCTGAGTTTAAGGTCCTTCTGCACAAGCTGTGTGGGAGAGTTTTCCTGCCAACCAGAGCAAGATGGCATCAGGGGTATTTGAATTCACACAGTGACTGACACAGAACTCTGCCAATGCTCCTCCACAGGTCAGTCCAGCAGTGAGTGTCGTTTTCCCAACTGCGCTGGTGCTATTGACCCTGTGGTAACTTTCCTACGACCATCAGCCCCTACTAGAAGATCCTCTTACATGAATGCTATATGGGAAAGAGTTTCTTTGGTAACAAGAGCAAGATGGTGGCAGGGGGATTTGAATACACACAGTGACTGACTGGCAACTCTGCCAATGCTCCTTCAGCAGGATAGACCAGCAGTGGGCATGGTTTTTTGCCCCTTCTATGTAATCTTTTCCTCCATATCTCATAAGATTCTTTTCTTAGCCTCTTATACTGAACTCTTTCTCTAGGGCAGTCTGGCTATCACAACCACATTAGGCCAATATTCCATTAGCCCTGACTTCAACCACCATTCACTCAAAACCAACAAAAGTAATGGTGAAGGCTAGAAACAATTACAACTCTAATAAAAAAGTAACAGTAAGTTCAGGCCAAAGAACATATTCCCTGAATCAGTGCAAGTGGCTCTAGACAATTACACAGGAACACTGAAGAGGAAGGGAATATTCTTTAAAGGCAAAGAAGAGACCACCACTCACAGAGATCCCCCAAGATTCTTCCCTGACACTGAGGAGGGGACACTGATAGTGTATTGGAAGGAACCACCTCAGACACCATAGATAACAGCACAGAATCCCACCACGATGAGTGCATGAAGATAGGAGCCATGAAGCCTCACCAAGGAATACCTACATATGTAATTTCTCTGATAAAGTATCAAAGACAAAATGGTGAGGATTCTTAATGAGCTAAGAGAAACAGTGTAATTGACATCCAATAAAATACAAGAGGATATGAGAGAAACAGTGGAAAGGATAGTCAATAAAATATGAGAGCAGAAATAAGAAATAACACAATAAGAAAACTACAAGCAGAAATGTTAGTAATAAAAATTTTGTAGAGTAAATGAAAGACTCAATGGAAACCCTCAACAGTAGAGTAACAGCAGCTGAAGACAGAATTAGTGAGGTTGAAGATGCGATGCAAAATACCTCCAGGCAAGAGCAGAAAATGGAAAATCATCTCAAAATATTCAAGGGCAGAAGAGAGAATTACGGGATTCAAGAGGAATGACATAAAAATAATTGGAATCCCAGAGGGGCAGGTAAGCAAACCTAGTGAGGAAGTGATAAACAAAGACATCATTGCTGAAAAGATATCAAAACTGACAAACACTAGCATCCAGATCCAATAAGCCCGAACTAGCTAAAAGAGACCCTAATAAAAAGACTCCAAATGGAACAAGGAAAGCCTCTTCAACAAGTGGTGCTGGGAAAACTGGATAGCTACCTGAAAAAATGAACTCTGACCTCTGTCTAACGCCAGGCACGAAAGTCACACCAAAGTGGATTAAAGACCTCAGTATCAGACATGAATCCATAAGGTACATAGAGGAAAATGTAGACAAAACTCTCCACGACATTGAAGCTAAAAACATCGTTAAGGACGAAACAGCACTGACAATGCAAGTGGAAGCAAACATAAACAAATGGGACTACATTAAACTAAGCAGCTTCTGCACTTCAAAAGAAACAGTGACAAAATACAGAAAGAGCCCACAGAATGGGAAAGAATATTTACCCAATACCCATCTGATAAGGGATTAATATCCAGGATATACAAGACACTAGTAGAATTGTACAAGAAAAAATCTCCAAGCCCATCAAAAATGGGGAGAAGAAATGAACAGAAGTTTCCTAAAAATGAAATACAAATGGGTCAAAAGGCACATAAAATGCTCCACATCGCTAGCCATCAGGGAGATGCATCAAAACTACAATGAGCTATCATCTCACACCACAGAGACTGGCACATATTCAAAAGAACAAAAGTAGCCAGTGCTGGCGTGGATGTGTGGAAAAAGGGACGCTCTTTCACTGTTGGTGGGAATACCCACTAGTCCACCCTTTCTGGAAAACAGTATGAACAGTACTTCAAAAAGTAGAAATTGGGCTTCCTTATGACCCCGCAATACCACTTCTGGGAATATATCCCGAGGATGCAAAAAGGCACAGTGAAATGACATCTGTACCTATATGTTCATTGCAGCACTGTTCACAATAGCCAAAACTGAAAACAACCCAAGTGCCCTAGAATAGATGACTGGTTAAAGAAACTTTGATACATCTACACAATGGAATACTATGCAGCTGGTAGAAGAGATGAAGTCATGAACTTTGCTTATAAATGGATAGTAATGGAGAGTATCAAGCTAAGTGTAATGAGTCAGAAATAGAGGGACAGACATAGAAGGACCGCACTCATGTGTGGAGTATAAAACAACATAACATGAGGCTGATACCTAAGGATAGTAGATACACGGGACAGGTAGACTACTCCATAGTTGGAAGCCTGCCTCATGAGCAAAGGGGAGAAGGCAGCTGGAATAGAGAAGGGGTAGCTAAGAAAATGATGGCTTGAGGAACCGGTCGGGATGGGAGATGTGTGCTGAAAGTAGATAAGGGATCAAACATGATAGCTTCTCAATATCTGCATTGCAAACAATAATGCCCAAAAGTAGAGAGAGAGTATGGGGAATATTGTCTGCCATGGAGGCAGGGGGAGAGTGGGAAGGGGGATATACCGTGGTGTGGAATGTACACTGGTGGAGGGATGGGTGTTGATCATTGTGTGATTGTAACCCAAACTTCAAAGCTTGTAGCTATCTCACGGTGATTCAATAAAATTTAAAAAAGACCCCAAAACATATCCTAATCAGAAGATGAAAATCATAGATAAAGATACAATACTGAAAGCAGGAAGATAAAAGAAAATAAAAGAAGGAAACTATATACGAATTACATTCAAAATTACATACAAAAGAGTGTCCCGTGTCAAATAAACTCCCCCAGACGTGAACACAATGGTGGGATGTAGTTTAAAAAAGTTTAAAAAGTTAACCAAATGGAGGCTTCACCAAGAATACTTTACCCAGCTAGACTCTTATTCAGATTTGAAGGAATGATACACATCTTCATGAATAAACAACAGCTCAGGAGCTTTATAGACTCAAAATCAATGTTGACAGAAGAACTAAAAGGCTACTGTAAGACAAGATAAACCCCACAAACACAACAAACTTCTAAAGAAAGATGGGGCACAAAATCTCATGACAATAATCTCTCTTAATGTCAATGGTTTGAATGCATCAATTAAGAGACACACAGTGACAAAATATTATGCTGCCATAAAAAACATAGTAGAGTTGTCAGAGGCAACACGGACTCAAAGACAAAGGCTGGAAAACAATTCTTTAAGCAAACAACTTCAAGAGTTGTATGTATGGTGTGGCCATACATACAAGTATCCAAGAGCATAGAATTCAGACTGAGAGAAGGTTAGAAAAACCAGCGAAGATCATTTTTTCTTTTCATTTTTATTGAATCACTGTGAGATAGAACCTTGAAAAGCTGTTCACGTTTAGATTTCAGTCATATAATATTTCAACACCCATCCCTCCACCAGTGTACATTTCCCAGTACCAGTGTCCCCAGGATCCCTCCCATCACCCCACCCTACCTACTGCCTGCATCTATGACAGATGCTTTTCTTCTTCTTCTTCTTCTTCTTCTTCTTCTTCTTCTTCTTCTTCTTCTGCTTCTGCTTCTGCTTCTGCTTCTGCTTCTGCTTCTGCTTCTGCTTCTGCTTCTGCTTCTGCTTCTGCTTCTGCTTCTGCTTCTGCTTCTGCTCTCTCCTTTTGGGCATTGTGGTTTTTGATATTGATACTAAAAGGTTAGCAATAATATCCCTTAACCTATTTTTAATTCTCAGATCTTGTCCAGCATGATCATTCCTTGCTCTTAATGTCATACTAGTCTCTTATCTGTTTTATCTACCCTCAGCCTGATACATACTTGTGGTTAGTTCCAACCATTGATCAGTCCTCCTCGCCCCTGTTTTCCCTGGCCATGATTATTAGTCTTCTACTAAATATTATTTTTATATACCACAGATGAATGCAGTCATTCTATATCTGTCCCTTTCACTCAGAATGATAGTGTCCATGTCCACCAATTTATAGGCAAACTTCATGCAAAGGTCATTTCTTAATGATTAAGTGATATGTACATCAGGGATAAATTGCATTATAATAATCTATGCACCAAATGAGGGACTAGCAAAATACTTAAAACAACTTCTAACAGACTTCAAGCAGGAGATTGGAAATAAAACAATCGTAGTTGGAGACTTCACACCACTTTCAAACCTCTTCATAGATCAAAGAGACAAAAATTCAACAAGAAAATATTTGGTTTGAATGAATATACAGAAGAGGGGATGATATATACATATATACATGTATATATATATGATCTACTAAACACCAAATATACATTTTTTTCACAGTGTACATGGAAAAATTTCTAAGACCAAATCCTGGGCCACAAAACATACCTCCATAGCATCAAGAGGATAGACATAGTATCAACTATCTTTTCAGATTACAATGCACTGAAAATAGAAATAAATAACACACAGAAATGGAGAATCAAATAAAACTACTGCAAATTAAACAGACAACAAATGAACAGCAAAGGAGTTAGACAATATATCTAAGAGGAAATCAAAAGATTCCTGGAAACAAGAGTGAAGACACAAGCTACCAGAATTTGTAGAACACAGCCAAAGCAGTGTTAGGAGGAAATATCATATCTCAGCAAGCACTCATCAGGAATGAAGAAAGGTCTCATAGAAATAATCTAACTTCACACCTGAAGATTTTGGAAAATTACCAACAAAAGAAACCCAAACAAAGAAGGGGGAAGGAAATAAACTTAAGCAGAAATCAATGAGTTGGAATCCCCAAACACAATCCAAAAGATCAAAGAAACAAAGGCCTGATTTTTTGAATAAATAAACAAGATTGATAAAGCACTAGCAAGACTCACGAAGTAAGAGAGAACCCTAATAAATCAAATCAGAAATACAAAGGGGGACAATAAAACAGAAACCACAGAAATTCAAATAATCATCAGACATTACTTTGAGAATATTTGTGCTAAAAATAAGTGAACTAGAGGAAATGGATAAATTCCTGGGTAACTATAACCTCCCAAGGCTGAAACAAGAAGATTTGGAATACCTGAACAGACCTAACAGACTAGCAAAGAAATTAAATTAGTAATCAAAAGTCTTCCCCAAAACAAAAACCCAGGCCCAGAAAAATTCACTAGTGGATTATTCCAACACCTTGAAGAAGACCGACTGCTAATTCTTTTCAAGCTTTTCCAGGAAATTGAAGAAACAGAATACACCCCAAAACAGTTTCTGTGAGGCAAATATCACCCTGATACCAAAAACAGACAGAGAAACCACAGAAAAGTAAAATTACAGGTTGATATCCTTGATGAATACAGATGCAAAGATCCTTAACAAAACACTAGCAAATACAATTCAACAGTTAATCAAAAAGTTCACACATCAATAAAAAAGGATTCCTCTTGGGGATGCAAGAATGGTTTAATATTTAAAAGTCAAATATAATACACCATATCAAAAATAGAATAAATAAGTTCATATCAATAGATGCAGAGAAAGCATTTGAGAAGATTCAGCACCCATACCACTCCTGGGAATATATACCAGAGAGGCAAAAAAAGTATAGTCGAAGTGACATCTGCACTTGTTTGTTCATTGCAGCACTCTTTACAATAGCCAGAATCTGGAAAAAAACTGAGTGCCTGAGAACAGATGACGGGTTAAAGAAACTTTGGTACATTTATACAATGGAGTACTATGTAGCGGTTAGAAAAGATGAAGTCATGAAATTTATATACAAGTGGTACTACATGGACAGTATCATGTTAAGCGAAATGAGTCAGAAAGAGAGGGATAGACATAGAAAGACTGCATTCACCTGGGGAACATAAAGTAACAAAATAGGAGACTAACACCCAAGAATGGCCGAGATTAGTACCAGGAATTTTGCTCCATGGCTTGGAGGCCAGCCACACATGCTATGGGAAAAGGCAGCTCAGACAGAGAAGGGAGCACCAAATAAAGGGTGTTGGGAGGATCCTCCGAGGATGGGAGAAGCATGCTGAAAGTAGACTATAGACCAAACATGATTGCCACCTATTGCCTCTTTTGCAAACCCCAACACCCAATAGGAGAGAGGCAGGGTGGGATTGGGGTTATGGGGGGTGGGAGGGATACTGGGATCCGTGGTGGTGGGAAATGGACACTGGTGGAGGGATGAGTATTTGATAATTGTATAATTGAAACCCAAGCACAAAAATTTGTAAGTCTACAACTGTATCTCATGGTGTCTCACTAATAAAAATTAAAAAAAAAACTCTCAACAAAATGAGAATTGAAGGAACTTCCTTCAATAAAGTCAAAACCGTTTACCACAAGCCTACAATCAAGCATTATTCTCAATGGGAAAAAATTAAAAGCCTTCCCTCTAACATCAGGCATAAGACAAGGTTTCTCAGTCTCACCACAGACTCAGTGCATTCCCTATAAAGACACTCATGATATCTTTTCAAATAAATATTTCAAATACTTCTGAAAAATAATGTGGAACAATAGGGATCACCAAATAACCCAAAGCTTTAGGGAAAAAGAATATGTAAGGCATCACTTTCTAACTTCAAACTGTAATATAAAGCAGTAGTAATTAAAACAACATGGTACTGGAAAAATGAAAGACATTCTGGTAAATAGAACAGAATTGAGAGTTAGACCTTTAAGTGTATGATCCATTAGTATTGATAAAGGAACAAAAAATGAAGTGTGGCAAGGAATGACTCTTTAACAAGTGGTGTTCATGGCCGATCTTCACAGGCTCGTCCTGAGCCCCCCATGCATGAGAATGACAAACACACACTGTCCTCCCGTTGTTCATCTATTTGTTCCATCTTGAGACTTGTTACTGGCTGCACGCAAGGCAAATGCCCTACCTGCTGTGCTATCCCTCCAGCATGAGAATAAATACACTGAAAAAACACTGGTATGTGGGACCAGTGACTGAAAACTCCAGGCCTCACATAGTAGGGAATGGGCAGTTTCTTTCCATCTCCCTGCCCTTCCAGTGTCCTGGCAGTTATGCCCACGAACTGCCTCTGGGCGCCATTTAAGCACATTAATGGCCATGATCCAGAGACTCACAAATGAATCTCAGAAGAGAGCAGCACACTGCAGAGATGTCTCTAGACCCCAATTATCTGAAAGTTTAGAATTCCAGGAGCGCGTGGCCACAACATCTCATACTATTCATAACAAGCAATACAAAATAAATTATTTTAGCATCTGCTTGTAGGGCAGGCTTGAGTGGTGGTGGGAAAATTCAAAATAATGGTAGTGAAAAGGTGTAATAATGATGAGATTGGTGTTTAAATATTGAATCTAATCAATTATTGTGAACGTCTTTATAAAAATAAAATTAAAAAGTTTTTAAAAAGTGGTGTTCAGATTCTGCAATATGCAGAAAAATGAATCTAGACCTCTTCCCGATGCCATACACAAAAGTCAAATCAAAGTGGATTAAAGACCTCAGTATCAGACATGAAATCATAAGGTACATAGTGAAAAACAGGTATTTCTGCACATTATATTGAACTAGAGGCACCATTAAAGATGAAATGTCACTGACCAAGTAAATGGAAGCAAAGATAAACAAGTGAAGCTACATTAAAGCAAACTTATGCACCCCAAAGAGAATGAATAACAGAATACAAAGACACCCCACAGACTGGGGAGAAATTGTCTTCCCACCACTCATATGATAGTAGGTTCATATCTAAAATATATAAAGCAGAACTTTACAAGGAAAAACATCCAACCCATCAAAAAATGGGAAGAAGTGATGAGCAGAAACTTCCTGAAATATAAAAGTCAAATGTCCAAAAGGCACATGAAAAAATGACCTATTTCTCTAGTTATCAGGATAATGATAATGCAAATCAAAACAATATTATACTACCTCAAACCAAATAGATTAGCACTCATCACAAAGAACAACAATCACAGTTGGCGAGGATGTAGAAGGAAAGGGACCCTCATTCACTGCTGGTGGTAAGGCGAACTGGTGCAGTGGTTTTGAAAAACAATACAGACATTCCTCAAAAATCTAGAAATTGAAATTTCATCTGACCCAACAATTCCACTTTTGGGAATGTACCCCCAAGGGTCCCCAAAGCACAATATAGAATAGATGTCTGCACTCCTATGTTCACTGCAGCACTATTAATAATAGCCAGAATCTGGAAACAACCCAAGTTCCCCCAAACAGATGACTGGATAAAGAAACTATGGTACATGTATACAAAGAAACATGCAACCAAGAACCAGGAAAAATGAAGTCATGAAATTTACACGGAGAGTACCACGTTGAGATAAATAAGTCAGAAGGAGAATGCCAGACACAGAGTGATTACACTCATTTGAGGAATATAAAAAACATCGTATGAGAATAATTCCCCAAAACAGTAGAAACAAGGGCCAAGAAGACTGGTATATAGTAGGAAGCTTGCTTCAAGGGCAGAGAGAGTGAAATTAGGGCAGAAAGGAACCACTACGACAATGATAGTAGGAAATGACCACTTAGCCAAGGCTGGGTGCTGAAAGGAGGTAAATTAATATGCATGATACCCTTTCAACAGCAGTATTGCAAACCACAATGCCTAACAGGAAAAAAGAAAAAAGTGTCTGCCATAGTGGCAGGCTGAGGGTGGGGTGAGCTAAAAGGAAACTGGGGCATTGGTTACGGGAAATGTAAGCTAGTGAAGGGATGTGTGTTAGAACATTGTATGACTGAAACTCAATTGTGAATAACTTTTTAACTATATCTGTATCTCACAGTGATTAAATTTTAAAAAGTGTGAAAAGTTCTTTAAAAATTAGTATCTATATTGCAAATAATAATGCCCAAGGGGAGAGAGAGAGAGAGAGAGAGAGAGAGAGAGAGAGAGAGAGAGAGAGAGAGAGAAGGAAAGTGCCTGTCATAGAGACAGATAGACTGGGGGAGGGTTGCTTGAGGGAAACTGGGGACATTGGTGGTATGAAATAGATGCTGGTGGAAGGACGGGTGTTAGAACACTGACTGAAACCCAACCAAGAACAGCTTTATAATTCTGTATTTCAAAGTGATTCAATTAAAAATTAATGGAATTTACATTAATGATGAAGCATTGCCACTTCTAAGCATTTTCTTTTTCTTCTTTTTTTATTGAAACAACATGAAATACACATTTACAAAGTTATTCATGATTGAGTTTAAATCATACAGTGTTCTAACGCTCATCTCTTCACCGGTGTACATTTCCCACCACTAATATTCTCAGATTCCCTCCTGTCAACCTCCCCCCAGCCACCTCAGTGGCAGACAGTTTTCTGAGAAGGATTGGCAGTAGGTCTTTTGCAAATTTTTGAAAGAAGTCACTAGTGAATCAATCTGGGCATGGGATTTTGTTCCTGTGTAGACTTTTGATTACCATTTTAATGTCTTCAAAAGTTGTGTCTGCTTAGGTGTTATATATCTACTTGATTCAGTCTTGGGATATAGGAGTCCAGGAATTTAACCATATATCTAGTTTATCTCGTTTCATAGCATAAAGATTCTCAAAGTAATCTCTGATGATCCTTTGAATTTCTGTGGTATCTGAGGTGATGTCTCTCCTTTCGTTTATAATAAGGCTTATTGGGGTTCTTTATGAGTCTTTCTACTGGTTTACTGAGATTGGCTTTTTTTTTTCAAAGAACCAGATCTTGGTTTCATTGATGTTTTGGATTGTTATTTTTGGATTCCAGTTTGTTAAATTCTCTGCTTTAAGTTTTATTATTCACTTCCTCCTGCCTGCTTTACTTCAATTATTGGTTATTTTCCAGTTTCTTAAGTTGTGGAGTCAAGTTACTAATGTGGGCCTTTGTTCCTTCCTGATGAATGTTTTATTCTTTTTAGTTTTTTTTCTTTTTGGGTCACACCCAACGATGCACAGGGGTTACTCCTGGTTCATGCACTCAGGAATTACTTCTGGCCGTGCGTGGGGACCATATGGAATGCTGGGAATCGAACCCGGATTGGCTGCGTGCAAGACAAATGCCCTACCCACTGTGCTATCACTCCAGCCCCTGATGAATGTTTTTATAGGTATGAAATTTCTTCTTAACACAGATTTTTCTGTGTCTCACTAGTTCTGGTAAGCCTCGTACTCATTCTCATTTATTTCCAAGAATATATTGATTTCCTCTCTGATTGTACATTTGTGGGCTGCTTAATTTCTAGGGTTTGAGTTGTTTCTCCATTTCTGTTTGTGACTAACTTCTATTTTCAGTGCATCATGGTATAAGAAGATGGATGATAAAATTTCTATCCTCTTGATTAAATGGAGGTATGTTTTGTGATACAGAATGTGGTCTCTTGGAGAAAGATGCGTATTAGAGTTTGGGGGGATGAAAAACCATATATATGTTTATATGAATATAAGCGTATGTATACTCTCCTAAATCCCATCTTCTATTTTTTTCAAAGTCAATATTTCCATACTGAATCTTAATCTGTTTGATCTGTCAAGAGTGGAGTTGAGTGCCAGTTTCTGTGGTGTAAGATGATATCTCATTGTTGTTTTTATTTGTATCTCCCTGATGATTAGTAGTGTAGAGCATTTTCATGTGCATTTTGGCCATTTGTATTTCTTTTTTGAGGAAGTTTCTGTTCATTTCTTCTCCCCATTTTTGATGGAATTGAAGGTTCTATTCTTGGAAAGTTCTACCAGTGTCTTGTATGTCATGGATATTAACCCCCTATCTGATGAATATTGGATAAATATTTTTTTCCATTCTGTGAACTCTCTCTGTATTTTGGCCACTTTTTTTTGAGGTGCAGAAGTGTCTTAGTTTAATGCAGTCCCATTTGTTTATATTTGTTTCAACTTGCTTGATCAGTTGTATTTCATCTTTGAAAATGCCTCTAGCTTCAATATATGGAGGATTTTGCCTACATTTTACTCCATATAACTTTATGGATTCAGGTCTGATATTGAGTTCTTTAATCCATTTTGGTCTGACTTTTGTGCTTGGAATTAGACAGAGGTCTGAGTTCATTTTTTTTGCCTTTTTTTGGTCACACCCGGCAATGCTCAGGGGATACTCCTGGCTTTACACTCAGGAATTACCCCTGGTGGTGCTTGGGGGATCATATGGGATGCTGGGAATCAAACCCGGGTCGACCGCGTGGAAAGCAAATGCCCTATCTGCTGTGCTATGCTCCAGCCCCTACCAAGTTTTTAAGTTATGTTATATTTTTTGTATTTTCATAATTTCTGTTTTTATATCCTCTTGTGTTTTATTGGTGGTCTGTTCCATTGTTCACACTCCTTAAGCATCTTCAATATTTCATTTCTAAAGTGCTTATCAGAATATTAGGATACTTGTATTGCAAACCATAAGGCCCAAGAAGAAAGAGAGAAAGAGAAGAAAAGTGCCAGCCATAGTGGCAGGTGCTGGGGGTTGGGGAGGGCAGGAGAGAAACTAGGAACATTGGTGATGGGAAAAGTACACTGGTGAAGGGATGGGTGTTGGAGCATTGTGTGACTGAAATCTAATCATGAGCAACTTTGTAAATGTGTTTACCACTGTGATTTAATAAAAAAAACTAAAAAGACTATCAGAATACTTGTTCAACCCCCAGTATCCCAGATGGTTCTCTAAGCCCTACTGAGAGTGATCCCTGAGCAAAGAGCCAGCAGTAAGCCCTGAGCACTGCCAGATATCTCCCACCCACCACCCCAAAAAAGGATAATCACTGCAAAAAATTGCCTTCCTTCCGTTTAACATAGAGAATGGTGTTAACAAAGAGTAAAGCATAAGGTAATGAAATCTGAGAATGGGGATTACAAGATCAGATATGATAGCACAAATTCACAGTATAGAGATAAAAGATAAGGAGCAGCTTCTATCTAACTAGCAAATGACTCTTCCGCTTAGCAAGCAAAGTTTCTCTGAAACTAAACTAGCTGTATCTATGTTTAATAAGAAAAAAATCAACACTTGCTCACATCATTAGCTCCAGAAGTATAAACAACAGAGGTTAACTTGTACCTAAATACAATCCTGCTTTTGGAGACTCTTTTCTTACATTTTGGGAGATTTCTTACTGTGCTGCTTAGTTTTTACCTCCAATGAATGCTTTACTTTGCACTTGTTCATTTCATCTCCTGACTCTTAATTCTTAATGACAGGTAACAACCTGTTCACAACAATGCTTCTAAATATAGTCAGATTTTGATTAAGACACCTAAATCTACTGTCACTATCTCATTGAGGATAGCAGGATTAACTTATAGAATGAATTATAACACTTAATGACATTATCAAGTCCCTGAATCAACTAATCTAAATATTTATCACCTCTGAATTCCTTGTACATAAGTTATATTTCCTTATTAATTAAATCAATTTGAGTCAGGGTTGTAGTTGAAGGTTAGGACAATCTGATACAATTTTCCTATGGATAGTAGGCAATCAGATGTGTTAATTAAATTCAAAACACATTGTATTTGAATTTATCTACAAAAATTTTCATTATGTTCCAAAATGTTAAAAATATTCTACGTGGGCCACAATCATCAAGAAAGGGTTCTGGTGATCTGCAAATGGAAACAAAAGAACAGAAGACAAACAGCATTCAGTTTTTTAGCAGTCTGGCAGTGAAAGGAAAGTGCAAGACTCCATTTAGTTCTGAATTCCAGAGAATTACTGCTTTTAAATGACAAGTAAATAAGTCACTGAACTTAAGCAGGGTTGAAGAACCAGGAAGCATCAGTTCTCTGCCGAAGCCTACAGTGAGAGCTAGTGTAGAGAAGTCCACAGTGCATGCCCTCAATAGGAACTAAGAAAAAAATGGTGAAATTGTGGTCTCAGTCACTCTCAGTGACTTTCCTCTCTGTGACAGCAAAAATCCTCCTTAAAAAGACGGCTCTGGAAACTAGAAATAAGGCTAGGAAGCACCCTAGGTCAAGGGTTCTGACACTAGGTGGTAGCAGATAACCACAACAGATAGTGCCCCTTCCTTCCTGAAGCCTTAGCATTTGAACAATATTTCTAAGCTTCTCTTGACCCTGGTAAGCTGAACCCAAGGACTGAAGAAAAAGGGCTAGGGTGAAGCATGGGAGAAACAGAACCTCATCCATAGTCCCTGGATCACAACAGTTATACTGGGTTAACAGGATAGAAAACCACCAAAATCAATGACTTCAGAGAATAACCAGCACCAGCCAGCCGTATAATCTCTCAGACATGGGCTTTAGAGATACAATGAAGGAGCTTTTAATGAACTCAGTAAAACGATGGTAGTCCATAAAGCACAGGAAAATGTGACAGGCGAAATGAGAAAACTACAATCAACAATGACAGAGCTGAAGGCTGTGATAGGTGAGACAAAAAACCTCAGTGGAAGACCTCAGCAGTAGAGTGACAGAAGATGCGCAACAACTCAGTGACATCAATTATATAATTCAAAAAATGTTTAGAAAACAAGAGAAGATGGCAAAATTTTGAGTGAAAGAATTATGAGATGAGTCCAAAACAGTATAAAATCATAGATGTCTTGGAGGAACAGAAAGGTTTATTTAAAAAAGAAATACTGGTAAAATTAATGAAAACTTAGAATTTGTATGAGGTGCAAAACATACAGATTTAAGAAACTTAAAGCGTTCCAGACAAATAAACCTAAACAGAAAAGTTCCAAGACATAACCTTGTTAACTGGCAAAACTCAAAGTAGAGATCAAAGCAGCAAGATAAAATGAAGCTTGATGTAAAGGAACATTGATAAGAACCACAGCATATTGAAGACACAGGAATCCTTCTTAACATCTTTTATGCAGCTAACATTACAGTAACAACCGAAAGCATACAGAGACACTTCCAGAAAAGAAAATTTGACACCAATCTCCTTGATGAACATCAATGCAAAAATACTTACCCAAAACTTCATTAACCAAATCCTACAGTCTATCAAAAAAAGCTTAAACCCTGATCAAGTGAATTCATTCCAGGGATACATGGATTCAACACCTACAAAGCATTTAACAAATGCGTCACGTTAAAAAGGAAATATAACGTTCTATCATCATATCAATTGATTCAGAGAAATTTTTAGACAATATCCAGTATGCATTCTACTAAATAGGGGTAGAAGGAAACTTCCTCAAAATAGTATTGGCCATCTATAACAGACTAACAGCCATTATAATTATTTTTTCTTTCGTTTTTGACACACCCGCCTGTGTTCAGGGATTCCTTTTACATCTGCAGTCAGAAATCATTCCCGACTGGCTCGTGGGACCATAAGGGATGCCAGGCATCAAACTCAAGTTGGCTTCATGCAAGGTAAACATCTTACACTCTGTACTAGCACACAGTCCCCAATCAGTATAATTTTTTAACCTTTATTTATTTATTTTAAATGAATCACTGAGATATAGTTACAGACCTACAAACTTTCGTGATTACGTTTCAGTCATACAATGATTGAGTACCCATCCCTCCAGCAGTGCCCATTCTCCACCATCAATGTTCCCAGTGTTCTTCCACCCATGCCTACTGCATACCCCTGCATCTGTAGTATCACAACCCCTCTTACTCTCTCTCCTTTTGGGTGTTGTGGTTTGCAATACAGGTACTAAGTGGCCATCATGTTTGGTTCATAAGTCTACTTTCAGCACACATGCACCATTCCAAGCGAGCCCTCCAGCCATTATTTACTTAGTGGTCCCTGCTCTATCCCAGCTGCCTTTTCCCCAGCATATGAGGCCAGCTTCCAAGCCATGGAGTGACCCTCCTGGCCCTTATCTTTACTATCCTTGTGTGTTAGTCTCCCGTTATGTTTCTTTATATTTAACAACTAAGTGCAGTCATTCTGTGTCTGTCCCTCTCTCTCTGACTCATTTCACTTAACCTGATACACTCCATGTCGATCCACTTATATGCAAATTTCATCTTTTCTAACAACTGCAGAATATTCCATTGTGTAGATGTACCAAAGTTTCTTTAACCAGTCATTTGTTCTCAGGCACTCAGTTTTTTTTTCAGATTATGGCTATTGTAAAATAGTGCTGCAATAAACATAGAAGGACAGATGTCATTTCTACTGTATTTGTTTGCATCTCCAAGATATATTCCCAGAAGTAGTATTTCTGGGTCAAATGGGAGCTCAATTTCTAGTTTTTTGATAAATTTCCACATTGTTTTCCAAAATGGTTGAGCCAGTCTGCATTCTCACCAGCAGTGACGGAGAGTTCCCTTACCCCCACATCCACGCCAATACTGGTCCTTTTGTTCTTTTGGATGTGTTCCAGTCTCTGTGGTGTGAGATGATATCTCTTTGTTGTTTTGATCTGCATCTCCCAGGAAAGCCGCCCTGGAGGCCACTGCCCACTGACACTGTCCAGTATAATTCTCTTTTTTTAGATTTTTATTAGTGAAACATCATGAGGTACAGTTGTAGATTTACAATTTTTTTGTACTTGGGTTTCAGTTATACAGTGATCGAATACCCATCCCTCCACCGGTGCCCATTCTCCACCACCACTGATCCCAGTATTCCTTCCACCCCCCCCCGTCCCCTCCATCCCACCCTTCCTCTGTGGCAGGGCATTCCCCTTTGTTCTCTATATCTTTTTGGGTGCTGTGGTTTGCAAAAGAGGCATTGAGTGGCAATCATGTTCGGTCTAAAGTCTACTCTCAGCACGTATCTCCCATCCTGGGAGGATCCCCCCAACACCCTTTATTTGGTTCTCCCTTTTCTATCTGAACTTCCTTTCCCAGTATAATTCTTAATGGTGAAAAACTGAAAGCATTCCTTCTGAGATCAGGTACAGGCAATAATGTCCACTGTCTCCACGTTTATTCATTATAGTATTAGAAGTTCTGGCTACAGAAAAAAGGCAAGAAAAACAAATAAAATGTACCCAATTTGGAAAAGACATCAAATTACCACAATTTGCATATGGCATGATAATATACATAGAAGACCACAATGAATATAGAAATATATCCTAGAAACAATTAACCAATACAACAAAGTGGCCGTATATAAATACACAAATATTAGTTGCATTATTATGAAGAATGAATAAGAGGAGAAGGTGACCAAGAATTCTATCCTATTTAAAAGTGTCCAAAACCAATAAGTATATAGGAATAAAATTGACAAAAGATATAGTGTTGGGGAACAGTTATCCCCAATGGGGCCCGAACATATTGCACATCAGGTCTGGACAGACATGGGGTGAAGATGATGGTTGCTCAGAGGAAACACCCTCCAGGAACAGCTAATTGCTGTTCACTTTATTGCCAAATACACACATTATATACGGGTCTTGGCTTTACAGGATGGTCCAATCACTTAGTCCAATCACTTTAACATTTATTGGCTTATTACCTTTCTAAATCTGCTTTGCCATGGTCCAACCCCAATCAAGGCTAGATGCTGCAGTTAGGATGACTTGTTAAGCATAAGTGACAATTTCTGTCTTGGGCTCACATGACTAGGAGGTAGAGTGAGGCTAAGGCCAAACACCCAGTGCTGACACCCTGTTCTTGCCAACTTTTGCCCAGATATTTCCTCCTGCGGGCCCTTGCTTCCGGACCAGTTTGCAAGGTTGGGTCTTGTCTGCTCCAGTGGCCGTCGCCATGCTTCACAACATAGGACATTAAGAAGACCTTAGAGGATAAATACATATCACGTTCTTTAAGGACCTGGAAAAGTCAATAATAAATTTTGTATGGAATTAGAAGAGACCCAAAATTTCCAAAGCCATACCAAAAAAAAAAGGAAACTGGGAGGTAACTCATTACCTAAATTAAAGCTGAATTATTAAGTTATAGTGTAACCATAGGTCACTAGAATAAAGATAGGTTCATTAATCAGTGGATTAGGATCAAATACCCAAGGATATAACTCCATATTTGTGGAAGATTAACTTTCAACAAAGGAGTTGAGAACATGAAGTGGAGTAAAGATAGTGTCATCAACAAATGTACTGGGAAAGCTCTGAAAAACCATGTGTAAAAAATTAAATCTGTATCCATATCTCACACTTTATACAAAGGTCAATTTACATTGGATCAATGACATTGAATGGAAAGTATAAAGTACAATGAGGAGAATTTAGGCAGAGCACACTAAGATTTGGACCTCAAAAGAGACTTCAATGATCTGATACTACTGGAAAAGGCAAAATAATGAAAAAGATGAAACTACATCAAATTTGAAATTTTCTGCATGGCAAAAGAAACAAGTGATAAACTAAGAGACATCTAATTGAATGGGAGAACATTTTCATTGAACACATCAAAGAATTGATATACAGGATACATTAAATGGTCACAAAGATCACCAGAAAGTTAAAAAAAACACATAAAAAATGAGAGTAAATGAACAGACACTTATTAGAGGAAAAAAAGTAAGGCAAATGGCCACTGAGCAGATGAAATGCTGCACAATATCACTTTGGATTAATGAAATCCAAATAAAAACAACAATGAGATATCATCTCACACCAATAAGAATGGCACAGATCTCACCCTGGAATTGCCCTCCACTGCCAACTATGGACCCCAATGTGCCCATCTAATTTGTCAAACCAGATGTGTGGACCCCAATGTCACTGCCTCATGGCATACCTTTAAAATCTCTAACCACAAAACCTATTGTGTCCACGTGAGTAAGTTACTTTATCTATATCCTACATTTGAGGTATAAGTTAAACCACTTGATCACTTGATCACATGACTTCCCGTTAATCGTCGATTTGCTCGAGCAGGCGCCAGTAACATCTCCATTTGTCCCTGTCGTGGCTAGTGTAGCCCAATGGTGTCTGTTCGCTCTAGGAACATGAAGAGCCTCAAACCAATCATTCATGATCTTGATGAAGAAGTCTGACCATCTGGTAGGTGGGCGGCCACGCGGTCTTTTGACATCCTGTGGAATCCAGTTGGTAACCGCTCTAGTCCAACGGTCACCTCCAAATCTCATTACAAGTCCAGCCTATCTGATTTTTGACGCCTTGGTAAACGAGACACTGTCACTGATTCTTGATTGTCGACGGATGTTGGAACTCCGGATTCTTTCTCTCATTTGAGTGAAACGTGATATTCCAAGCATAGCTCTTTCAATTCCTCTTTGGGAGACCCAAATAGTGTTCTCATCCTGTTTGCGTAGGGCCCAGGTCTCTGAGGCATATGTTAATACAGGAAGAACAGTGGAATCAAAGAGATGTGCCCGGAGCTGGAGGTTCTTCGTCCTCTTAGCTATTTCTTCGACGCTATTGAAGGTGTTCCAAGCCGCTCTCTTCCTCCTGCACAGCTTGGGTGCCAGGTCATTTGTCATGTTGACTTCTTGACCTAGGTACACATAGCTGTTGCATTCGGAGATGGTCGTTCCATTGAGAGCAAATTGGGCGTCAGGAATGAGGCTGTTTCTCATAAACATTGTCTTCGTAAGATTCAGCTGTAGTCCGACCTTTCCACACTCACGGTAGAAGTCGGCCAGCATTTGTGCCGCTTGGCTGATGTTTGGTGTTATTAAAACAATGTCATCAGCAAAGTGGAGGTGGTGTAGTTGCCGACCATCTATCTTCACTCCCATTTCTTCCCATTCCAGTCGTCGCATGATGTTCTCGAGGGTGGCACTGAAGAGTTTCGGTGAAATGGTATCACCCTGCCGCACCCCTCTCTTGACATTGATGATTACTTCTTTGTAGAATGGTGAGATCCTGGTAGTGAATCTGTAATAGAGCTCACGGAGGATCCTGATGTATTGAGTTTGTACGCCCTGATTGGCTAGGGCTTCTATGACTGCTTCCGTCTCAACAGAATCAAAGACCTTCTTTAAATCAATGAAAGTTAGACAGAGCGGCATCTTGAACTCCTGAGAAACCTCAATGAGCTTAGAAATCGTGTGGATATGGTCGATGGTACTGAATCCTTTTTGGAACATGGCTTTTCACATGGTTGTCCTTCATCTAGTGTTCTGCTAATCCTATTCAGGATGACTCCAGTGAACAGTTTGTAGATGACAGACAACAGGCAGATTGGACGATAGTTGCCAATGTCATGGATGTCTCCCTTCTTGTATAATAGTATAGTCTTGCTGGTTTTCCTTTGGGACGGACCTTGAATTCAGACAGGTAGCGTGTGAAGAGCTGAGCCAGCATATTGATGAATACTGATGGTAAGTTCTTCAGGTGTTCAGGTCTGACCTTGTCTGGGCCGTGTGCTGTTCGTTTCTTTACTGACGAAATGGCGTGTCGGTTTTCGGAAGGGAGAACCTTGGGAACGACAAATCCATCCTGTGGAATTTGGTATATCGGCAAGTGGACATGGCTATCGAAGAAATTTGAGTAGAATTCATGGATAATCTTCTCCATTGCCGTTCTGGAGGATGTGATAGATCCATCAGGACATCGGAGGGCAGTCATCGTGATCTTCTAGTTGGCGAAGGACAGGCGGGCTTTATGAATACTTTTCCTGGCTTCTGCCGCATCTAGTAGCACTTATGCTCTTCTCTCTTTGAGGTCTTTCTTGATCGCATCTCTGCACTGCTTTGCAAGCTCGGACGTTCTCTTGCGGTTGCCTGAGGCATGCGCCAAACCACCTTGACGAATAAGCTCAAGAGTTTTTGAAGACAGACTTTTTTTTGTCTATCTTTCTCTCTTGGCATTCCTCGCACAATCATGGAGGTGCTGAACCAGTCGATTGTATTCCTCGTCAATGTTGTCAACAATGGCATCTTCCCATGTTGCCGCAATAGTGCCAAAGAGCTCCCAGTTGGTAGTCGTTCTGGGAGTTCTCTTTTTAAACTTTGCAGCCCTTTCTCCCCGCTCTGTGAAGTAGAATTTTGCACGAAGGAGATGGTGGTCTGATCCCGTTTGGAATTTTGGGAAAACAGTGACATCGGTCAGGCAAAACCGTCGATTGAATATGATGTGGTCTATTTCGTTGTGGAATCGTCCACCGGGAGACTCCCATTTCCAACGTTTATATTCTGCCTTCTGGAACTGTGAGTTACCATGGATGGTCTTGGTCGACATGATGAACTCAGACAGTCTCTCACCCTGTTCGTTCCATTCTAAGCCATGGGTTCCGATGTGAAGTTCTTCAGCTGATCTTCTTGGTCCTATCTTGGCATTGAAATCATCCACATTGATCTTGTAGAAGGTGTGGTCTTCTTTATAGAACTTCTCCAGGTCCATGTAGAACTTCTCAATTTCTCCTTCATCATAATGAGATGTTGGTGCGTAGACAACGAAGATAGAAACTGCAGGCAGTGAGCCACATCTATTCAATTGTAATAATCCGATTTGGGTTGTTAGGCATTCGAATGAATCAATGCTCATGGCCAAGTTTGTGTTGACAAGGACACTGACGCCTCTGACACCTCTTTTATCGCATGTTCCAAGGAACAATTCTTCTCCAGTGTCGAAAATGGCATGATGAGATTGGTGCCTTCTTGTCTCGGTCAGACCAATGATGTCGTACTTGATCTCTCGCGCTTGTACTATCAGGTCCTCGATGGATGCATCTGATGCTAGCATATGTGCATTGAAAGTACAGACGATCATTTTTGTATTCCTTCATTGTGGCAGCCTAGTTCGGCCTTGAGTTTTAATCGGCCTCTCCTTTCTCATCGTTCTCAATGCTGCCATATTCGTGAAGCCTTCAGGGTCAGGTGAATGAGACCCATTGTAATTACTGGTTTTGGCATATCGAATACAGAACGGATAGCTTGAAAGGCTCTGCCATGCGGGCGGAATACTCTTGGTAGCTTGCCAGGCTTTCCGAGAGGGATAGAGGCTTTTGGGGTGACCTCTAATCGCCTTCGTAGGTGTTACCATATTTGAACCCTATCAAATATGGTACGGCAATTCCTGAAGATGGGTATTTATTGTCTTAGAATGTGTCGCGTGGCCGCTAGTTAAACCAGGCCTAACATTTATTTTTTTAAGATAACCACTAGAAGTTTAATTTTTTAAATTATTTTCTTTCTTTCTTTCTTTCTTTCTTTCTTTCTTTCTTTCCTTCCTTCCTTCCTTCCTTCCTTCTTTCTTTCTTTCTTTCTTTCTTTCTTTCTTTATTTCTTTCTTTCTTCCTTTCTGAAACACCATGAGGTACAGTTGTAGAGTTACAAACTTTCATGCTTGCGTTTCAGTTATACAATGATCGAGTACCCATCCCTCCACCAATGCCCATTCTCCACCACCAATGATCCTAGTAGCCCTCCCACCCCCAAACCCCATTCCCCCACCCCACTCCGCCTCTGTGGCTAGAAATTCCCTTTTGCTCACTCTTTCCTTCAGGGTCTTGTAGTTTGGAATAGAGGTATTGAGTGGCCATCATGTTCGGTCTATAGTCTACTTTTAGCATGCATCTCACACCCCAAGCGAGTCTTCCAAATATCCTTTACTTGGTGTTCCCTTATCTATCTGAGCTGCCTTTTCCCCCAGCATGTGCCGCTGGCTTTCAAGCCCTGGAGCTTGAAAGCCTGGTACTTATCCTGGTACTTATCTCAACTATTCTTGGTGTTCGACTCCCATTCTGTTACTGTATATTCCCCAGATAAGTGAAGTTTTTCTATGTCTGTCCCTCTCTTTCTGACTCATTTCATTTAGCATGATACTTTCCACGTAGAACCACTTGTATGTAAATTTCATTATTTCAACTTTTGTAACAGCTGCTTAGTATTCCATTGTGTAGATGTACCAATGGAATTTCTTTAAACAGTCTTTTGCTCTCAAGCACTCGGGTTTTTCCAAATTTTGGCTATAGGGAACCGTACAGCAATGAACATAGAAGGGCAGATTTCATTTTGACTGTACTTTTTTTGCCTCTCTGGGTTACTAACCTCAATATAGTTAAAGCCATCTACCACAAGCCTATGGAAAGCATCATCCTCAATGGGGAAAAACTAAGAGACTTCCCTCTAAGATCAGAGACGAGGCAAGGATGCCCACTCTCTCCACTGCTGTTCAATATAGTACTTGACGTACTTGCAATAGCGGTTAGACAAGAAAAAGATATTAAGGGCATTCAGGTAGGAAAGGAAGAAATCAAGCTCTCACTATTCGCAGATGATATGATACTATACTTAGAGAATCCTAAAATCTTTACCAAGAAACTCCTAGAAACAATAGACTTGTATAGTAAAGTTGCGGGCTATAAAATCAATACCCAAATGTCCATGGCTTTCCTATACACAAATAATGGAAGAGAAGAAAGTGATATGAAAAAGACAATCCCGTTAACAATTGTGCCCCGGAAAATCAAGTATGTAGGAATAAGCTTAACTAAGTATGTAAAAGACCTGTACAAAGAAAACTACAAAACGCTACTTCAGGAAATAAGAGGACACGAGGAAATGGAAGGATATCCCCTGCTCATGGATTGGGAGAACTAACGTTGCCAAAATGTCAATAGTCCCCAAAGCATTGTACATATTCAATGTCATCCCTATAAAGATACCCATGACATTCTTCAAAGAAATGGAGCAAACACTTCTGAAATTCATATGGAACACTAAGCCCCCATGAATAACTAAAGCAATTTTGGGGGGAAAGAAAATGGGAGGAATCAACCTCCCCAACCTCAAACTCTACTACACAGCAGTAATAATTAAAACAGCATGGTACTGGAACAAAGGCAGAGCCGCAAACCAATGGAACAGGGTTGAATATACTGACATCTCCTCCCAAACGTATGATCATCTGATCTTTGACAAGGGAGCAAGAAATGTGAAGTGGAGTAAGGAAAGCCTCTTTAACAAATTGTGCTGGCAAAACTGGACAGCTACATGCAAAAAATGGGCTCAGATCTCTACCTAACACCATATACAAAAGAAAGATCAAAATGGTTTAAAGACCTCAACATCAGACCGGAATCCATAAGGTATATTGAAGACAAGGTTGTCAAAACCCTCCACGACATCGAAGCTAACAGTATCTTCAAAGTTGACATGCCGCTGGCCAAGCAAGTGAAAACAGAGATAGACAAATGGGACTATCTTAAACTAAGAAGCTTCTGCACCTCAAAAGAATAAGTGGCCAAAATACAAAGACAGTCTATAGAATGGGAAAGAATATTTGCCCAATACCCATCCGACAGGGTGTGTATATCAAGGATATACAAGGCACTGGTTGAACTCCACAAGAAGAAAACATCCAACCCCATAAAAAATCAGGCCTAACATTTCTTTACCTATTCATAACCCATGTTAACTCACAAAGACAACCTCACTGCAGGAGCCAAAATATACAACAACACAAAGGAGAAAACTACAAAATGCAAAGGTCACAGTGGTAAAAACAACTTAGAAACTCACCAGGCTTAGTGAGTGAAGTTGCTATCCCAGATGAATCAAACAGCAATAAAGAACTACATAACCCTACATATAAGGAATTTGGAATGCAGCTTTTTTCATTAAGTATGGATCTTTTATGGAGGTATAAAGAACTCAAAGAAGCAATGGAATGCACTGCTGATAAAATAAAAGAGATAGTAGAGCAGAAATGATGAAAATGCAAACGAAAATACAAGCAGAAATGACATACCTAAAATACTTGGTAGGTGAAATGAAAAACTCAGTGGAAGGCCTCAGCAACAGAGTAACAACTGCTGAGGACAGAAGCAGTGAACTCCAGGTGAGGTGCAGAGAAACTATAGACAACAGCAGAAAATGGAAAGAAGCCTAAAATAAACCAACTTTTCTTTTTCAAGAGAAAATCAGGATGCTTTTCCTCTTCGCCCCCTCCCCCCCCAAGCTGTGCTGATCTTCTCCCAAACCCAGGTCAGTTCATCTGCCGGTAGTCTAACCCGGGACTTGGATTTCTCCCTGCAAGCCCCTCAGGCGTCCTCTCCGATGCTGGGAGAAAAGCAGCCCTGAGCGTCTGCTTTTTCCTCTTCGCCCCCCAAGCTGTGCTGATCTTCTCCCAAACCCAGGTCAGTTCATCCGCCAGTACTCGAACCCGGGACTTAGATTTCTCCCTGCAAGCCACCCAGGTGTCCTCTCGGACAAGCTGTGCTGGTCTTCTCCTCTACCCAGTCTTTACTCCCCCCGCCCCAGAAGGTACCTGTGGGGGCGTGGCCTTTCAGAAGTGGGCGTGGCTTCTGTAGAAGTGGGCGTAGCCTATTTTCAGTGGGCCAACACTCACGCGGCCGCAGGTAGTTTAGCCATACCAAGGAACCTAGTACCCAAACCTACACACCAACATGAAGAAACAATGCAAATCCCCACCACAGGGGGAGGACAACGAAAAGAATCCAGCAGCCTCTGTCGATAATGCTCACCTAAGGGACCTCTCTGACAAAGAATTCAGATACAAAGTCAAGAAGATGTTCAATCAACTCAATGAAACAGTCAGACAGATATCCAGGAACATGACAGAAAAAAATCGACAAATTACTGGAAGAAATGAGAGCATAAATGTCACGAATAAAAGATTCCGTAGATGAAATGAAAAACTCAGTCTCTGCCCTCAACAGTAGAATGATTGCACCTGAAGAGAGTATCAGTGAGCTGGAAGATCAGCTGCACCAAGGCAACAGGCAATAACAAAGAGTGGCAAGGGACCTCAAAATAGCTCTACAGAGAATCAGAGTCCTAGGAGATGTCTCCAAGAGGAACAACATTAGAAACATTGGACTACCAGAAGCTCAGGGAAACAATCCCAATGGAAAAAAAACACGGTTAAACAAATCATTGCTGAAAAATTCCCAGAGCTCGACAATGCAGGCATTCAGGTTCAAGGAGCCCGAAGGGTGCCAGCTAAAAGAGACCCTAACAAAAACACTCCAAGACATAGCATGGTTAGAATGATTGATGCTGCCGATAGAGATAAAATATTGCAAGCAGCAAGGTCGAAAAGGGAAATCACATAAAAGAAGCACCCCTCATATTCACAGCAGACCTAGCAGAGAAAAACCTCCAAGCAAAACTCAGCAAGGAAACATTCACTTTGAAAGACGAAATAGAAGAGAAAGTGCTTATAGACCTATACAGGGCTTTACACCCCCCAAAGAAAGAATACATGTTCTCCTCCAGTGCACACCAAACATTTTCCAAAATAGATCATGTGCTAGGACACAAAACATACCTCAACAGAATCAGGAAGATAGAAATAGTATCATCAATCTTTTCAGACCAAAGTCGTATTAAGGGGAAAATTTGTAGCTCTGTAAGCATATCTCAGGACGGAAGAAAGGATGCACATAAACAACTTGAATTCACAGCTCAAGATCTTAGAAAAGGATCAACAGAAGGAGCCAAAATCAGGCAGAATGAAAGATATCATAAAACTTAAAGCAGAAGTCAACGACATGGATATCCAAAAAAACAATCAGAAAGGTCAATGAAACCAAGAGCAGTTTCTTCGAGAAAATAAATAAGATAGATAAACTGCTAGCAACACTCACAAAGAAACAGAGAGAAACCTAATAAATCGAAATAGAAATAAGAATGGGGATATCACAACAGAAACCAAAGAAATTCAAAAGTTCATCAGAGACTACTTTGAAAGTCTGTATGCCATGAAACAAGAGAAACTAGAAGAAATGGATAAATTCCTGGGTTCCTATCATCTCCCAAAGCTGAATCAAGAAGATATAAAGTACCTGAATAGGACTATTAACATCAAGGAAATTGAAATTGTAATAAAAAATCTTCCCAAAAACAAATGCCTAGGTCCATATGGATTCACTAGCGATTTTTTCCAAACATTTAAAGAGTACCTATTGCCAGTTCCTCTCAAGCTTTTCCAGGAAGTTAAAAAAACAGAAACTCTCCCAAATAGTTTCTATGAAGCCCATATCTCTCTAATACTAAAAGGAAACAAAGACACCACAAGAAAAGAAAAGTACAGACCGATATCCCTGATGAACACGGATGCGAAGATTCTCAAAAAAATACTAGCAAATAGAATTCAACAACTCATCAAAAAGATCATACACCATGACCAAGTGGGATTCATCCCCGGGATGCAAGGATGGTTTCAAATTCGGAAATCAATCAACAAAATCCATAATATCAACAAAAGAAAAGATAAAAATCATATGATCATATCAATAGATGCAGAGAAAGCATTTGACAAGATCCAGCACCCGTCTATGATGAAATCCTTGCCAAAATGGGAATAGAGGGGACTTTCCTCAATATAGTTAAAGCCATCTACCACAAGCCTATAGCAATCATCATCCTCAATCGGGAAAAACTGAAGCCTTCCCCGTAAGATCAGGGGCGAGACAAGGATGCCCACTCTCTCGACTACTGTTCAATGTAGTACTGGAAGTACTTGCAATAGAGGTTAGGCAAGAAAAAGATATTTAATGGCATTCAGGTAGGAAAGGAAGAAATCTCACTCTTCGGTGATGATATGATACTATACTTAGAGAACCCTAAAACCTCTTTCAAGAAACTCCTAGAAACAATAGACTTGTATAGTAAACTTGCAGGCTACAAAATCAATACCAAAAAGTCCATGGCTTTTCTATACACAAATAGTGAAAGAGAATAAAGTGACATGAAGAAAACAATCTTGTTCACAATTGTACCCCAGAAAATCAAGTACCTAGGAATAAGCTTAACTAAGGAAATAAAGGTCCCATTCCAGTCATGGCATGATGTTCTTAGGGTGTCAATGAAGAGTTTCAGTGAAATGATATCACCCTACCAAACCCCTCTCTTGACGTCAATGATCACCTCCCTGTAGAATGGTGAGATCCTATCGGTGTTCAGAAGGGATAATGTTGGGAATGACATATACATCCTGCGGAATTTGGTATGTGGGCAATTGGACATGCTTATTGAAGAGATCCGAGTACAAGTCTTGGATAATCTTCTCCATTGCCCTTCTGGAAGATGTGATAGATCCATCAGGATGTTGGAGGGCAGTCATCTTGGTCTTGTAGTTGGCAAAGTACAGGTGGGTGTTGCGAATGCTTTTCCCAGCTTTTGCAGCTTCTGTCAGCACTGCTGCTATTCTCTCTTTGAGATCTTCCGTTATCGCTTCACTGCACTGCTTTGTGAGCCCGGAGGTTCGCTTGTGGTTGCCTGAGGCTTGCGCCAAGTCTTATTGGTGAATGAGCCCAAGAAATTTCGAAGACAGGTGTCTTTTTGTGGCTATCTCTTTCTTGGTGTTCTTCACACAATCATGGAGATGCTGAACCAGTCGATCGTATTCCTTGTCAATGTTGTCAATGACGGCATCTTCCCATGTTGCTGCAATAGTGCCAAGAACTCCCAGTTGGTGGTCATTCTGGGAGTTCTCTTCTTAAACTTTGCAGCCCTTTCTCCCCACTCTATGAATTAGCGACATTGGTCAGGCAAGACCGTCAATTGAATATGATGTGCTCAATTTCTTTGTGGAACCATCCACCGGGAGACTCCCATGTCCAACGTTTAGAGTTGGCCTTCTGGAATTGTGAGTTACCATGGATGGTCTTGGTCAACATGATGAAATCAGACAGTCTCTCACCCTCTTTTTTCCATTCTAGGACATGGGTCCTGATGTGGAGTTCTTTGGCTGATCTTCTTGGTCCTATCTTGGCATTAAAATCACTGACAATGATCTTGTAGAAGGTGTGGTCTTCTTTATAGAATAAAAACCATGGTTATAACAAAAACCAAAAGGAGTACTTTAAAACAAGACAAGTGCCTGAAATACACCAAATTTCTGCAGAAAGATGGAACAATATCATAACAATAATCTCCATGAACGTCAATGGGCTAAATGCACCAATGAAGAGACACAGAGTGACAGGATGGATCAGAAAATTGAACCCAACATTTTGCTGCCTGCAAGAAACACCGTTGAACAGTCAGAGGAAAGACTCAAAGTCAAAGTATGGAAAACAATTCTACAAGCAAACAACTCCCTCAAAAAAACTGGGTGGCCATACTAGTATCAGATCATATAGACTTCATATTAAAGTTACACGAGTCAGTGAAAGTCATTTCTTAATGATAAAAGGATCTGTACATCAGGAAGAATTCACACTCCTAAATGTACATGCAACTACTAAGGGACCAGCAAAATTCATAAAACAGCTGTCATATACTTGAAGAAAGACAATAATAGCAACACAATAGTAGTAGGATATTTCAGCACAGCTTTATCACCCGTTTATGGATCAACCAGAATCAAGCTCAGCAAGGACACACTTTATCTGAGGGAAAAGATGAAGACAGTGGTTTAGTATACATATGTACATACACATTCTTCTCAAGTGCACATATGACATTCTTCAAGAGAGACCACATGCTGAGCCACAAATCATACCTCCATAAGTCTGAGAGGAAAGAAATTGTATCAACTCTCTTTTATGACCATGATGCACTGAAAATAGAAATGAATCACACACAGAAACAGAAATTCATATCACACACCTGGAAATTAAACTGCTCACTACTGAACAACCAGTGGCTTAGAGAGGAAATCAAAGAGGAAATCAAATGATTTCTGGAAACAAATAAGAATGAAGACCTAAGTTACCAGAATTTATGGGACACAGTAAAAAGTGTTTAAAAAGTAAAAAGTGTTTAGAGGACACAGTAAAAAGTGTTTAAAAAGAAAAACGTGTTTAGAGGACTCTTTATAGATTTACAAGAAATCCTCTGGAAGGAAGAGTGAGGCCACATAAATAACTTAACCTGACAGCTTAAGATCTTGGGGAATGACCAACAAAAGGAGCCCAAACCAAACAGGAAGAAAGAAATAATAAAACTTAAAGCAGAAAATAATAACATGGAAACCCAAAAAAACAATCCAAAAGGTCAATGAAATCAAGAGTTTGTTCTTTGAGAAAAGTGATCAATAAACCAGTAGCAGGACTCACAAAGAAAGAGAGAGAGACCCCTAATAAACAGAATCAGAAGCAAAAATGGGGACAACACAGCAGAAAGCACAGAAATTCAAAGGATATTCAGAGATTATTTTGAGAATCTTTATGCCATGAAACAAGAGAACCTTGAAGACATGGATATATTCCTGGACTACTATGACCTCCCAAAGCTCACCAAGATGACTTGTAATATTTGAATATCCCTATCACCATCAAGGAAATTGAAATAGTAATCAAAAGTCTTCCGAAAAAAGTCCTGGCCCAACTGGATTCACTAGTGAATTCTGACAACCCTTTATTTATTATTATTATTTTTTAAATTTTTATTAGTGAAACACCATGAGGTACAGTTGCAGACTTACAAATTTTTGTGCTTGGGTTTCAGTTATACAATGATCTAGTACCCATCCCTCAACCAGTGCCCATTCTCCATCATTACAGGTCCCAGTAACCCTCCCCCCCCCCATCCACCCCATCCCATTCTGCCTCTGTGGCAGGGCATTCCCTTTTGTTCTCTCTCTCATTTTGGGTGTTGTGGTTTGCAAAAGAGGCATTGCATGGCAATGAATTTTGGTCGATAGTCTACTTTTAGCGTGCATTTCCCCATTTTTGATAGGGTTAGATGTTTTCTTCTTGTAGAGTTCAACCAGTGCTTTGTATATCATTGATATTAACCCGTTATCAGATGGGTATTGGGTAAATATCATTTCCCATTCTGTAGACCTTCTTCATAGTCTGGTCACTGTATCTTTTGAGGTGCAGAAGCTTCTTAATTTAAGATATTTCCATTTGTTTATCTCTGTTTCCACTTGGTTGGTCATTGGAGTGTCGCTTTTGAAGATACCGTTAGCCTCAATATCATGGAGGGTTTTGTCGACCTTGTCTTCGATGTACCTTATGGATTTTGGCCTGATGTTGAGAACTTTAATTCATTTTGATCTGACTTTTGTGCATGGTGTTAAGTCGAGGTCTAATCCCATTTTTTTGCATGTGGTTGTCCAGTTATGCCAGCACCATTTGTTGAAGAGACTTTCCTTGCTCCACTTCACATTTCTTGCTCCCTTATAAAAGATTAGATGTTCATACATTTGGGGTTGTGTGTACGGATATTCCACACTCTTCCATTGGTCTGCGGCCCTGACTTTGTTCCATTACCATGCTGTTTTAATTATTACCACTTTGTAGTAGAGTTTGAGGTTGGGGAGGGTGATGTCTCCCCACGTCTTTTTCCCAAGTTTTGTTTAGCTGTTCGTGGGTGTTTGTTGTTCCATATGAATTTCGGGAATGCTTGATTTATTTCTTTGAAGAATTTCATGAGTATCCTTATAAGGATTGAGTTGAATTTGCATAATGCTTTCGGGTGTATTGCCATTTTGTCGATCTTAATTCTTCCTATCCATGATCGGGGATATGTTTCCATTTCCTCGTGTCCTTTTTTATTTTTCGGAGTAGCGTTTCGTAGTTTTCATTGTAGAGGTCCTTTACCTCTTAGTTAGACTGAATCCGAGGTACTTGATTTTCCGGGGCACAATTGTGAACAGGATTTTTTTTTCATGTTACTTTCCTCTCTCTCATTATTTGTGCATAGGAAGGCCATGGATTACTGGGCATTGATTTTATAGCCTGCGTCTTTATTCTACAAGTCTTTTGTTTCTAGGAGTTTCTTAGTAGGGGATTTAGGATTCTCGAGATATAGTATCATATCATCTGCGAACAGTCAGAGCTTGATTTCTTCCTTTCCTATCTGGATGCCTTTAATGTCTTTTTCTTGCATAATCGCTATTGCAAGTACTTCCAGCACTATGTTAAACAGAAGCGGTGATGTGGGCATCCTGTCTTGTCCTGATGTTAGAGAAAGGCCCTTGGTTTTTCCCTATTGAGGATAATTCTTGCCATGGGTTTGTCGTAGAAGGCTTTGAGGATCTTGAGTAATGTTCCTTCAAAATCCATTTTGGTGAAAGTTTTCATCATAAACAGGTGCGGGATCTTGTCAAAAGATTTCTCTGCATCTATTTATATGATCATATGGTTTTTATCTTTACTTTTATTGATATTATGGATTACGTTGATTGATTTCCGAATGTTAAACCGTCCTTTCATCCCCAGGATGAATCCCACTTGGTCATGGTGTATGATCTTTTTGATGAGTTGTTGCATTCTATTTGCTAATATTTTGTTGAGGATCTTCGCATCCGTGTTCATCAGGGTTATAGTCCTATAGTTTTCTTTGTTGGTGGTGTCTTTGTTTGCTTTTGGTATTAGGGAAATATGTGCTTCATAGAAGCTGTTTGGAGAGAATTCCTGTTTTTTCAATTTCCTAGAAAAGCTCGAGGAGAACTGGCAAAAGGTCTTCTTTAAGTGTTTGGAAGAATTCACTAGTGAAACTGTCTGGGCCTTGACTTTTGTTTTTGGGAAGACTTTTGACTACCGCTTCAATTTCTTGACATAAATGGGTCTATTCAGGTATCCCAAGTCTTCTTGGTTCAATCTTGTGTGATTATAGAAATGCAGGAATTTATCCATTTCTTCTAAGTTCTCTTGTTTCGTGGCATACAGACTCTCAAAGAAGTCTCTGATGATCTTTTGAGTTTCTTTGGTTTCTGTTGTGATGTCCCTTTTTTCATTTCTGATTCGATTTACTAGGGTTCTCTCACCAGATTGGATCAGATGTTATGTAGAAATAAACCAATCTCAATTAACAAAAACATCAATACAGAAGGCTTAACTTGCAACAAGCTTAGTAAACCTCAGTCAAGGACTTAATGTCTCCATGGTGAGATATAACAATTTTCACAAATTTCCTTTTATGGAAATATTTTTGATCACTCTATTATCCATTTAGTGGTAACAAGCAATATAAAATAAATTACCGTGAACCTGCTATGGGAGCAGGCTTGAGAGGTGATTGGGAAAATGGAGGCAAAGGTGATTTGTAAAATTAAACTGTGTTTGCCAGTACCTTCTTTCCAGAGTTCCATCCCCTTTGCAGTCACTCCAGGCCCTGCAAATTAAGCCTATCTATTTACAGTTTTTTAAATAAACCATTTTAGTTCATAAATTAACTTTTTTTCATCGAATTATCGTGAGACACAGCGTAAAGTTTTCATGATTGAATTTCAGTCATATAATAATCAAGCAGCCATTCCTCCACCAGCCCATTTACAGTTCTTATGCTGCTCAAACTGCCACATGTGTTGTTATGGAGGGATGCTGTGTGCATGCATTTGAAAAGTGTTTTTTTCCATAATCCATTGGATTCCTTTGTCATACTCCATATTGACATATTTTTTGAGTGATCATCTCTCCAGTGCAGGTCCCGAATGTGGAACCAAACTCCTACTTCTAGAATATTAGAGCTTGAAAACTCCCCCTTTTCTATGATTTGTTGTCTCAAGGTTGAGAATTTTGATAAAATTATGCCTCTTCCTGTAATATTCATATTTGGGGAGAAAAACCAATTATTTAAGTTTATATTTGGTGCATCTGTGGATGGGGTTGATCTTAGTGTATGTTGCTATTCTCCACTAGAATAGCTACTAATTTTTGGAAACTTTTGGAGACACTCTAGTTTGAGTTATGAGAGAAAACAGCTCTCTACATTGGAGTTGAAGGATATTTGCAAAGTGTATTGAAAATATTCATTAAGTAAATTTTTTACTCTACAGTTTTGGGGTTTGGGACCACGCCCAACTGTAAGTGCTTACTGCTAGCTAAGTGCTCAGGGATAACTTCTATCAGGGCTTGGGGCACTATATGTGGTGCTGGAGATCAAATCTGGGTTGGCCCCAAGCAAGGCAAGCTCCTTGCTTGCTGTACTATCTTTTTGGTCCACTAGTAAAATTTTATTAGATACTAATGTCATTATCATGGTGACATTGCTCATTATTGGGTTTGCTCCAATCACAAGAATAGCTAATAACAATCTATGAAAAAGATACCACTACATAATAAAAAGTCTCCCCAAGCACAAAAGTCCTGGCCCAGATGGATTCACTAGTGAATTCTTCCAAATCTTTAAAGAGGATTTACTTCCAATCCTCTTTAAGCTTTTCCACGAAATTGAAATATCAAAAACACTTCCGAACAGTTTCTATGAAGCAAATATCACACTGATAATAAAGGCAGACAGAGATACCACAAAGAAAGAGAATTACAGGCCGATATCCCTGATGAACACAGATGCAAAGATCCTCAACAAACTACTAGCAAATAGAATCCAACTACTCATCAAAAAGATCATACACCATGACCAAGTAGGATTCATCCCAGGGATGTAAGGATGGTTTAATAGTCAGAAATCAATCAAGATAATCCATCATATCAACAAAAGAAAAGATAAAAAGCATATGATCATATCAATAGATACAGAGAAAGCATTTGACAAGATCTAGCACCCCTTTATGATGAAAACCCTAGCCAAAATGGGTATGGAGGGTACTTTTCCTCAACATAGTTAAAGCCATCTACCACAAGCCTACAGCAAGCATCATCCTCAATGGGGAAAAACTGAGAGCCTTCCCTCTAATATCAGGGACGAGACAAGGATGCCCACTCTCTCCACTGCTCTTCAATATAGTACTGGAAGTACTTGCAACAGCAACCATTACGCAAGAAAAAGATATTAAGGGCATTCAGGTAGGAAAGGAAGAAATCAAGCTCTCACTATTCGCAGATGATATGATACTCTACTTAGAGAACCCAATAACCTCCACCAAAAAACTCCTAGAAACAATAGACTTGTATAGTAAAGTTGCAGGCTATAAAATCAATACCCAAAAGTCCATGGCTTTCTATACGCAAACAGTGAGAGAGAAGAAAGCGACATGAAAAAAATAATCCCGTTCACAATTGTGCCCCAGAAAATCAAGTACCTAGGAATCAGCTTAACTAAGGAAGTAAAGGACCTGTACAAAGAAAACTACAAAACTCTACTTCAAGAAATAAAAGAGGACATGAGGAAATGGAAAGATATCCCCTGCTCATGGGTCGGGAGACTTAACATTGTCAAAATGGCAACACTACCGAAAGCATTATATAAATTCAATGCAATCCCTATAAGGATACCCATGACATTCTTCAAAGAAATGGAAAAAACACTCCTGAAATTTTTATGGAACAATAAGCCCCCACGACTAGCTAAAGCAATTCTTGGGAAAAAGAAAATGGGAGGAATCAACCTCCCTAACTTCAAGCGCTACTACAAAGCAGTAATAATTAAAACAGCATGGTACTGGAACAAAGGCAGAACTGCAGACCAATGGAACAGGGTTGAATACACTGACATCTCCCCTCAATCATATGATCATCTAATCTTTGATAAAGGTGCAAGAAATGTGGAGTAAGGAAAGCCTCTTTAACAAATTGTGCTGGCATCATTGGACGGTTACATGCAAAAAAATGGGATCAGAACTCTGCCTAACACTGTGTACAAAAGCAAGATAAAAATGGATTAAAGACCTCAACATCAGACCAGAAACCATAAGTACATTGAAGACAAAGTTGGCAAAACCCTCCATGACATTGAAGCTAATGGTATTTTCAAAGATGCCACGCCACTGGCCGAGCAAGTGAAAACAGAGATAGATAAATGGGACTATCTTAAACTAAGAAGCTTCTGTACCTCAAAAGAAACAGTGACCAAAATACAAAGACAGTCTACAGGATGGGAAAGGATATTCGCTGAATACACATCTGACAAGGGGTTGATATCAAGGATATACAAAGTACTGGTTAAACTCCACAAGAAGAAAACATCCAACCCCATCAAAAAATGGGGCAATGAAATGAACAGAAACTTTCTCAAAGAAGAAATATGAATGGCAAAAAAGCACATGAGAAAATGCTCTACATCATTAATCATCAGGGAGATGCAGATCAAAACCACAATGAGATACCATCTCACACCTCAGAGACTGGCCCACATTCAAAAGAACAAAAGCAACCAGTGCTGGCGTGGATGTGGCGAGAAAGGGACACTTCTTCACTGTTGGTGGGAATGGCGACTGGTTCAGCCCTTTTGGAAAACAGTATGGACCATTCTCAAAAAGTTATAAATTGAGCTCCCATTTGACCCAGCAATACCACTCCTGGGAATATATACCAGAGAGGCAAAAATGTATAGTCAAAGTGACATCTGCACTTGTTTGTTCATTGCAGCACTCTTTATAATAGCCAGAAACTGGAAGAAACCTGAGTGCCCAAGAACAGATGACTGGTTAAAGAAACTTTGGTACATCTACACAATGGAGTACTATGTAACTGTTAGAAAAGACGAAGTCATGAAATTCACATACAAGTGGTACTACATGGAAAGTATCATGCTAAGCGAAATGAGTCAGAAAGAGAGGGATAGAGATAGAAAGATTGCATTCATCTGGGGGATATAAAGTAACAAAATATGAGATTAATACCCAAGAATAGCTTAGATCAGCACCAGGAGGATTACTCCATAGCTTATAGGCCAGCCGGGTGTTCTATGGGAAAGGACAGCTCAGGTAGAGAAGGGAGTACCAAATAAAGGGTGTTTGGAAGATCCTCCCAGGAGGGGAGAGCATGTTGAAAGTAGACTATGGACTGAACATATTTGGCACTCAATGCCTCTTTTGCAGATCACAACACCCAAAAGGAGAGAGAGAACAAAACGGAATGCCTTGCCACAGAGGCAGGGTGGGATGGGGGGGATGAGAGTGGGAGGGATATTATCCATGGTGGTGGAAATTAGCACTGGTGGAGGGATGAGTGTTTGATCATTGTATAGTCGAGACCCAAGCACAAAAATTTGTGGATCTACAGCTGGAGCGATAGCACAGCGGTAGGGCGTTTGCCTTACAAGCGGCCTACATGGCCGACCCGAGTTCTATTCCTCCGCCCCTCTCGGAGAGCCCGGCAAGCTACCGAGAGTATTCGATATGCCAAACACAGTAACAACAAAGACTCCAATGGAGATGTTACTGGGCCCGCTCGAGCAAATCGACGATCAATGGGAGGGCCTTTACCTTTTACCTTTACCTTTACAACTGTACCTCATGGTGTTTCACCAAAAAAAAGAAAGAAAAAGATACCACTACAACAATACTAGATTACAGAAATGAGAGTAAAATATCCCTAGCAATATAAAAAAGGAGACATTTTCACTGGAAGGATAAAGGGAGAGGTCACATGCGAAAATTATTTCTTTCCATGGCCTGCATATTACCATATTGTTCTCCTCTAAACATATCTAGTGGATAAAGAAATCTTGAAATATTGAGTGATGCTTTCTGGGGATTTTCACTTTGTTCAAGAGAATTGCAGCAGAATCAGTGGAGCTTGATCACTGGGGATCAAATTTTGGGAGAAAGAAGGGGCTTGAAATAAGTAGAATTATAATCTTTGCATAGCAAGATACTACTTACATATTCCGAATACCAGTTATAAGACTGAGTTACTTCTCAGAGCTTCCAAGGAGTAGTTCCTACCAGTAGTTTTGCTCACATATAGAGTTAAAATGATGGCCCAGTCTTACCAGGGAACTCAGTGGGGGCACAGATCAGCCTGCTGAGTTCTTCAGACAAAGATTCTTTCTGGGATTGAAGCCCTATACATAATTTTTCACCTCTGCATCCCAATCATGAAAGTTGAGCTATTTCACAGACTAGTGAGGAGTATAGCTTCAGAACCAGTCTGACATAAAGTACCAATTGGAGCAACTTAAAGGTGTCAGGCCCAGCAGAGTGCGACAGGTAAAGCTGATCAAATCCAGTGTCACCATTTGGCCAAGGAATTGGAGATGTGGATTTGCTTAAGCTAGGAGCAGCATAGAACTGTGCCAGCTTTCTCATTCTGTCTGGGCAGAAAACTAACTCTCTCACTGTTGAGTATAGTTTTTAGTCTGTTCAAATAGGGAACCTAATCAAACACATGGGAATCTATCACGTACATTCAAACACCCTATTTATAGTAAAATTTGAACAAAGAACATACATACTCAATGACTTACCCAATATGAAGAGAAACTCAGTGCCTTTGCTTAGTCATAAAGTTCAGGGTACACTCTTGTTTGATTTAAGTTTGCAGACAATAAGTTATTCAGGTCTTGGAACACATCCTGCTGCTTCATAAGTGCAGAGAAGCTTAATCATAATTCTGCCTACTGCAGAGTGTAGTATCAAGAGAAATATCAAGTATCATGTTCATCTAAGAAACATGACCAGAAAACTAGGTAACCATGGAGTCTAATAACAGTCTTACTTTTGCTGGGGGCCAAGAAAACAATCTTATCAACTGTTCTCTGTTCTCAGTCATCAGTATGCACTGTTCCTTAACTCAAACTGGGCAGTTACCCAAAAATAGACATGGAAAACAAATCCTACTTTTTTCAGGTAACATATCCAGATACAGTTAGCTGATTAGTAAAGAACTGTCTCTGCTGAAGCAAACGGATAGAGTTGTAAAGAGGATACTGTTTGTTCAAATGAACAGATAGCATCATGATGAATCAAAGCTCATAAGAAAATTCAGTAAACTCGACACCACCAAAAAAAACTAATAAAGCTTAAGGCCGTAAAGAAATAAAGATATATGAATTTTAAGACAAATAATTTAGAATAATCTTTTTAAGGAAGTTAAATGAGCTAAAATAGCTCAAATATACAAGTAAATTTAATTAGGAAGCAATGTATGCTGGAGCAATAGCACAGCAGTAGGGCGTTTGCCTTGTGAGCAGCCATCCCGGCCGAGCCGGGTTCAATTCCTCCGCTCCTCTTGGAGAGCCTGGCAAGCTACCGAGAGTATCTTGCCCGCACGGCAAAGCCTGGCAAGCTACCCGTGATGTATTCAATATGCCAAACACAGTAACAACAAGTCTCACAATGGAGACTTTACTGGGCCCGCTCGGGCAAATAGATGAACAACGGGAGGACAGTGCTACAGTGCTACAGGAAGCAATGTATGAACAAAATTTTTAAAATTACTGTAATACATAACTAACAGACAAAGTGACTGAAAGAATATTTTAAAACTTTTATTTTATTCAAGCAGTGTGATTCACAAAGTTATTTACTGCTGAGAATTAGATATACAATATTCCAGTGCGGATCCCACCACCAGTGTCAACCTCTCTCCACCAATGTTCCCTGGTTCCCTCCCTTAATGCCCTCTCCCTACTTACCCCAAATCAGCCATCTTAACAGGCAGCATTTTAAGTTCTGTTGTTTAAGTTTATGTCTCATGACTTCAGTGTTGTTGACTCTGTGGTCTGGATATTTAGCTTTATCATTCATTAACACAACCAATGTACCTGAATGCTTTTGACCCCAGGAACCCTTTGTTTCTCATATGTCTCTTCTCCCCATCTTCTCTACAAAAATGCCTCTTTTGCAAACCCCAGCACCCAAAAGGAGAGAGAGAACAAAAGGGAGTGCCCTGCCACAGAGCAGGGTGGGATGGGGGAATTGGGGGGGGTGGTGGGAGGAATACTGGGATTGGTGGGGGTGGAGAATGCACACTGGTGGAAGGATGAGTACTTGATCATTGTATAACTGAAACCCAAGCACAAAAATTTGTAAGTCTACAACTGTACCTCATGGTGTTTCACTAATAAAAATTAAAAAATAAAATAAAATGCATGCAGAGATTAAGATCTTAAAAAAAATTTAAATGCGCACATAGCTTTAGGGGCTGGAGCGATAGCACAGCGGGTAGGGCGTTCGCCTTACAAGCGGCCAACATGGCCGACCCGAGTTCGATTCCTCCGCCCCTCTCGGAGAGCCCGGCAAGCTACCGAGAGTATTCGATATGCCAGACACAGTAACAACAAAGTCTCCAATGGAGACGTTACTGGGCCCGCTCGAGCAAATCGACGATCAACGGGAGGGCCTTTACATAGCTTTAAACACATGCATAGGACGATAGTAGTGCCATCTAGTGGAATATAATATAAATGCATGCTTTTTAGATGGCTATCCATTGGAGGATAAGTGTGGGATCTGTGAACCCTTTAGTGGAATTTGAAATATAATCAGAGGGTACAGAGATTAAAATATATATTAATAATTATAACAAGTTTAATAATGTCATTTGACTTTTTATTGTGATGGGATTTATGTTAATTGTTTGTTTAGGTCAAACGATCCTTACATTCCTGGAAGCATCCCACCTATCTTGGTGCATGGCTATTTTGATAAGCTGTTGCATTAAGTTTACTAAAATTTTGTTGAGGATTATGCACAGATATTTATAAGGGATATTGGTCTAAAATATCGCTGCCTTTCGTTCTCTGCCTTTAGTTTTAGTGTATGTTAGCTTCGTAGAACTGCCCGGATGGGTTATTTTCCTTCAATATAGAGTAGAGGTAGTTAAGTCTTTTTTGGAGCTTTAATAGAACTCCACAGTGAACCCATCTGGAGCAGTGCTTATATTTTTGGGGAGATTCTTAATTACGGATTCATTTTTATTTCCTGTGATTTGCCTCTTTAAGTTTACTTTGTCCTCATTTAGTTTTGAGGAATTTCATGATTTTAAAAACCTGCCCTTTTGCAGTTCAGATAGAGAAGAGAGCAACAAATAAAGGGTGTTTGGAGGCTCCTCCCAGGAGGGGAGATGCATGTCGAAAGTAGACTATGGACTGAACATGTTTGCCACTCAATGCCTCTTTTGCAGACCACAACACCCCAAAGGAGAGAGAGAACACAGGGGATTGCCCTGCCACAGAGGCAGGGGGGATGGGGGGATGGGGGTGGGGGGATATTATCCATGGTGGTGGAAAATGGGCACTGGTGGAGGGATGGGTATCTGATCATTGTATAATCGAAACCCAAGCACAAAAAATTGTAAATCTACAACTGTAAAAAAAATTAAAGAAACAAAAAAACCCCCAAAAATATAAAAAACTAAAAAAAAATGTACATCGCCAATCATCCGGGAGATGCAAATCAAAACAACAGTGAGATATTATCTCAGAACATAGAGACTGCCACACATCAAAAAGAACAAGAACAGGGCTGGAGTGATATCACAGAGGGTAAGGCATTTGTCTTGCATGCAGTTGACCTGGGTTTGATTTCCAGAATCCCATATGGTCCCCCAAGCACTTCCAGGAGTTATTCATGAATGCATGAGCCAGGAGTAACCCCTGTGCACTGCTGGTGTGACACAAAAACAAAAACAAAAACAACTAGTGCTGGCATGGATGTGGTGGAGAAAGGGATTCTCTTTCATTGTTGGTGGGAATGCCGACTGGTCCAGCCTTTCTGAAAGACAATATGCGCATTCTTTAAGAAACTAAAAATTGAGCTTCCATATGATCCATCAACACCATTTCTGGGAATATATCCTGAGGATGCAAAGAAGCACTGTAGAAATGACATCTGCACATATGTTCATTATAACACTGTTCACAAGAGCCAGAATCTAGAAACAACCCAAGTGCCTGAGAACAGATGATGAGTGGTTGAAGCAACTTTGGTACATATACACAGTGGAATACTATGCAGCTGTTAGGAAAGATGAAGTCATGAAATTTGCTTATAAGTGGAAGTACATGGAGAGTATCAAGCTAAGTGAAATGAGTCAGAAAGAGAGGGACAGAAATAGAATGACCACTCATTTTTGGAATATAAAATAACATAATATGAGATTAACACCCAAGGACAGTAGGCACAAGGGCCAGGAAGATTGCTTCACGGTTGCAAGTCTGTGTCATGAGCTGGGGGCAGTGGGGAGGGCAGCTAGTATAGAGAAGGGATCACTTAGTCAATGCTTGTTTGAAGGATTGCTTGGGATTGGAGCTGTGTGCTGAAAGTAGATAAAGGATCAGACGTAATGGCTTCTCAGTATCTGTGTCACAAACTATAATGCCCGAAAGTAGAGAAAGGTTAAAAGGTAAACTGTCTGCCATAGAGGTGAGGGAAGGGTTGGAAGGTGGGGGGGTGGGAATATGGGAACATTGGTGGTGGAAAATGTGCACTAGTAGACGGATGGGTGTTTGATCATTGTATGACTGAAATTCAAACATGAAAGCTTTGTAAATGTATCTCACTTTTATTCAATAAAAATTCAAATTCTAAAAAAAAACAAATACAAACAAAAACCACTATCTCCTATGCAATGAGCAATAAAGGTGTAGAATTTAAACTTCAAAAAAAACCCTGCCCTTTTATTCTATATTTTCAGCTTAAATACATACAGTTATTCATAGTAACCTCCAATTATATCTTAAGTTTCTCAGAGATTTATTGTAATTTATTTCATTTCATTACTGTTCTAATTTTTGGACTTTTTTAAGTTCTAGAGACTTAAAACTTCGGGGCATTGAGAGATCATGACGCGCCCTGAGCAAATGGGCACAATTACACAAAATAAACTTATTAGAAAATCCAGTGGTATCAAATACCTAGGATAGGGCTGCAATAAGGTTTACATTCTTAAATGAGAGTACTCTGTCCAGTCTGGGTGAGGTGCCTATTTTATCAACTTAGAGTCTCTATGAAATAGTCAATTGAGAGTATATCTTTATTCTAATACCTCACAGTTTTTATTGCTATAGCTTTAAAGTATAATTTAAAGCTCTTGGCTAGGTTGTTTCCATATTTTGGCTATTGTGAATAGTGCTGCAATAAACATAGGAGTGCAAATGTTTTTTCTAGAATAGAAATTTTGGGCTCTTGGGGTAGATGCAAAGAAGTGGAATTTCAGGGTGATATGGAAATTCAATTCTTAATAGTTTTTTTCTTTTGAGGAGTGTCCATGTTGTTTTGCAAAAATGATGAACCAGTTGACATTCTCACTAGCAGTGTATGAGGGTTCCTTTCACTCTTAGGAATATTTTGCATAAGAGTTTCATTTTCCCTGTTTGAGATTGGCCTGCTCAGGTTTTCTACTTCCCCAGATATTCAGTCTTGATAGGTTCTTTGATTCTAATAATTCATCCTTTTCTTTAAGATTTGCCAGTTTAGTGTCATAGAGTTGTTCAAAGTAGTCTTTTCTGGTCTTCTGTATTTCTGAGTGCCTGCTGTAATTTATCCCCTTTCATCTCTGATGTGATTCAATTTTGTTTTTCTATGTATTTTTATTTTGAATCTAGCTAAGTGTTTATAAATGTTGTTTATTCTTTTAAAATATATCCCCAAGTTTTATTTATCCTTTGTATTATATTTTTCATTACAGTGTCTATGCTATGATTTATTTCCTTACTTCTACTTATTTTCAAATACGCTTGTTATTTTTCTAGTTTATTAAGCTGTCAAGTTGGTTATTGATTAGAGATGCTCACGCGGCCACAGGTAGTTTACTCATACCAAGAAATCTAGTGTAGCATCTTAGTTCCCATACCCAATTTTAAGGAGACCACACCCCCAGACGGTCTCAGGGATGTGCTGACCTAGGAACCTGCAGAGTTGGGCGGTGCCTTGAAGAGGTGTGGCTTTCTCGGAGGCAGCAGCAGTTATATTTCCCACCCCCAACACTCTCGACTCACATCCCAGCCTTTATCACCTAATTCTGTGGAAAAAAATCCTGGCCACCTCAACTAAAATACAACAATAATCCACTAGTCTACTCCAAATCTAACATAAGACCAGTAAGCAAGAAGCTGTACAAATCCAATATAAAAGAGCACCTCCTCCAACACTTCACTAGATGCCCATCATAAGCCACAGAATAATGCCTGAGAGGAAGGACAGATTCTAGAAAGGGAGAAGGTTGATCACCATTGGCCGACCTTATATGAATCCTTTCCCACTATAAGAGGGAACATTGCTAGTGAATTACAATGTTTTAACTCTAGACAACCACAACAGCATGAAGAAACGGCGCAAATATCCACTACAAGGAGAGGACGAAGAAAAGAGTCCCGAATCCTCAAAAGGGGTTACCCAAAATATGCTTCCTCTGATAAAAAATTCCGAGATGAAATGCTGAGGATATTCAAGAAACTACTCAAAGAATCAATAGAGGATACATCCAGAAGATTAAAAGAAGAAATGAAAGAAACAGTGGAACAGATAGTAGAGAAAATACAGGAGGAAATGAGAGCAGAAATAAAAAGCTACAAAAAGAAGTGTCATAAAGGATTCGGTAGATGAAATTAAAAACTAAGTGGGTGCCTGCAGCAGTAGAATGACTACAGCTGAAGACAGAATCAGTGAGCTTGAAGATGAGCAACAGAAATTGCATAGGGAACAACAAACAATGGGAAAAGACCTCAAAATAGCACTAAGGAGAATCAGAGACCTAGGGGATGACGCGAAGAGGAACAATATAAGAATCATCAGAGTATGAGAAGGACAGGGAGGCAACCCCAATGAAAAAGACACAGTCAAAGAAATCATTGTTGAAAAGTTCCCAGAGTTAAAGAATGCAGACATCCATATCCAAGGAGCCAGAAGGGTGCCAGATAAAAGAGACCCTAATAAAAACACTACAAGGCATAACATAGTCAGAATGATGGATGCCACAGATAGAGACACAACAGTGCAAGCAGCAAGGTCATGGTGGGATATAGTGAAAAAACTCAATGAAATGAATGCCTCACCAAGAATACTTTATCCAGTTAAACTCTCACTCAAACTCGATGAAAGGATACATCATTTTATTGATAAACAACAGCTCAGGAACTTCATAGACTCAAAACCAAATCTAAAAGAAGAACTAAAGCTCTTCCTCTTCGTCCCCAAACCTGTGTCGGTCTTCTTCCACTCCCAGGTCAGTTAACCTGCCAGTATTCGAACCTGATACTTGGCTTTTGCCGTGCAAGTGCCCGAGCCATCCTCTAGGACCCTGGGACAAAAGCAGCCCTGAGCCTCTTCCTCTTGGTACCCAATGCTGTGCCGGTCTTCTCCCCCTCCCAACTAGAACCTCCCCCACCAGGCTCTCCTGGGGCGTGGCCTCTTCAGAAGTGGGTGTGCCTCCAGTAGAAGTGGTCTAGGCCTTATTTTGGGTGGGCCAATGCTCACGCGGCCACAGGTAGTTTACTCATACCAAGAAATCTAGTGTAACATCTTAGTTCCCATACCTACACACCAACATGAAGAAACAACGCAAATCCCCACCACATGGGGACGAAGATGAAGAGTTCAGAAGTCTCAGTAGGTGCTACTCACCTAAAGGACCTCTATGAGAAAGAATTAAGCTATGAAGTCATGAAGATGTTCAATGAACTCAAAGAAACAATCAGACAGATATCCAGTAATGTGACAGAAACAATTGAGAAATTATGGGAAGAAATGAGAGCAGAAATGTCACGAATAAAAGATTTCGTAGATAAAACAAAAAATTCAGTCTGTGCCCTCAACAGTAGAATGACCACAACTGAGTACAGAATCAGTGATCTGGAAGATCAGCTGCACCAAGTCAACAGACAACAACAAACAATGACAATAGACCTCAAAATAGCTCTAGAGCGAATCAGAGTCCTAGGAAACGATTCCAAGAGGAAAAACATTTGAATCACTGGAGTACCAGAAGCACATGGAAACAATTCCAATAAAAAAGCCACAGTTAAACAAATCTTTGCTGAAAAATTTCCAAAGCTCGACAAAGCAGCCATTCAGATTCGAAGAGCCCGAAGTGTGCCAGCTAAAAGAGACCCTAACAAAAACACTCCAAGGCATATCATAGTTAGAATGATCGATGTCCCGGATAGAGACTGCAAGAAGCAAGGTCAAAGAAGGAAATCACATACAAAGGAGCACCCCTTAGATTCACAGTAGAACTATCAGAGGAAACCCTCTAAGCCCGAAGGCAATGGTGGGATATAGTGAAACACTCACTGAAATAAATGCTTCACCAAGAATACTCTATCTGGCTAAACTCTCACTCAAACTCGAAGGAACGGTACACTATTTTCTCTATAAACAGCACCTCAGAAACTTCATAGACTCAAAACCAAACCTTAAAGAAGGGCTAAAGGGGTTACTATAAGACAAGACAAATCCTACAAGCACAACAGACCCTTACAGAAAGATGACACAAATCCCACTAACAGTGATTTCTCTCAACGAAAATGGTCTAAATTCACCAATTAAGAGACACAGAGTGGCAAAATGGATTCAGAGACAGAACCCAACATTCTGCTGCATACAAGAAACTCATCTCAACAGTCAGAGCAAACACAGATTCAAAATGAAATGATGGAAAACAATCCTGCAAGCAAACATCTCCCTCAAAAAAGCTGGGGTGGCCATACTAGTATCTGACAAAATCAATTTCAGGTTGAAAAAGATTAGAAAAGACAGGGAAGGCTATTTTCTATTCCTTAAGAAATACGTAAAACAGGAAGAAATAACACTCTTAAAGATATACACACCTAATGAGGGAACTGCTAAATATTTAAAACAACTGCTAACAGATTTTAAGGAGAACATTGCTAGCAACACAACAGTAGCTGGAGATTTCAACATTGCCTTATCACCTCTGGATAGATCAACAAGAACAAAAATCAGCAAGGAAACATTGGCCTTGAAGGAAGAAATAGAAGAGGGCTAATAAACCTATACAAGGTTCTACATCCAAAAAAGAAAGAACACACATTCTAATACAGTGCACACGGAACATTTTCCAAAATAGACCACGTGCTAGGACAGAAAAAACATACCTCAAAAGATTCAGGAAGATAGAAAGAGTATCATCAGTCTTTTCAGACCAGAATACACTGAGAATAGAAGTGAATCACACACAGACACAGCGAACCAAATCAAACATCTGGAAATTAAACAACTCAATGTTGAACAACGAGTGGGTCAGGAAAGGACAAAATCAAAAGATACCTGGAAACATTGAGGATAAAGACATGAGCTACCAGAACCTTAGGGACGCAGCTGAAGCCATTTTAAGGGGAAAATTTATAGCTCTGATAGCATTTCTCAGGAAGGAAGCAAAGGTCCACATAAACAACTTGACCTCACAGCTAAATATCTTAGAAAAGGATCAAAAAAGGAGCCCAAATCAGGCCGAAGGAAAGAGATCATAAAACTTATAGCAGAAATCAATGACATGGAAACCCAAAAAACAATCGGAAAGATCAATGAAATGAAGAGCTGGTTCTTCGAGAAAATAATAGATAAACCACCAGCAGTCAAAGGTACTGGCAGAGGAACAAAGGCATGCGGGTCCTGGGGCTGAGATCTCCAAGCCTGCTTGGATCGGGCGGAACATCCTCCATCCAGATCCTCCAAATTCCAGTAGGCAGGGGTCACACCCACCAGCTGGCCTCCTGGCACCGTGTAATCCCATCAACGACCAAGACCCAGAGACTTTAAAACTCAGCTCCAGGAAGTGCGCGGCCGCATTTGCGGCCGCGACATCTTATTATCACATTCTTACTTTGGACAAAATGGCAGGCTACCGAATGTAACCGTGGTGTACCCAATTTGCCAAATACTAGTAACAATGATGGGTCTCATTCTCCTAACACTGGAAGAGCCTTTAATATGGCACTCTTTAAAAAATCTCAGGGCTAGGACGAAGGAGACGTTACTGGGGCCTGCTCGAGGCAATCGACGAACAACAGGATGGTCGTGATGGTGATTGTGAAACCACCAGCAACACTCATAAAGAAAGAGAAAGAACCCTAATAAACTGAATCAGAAATGAGAAGGGGAATATCACAACAGAAAACAAAGACATTTAAAAGATCATTAGAGACTACCCTGAAAGTATGTATGCCACTAAACAAGAGAACCGAGAAGAAATGGATAAATTCCTGGATTCCTATAGTCTCTCAAAGCTGAATCAAGAAGATCTCAAGTACCTGAATAGACCTATTAATATCAAGAAAATTGAAAGTGTGGGGGTATGGTGCCGCCAGCAGGTCAATCTGTACCTGTGAGGTGAGTGCATCAGCAGCCTGATGGCACCTTCAGACTTCCAGATACCGCATAATTGCTGCTGTGCCTTTGGCCAGACCCCAAAAACTTGGGGCAAAGTTTACCAAGAAAGTAAACGGCCAAAACTTAGGTATGTGTGAGACACACCCACAAACCACCTCTGGCTCAGCTATATAATTGGAGGCATGGACTCTCTGGTTCCTGATTGAACTGCTTAATGGCCATGATTCCAGAGACTCAGAAACAAATATCGAAACCCAGCGGCTTTTTGTAGAAATGCATCCAGTCTCTGCAGTAGGTTACTGGCGCTGGGCCACTCCAGGTGGGAATAGGTTTCGTGCCTTGGCCTGTTCCCCCTGGCGGCCTGGTGACCACCATCCTCCAGAGGCCACTGGACAGTCAGGTTTGGATCTGCAGTGACGAGACACGCGGGAGCTCATGGGAAGGGCGTGGAGCTGGCCTTTTCCTCCCTGTCCCAATGAGACCCGGAGTCGCCGCCCATGAATGACCTTTCTAGCTCCTGATCAAGCTGCTTAACGGCCATGATCCCAGAGACTCAGGACTAAATATCAGAACCCAGCAGGTTTTGGCAGAAATCCCTCCAGATTTAAGTGTTGAAATCTCGAAAGTTCAAGATCCCGCAGCCACTACTGCAGTCACGTAACATCATATGCTATTCATAACCAGCAATAGAAAACAAACTGTCGACTGTTGCCTTTTTAGCAGATCTGAGTGTTTGGGGTAAAATCCCAAATAATAATGGTGGGTCTGGTGTCAAAATATTGAATGTGATCAAAGTAGAAAGAGATTAATGTGGAAATCATCTGGCCCACAGGTAGGGGGAGGGTGTGGGACGGGGGTGTACTGGGTTGTTGGGGATGGAGAATGGGTACTGGTGAAGGTACGGGGTTTTAATTGTATGACTGAGACTTAGACCCGAAAGCTTTGTAACTGCTCTCACGGTGATTCAATAACTAAAATTATAAAAAATGAAAAAAAGGTAAAAAGATAGAAGAAAATTGAATGCGTAATCAGAAATCTTCCCCAAAACAAAATCCCAGGTCTAGATGAATTCACTAGCGAATTTTTCTGAACATTTAAAGAGGACCTCTAGCCAGTTCTTCTCAAGATTTTCAAGGAAATGGAACAATGAGAAACTCTCCCAAACAGTTTCTATGAAGCCCATATTTCTCTTATACCAAAAGTAAACAAATACACCACAAGAAAAGAAAACTACAGGCCAATATTCCTGATAAAATGGATGCAAAGATTCTCAACAAAATACTAGCAAATAGAATTCAACAAATCATCAAAAAGATCATACCTCATGACCAAGTGGCATTCATCCCGGGGATGCAAGGATGGTCTAACATTTGGAAATCAATCAAAATAATATATCATATCAACAAAAGATAAAAACCATGTGATCATATAAATAGATGCAGAGAAAGCATTTGACAAGATCCAGCACCGCTTTATGATGAAAACCCTAGCCAAAATGGGTATAGAGGGGAATTTCCTCAACATAGTTAAAGCCATCTACCACAAGCCTACAGCAAGCATCATCCTCAATGGGGAAAAACTAGAGCATTCCCCCTAAGATCAGGGAAGAGATAAGGATGCCCACTCTCTCCACTGCTGTTCAATATAGTACTGGAAGTACTTGCAATAGCGGTTCAGCAAGAAAAATATATTAAGCGCATCCAACTAGGAAATGAAGAAATCAAGCTATCACTATTCCCAGATGATATGATACTATACTTAGAGAACCCTAATACTTCTACCAAGAAACTCCTAGAAACAATAGAATTATATAGTAAATTTGCAGAAATAAATTCAATACCCAAAAGTATATGGCTTTCCTATATGCAAATTTTGTGAGAAGAAAGTGACATGAAAAAAACAATCCTTTTCACAATTGTGCCCCAGAAAATCAACTAACAACGAATTAGCTTAAATAAGGTAGTAAAGGACCTGTACAAAAAAAATACAAAACGCTATTTCAGGAATAAAAGAGGACACGAGGAAATGGAAAGATATCCCCTGCTCATAGATCGGGAGAATTAACATTGTCAAAGTGACAATTCTTCCCAAACCATTGTACAAATTCAATGCGATCCCTATAATGGTACTCATGACATTCTTTAAAAAAACGGAGCAAACACTGCTGAAATTCATAAGGAACAATAAGCCCCCACGAATAGCTAAAGCAATTTTTGGGAAAAAGGAAATGGGAGGAATCAACTTCCTTAACTTCAAACTCTACTACAAAGCAGTAATAATTAAAATATCATGGTTCTGGAACAAACGCAGAGCTGCAGACCAATGGAAAGGGTTGAATATTCTTAAATCTTCACCCTAACATATGATCATCTAATCTTTGGTAAGGGAGCAAGAAATGTGAAGTGGATCAAGGAAAGCCTCTTTAACAGATTGTGCTGGCAAAACTGGACAGCTACATGCAAAAAAATGGGCTCAGGTCTCTGCCTAACACCATGTACAAAAGTAAGATCAAAATAGATTAAAGACCTCAACATCACACCGGAATCCATTTGGTACATTGAAGTCAAAGTTATCAAAACCCTCCATGACATTGGAGGTAATGGTATCTTCAAAGGTGTCACACCACTGGCTAAGCAAGTGAAAACAGAGATAGACAAATGGGACTATCTTAAACTAAGAAGCTTCTGCACCTCAAAAAATGTGACCAAAATACAAAGACAGTCTATAGAATGGGAAAGGATATTTACCCAATACTCATCTGACAAGGGGTTGATATCAAGGATATAGAAAGTACTGTTTGAACTCCACAAGAAGAAAACATCTAACCCCATAAAATAACGGGGCTACAAAATAAACAGAAACTTTCTCAAAGAAGAAATCCGAATGGCTAAAAGACACATGAGAAAATGCTCTATGTCATTAATCACCAGGGAGATGCAGATCAAAACAACAATGAGATATCATTTCACACCACAGAGACTGGGCCACATTCAAAAGATCAAAAGCAACCCCTGTTGGTGCGGATGTGGTGAGAAAGGGACCCTCCTTCATTGCTGGCGGGAATTCAAAATGGTTCAGCACTTTTGGAAAACAGTATGGATGATTCTCAAAAAATTAGAAATTAAGCTCCCATTTGACCCAGCAATACCACTCCTGGGAATATATCCCAGAGAGTCAAAAAAGTATAGTAAAAGTGACATATGCACGTGTTTGTTCATTGCAGCACTGTTTACAATAGCTAGAATCTGGAAAAAACCTGAGTGCCCGAGAACAGATGACTGGTTATAGAAAGTTTGGTACAACTATACAATGGAGTACTATGTAGCTGTTAGAAAAGATGAAGTTATGAAATTTTCATACAAGTGGTACTACATGGAAAGTATCATGCTAAGTGAAATGAGTCAGAAAGAAAGGGACAGACATAGAAAGATTGCATTCATCTGGGGAACATAAAGTAACAAAATAGGAGACTAACAACCAAGCATAGCCGAGATAAGTACCAGGAGGTTTACTCCATGGCTCGGAGGCCAACTGTATACGCTAGGGGAAAAGGAAGCTCAGATAGAGAAGGGAGCACCAAATAAAGGGTGCTGGGAGGATCTTCCCAGGATGGGAGATGCATGCTGAAAGTAGACTATAGACAGAACATTATTTCCACTCAATGCCTGTATTGCAAACCACAGCACCGAAAAGGAGAGAGAAAACAAAAGGAATGACCTGCCACAGAGTCAGGGTGGAATGGGGGGATGGGAGGTGGGAGGAATATTGGGATCAGTGGTGGTGGAGAATGGGCACTGTGGAGGGATGGATACCCGATCATTGTATACCTGAAACCCAAGCACAAAAATTTGTAAGTCTACAAGTGTACTTCATGGTGTTTCACTAATAAATTTTTTAAAAAATGACTAAAGAGACTTCTGTAATATGAGAAGGAAAACAATGTGAAGTCATTTGTCTAAATACAACAATCAAGAGACACAGTGGCAAAATGGATCCAAAAACTAAAACCAACTTTCTTCCTTCTATAAGAAACTAATCTGAACAGTCAGAGCAAACACAGACTCAAAGTTAAAGGATGGCAAACAATCCTGCAAGAAACAGCCCCCTCAAAAAAGCTGGTGTGACCATACTAGTATCCAACAACATAAGTTTCAGGTTGAAAAAAAGATTAGAAGGGACAGCGAAGGCCATTTTCTATTTTTCAAGGGATATGTACAACAGTATGAAATTACACTCTTAAATTTATATGCACCTAATTAGGGAACAGCCAAATACTTAAAAGAACTGGTAACAAATTTTAAGGAGGACATTGCTAGCAACACAATAGTAGTTGGAGACTTCAACATCGCCTTATCACTTCTGGATAGATCAATAAGAACAAAACTTAGCAAGGAAACATTGGCTTTGAGGAATAAATAGAAGAGAGTGCTTATAGACCTATACAGGCTTCGCAACCCCCCCCCCCCCCCCATACACATTCTTCTCCAGTGAACACGAAACATTTTCCAAAAATAGACCCCATGCTAGGCCACAAAACATACCTCAATAGAATCAGGAAGATATAAGTAGTATCAACAATCTTTTAAGACCAGGATGCGCTGAAGATAGAAGGGAATCACACAAAGAAATGGAAAAACATATCAAACACCTGGAAATTAAACAACTCAATTTTGAACAATGAACGGGTCAGGACGGAAGTCAAGAAAGAAATCAAAGGATACCCGGAAACAAATGAGAATGAAGACACGTGCTACCAAAACCTATGGGACGCAGCTAAAGCCGCATTAAGAGGAAAATTAATAGCTTTGCAAGCATTCCTAAGGAAGGAAGACAGGGCCTACATAGATAACATAACCTCCCAGTTCTTAGAAAAAGACCAACAAAAGAAACCCAAATTTGTCTGAAGGAAAGAAATAATAAAACTTAGAGCAGAAATTAATGACATGGAAACCCAAAAAACAATCTGAAAGGTCAATGAAATGAAAAGCTGCTTCTTTGAGAAAATAAACAAGATTGATAAACCACTAGCAAGACTCACAAAGAAAAAGAGAGCGAACCCTAGTAAACCAAATCAGAAATGAAAATGGGTCATCACAACAGAAAGCAATGAAATTCAAAGATCATCAGAGACTACTTTGAAAGTCTGGATGCCACGAAACAAGAGAACCTAGAAGAAATGGATAAATTCCTGAATTCCTATAATCTCCCAACATTGAACCTAGAAGACTTGGGATACCTGAATACCATGCATATAAAGGAAATTGAAGCATTAATAAAAAATCTTCCTCAAAAAAAAAGCCCAGGCCCAGACGGATTCACTAGTGAATTCTTCCAAACATTTAAAGACCTTTTGCCAGTTTTTTTTCAAGCTTTTCTAGGAAATTGAAAAACAAGAACTCTCCCAATCAGCTTCTATAAGGCACATATCTCTCTAATATCAAAAGCCAACAAAGACACCACCAACAAAGAAAATATAGGCCAATATCCCTGATGAACACGGATGCGAAGATCCTCAACAAAATATTAGCGAATAGAATCCAACAACTCATCAGAAAGATCGTACAGCATGACAAGTAAGAGTCATCCCGGGGATGCAAGGATGGTTTAACATTGTGAAATCAATCAACATAATCCATCATATCAACAAAAGTATAGATAAAACCATAAAAGTCATATCAATAGATTCAGAGAAAGCTTTTACAAGATCCAGCACCCGTTTATGATGAAAACTCTCACAAAAATGTGTTTTAAAGGAACTTTCCTCAAGATAGTCAAAACCATCTACAACAAACCCATGGCAAGCATTATCCTTAATGGGGCAAAACTAAGGGCCTTCCATCTAAAATCAGGGACAATAGAAGATTTTCCACTATCACCTCTTCTGTTCAATATAGTACTGGAAGTACTTGCAATAGCGATTAGGCAAGAATAAGACATTAAAGGCATCCAGTTAGGAAGGGAAGAAATCAAGCTCTCACTGTTTGCAGTGATATGATACTGTATCTCGAGAATTCTGAATCCTCTACCAAGAAACTCCTAGAAACAATAGACTTGTACAGTAACGTTGCAGGCTATAATATTAATGCCCCAAAATCCATGTCCTTACTATACACAAATAATGAGACAGAGGAAAGTGACATAAAACGCAATCCCATTCACAATCGTGCCCCAGAAAACCAAATACCTCTGAATCAGCCTAACTAAAGAGGTAAAGGACCTCTACAAAGAAATCTACAAAACACTACTCCGTGAAATAAAAGAGGACATGAGGAAATGGAAATGTATCCCCTTCTCATGGATAGGAAGAATTAACATTGTCAAAATGGCAATACTCCCAAAAGCATTATATAGATTCAACGAGATCCCTATAAGGATACGCATGAAGTTCTTCAAAGAAATAGATCAAGCACTCCTGAAATTCATATGGAAAAACAAACGATCACGAATAGCTAAAGCAATTACTGGGAAAAAGACGTGGGGAGGCATTACCCTCCCTAACCCCAAACTCTATGACAAAGTGGTATTAATGAAAACAGCATGGTATTGGAACAAAGGCAGATCCGCAGACCAATGGAATAGTGTGGAATATCCGTACACACAACCCCAAATGTATGAACATCTAATCTTTGATAAGGGAGCAAGAAAGTGAAGTGTAGCAAGGAAAGCCTCTTCAAGAAATGTGCTGGCATAACTGGACAATCACTTAGTGCAGAGAGGGAGGTGTAAGAAATACAGGCACTCCAGGAGCAGTTTGGGCAGAGAGCTCATTTATTGTAAACAGGGTCAACTTTATATATGATAAGGAGCTAGAAACAAGCATCTTTTTAAAAATATTGAATCACTATGAGATAGTTACAGAGTTTTCATGATCGAGTTTCAGTCGTTCAATGTTCCAACACCCATTCCTTCATCAGTATTGATTTCCCACCACCAATGTCTCCCGTTTCCTTCCTGCCACCCTCCCTCCCAGCCTGCTTCTATGGAAGGCACTTTTATTCTATCTCTCTTTCCCTGTATGGCTTACAATACAGACACATTCATGTTTGGTACTTTGCCCACTTTCAGCACACATCTCCCATCCACAGTGATCCCTCCCAACTACCATTGTCATAATGGCCATTTCTCTGTTTCAACTGTCTTCTCTCCCAGCCGTTGATGCAGGCTTTCAGCTGTGAACCATTTGTTCTGTCCCTTATTTCTGCTGTCCTTGGGTGTTAGTCTCATACTATTTTTTATATTTCACAAATGACTACAGCCATTCTATGTTTATCCTTCTACTTCTGATTTATTTCACTTAACATGACATTTTCCATACCCCTTCATGTACAAGTGAATTTCATGACTTTATCTTTTCCAACAGCTGTATAATATTCCATTGTGTAGATTTACCATAGTTTCTTTAAACAGTTATCTGTTCTTGGGCACACAGGTTGTTTCCAGATTCTGGCAATTGTGAATGTTGCTGCAATTAACATACAAGTTTAAGTGTCATTTTCTGCTGTGTGTTTTTACACTCTGGTGGTATATTCCCAGAAGTGCTACATGGAGGAAAACGTAGGCAGAACTCTCTATGCTATCGAAGCTACAGGAATCTTTAAGGATGAACACCAATGTCCAAGCAAGTGAAAGCGAAGATACCAAATGGACTACATTAAGCTTAGAAGCTTCTGCACCCCAAAAGAAACGGTGACCAAGAAGATACAGAGACAGCCCATGGAATGGAAAAAAATACCCATCTTATAGGGTTTTAATATTCAAGATATATAAGGCACCAGTAGAACTTTATAAGGAAAAATCCTCCAACACCATCAAAAATTGGGGAGAAGAAATAAACAGAAATTTCCTCAAAGAATAAATACAAATAGCCAAAAAAGCACGTGAAAAAATGCTCTACATCGCTAATCATCAGGGAGATGGAAATCAAAACAACAATGAGATCTTATCATTCACCACAGAGACTGGCATACATCAAAAAGAACAAGAACAACCGCTGCTGGTGCGGATGCAGGGAGAAAGGGACTCTCATTAATTGTTGGTTGGAATGCTGACTGGTTTAGCCTTTTGGGAACACAATATTAGTATTCCTCAAAAAACTAGAAATTGATCTTCTGTAAGACCCAAGAAGCAAATATCTTGGTTCTGGGTCGTGGCACCGCTCGGGGTCACAGGGCTGCTGTTTGGCCGGCCCATAGCGGCGGGGGCATGAGGGTGAGCCCGGAAAGCGGTAGCTGAGCCTGTGGGGAGGAACACCAGACCCCGAGGATCCCGAGAGCGTGGAGCTAGGGGTTGCGGGCTGGGAGGTGCGGGGAAGCCGGGCCCGCTCCTCAGGAATGTGTCCCGGGGCCGACCCGGCCCGTAGTTTGGCAGCAGCTTCAGGTAGGTGAACCTGTGAAACAATATGAAGAGGAGAAAATAGCGTTTTAAAGAAATTGGTTCACAGAAAGGATGGCCTTCTTGGACAATCCAATTATCATTCTAGCTCATATTCGACAGTCACATGTGACCAGTGATGACACAGGAATGTGTGAGATGGTTCCCATTGATCATGATGTTGATCTAGAGAAGATTCATCCTCCTCCAATGTCTGGAGACAGTGGGTCAGATATTCAGGGAAGCAATAGTGAGAGTCAGGGCTACGTATATACCCAGTCAGTCGGTATTATCTCAAGTTGGGACTTTGGTATTAAGAGATGCTCAAACACAGCTCAAAGATTAGAACGGCTTTGAAAAGAGAGACAAAACCAGATCAAATGCAAAAATATTCAATGGAAAGAAAGAAATTCTAAGCAATCAGCCCGGGAGTTAAAGTCACTGTTTGAAAAAAGTCCCTCAAAGAGAAACCTCCAATTTCTGGAAAGCAGTCAATGTTATCTGCACACCTGGAACAGTGCCCTCTGCAGCTGAATAACCCTTTAAATGAATATTCCAAATTTGATGGCAAGGGTCATGTGGGTACAACAGCAACTAAGAAGATTGATGTCTACCTCCCCCTGCACTTGAGCCAAGACAGACTGATTCCCATGACTGTAGTGACAATGGTCAGCGCCAGGGTGCAGGACCTGATTGGGCTCATCTCTTGGCAGTATACTAGTGAAGGACGGGAACCGAAGCTCAATGACAATGTGAGTGCCTACTGCCTCTTCATTGCTGAAGACGATGGCTAGGTTGACACAGACTTCCCCCCGGCTGGATTCCAACGAGCCCATTCATAAGTTCGGCTTCAATACTTTGGCCTTGGTTGAAAAGTATTCATCTTCTTGTCTGATCCCCAAAGAGTCCCCTTCATTTGAATAAATGCTGCTCATGAATTCTCCCTTATTCAGGTGGACAACACAAAGGTCACCATGAAAGAAATCTTGCTAAAGGCAGTGAAGCGAAGAAAAGGATCCCAGAAAATTTCAGGCCCTCAGTACTGCCTGGAGAAGCAGAGCTAGCCCAATGTCGCCGTGGACCTGGAGAGCACTTTGGAGAGCCAGAGAGCGTGGGAGTTCTGCCTGGTCCGCGAGAACAGTTCAAGGGCAGACGGGGTTTTCGGGGAGGATTCGCAGATTGACATCACCACCGTGCAGAATATGCTCAGCAGCTACCACTACAAGTTCTTCAAAATCAGCATGATTCACAGACTCCGCTTCACCACAGACGTCCAGTTAGGTATCTCTGGAGACAAAGTAGAGATAGACCCGGTGACGAATCAGAAAGACAGCACAAAGTTTTGGATTAAGCAGAAACCCATCTCAATCGATTCTGACCTGCTCTGTGCCTGTGACCTTGCTGAGGAGAAAAGCCCCACTCACGCGATATTCAAGCTCACGTATCTAAGCAATCACGACTACAAACGCCTCTACTTTGAACCCGATGCTGCTACCATCAATGAAATCGTGCTCAAGGTGAACTATATCCTGGAATCGCGAGCGAGCACTGCCCGGACTAACTATTTTGCTCAGAAACAAAGAAAACTGAACAGACGCACAAGCTTCAGCTTCCAGAAGGAGAAGAAATCGGGGCCACAGTGACAGCGTCCCCCGTCCGCCTGCCAGGGCCCGCCCAGGGCCCACTGTGCGCCTGCAGCCCCAAAGCGGAGCCGGAGGGGCATCGTGGGGGTCCGCAGTGCGACGGGGCAGTCCGGCAGTCCCCAGGGTGTACACAGCCATGCAGACACGTCCTTGCAACTTGATCAAATTTCTTAAACGAAGAACAAAATGTACATTTCTTTTTTTTTCCCCTTTTAATAAACAGGTGTACTCTTTATCACGGTTGGTATGACGGACCATTCTTTGGGGCAGAGGATTGATTATGTTCCTCCCTCTAAAATCTGTTCCCATATTGAACGGGCAGGTTGGAAAAAGCTCCGGCTTGATTGCTTGGAGGAAACTGCGAGGGCCGAGTCGATAGCGTGAACTGGGCCATTTGTTTAAATGAGTGTTGCCAGGGGGGTGACGAGGGACCTGTCTCAGGGTTTTGAGCACGCAGACGTCCGACCCCGAAGTGGTCACCCCCATTTCCTCATAGCCACTGTAGATCCCTTGGCGCGAGCTTCGCGGGGGCATTGGGCAGGGAGCTGGGGCCCTCTGACACCGCCTGCCTCAGGGTTCCCCCAGGCACTGCCTCTGGCCCAGGGCCCTGAGCGACCCCTCCGAGCTGGCCAGCTGAAGTATCTTTTCTAATGTCTTCCATTCCCCACTCAGAAAGAAAAGCGCTTATTTGTAGCTTGCTACCCATCTTTGGATTTTTAGCAATTTTCTACTTAGATATCTTTGGAACATGTCAATGACTAATTTGATTGTGGAATCTTGTGACTTATCCAACATTAAAAACTAAAAGTCCTGTCAAAAAAAAAAGAAGTAAATATCTTAGGGGAATTTTACAAAATGCACTTGTACAAAGTAAGAACAAGGTAAGACAGAATGTTGATTCTTCTAGACTGAGCATTGTTCGCTCAACCATGCCCTGCATTGATTTTCTGAGCTCACATTTACTGGAGGAAAGAGGGACCATTGCTGGGAAGACAAAAGGGGAACTTCGGGGAAAGGGCTGCCTGCAGCTTATTATGTTTAGGTCAAGTCTTGAGGCCTCAATCTGTACCACTACCCCCAACTATGCCACACAACATGTCAACACAGCTCCCTCTTTTTGTTTTTATATCTCAGAGTAAAATAATTTTGTTGGGGATCTCTGGACAGCAGTTGATACCAGTGAACAGTAACCTGGTTTACTATGACTCTAGTGGTAGTCTGCAGTCATTGTTGAGTCAACTTCAGGGCACAAGGGGCCAACAGTAAGATTACACACAGAACTACTAAAGGTCCCACTAACACCATAACCCTAGCAGCAAGGTGTTCCTGAAACAAAGGGAAATGGAATGGGATGAGTACCCAGAGCGTTTAAGTCCTTGCTAAATTTGGTCAAAGCATTAATATTCTGTTAAACTAGACCTGATTCTCTTACAAAAAAACAATATTGTGCTTGCAAGAAGTCACTAGTGCCCTCCCCTGCTTATCTGCTGTGAGGAGGTACAGTGCTCACCGATTATGAAGGGCCACGGTGGCAAGAGAGGTGATGTGACATTGGAGTGCCGCCAAGCTCTGGGTGGTGGACTCCATGGCTTGCCATAGCTGCTGGAGAAGTCCTCTGCTGTCAGGAGTCTGTGAGTCAGGGCATCCACAGAAAGACCTAGGGAGTTGGCCAGGTCTGCTCCAATCTCAATAGGGAGAAAAATGGCCTGGAGAGGCCGAGAATGGGTAAATAATGAGATAAACTCATTCAGATTACGCACAATAAATTGTGGAACAAGGGGGCTGGAGTTATAGTACAGCGGGTAGGGCATTTGCTTTGCACGTGGAAGACCCGGGTTCGATTCCCAGCATCCCATATGGTCACCTGAGCACCACTTGGAGTAATTCCTGAGTGCAAAGCCAGGAGTAACCACTGTATGTCACTTGGTGTGACCCAAAAAGTCTAAAAAATTGTAAAGCAATCAAAACCAGTCTAAAATTTAAATCACTCTTGGGGACACAACCATTGAGTGTCCCATTACTCCGAAAAAATCCCAAGAGGGGCAGGGAGTAGGGATGTCAGGACGTGTGGATTATGTCCTTATCAGAATCCTCCCATAGGTGTACTCGGGGAGGGGGTGGAACATGTGGGGGCAGGCATGGAAGACATAAAATCTGGGGAACCATTAATGGGGATGGCTGAAAACACAGGACCTTCGAGAGAGGCACAAGAAAGTGTTTGTTGGCATTGCCATATCCCTTCATGGAATTAAGCAACATCAAGGAGTATTAAACATACTCGGGTCAATGCAGTGTTTCCAAGGAAGCATTTCAGGGCTCTATCTAGTTCCTTCTCATGCTGATCAATCACACGGGGGAGCTGATCTGTGGATGCAATGAGCATTATGGACCTGGAGATGTGTAACATACTGCAAAGGTATTAACTATGTCCTGTAAGGTGCAGCCTCCATTTGACCCTTTTTCTCCAGCAATCATCGCAGGGGTCACTGATCCACAATGAAAATTGTCCATCTTTTAAATAGAAGCTGGCAGAGGCAGGGTTTTTATGGGCATTATGTATGTTATAGAACCAATATAGGCAGCCTCTGTAGGTCTCTTTTGGTTGTAAACAGGGCCCATGATTATCATAGGTATAACATAAAAAGGAAACATAGGTGTTTGAAATAGATTTTAGGTGATGGGAATGACCACTGTGACCTGGCATCCCTGATAAGAGCAGTGGCCAGTATCAATAATATGGATCTTAGTAGCAGATGCTTCCTGATAAGTCTCTCAGACAGTAAACTGCCAGTAATGATTTGCAGCCTAAGCGGAGTTACTATGTGTGATTGCAAGCATGGCCAAGTACAACACCATATGTGAAGGTGGTGCAGGTTCTCTGTTCACAGTATTAGGCTGATTTTGGTTGCCACAATATCTTTATTGATTCTGCTGCAATATACTGATTCTGGCTGCCACAAATGCCTTCTAAATATTTTTAAATACTTCCAATATCCATCTTGTGCGCGTGGTTCTGAGTTATGTGCATCTGGATGACAGTAGGTGGTTTGTGGAATCCATAACCTATAGCTTCTATAGTACTAATATCTATCTACTCTGGATTCTGATCTTCAGTTCACAATTTCTGGTGTCAGGTATTTATGTGACACCACAATCCAAATGACGAGAGCAGTGACTAGGGATTGTGTTCACATGCACCAGGGATTGTGGTCATAGTTGATTAGCAATCTGATCTTCATAGCTACAGGGACATTTCTGCACTTACAGGCACCAATTTCGAGTATCTTCTTCGATCCACTGCCTGATGGGTGCGGTCCATATCCAGGATTTCTGCAATTTGTATCTGTAGGATGACAGCATCCAGTTGTTTTATCAGAATAAACTGCTCCCAGCTGTGGCCTGGGGACAAATCTACCATGTCTCTGCAAGTATATCCTTAGCTTTATCTGACATTAATGGGTACCGACACAAAACTAAATATTTTTTAAAAATTTTATTAGTGAAACACCATGAGGTACAGTTGTAGACTTACAAATATTTGTGCTTGGGTTTCAGTTATACAATTAACGAGGACCTATCCCTTCACCAGTGCCCATTCTCGTCCACTAATGATCCTAGTATCTCTCCCACACCCCCACAGCCCTATCTAAACCCAAATCTGTGGCAGGGCATTTCCCTTTGTTGTCTCTCTCTTTTGGGTGATATGGTTTGCAAAAGAGACCTTGAGTGGCAATCATGTTCGGTCTATAGTGTAATTTCAGCATGTATCTCCCATCCTGGGAGGATCCTCCCAACACCCTTACTTGGTGCTCCCTTCTCTATATGAGCTGCCATTTCCCCTAGCGTGTGCAGATGGCCTCCAAGCCATGGAGTAAACCTCCTGGTACTTATATTGGCTATTGTTGGGTGTTAGTCTCCTATTTTGTTACTTTATGTTCCCAGCAGCCTGGCAGACCTCCATTACCTCCACTACCTCCACTACCCAGCCACGGACACCCTCCAGGACGCTTTCCAGACACTCAGGCCGGGACTTATGCATGGGTGAAGCCCCAGAGACCCAGGGAAGCAGAACTCTGTGACCTCGGACTCCAAGCTCAACGGACCAGGGAGCAGAGATCCTCTGCCTGCTCCCAGCAGCTCGGCAGACCTCCATTACCTCCACTACCCAGCCACGGACGCCCTCCAGGACGCTTTCCGAACCTCGCAGCCGAAACGCTGCAGCGCAACAAATCAAAAAACACTTAATACAAGATTACCGCACCATATTTGAATGTGTTGAAATATGATTTGAAGCAAACAAACAGCACCCGGCCCAGACAAGGTCAGACCTGAACACCTGAAGAACCTGCCGTCAGTACTCATCAATACACTGGCTCGGCTCTTCACTCGCTACCTGTCTGAATGCAAGGTTCCGTCCCAGTGGAAAACCAGCAGGACCGTACTACTGTTCAAGAAGGGAGACATCCATGACATTGGCAACTATCGCCCGATCTGCCTATTGTCTGTCATCTACAAGTTGTTCACTCGAGTCATCCTAAATAGGATTGGCAGAACACTAGATGAAGGACAACCATGCGAGCAAGCCGGGTTCCGCAAAGGATTCAGCACCATCGACCATATCCACACGATAACCAAGCTCATTGAGGTTTCTCGGGAGTTCAAGATGCCGCTCTGTTTAACGTTCATTGATTTAAAGAAGGCCTTTGATTCTGTTGAGACGGAAGTGGTCATTGAAGCCCTAGACAATCAGGGCATTCAAGCCCAATACGTCAGGATCCTCCGTGAGCTGTATTGCGGATTAACTACCAGGATCTCACCATTCTACAAAGAAGTGATCGTTGATGTCAAGAGAGGGGTGCGGCAGGGTGATACCATTTCACTGAAACTCTTCAGTGCCACCCTCGAGAACATCATGCGACGACTGGAATGGGAAGGAATGGGAGTGAAGATAGATGGTCGGCAACTACACCACCTCCGCTTTGCTGATGACATTATTTTAATAACACCAAACATCAGCCAAGCGGCACAAATGCTGGCCGACTTTGATCGTGAGTGTGGAAAGGTAGGACTACAGCTGAATCTTACGAAGACAATGTTTATGAGAAACAGCCTCGTTCGTGACGCCCCATTCGCTCTCAATGGAACGACCATCTCCAAATGCAACAGCTATGTGTACCTAGGTCGAGAGGTCAACATGACAAATGACCTGGCACCTGAGCTGCGCAGGAGGAAGAGATTGGCTTGGAACGCCTTCAAGAACGTTGAAGAAATAGCTAAGAGGACGAAGAACCTCCGGCTGCGGGCACATATCTTTGATTCCACTGTTCTTCCTGCATTAACATATGCCTCAGAGACCTGAGCCCTACGCAAACAAGATGAGAATGCTATTCAGGTCTCCCAAAGAGGAATTGAAAGAGCTATGCTTGGAATATCACATTTCACTCAAATGAGAGAAAGAATCTGGAGTTCTGACATCCCTTGACAATCAAGAATCAGGGACGCTGTCTCATTTGCCAAGGTGTCGAAAATCAGATGGTCTGGTCACATAATGAGATTTAAAGACGACCGCTGGACCAGAGCTGTTACCGACTGGATTCCACGGGATGTCAAAAGACCGCGTGGCCACCCACCTACCAGATGGTCAGACTTCTTCATCAAGATCATGAACGATCGGTTTGAGGCCCTTCACGTTCCCGGAGCGAACAGATGCCATTGGGCTACACTAGCACGCGACAGGGACAAATGGAGACGTTACTGGTGCCCGCTTGAGCAAATCGACGACTAACGGGAAGTTAAGTGATTAAGTGATGATTTGAAGCATGGGAACACCTGTAAGGGCGATTAGAGGCCGCCCTAAAAGCCTCGATCCCTCTTGGAGAGCCTGGCAAGCTACCGAAATTGTTCCGCCTACATCACAGAGCCTGGCAAACTATCTGTGGTGTATTCGATATTCCAAAACCAGTAAATACAGTGGGTCTCATTCTCCTGACCATGAAAGAGCCACCAATATGGCAGCATTAAGAAGGATGAGGAAGGAGAGGCTGATAAAATCTCAGGGCTGACCTAGGCTTCCAAAACGAAGAAGGACAAAAATGACTGTCTGTACTTTCAATGCTCGTATGCTGGTATCGGATGCATCAATTGAGGACCTGATGGTGTAAGTGCGAAAGATCAAGCATGACACCATTTGTCTGACTGAGACGAGAAGATGTCAATCACATCACACTGTTTTTGACACTCAGAAGGAACTGTTCCTCGGAGAAAATGAAAAAAGAGGTGTCAGTGGTGTTGCTGTCCTTGTCAACATGAACTTGGCCATAAACATTGATTCATTCGAATGTACAACAACCCGAATCGGATTATTACAATTGAATAGATGTGGCTCACTGCCAGCAGTTTCTATCTTCGTTGTCTATGCACCATCATCCAATTATGATGAAGGAGAAATTGAGAAGTTATACATGGAGCTGGAGAAGTTCTATAAAGAAGACCACACCTTCTATAAGATCATTGTCTGTAATTTTAATGCCAAGATAGGACCGAGAAAATCAGCCGAAGAACTCCACATCAGGACCCATGGCTTAGAATGGAACAAACAGGGTAAGAGACTGAGTTCATCATGTCGACCAAGACCCTCTATGGTAACTCCCAATTACAGAAGGCTGAATCTAAACGTTGGACATGGGAGTCTCCCAGTGGACGGTTCCACAACGAAATTGACCACATCATATTAAATAAATGGTCTTGCCTGACCGATGTAACTGTTGTCCCAAAATTCCAAATGGGGTCGGACCACAGTCTCCTTAGTGAAAAAATTCTAACTCACAGAGTGGGGAGAAAGGGCTGCAAAGTTTAAGAGGAGAACTCCCAGGACGACCACCAACTGGGAGCTCTTTGGCTCTATTGCAGCAACATGGGAAGATGCCGTCGTTGACAAAATTGACAAGGAAAACGATCAACTGGTTCAGCACCTCCATGATTGTGCAAGGAACGCCCAGAGAGAGATAGCCACAAAAAGATGCCTGTCTTCGAAATCTCTAGAGCTCATTCGCCAACGTAGCTTGGTGCAAGCCTCAGGCAACCGCAAGCGAACATCCAGGCTCACAAAGCAATGCAGAGAAGCGATAAAGGAAGGCCTCAAAGAGAGAAGAGCAGCAGTGCTGGCAGATGTGGCAGAAGCTAGGAAAAGCATTTGCAATGCCCGCGTGTCCTTTGCCAAGTACAAGACCAAGATGACTGCCCTCCGACGTCCTGATGGATCTATTACATCTTCCAGAAGGGCAATGGAGAAGATTATCCATGACTTCTACTCGGATCTCATTGATAGCCACATCCACCTGCCCACATACCAAATTCAGCAGGATGGATATGTCGTTCCCAAAGTTCTCCCTTCTGAAAATCCGACACGCCATTTCATCGGTAAAGAAGCAAGCAGCACCTGACTCAGACAAGGTCAAACCTGAACACCTGACGAAACTGCTGTCAGTACTCATCAATACACTGGCTCGGCTTTTCACATGCTACCTGTCTGAATGCAAGTTTGCATACCAATGGAAAACTAGCAGGACTATACTAAAGTACAAGAAGCAAGACATCCACGACTTTGGCAACTATCGCCCGATAAGCCTATTGTCTGTCATCTACAAGCTGTTCACTCAAGTCATCCTACACAGGATTGGCAGAACACTAGATGAAGGACATACATGCGAGCAAGCCTGGTTCCACAAAGGATTCAGCATGATTGACCATATTCACATGATAAGCAAGCTCATTGAGGTCTCTCGGAAGTTCCAGATGCCGCTCTGTCTAACGTTCATTGATTTAAAGAAGGCATTTGATTCTGTTGAGACTGAAGCAGTCTTCGAGGCCCTAGCCAAACAAGGCGTTCAAAGTCAATACATCAGGATCCTCCGTGAACTGTATTGCGGATTCACTACCAGGATCTCACCATTCTACAGGGAGGTGATTATTGACATCAAGAGAGGAGTTCGGCAGAGTGATACCATTTCACCAAAACTCTTCAGTGTCTCTCTCGAGAACGTCATGTGATGACAGGAATGGGAAAGAATGGGAGTGAAGATAGATGGTTGGCAACTACCCCACCGCTTTGCTGATGACATCGTTCTTATAACACCAAGCATCAGCCAAGTGGCACAAATGCTGGCTGACTTCGACTGTGATTGTGGACAGGTCGGAGTACAGCCGAATCTTACAAAGACAATGTTTATGAGAAATGGTCTCATTCCTGACATTTCATTAACTCTCAATGGGACAAACATCTCTGAATGCAGCAGTTATGTGTACCTAGATCGAGAAGTCAACATGACGAATGAACTGGCACCTGAGTTGCACAAGAGGGAGAGAGTGGCTTGGGACACCGTCAAGAATGTCGAAGAAATAGGTAAGAGGACAAAGAACTTCTGGCTTCTGGCACATTTCTTCTATTCCACTGTTCTTCCTGCATTAACATATGCTTCAGAGACCTGGGCCCTACAAAAACAAGATGAGAACACCATTGGGGTCTCCCAAACAGTAATCGAAAGAGCTATGCTTGGAGTATCATGCTTCACTAAAATGAGAGAAAGAATCCGGAGTTCTGACCTACATCGACGGTCAAGAATCAGGGACGCTGTCTTGTTTGCCAAGGCGTCGAAAATCAGATGGGCTGGACACGTAATGAGATTTGGAGACAACCACTGGACTAGAGCCATTACCGACTGGATTCCATGGGACTTCAAAAGATCACATGGTAGCCCACCTAATAGATGGTAAGACTTCTTCGCCAAGATCCTGAATGATCGGTTTGAGGCTCTTCATGTTCCTAGAATGAGCAGATGCCATTGGGTTACATTAGCACGCGATAGGGATGAATGGAGATGTTACTGGGCCCTGCTTAAGCAAATCGATGAGTAACAGGATGTCAAGTGATCAAGTGATATTTGCCAGATGAATGCAATCTTTCTATGTCTGTCCCTCTCCTTTGACCCATTTCGCCTATCATGATACTTTCCATGTAGTACCACTTGTATGTAAATTTCATGACTTCATCTTTTTTTAACAGTAAAATAGTACTCCATTGTGTAGATGTACCAATGTTTCTTTAACTAGTCATCTGTTCTCGGGCACTTAGGTTTTTTCCAGATTCTGGCTATTGTAAACAGTGCTTCAATGAACAAACAAGTGCATATGTCACTTCAACTATACTTTTTTTTGCCTCTCTGGGATACATTCCCAGGAGTGGTATTGCTGGATCAAATGGGAGCTCAATTTCTAATTTTTTGAGAATCGTCCATACTGTTTTCCAAAAGGGCTGTCCAGTTAGCCTTCCCACCAGCAATGAAGAAGGGTCCCTTTCTTGCCACATCCGCACCAACACAGGTTGCTTTTGTTCTTTTGGATGTGGGTCAGTCTCTGTGGTGTGAGATGATATCTCATTGTTGTTTTGATCTGCAATTCCCTGATAATTAGTGATATAGAGCATTTTCTCATGTGCCTTTTAGCTATTCGAATTTCTTTTTTGAGAAAGTTTCTGTTCATTTCGTCACCCCATTTTTTGATGGGGTTGGATGTTTTCTTCTTCCGGAGTTCAACCAGTACCTTGTATATCCTTGATATCAACACCTTGTCGGATGGGTATTGGACGAATATCCTTTCCCATTCTGCAGACTGTCTTTTTATTTTGGTCACTGTTTCTTTTGAGGTGCAGAATCTTCTTAGATTAAGAAAGTCAATTTGTCTTCTCTGTTTTCACTTGCTTGGCCAGTGGCGTGACATCTTTGAAGATACCATTAGCTTCAATGTCATGGAGGGTTTTGACAACCTTGTCTTCATTGTACCTTATGGATTCCGGTCTGATGTTGAGGTCTGTAATCCATTTTGATCTTCCTTTCGTATATGGTGTTAGGCAGAGATATGAGCCCATTTTATTTCATGTAGCTGTCCAGTTTAGCCAGCACAATTTGTTAAAGATGCTTTCCTTGCTCCACTTCACATTTCTTGATCCATTATCAAAGATTAGATTATCACATGTTTGGGGGGAAATGTCAAAATATTTAACCCTGTTCCATTGGATTTCGGCTCTGCCTTTGTTCCAGTACCATGCTGTTTTAATTATTACTGCTTTGTAGTAGAGTTTGTCGTTGATGAACTTGATTCCTCCCATTTTCTTTTCCCCAAGAATTGATTTAGCTATTTATGGGTGCTTATTTCAGCAGTGTTTGTTCCGTTTCTTTGAAGAATGTTATGGGTATCGTTATAGGGATCACATTGAATTTGTACAATGCTTTGGGAAGTATTACCATTTTGGCAATGTGAATTCTCCTGATCCATGTGCAGTGGATATCTTTCCATTTACTCGTGTTCTCTTTTATTTCCTGAAGTAGCATTGTGGAGTTTTCTTTGTACAGCTCTTTTACTTCCTTAGTTAATGTGATTATTATATACTTGATTTTCTGTGGCATGATTGTGAACGGGATTTTTTTTTACAACTTTCTTCTCTCTCACTACCTGCTTATAAGAAAGCCATGGACTTTTGAATATTGATTTTATAGCCTGTTACTTTACTATACAAGTCTATTCTTTCTAGAAGTTACTTGGTAGAGGTTTTAGGGTTCTCTATGTACAGTATCATATCATCTTGGAACAGTGAGAGCTTGATTTCTTCCTTTTCTACCTGAATGCACTTAATATCTGTTTCTTGCCTAACCGCTATAGCAAGTAATTCCAGTACTATATTGAACAGCAGTGGAGAGAGTGGGATCCATGATCCTAGAGTGAAGGCTCTCAGTTTTTCTATTGAGGATGATGCTTGCTGTAGGCTTGTGTTAGATGGATTTAACTATATTGACGAAAGTCCCCTCTACACCCATTTTGGCGAGGGTTTTCATCATAAATGGGTGTTAAAACTTGTTAAATGTTTTCTCTGCATCTATTGATATGATCATATGGTTTTATCTTTTCTTTTGTTAATATGATAGATTATGTTGATTGATTTCCGAATGTTAAACAATCCTTGCTTCCCTGGCATGAATGCCACATGGTAATGGTGTATGATCTATTTGATGAGTTGTTAAATTATATTTGCTAGTATTTTGTTGAGAATATTCGCATCTATGTTCATTAGGGATATCGGTTTATAATTTTCTTTTCTTGGGGTGTATTTGTTTCTTTTTTGTATTATAGAGATTTGGGCTTCATATAAACTGTTTGGGAGAGTTTCTGTTCTTCAATTGATTGTAAAAGCTTGGGAAGATCTGGCAATAAGTCCTTTTTAAATGTTTGGAAAAATTTGCTAGTGAATCCATCAGGACCTGGGATTTTATTTTTGAGAAGACTTTCTATTACACTATTAATTTCCTTGATGTTAATAGGTCTATTCAGGTACTCGAGATCTTCTTGACTCAGCCTTGAAAGATTATAGGAATCAAGGAATTTATCCATTTCTTCTAGGTTCTCTTGTTTCATGGCATACAGACTTTCAAAGTAGACTTTGATGATCTTTTGGATTTATTTGGTTTCTGTTGTGATATCCCCCTTCTCATTTCTGATTCGGTTTATTAGGGTTCTCTCTCTCTCTTTCTTTGTGAGTCTTGCTAGTCGTTTTTCTATCTTGTTTATTTAATCTAAGAACCAGCTCTTGGTTTCATTGATCTTTCAGATTGTTTTTTGGGTTTCCATGTCGTTGATTTCTGCTAAAAGTTTTATGTTCTCTTTCCTTCGGCCTGATTTGGGCCCCATTTTTTACCCTTTTCTAAGATATTGAGCTGTGAAGTCAAGTTGTTTATGTAGGCCCTTTCTTCCTTCCTGAGAAATGCTTTCAGGGCTATAAATTTTCCCCTTAGCATGGCTTTAGCTGCATCCCTAAGGTTTTGGTGGCTCATGTCTTCATCCTCAATGTTTCCAGTATCTTTTGATTTTGTCCTTGACTTCCTTCCTGACCTACTCGTTGTTTAACATTGAGTTGTTTAATTTCCAGATGTTTAATTTGGTTCGCTGTGTCTGTGTGTGATTCACTTCTATTCTCAGTACATTCTAGTCTGAAAAGATTGATGATACTATTTATATCTTCCTGAATCTATTGAGGTATGTTTAGTGTCCTAGCACATGGTCTATTTTGGAAAATGTTCCGTGTGCAGTGTATGAGAATGTGTATTCTTTCTTTTTTTGGATTTAGAACCCTGTATAGGTTTATTAGCCCTCTTCTATTTCTTCCTTTACAGCCAATGTTTCCTTGCTGATTTTTGTTCTTGTTGATCTATCCAGAGGTGATAAGGCAATGTTGAAGTCTCTGGCTACTATTGTGTTGCTAGAAATGTTCTCCTTAAAATCTGTTAGCAGTTGTTTTACGTATTTAGCTATTCCCTCATTAGGCGCGTATACATTTAAGAGTGTGATTTCTTCCTGTTATACGTATCCCTTAAGGAATAGAAAATAACCTTCACTGTCCCTTCTAATGTTTTTCAACCTGAAATTGATGTTTTAGGACAGTAGTATGGCCACCCCAGCCTTTTTGAGGGAGCTGTTTGCTTGCAGGATTGTTTCCCATCCTTTCACTTTGAGTCTGTGTTTGCTTTGAATATTGAGACGAGTTTCTTGTAGGCAGCAGAATGCTGGGTTCTGTCTCTGAATCCATTTTGCCACTCTGTCTCTTAATTGGTGAATTTAGACTGTTTTTGTTGAGAGATTATTGTTAGGAGTTTTTTGTCATCTTTCTGTAAGGGTCTGTTGTGCTTGTAGGGTTTGTCTTGTCTTATAGTAGTCCTTTAGCCCTTCTTTTAGGTTTGGTTTTGAGTCTATGAAGTTCCTGAGCTGTTATTTATCGAGAAAATAGTGTACCGTTCCTTGAAGTTTGAGTGAGAGTTTAGGCGGATAGAGTATTCTTGGTGAAGCATTCATATCAGTGAGTTTTTCTTTTCACTATATCCCACCATTGCCTTCGGGCTTGGAGGGTTTCCTCTGATAGTTCTGCTGTGAATCTAAGGGATTCTCCTTTGTATGTGATTTCCTTCTTTGAACTTGCTGCTTTCAGTATTGTGTCTTGATCCGCGACATTGATCATTCTAACTATGATATGCCTTGGAGTGTTTTTGTTAGGGTTTCTTTTAGCTGGTACCCTTCGTGCTCCTTGAATCTGAATGTCTGCATTGTCCAGCTCTGTGAACTTTTCAGCAATGAAAAAACCGTGGCTTTTTCATTGGGATGAAAACACTACTTCCACTACCCAGCCGTCGCCACACTCCAGGACGCTTTCCGGACCCACGCGGCAGCTCCGGCCGAGACCCACGCACAACTGAAGACCCACAGAACAAGCCGTCGCCACACTCCAGGACGCTTTCCGGACCCACGCGGCAGCTCTGGCCGAGACCCACGCACAACTGAAGACCCACAGAACAAGGTAAGTGGAACTCTCTGAGACCTTGGACTCCAGGCTCGGCGGACCCAGGGACAGAGCTTCTCTGCTTGCTCCCACCACCACAGGTGACAAAGGGATTCTAATCAGGAGCCCCACCCTACCCTGCCCTGTCTGCTTCCATCAACCACCCAGGGATCGAATTGTGCACAGGAGACCCACCCTACCCAGATAAATACCCCACTGGCAGATTTCCACTCTCGACACTACTTCCACTACCCAGCCGTCGCCACACTCCAGGACGCTTTCCGGACCCACGCGGCAGCTCCGGCCGAGACCCACGCACAACTGAAGACCCACAGAACAAGGTAAGTGGAACTCTCTGAGACCTTGGACTCCAGGCTCGGCGGACCCAGGGACAGAGCTTCTCTGCTTGCTCCCACCACCACAGGTGACAAAGGGATTCTAATCAGGAGCCCCACCCTACCCTGCCCTGTCTGCTTCCATCAACCACCCAGGGATCGAATTGTGCACAGGAGACCCACCCTACCCAGATAAATACCCCACTGGCAGATTTCCACTCTCGACACTACTTCCACTACCCAGCCGTCGCCATACTCCAGGACGCTTTCCGGACCCGCAAGCGGCCGCGCGACACATCATAAGACACTAAATACCCATCTTCTGGAATTGTCGTACCATATTTGATAGGGTTCAAATATGGTAACACCTACAAGGGTGATTAGAAGCCACCCCAAAAGCCTCTATACCTCTCGGAAAGACTGGCAAGCTACCGAGAGTATTCCGCCCGCACGGAAGAGCCTGGCAAGCTATCCGCTGTGTATTCGACATGCCAAAACCAGTAACTACAACTGGTCTCATTCACCTGACCCTGAAGGCTTCACCGACATGGCAGCACTGAGAAGGATGAGAAAGGAGAGGCCGACAAAATCTCAAGGCCGACCTAGGCTGCCACAACGAAGGAAGACAAAAATGATCGTCTGTACTTTCAATGCACGTACGCTAGCATCAGATGCATCCATCGAGGACCTGATGGTACAAGCGCGAATGATCAAGTACGACATCATTGGTCTGACCGAGACAAGAAGGCACGAATCTCACCATGCCGTTTTCGACACCGGAGAAGAATTGTTCCTCGGAACATGCGATAAAAGAGGTGTTGGAGGCGTCGGTGTCCTTGTCAACACAAACTTGGCCAAGAGCATTGATTCATTCGAATGCCTAACAACCCGAATCGGACGTTTACATTTGAATAGATGTGGCTCACTGCCTGCAGTTTCTATCTTCGTTGTCTACGCACCAACATCTCATTATGATGAAAGAGAAATCGAGAAGTTCTACATGGAGCTAGAGAAGTTCTATAAAGAAGACCACACCTTCTACAAGATCATTGTGGGTGATTTTAATGCCAAGATAGGACCGAGAAGATCAGCTGAAGAACTTCACATCGGGATCCATGGCCTAGAATGGAACGAACAGGGTGAGAGACTGTCTGAGTTCATCATGTCGACCAAGACCATTCATGGTAACTCACAGTTCCAGAAGGCAGAATCTAAACGATGGACATGGGAGTGTCCTGGTGGACGATTCCACAACGAAATAGACCACATCATATTCAATCGACGGTTTTGCCTGACTGATGTCGCTGTTGTCCCAAAATTTCGAACGGGATCGGACCACCGTCTCCTTCATGCAAAATTCTACTTCACAGAGCGGGGAGAAAGGGCTGCAAAGTTCAAAAAGAGAACTCCCAGAATGACCACCAACTGGGAACTCTTTGGTACTATTGCGGCAACATGGGAAGATGCCATTGTTGACAACATTGACGAGGAATACGATCGACTGGTTCAGCACCTCCTTGAATGTGCGAGGAACGCCAAGAGAGAGATAGCCACAAAAAGTCGCCTATCTTCGAAAACTCTTGAGCTAATTCGCCAGCGTGGTTTGGCGCATGCCTCAGGCAACCGCAAGCTAACGTCCGAGCTCGCAAAGCAGTGCAGAGATGCGATCAAGGAAGACCTCAAAGAGAGAAGAGCAGAAGTACTGGTAGATGCGGCAGAAGCCGGGAAAAGTATTCGTAAGGCCCGCCTGTCCTTCGCCAACTATAAGACCAAGATGACTGCCCTCCGACGTCCTGATGGATCCATCACATCCTCCAGAACGGCAATGGAGAAGATTATCCATGACTTCTACTCAAATCTCTTCGATAGCCATGTCCACTTGCCGACATACCAAATTCCACAGGATGGGTACGTCGTTCCTAACGTTCTCCCTTCCGAAATCCGACACGCCATTTCGTTGGTAAAGAAGCAAACAGCACCCGGCCCAGACAAGGTCAGACCTGAACACCTGAAGAACCTGCCGTCAGTACTCATCAATACACTGGCTCGGCTCTTCACTCGCTACCTGTCTGAATGCAAGGTTCCGTCCCAATGGAAAACCAGCAGGACCGTACTACTGTTCAAGAAGGGAGACATCCATGACATTGGCAACTATCGCCCGATCTGCCTATTGTCTGTCATCTACAAGCTGTTCACTCGAGTCATCCTGAATAGGATTGGCAGAACACTAGATGAAGGACAACCATGCGAGCAAGCAGGGTTCTGCAAAGGATTCAGCACCATCGACCATATCCACACGGTAACCAAGCTCATTGAGGTTTCTCGGGAGTTCAAGATGCCGCTCTGCTTAACGTTCATTGATTTAAAGAAGGCCTTTGATTCTGTTGAGACGGAAGCGGTCATTGAAGACCTAGCCAATCAGGGCATTCAAGCCCAATACATCAGGATCCTCCGTGAGCTGTATTGCGGATTCACTACCAGGATCTCACCATTCTACCAAGAAGTGATCGTTGATGTCAAGAGAGGGGTGCGGCAGGGTGATACTATTTCACCAAAACTCTTCAGTGCCACCCTCGAGAACATCATGCGACGACTGGAATGGGAAGGAATGGGAGTGAAGATAGATGGTCGGCAACTACACCACCTCCGCTTTGCTGATGACATTGTTTTAATAACACCAAACATCAGCCAAGCGGCACAAATGCTGGCCGACTTTGACCGTGAGTGTGGAAAGGTAGGACTACAGCTGAATCTTACGAAGACAATGTTTATGAGAAACAGCCTTGTTCCTGACGCCCCATTCGCTCTCAATGGAACGACCATCTCCGAATGCAACAGCTATGTGTACCTAGGTCGAGAGGTCAACATGAGAAATGACCTGGCACCCGAGCTGCGCAGGAGGAAGAGAGCGGCTTGGAACGCCTTCAAGAACGTCGAAGAAATAGCTAAGAGGACGAAGAACCTCCGGCTCCGGGCACATCTCTTTGATTCCACTGTTCTTCCTGCATTAACATATGCCTCAGAGACCTGGGCCCTACGCAAACAAGATGAGAACGCCATTCAGGTCTCCCAAAGAAGAATAGAAAGAGCTATGCTTGGAATATCACGTTTCACTCAAATGAGAGAACGAATCCGGAGTTCTGACATCCGTCGACGATCAAGGATCAGGGACGCTGTCTCATATGCCAAGGTGTCGAAAATCAGATGGGCTGGTCACGTAATGAGATTTAAAGACGACCGTTGGACTAGAGCTGTTACTGATTGGATTCCACGGGATGTCAAGAGACCGCGTGGCCGCCCACCTACCAGATGGTCAGACTTCTTTGTCAAGATCATGAACGATCGGTTTGAGCCCCTCCATGTTCCCGGAGCGAAGAGATGCCATTGGGCTACACTAGCACGCGACAGGGACAAATTGAGACGTTACTGGCGCCCGCTCGAGCAAATCGACGACTAACGGGAAGTTAAGTGATTAAGTGATTAAGTGATTTCATTGGGATTGGGATTTTTTTCCCTGAGCTTCTGGTACTCCAATGATTCAAATGTTGTTCCTCTTGGACTTATTTACTAGGACTCTGATTCACTCTCGAGTTATCTTGATGTCTATTGCCATTGTTTGTTGTTGCCTGTAGGATTCGTGCAGCTGATCTTCCAGCTCACTGATTCTCTCTTCAGCTGTGGCCATTCTAGTATTGAGGAAACAGACTGAGTTTTTATTTCATCTATGGTATCTTTAATTCGTGACATTTCTGTGTGTAGCTTTCCAATTTCTGCTCTCATGTCTTTCTGTAAATTCTCGGTTGTTTCTCTCATGTCCTCCTGTAATATACTGGATATCTGTTTCACTGTTTTATTGAGTTCTTTGAACATCTTCATTACTTCATATATGAATTCTTTCTCAGAGAGTTCCCTTAGGTGAGTAGCACCTACTGAGGCTTTTGGATTGTTTTCATCGTCCTCCACACGTGGTGGGGATTTGCGTTGTTTCTTCATGTTGGTTTGGAGGTATGGGCACTGAGATGTTACAGGATTTCTGGGTATGAGTAAACTACCTGCGGCTGAGTGACTGTTCGCCCACCCAAAATCAGGCCACGCCCACTTCTACAGAAGTCACGCCCACTTCTGAAGAGGCCACGCCTCCACGGGTACCTGGTGTTTGTGAGGGTACAACCTGACGGGGGGGTGGGGCGGAGAAGACCGGCACAGCGTTGGGGACGAACAGGTGCTCATAGAAAGCCAAGTCCCAGGTTCAAATACTCAAACTAAACATTTTTGAACCTTTGTGCTTAGTATCCTCTGACTTATGTGGGAGATCATATCTGGTGTGCCTACTTTGGGGAAGGTTCTTTTGGGTTCTGAGATTGTTTGACAACTGGAATCAGATGGATACAGCTTATAATCGTGGGACCAAGGCTGTTGATATGACACAATATTGAACCTTTTTGGGTAGACTGTGGTTGCAATACCCTGCTAGGCACTACTAAGGCTCGGACTATGGTGGCTGATGCACATGTCCTCTCTAGAATGGCTGCTCCCAGTTCTGGCCAGGAGTGGCTATACCTTTTTTGGCCTTGGGACCAAGATTCTACAATTTATGAGATCTAATGCAAACAAGTTATCCGAGAAGACTAATTACTCTGCAGAGACATGTCTGGGGAGTATTAGTAGGGCTGGTTGTTACAGGACTGTGAGAGCTTAGGAGACAAGCCTGTTGAGACAGAGCTGAGCATACAACCCTATTGGGCATGGCTCACTACAGGAGGGTGGCCCCCGCTTGGGCCCATTGTCTTGGACTGCTAAGATCTGTCTCTTTTGAACTTAACTAGCAGTGGTTTATACTGATATTTCATGAATTCTTTGCTCTTGGCTTACTCCTGCCCTAGGTCAGTGTTTTATGTCTAGTACAGGATTTTTCAGTCTTTTATCTTCTTAAATCTCTATTTCTTCCTTCTCTTCACCCTAGGAAACGGTCCTTAGCTCTAATAATCTAGAGGTTGCTTTCTGCACAGTTGAATCTCTCTGAGGTGATAAGTGTTTTCTAAGGTGAATTTTCTCAATGATATCCATTACAGAATGCTGCGTTCCACTTAGTTTTTGTTTTTTTGTTGTATTGATCCCACAGTAGTACTCACAGTACTGTTCCATTTTGGCAACCTTCGCCTTATTTCTCTTTCCCATCCAGTAAAGTTTAAAGAAAAGTTGCTTCAAATTTAAAAAGAGAAAACATGTACTATAGATCTTGCATTGTTACTAACTTTCTGTATGCCCCCATGAAGACTCTTTTCTTGGATGCAGTAATTCTGTCACCAAGCAAGGACTACTATTCCCATATTATTGGTATGGGTTCGAAAAAGTATGTGATTTGGGAGAATGGTTCATCTTAAAACTTCATCATTAGGCAAAGTTTTGAGCTATTTTAACACCAGAATGTATGTTTGTGCTTACTGTTCTGGTATTTATTATTTTATTCATTTTGAATTTAGTGTCTGAACTTTAGGAATTTTAGAAATATTTATTGAATATACAAATTATTACTTGCAATATTTTGCAAGTACAAGCAGCCTAGATACCACCGCCATAACTTTTCCTTTGTAGATTCTAAACCCTAGAATATATGTCTATAAACTTACCTAAGGTGACAGGGCAAGTTAGAAATTAAATGTGAAATATATGTAGAGAATCTGCTCGTCTGTTAACTGCAGATCACTTTTATTGTATAATTTTTTTGGTCACACCCTGCATTGTTCAGGGCTTACTCCTGGCTCTGTGCTCAGGGATCACACCTGCAGTTTACTTTTATTGTATAATTTTTTTGGTCACAGCCTGCATTGTTCAGGGCTTACTCCTGGCTCTGTGCTCAGGGATCATTTCTGAAGGATTCAGGGGACCATATGGGTGACAGAGATTGAACCAGGTCTGCTGTGTGCAAGGCAAGTGCCCTACCCACTCTACTATCGCTCCAGTACTCTGAAACTTACTTGACTTCATCATGATGCCCAATTAAAAAAACTTTTTTGTCCTTTCCAAATACATCTTTCATTTTTAATACAATGTGTTTATAGCTCTAAAAGGACTTCAGCAAAATTTTTAATTTAGTCAAAAGATTATTTGAACTCCTTTTCCTCCCTTTATCAACAGTGGATAGAGAGACTTCATATTGCAAATTACTGATAGTTAATTATCTGAGTGTTTTGTTATTTAGGTTTCTAACAGGAAATCAGCAACAAAAAAAGTTCCATAAAGAGAGCAGACCTGGAGAGGAGGAGAGTATAATAAAGTTGCTAACACCACCAAGTGGTGATAATTTGCATGTCAAAAATTTATTTTCTACGTTTTACTTTAGCACAATTATTAAATGTTATTGAAATGTATTAACTTTTTTCATTAAATACAGTTAACACTTAAGTGTGAATACATTTCCTCTGATTTGGTAACTCTCCAATTCATTCAAATGTGTATTGTTTTACAACAGAAGGCAGCATTTAAAAGAGAAAAGTTGAAATATGCAAATTGCATATAGGGAAATGTCTGTAATTTGCTGAAGTTCGGAAACATTTTCTTCTAATAAAAAGAAGAGTTTCACTGGCAATGCAGCTGGCTCACTTGTTGACTATTGATGTGGTATTTGTGGTATAACTGACAGGAAAAAAAGAATGTGAAAAGCCAAGAAAAACAGTGAGCTCAGCTATTGAGTTTCAGACAATCTGTTCTATGTGGTTATAAAATTTCATGCTTTCTTTTTTTCTCATCTGAATTTTAGGTTGCCAGATGTCTGTGTTTCTGTGCCGAATCCTATTTTTATCTGTATCAGAATATATGCATGATGGCCTTTTCATTTCAGTTAACTCTGACACAGTTAACTACTGCTGAAATTTGTTCCTTTCTCCACTCCCCTTCCACCTTGGTTGCAAGATGTTCTACATTTTCCAAATTAAAATCTTTTATCAAACGTTTTCATATGTATAAATAACTGTGAAGCAGAATAATAACCAAAGTGAGAACTCACAGTCATATTAATGACGATGACAGTGGTTTCCTGCAGACAGTATGACTTACTCGAAGACCTATACAGTTTGACCTTTTAACTTTCAATTGTGTTTGTTTGAAAGTAACATAAATTAGAAATGGAAAAGAAAACAATAGTATTTCTTAAGTTTTGTGTTTAATTTTTATTGTTTTTATTGGGGCATGAAAATAGGTCTGTTCTGATTTGTTTTCTCCAAGTGGGGCTAAATTGATGAAGAAATGAGCTCAAAATTACAGATATTGGAGTCAGAGAGATAGAAAGCAAGTCAGGTGCTTGCTTTGCACACCACTGATCTGGATTCAATCCACAGAACCACATACTAAGCACAGCTCTCTGGGGCTCAAAAACTAAAGAAAAAGAAAAGAAATGAAATTGCATATAGTAAATTGTCATTTAGTTGTCATCATACAGGAAGGAACTAATATTTTAAATAGTATAATATTCTATAAAATATTTACTACTTTATGTCAGATGTGTTATTCCTATTTTAAATGTTTTAATTATAATAATTTTCAAAGAACTACATAGTAAAGACTTATATCAAACGTAATTGAATTTTATTTAGATTCTAAATATGGAGACCTGTCATATACCAAATACTTGAGGACCATAAGTTTCTAGTCAACGTAATCAGTGTTTTTAAATCAATAAAGTTCTTAATGTTATAATAAACACACATTATAGCACCTTTTGTTCATACAAACTTTTCAACTATTACAGCTTTTAACACAAATTTTTTTTATTTTATGCTCTCTATATTTGTTAGATAAATTAAACATTATTTTCCTCATGTTAAATGAAATAGGTCATATGCTTAATAGTTGTCAATAAGCTTAGAAGTTAAATTACTATTAAGAATTTACTTAGAAGTTAAATTACTATTAGACCAATTACTATTAAGAACTTTATTAAAAACTCATGTCATTTAATACTGGATAAATAACAACCTGCATAGATAAAAATTTAATGAATTTATAATTAAAAATCCTCTATCCCTGTACAAATTTTGAAATTATACCTTTAAGATAAGCATGTACTTAGAAAACTAAAGAATACATACCTCTTTCTATAGGATGACCATCACTACTCAACATGCACTTTAATGGCATGATATATGAGATATTTCTTAAAAAAACAAAACTTGGGGCCGGAGCAATAGCACAGCGGGTAGGGCGTTTGCCTTGCACGCGGCTGACCCGGGTTCAATTCCCAGCATCCCATATGGTCCCCCGAGCACCGCCAGGAGTGATTCCTGAGTGCAAAGCCAGGAGTAACCCCTGAGCATTGCTGGGTGTGACCCAAAAGGCAAAAAAAAAGAAAAGAAAACAAAACCAAAAAAACCCAAAAAACCCCCAAAACTTACATGAAAGATTACCAAAATATATACATATATTTCCTGCTAAAGTTTAAACTTATAAAATTATCTAAAAGATACTATTTATTTGGGGGCATTTAAGATTTTTTTCTTTTTTATTGATTTAAATTCAGTGGTTTACAATATTGTTGATAATGGTTCATTTCTTTTTTTAAATATTTTTTTATTGAAAACACTGTGATTTACAAAGTTCTTCATTATACATTTTTTTTAGACATTTAGTGTTCCAACACCACCAATGTGACCTTTTCTCCAACAACGACCCCATTTTTCAACCCATTTTTCAACCTGCCCCCTTACTCACATAACACATTACTTGTTCTAACAAGATTTTTAGAAATGGCAAATAGAATGATCAGATAATAAATCAGTAAGAGTCAATTTGTGATTGCTACATGATTTTAACTATGTAAATAAGGAGAGCAAAAACCCTTTAATGCAATATAGTAAAATGCTTATTCTCATTTACACAAGTAAGTTCTCAATTAAAATCTAAAGTATATTGCATTAAATTTTATTTTATATTTTGATCTCATAATGGTAATAATCTTGCCTTACCTGTCTTTAATAAAACTATAGCACTGTAGCACTGTCCTCCTATTGTTTATTGATTTGCTCAAGCGGGCACCAGTAACGTCTCACAAAAATTGTGAGACTTGTTATTGTTTTTGGCATATATTGAATACGTCATAAGGAGTTTTCCAGGCTTTGCCGTGTGAGCGAGATACTCTTGGTAGCTTGCCAGGCTCACTGAGAGGGGCTGAGGAATCGAACCCAGGTCAGTCATGTCAGCTGCGTGCAAGGAAAACGCCTTACCGGCTGTGCTATTGCTCAAAGAAATTCTTTGCTAGTATAATTTGGAGTTTACATGAAATAGGTAAGACCTACTTAAGTAAATTTTTCTCTAATTCTTTATATAAACGCTGTAGGTTGCAAAGCTTTTCATGAAGAGTTGTCATCACTGTATCACTGTCACTGTCATCCCGTTGTTCGTCGATTACTCGAGCAGGCACCAGTAACATCTCCATTCCTCCCAGTCCTGAGATTTTAGCAGCCTCTCCTCACTCATCTTTCCCAATGATTGGAGGCTTTTTAAGGGTCAGGGGAATGAGAACCGCTATCATCACTGTTTTTGGCATATCGAATATGCCATGGGGAGCTTGCCAGGCTCTGCCTGTATGAGTGGGATACACTTGGTAACTTGCCGGACTCTCTGAGAGGCATATATACATTTACTTATCTCTATAATTTGTTGCCTACTGTCTGAACCCCATCAAATATGGCGTGGTAATTATGGAAAATGGGTAGAAAGTGTCTTATGTTGTGTCGTGTGGCCACAAAGTAGATGCATGGTCTGGAAAGTGGCCTGGAGTGTGGCTGCGGTTGGGTAGTGGAGGTCAGCTGCTGGGGCTGGGAGGGCTCTCACCCGCCCCAGTCAGGGGTACCCTGAGAGATGAGTTGTCATAGGCACTTAATATTCCTAAACCAATCCAACCACTATTATCTCCTTTCCTCCTCCATTATCTCTTATTTTTCCAACCACCCATAGCAGGCCCACAATAATTTATTTTATATTTCTTGTTGGGTTGGAGTAATAACACAGCAGGTAGGGCATTGCCTTGCACGCGGCCGACCCGGCCAACCCAGGTTTGATTCTGCCGGTCCTCTCAGAGAGCCTGGCAAGCTACCGAGAATATCTCACCCACACGGCAAAGCCTGGCAAGGTACCCGCCCGGGACATATTTGATATGCCAAACACAGTAACACGTGTCACAGTGGAGATGTTACTGGGCCTGCTTGAGCAAACTTGACGAACAACAGGAGGACAGGGACAGTGACAGTGACAGTGATATTTTTTGTCATCAGTAAATTGCTAACAGAATGATAAAAATATTTACTTAGTAGAAAATTAGTGTAAATTGTGATATTTCATCATAGAGACATTAAGGTTTTGTATGAGGGATTACTGGGCTGGAATGATAGCACAGTGGGTAGGGCGTTTGCCTTGCACGCAGCCGACCTGGGTTTGATTCCTCCACCCCTCTCAGAGAGCCTGGCAAGATACCAAGAGTATCCCGACCACACGGCAGAGCCTGGCAAGCTCCCCATGGCATATTCTATATGCCCAAAACATTAGCAACAAGTCTCACAAATGGAGACATTACTGATCCCCGCTCGAGCAAATCGATGAACAATGGGAGGGCAGTGCTATGGTGCTACAGTGCTATGAGGGATTACTAAACTGCTGTTACAGTTGATACCTTAATTCTTCTGTGTTGTTTGGTTAGTCAAGATTGGTTCCCTTTTGTGTTGTATTCCATCCAATTTGAAGTGCTTCTACTGGATTATTAGTGTTGTAGAGTATAGGGATGTCATTCCTCATGGAGGATTTTTAACTGGGTGGAACATCTGAAGTTAAATTTTTAACTGGGTGTTGGCTTTTGGATGTGGATTGACTGCTGGGGCTTCTGAAAACACAGGGAGGTGTGTGTGTGGGGTAGCTCATACCAACTGTGAGAAACCCTGGAGATTTTATTCACAAAGACCCTCGAGCATACCTTAATTTTCATCAGGTTAATTGCTGTGTAAGGCTCAGTTCTGAGACAATGGAGTTCAGCTAGAATCATAGTTGAAAATTTTCAGTATAGGAACAAGAGACTGCCCGGGCTCTTTATGGGCAGGCCCGGGCTCTTTATGGGCTGGCCTGTCCCCTTCTGGCTGACCTGGGTGCCCTAAATGTCTCAGCCATGTATGGGTGTCCGAAGGATAACAGCTGGTTATTCTGAGATTTATTTATCAACAATGCTTTCTCATGTGCAGATTTCCGACATCACACCCATTACAAGTATAATTACCTCCCCCTCCCCAAAAACCTCAGTGACACTCTTTTTCAACTCCCCTCAACACCAACTCAGTTCTGTGGATCAGTTCTCCCATTATGTTGCCTTTGTACTTTGTTGATACCTTGCAATATATCTTTAAATCGTACATATGAGAGGGAGATCCTTCTGTATCTATCCCTTTCCTTGGGACTTAACTTCAGTCGGCATGATATCCTCTAGTTCCATTCATGTTGCTGTAAAATGCGTGATCTTGTTCTTTCTTAGAGATCCGTAGTAGAATTATATTATGTGTATATATCTATCTGTATTTGTATTTATATCATAACTTTTGATCCTCCATTCATCCATATTTTGGCATTTGGACTATTTCCATATCTTGGCTACTGTACTAAGTGAATAAAACATGTGTATATGCCTTTGAATTAATGCTTTTGTGTTTTGGGAATAGATACCAAGAAATAGTATCGCTGTCATATGGATGTTCTATTTTTATTATTTTGATAGATTTCCATATTAATTTTCATAAAGGCTGAGTAGGATGACAGTCTCACCAACAGTGAATGGGTTTCCTTTCGCAGTACAAATCTGAAAACATTGCCTATGTCCAGAAGTTTCTGATATGTGCCATAGTTATTGACATGAGATAATCTCATTGTTTTTATTTACATTTCCCCAATTATGAGTTATGATGAGCACTTTTTCATATGATGGTTGGTTATTAGTATGTCTTCTTATAAAAGTTTTTGTTCATTTTCTTGTTCCATTTGATGATGGAGTCGTTGGATTTTTTTTGTGTGTTTTGTGGATGGTCTTGTATATAGACACTTTATTTGATTTATTACAAAATATTTTCCCATTCAATAGGATGTCTATTTATCAGAACTGAGCTTCTTTCACTATGCAGAAGTTTTATATTTGATAGAGTCTCATTTGTTTATTTTTGTTTTCTTTGCCACTGTGGTCATCTTCTAGAAGAATCCTCTATGGTCAATTTATTGGAGAATTTAACTTATATTATCTTCAGTGCATTATTATGGATTTTTATGTAATTTTAAGATCTTTAACCCACTTTAACTTCACTTTTTTAAATAGTGTGAGGTAAGGTTGTAATTTCAGTTTTTTATTTCACACTTGGTTATCCAGTTTTCCCAGGTACACTTGTTGATGAGAATATTTGTTACACTTTATGTATTTAGATACTTTGTCACAGATTAACTGTCCATAAATCTGGAGGCTTAATTTAGGTTTCTCAATTCTGTTTCATTTGTTTGCAGGTCTATATTTATTCTAGTACCAGGAGATTTTCTTTATTATTGTTATAGTTATAGTATAGTCCAAAGTTGGGAAATGCAATTCCCTTTATTTTTCCTTTTTTCCAATCTTTTTCTCTTAGGATTTTTGGCTATTCAGGGTGTTTTATACTTCTATACACATTTTAGTAGAGTTTGTTCTACGTCTTTTAAAAAGGTCGCAAAATTTTAATGGGTTTGCATTGAATCTGTGTAGCACGTGGGGTAGGATGGTCCTTTTAAAAATGTCGATTCTTCCAATCTCTGAAGAGGGAATGTCTTTCCATTTCCTGGTGTCTTCCTCTATTTCTCTAATAAGATATTTATAGTCTTTCACCCCCTGGATAAATTGATTCCTGAGTATTTCATGTTTAAGGGCACTATTTTGAGAGGGATAGTCTTAATTTTTCTTCTACTTCATTTTTCGTCTACTTCTTTATGTACAGTACTGCAATGGGTTTTTGTATATTAGTTTTAGTTTGTTGCCTAAATGCATTTGTGAATTATTTATAGCAGCTTTTTGCTGGTGTATTCAGGATTTTAAATGTATAGAATCATGTCGTTTGCAAGGAATAGCAATTTGACATTTTCATTTAAAAATTGGACGCTTTTGAATTTTTTTGTTTTATTTGCTGAGCTAAAATTTCCTAAACTATCTTAAATAAGAGTGGTGACAGTGGGAGTATGGTGCCGCCAGCAGGTCAATCTGTACCTGTAAGGCGAGTGCATCAGTAGCCTGATGGCGCATTCAGACTTCCAGATATCCCAAAATTGCTGCTGTGCCTTTGGCCAGACCCCAAAAACTTGGGGCAAAGTTTACCAAGAAAGAAAATGGCCAAAAGTTAGGTATGTGGGAAACACACCCACAAACCACCTCCGGCTCTGCTATATAATTGGAGGCATGGCCTCTCTGGTTCCTGATTGAATTGCTTAATGGCCATGATCCCAGAGACTCAGAAACAAATCTCGAAACCCAGCGGCTTTTGGCAGAAATGCGTCCGGTCCCCTGCACTAGGTTACCGGTGCTGGGCCAACCCAGGTGGGAATAGGTTTCGTGCCTTGGCCTGTTACCCCTGGAGGCCCGGTGCCCACCACCCTCCAGAGGCCACTGGACAGTCAGGTTTGGGCCCGCAGTGACGAGACACGCAGGGCCTCACGGGATGGAGGTGGAGCCGGTCCTGTCCTCCCCGTCCCAACGAGACCCCAAGTCATCGTCCACGAATGGCCTTTCTGGCTCCTGATCAAGCTGCTTAACAGCCATGATCCCAGAGACTCAGAAACAAATCTCGAAATCCAGCGGCTTTTGGCAGAAATGCATCCAGACCCCTCAGTAAGTTACTGTCACGGGGCCACCCCAGGGGGCAAAGGGTGTTGTCCCTCTGCCTGCTTCCCCCTGGTGGTTCGGTGGCCCTCATCCACCAGAGGCCATTGGACAGTCATGTTTGGGCCCGCAGTGATGAGAGATTTTGGGCCTCACGGGATGGGGGTGGAGCCGGGCCTGTCCTCCCAACCTCAATGAGACCCCAAGTCATCGCCCACGAATGGCCTTTCTGGTTCCTGATCAAGCTGCTTAATGGCCATGAACACAGAGACTCAGGAGCAAATCTCGGAACCCAGCAGGTTTTGGCAGAAATCCCTCCAGATTTAAGTGTTAAAATTTCGGAATTTCAAAATCACATGGCCCTACTGCAGCCATGCAATATTATATGTTATTCATAACCAGCAATATAAAACCAATTGTCTACTGTTGCCTTTTCGGCAGATCTGAGTGTTGGGGTAAAATCTCAAATAATAATGGTGGGTACGGTGTCAAAATATTGAATGTGATCAAAGTAGAGAGAGATTAATGTGGAAATCATCTGCCCCACAGGTAGGGGGAGAGTGTGGGATGGGGTATGCTGGGGGTGGTGTGGGTGGAGAATGGGCACTGGTGAAGATACGGGTGTTTAATTGTATGACCGAGACTTAGACCCGAAAGCTTTGTAACTGCTCTCACGGTGATTCAATAAATAAAATTATAAAAAATGAAAAAAGTAAGGTGAAGTTCATGCACAATTCAATCAGCTAATCAGTGGCTGAATAAATAGCAGTACTACTACATAAAAAAGGTAATTCCCTGCCACTGAGGCGGGATGGGGTGGTGGGGGATGGGGTGGGGGTAGTGGGAGGGATGCTGGGAACATTGGTGGGGGAGAATGAGCACCGGTGGAGGGAAGGTTAAAGCATCATTGTATGACTATAATGCAAACACGAAAGTTGGTAAGTTTGTAACTGTACTACACGGTGATTCACTAATAATGTATATATATATATATATATATATATATATATATATATATAAAAGTGGTGACAGTGAACATTCTTGTCTTTTGCATGATCTAAGCAAAAAGGTTTTCAGTTTTTCACCATCGGGTATGATATTGGTTGTGGATTTGTTGTAGATCGCCATTACTATCTTGAATCGCATTTCTATTTTTTGAGGGCTTTTATTATGAATGATGTTGGATACTCTCAAAAGTCTTTTCTGAGTTGATTTATATGTTCATAATGTTTCATGTTTCTTTAAAAATTAATGTCTTTAATGTAGATAAAAGCAAAAACTGTTGATACAAGTCCAGAATTAAAATTGATTGAATAGCAAAGAAATATGAAAATCAATAAGTATAAAATTAATTTTTTTGAAAAATGTTACATATCATCTCTGGCTTGTTATGTCTTTGTCCAAGAATTTATTAAGCTGTTTGTTGCTAGTTGAGCCATCTGTGTTATTAATTGTTTATTGAGTTTAATCAGCTTCTATGTTACTTTCCCATATAATTTGGTGTGCCCTAAATTAGAATTGGAATTTCACTATTGAGGAATTAGGAGGTATTTCTCAGTCATGTAGGTGGTCATGTGACCCAGGAACTTCAGCTCCTATAGTTTGAGACAATGATTCGACATGGTGATGGCTGTGGGAGTTGGGTGTGGCTACCAAGCCTTCCAGAAGTATAGGGGAGTGGGCGAAGGCTAGCCATCCTGACTCCGAAACACAGCAGAGTTCTCAGCCTGGGCAACTGGTACAGAGAATATTGGTGAAGCAGTAGAGCTGAGTCCTTGACAGGGCTGCAGTGTTATACTGTGGGTGTAATTTGCTGGAGCTTTACTGGAGGGTATTAGGCACGCCTACCTCCCGAGTTCATGCCCAATTCAATCATCTAATTAATGGCTGAATAAATAGTAGTACTCCTACACCAAAAAAATGGTAGAACTCACTAGCAAAACCACCTCTACCTGTAATTTTCTTCTTAGTGAGATTTTCAGCTGCTGTTTCATGCTAAAAACTCCAGGGAGTTTTCAGCTGATGATTCCCTAAATTTTCGCTGCTTGGCATGCATCTCCTGAGAGATTCGGTTGGAAATCTTTAGAGCAGGGCTGGTGGGTGAGTCAACATGGAGGCAACTGTGGGAGTTGAGCATGGCTGCCAAGGTTTTTCTCTTTATTTGTGTTGATATTGTGTATTACATAAATTGATTAATGTAATTATGTGTATTACATAATTGATTCGCATATATTAAACCAGTTCATCCCTGGGATGAACTCCATTTGATTCTGGTTTATAATCCTTTTGATACATTTCTGGATTTGATTCTTTGGGATTTATTTTGTGTGTCTTTACATCACTGTTCTCAGGGATATTCTATAAGTTTGTGTTTTAGTGGTGTTTATTTCATTTATCAGAGAGATATTAAATTCATAGAAGCTATTTGAAAATATTTCTGTTTCCTCAATATTTTGGAAAATCTTGAAGAATATGGACACCAAGTCTTGAAATTTTGGTAGAACTCGAGACACAGCAATGAGTCCCTGAAGACACCATAGAGCCGGAGATCTATCTGGACCCCATACAGAGCCAATTTCACCGGGGCACCCCAGATGGAGCAGTTGAAGTATCCTCACATACTCCAGATGGAATCCCGGTGACCAAGAGCTTCCACAAGCAAGGTTCAGGTATGTAGGTTCCAGGACTAAATCTTCATGCTGCATGGCTGCAGAGGTGCCGAGTTGTCCCTCCCTGGCTCCATGCCCACTCTTCAGACTGGTTGTCACACCCACAATGTCCTCCGGGAGCACCAATATCCCTGGTCCAGAGACACCCAATTGAATTCCCAAATGGATTAGTGCCCTACAGAAATGTCTCTGGAACTCAATCATTTACAAGCCAGGGTTTGAGAAGCCCACAGCTGCGGCAATTATGATATTTAAAATAACAATAAATGATTTAGCATCTGTCCCTGGCAGGCAGGCTTGAATGGTGGTGGGAAAATTTGAGCAAAACATAATGCCCCAAAGTAGAGAGAGAGTATTGGGCAAATTTTCTGCCATGGAGGCAGGGTGAGGACCGGGATGGGGGGATTACTGGGGACACTGGTGGTGGAAATTGTGCACTGGTGGAGGGATGGGTGTTCGATCATTATACGGCTGAATCTCGAACATGAAAGCTTTGTAACTGTATCTCACTGTGATTCCATTAAAAAAAAAGTAACGTGGAGTTCATGCCCAATTCAATCATCTTAATCAATGGCTGAGTAAATAGCAGTACTCCTACACTAAAAAAATTGGTAGAACTCACTAGAAAATCCACCTCTACCTGGAATTTTCTAATTGGTGAGATTTTCAATTGCTGTTTCATTTTTTAAATTGAGATTTGTCTGTTCATGTTTTCTAATTCCTATTGATTCAATCTTTCAAATTTATATAATTCTAAGAATTATTCCATGGTTTTTAGGTTCTAAAAGCTCATGGCATCAAGTTTTTCATAGTAACCTCATGAACTTTTATATTTCTTGGGTGGCTATTGTGATTTATCCCCCGTTATCTCTGATTCTATTGATTTGTTTTGCTTTTTCCTCTTCTTTTCTTAGTGAGTTCAGTTAAGAGTTTGTCAATCTTGTTTACTCTTTCCAAGAACCAAGTCTTGGTTTCATTGATTCTTTGCAATGTTTTGTTTTTTTCTGTAGTGTTGATTTCTGCTCTAATTTTATACTTTACTGGATTTTATTTTGTTTTTGATTCATTTGTTGTTTTATTTTCTCTATTGCTGACAGGTTAGTTGATTTTAGACCTCTCTTTATTCCTGCTGGAATGGCTATATAATCCTACCTAATTATTGCTTTTGCTGAGTCCTATATATATCGAGCTCCTTGCAACTCCATCAAGCTGCCCAATCATAGGGATTCAAGTCAGCTAAGGCTAATTTAAAATCCAATCATGTATGCTGAGAAGACCTGGGAATACGCCTTTTCTGCTCTGCCCTTTCCAAAGTGATTCCCATAGCTGCTGAGATTTTGTACATCCTCATTTCATCTTTCCATTCTTCCATGCAGTAAAAGGGATTCACACAAGAAAGAAAAATTTTTAAATCCAATCTTATGTCTTGACAGTTCCTGGGAAGCTACATTTTTTTCTCTACACCAAGACCGTAAAAGCCTTCCCATAACCACTATAACTGTGTGGACATTAATGCATGAATGATGTACTGAAACCACCCCACACAATCTAAGGGTTGTTTGGTAAATTACAGGGTCTTTATACCACCATAAAATCTCTGGCAACTAAACAGGAAGACCTAGATCTACACCTGCCTCTCTCACTGAATTACCATTACATGATAATAGACAAACAGAGGCATAAGCAGTGAGCCCTAGTATATATTACCAATTACATAAGTACTAATATAATAAGGAATCTAAAACTCTGATATCAGCACCTATACTACTCTACAAACAATGGAGAAACAAAGGACTTTAGCTGTACTGGCAGACAGGGATGAAGTTAGCTAAATTCTTGAGTTATTGAGTCTGGTTCAGGAGGATCTCAAATCAACACAATACACAATGGTAATGGAAAATTAGTAATCACCGTAAGAGATTCAAACAACTAAAAGAATATTTGATTCAGAGTATGAAAGAACCCATATAGATGGAATTAAAGAGCTAAAGAATACAATAATAAGCCACAGTAAAACAATTCTTTTAAAAATTATTTATCTTTATAAAGTTGTCCATAATTTATTACAGTCAATATTACAGTCAATATTCCAACACCGATACCACCACCATTATTTCCAATTTTCCCAAGCCTTCCCTATTAACAGGCTCTGAGTAATTTATTTTTATATTGCTTGTTATAATTCATTAAAAAGTATCAAAATGTTTCTTTAGAAGTGGTGTGAATATTGTAACTGCCATAGAACCAGTAAACCCTTGTAGATTACTAACATGTTGTTACCAGTTAAGCCTTGTGCATTTATATTTTTTTTCTGGCCCTGTGTCTTGTTTTTATTTTTTTTAATTTATTTTTTATTATAAATTTTTTTGATCGTGATAGTGATTTATTAATTTATTTTTTATTAGTGAAACACCATGAGGTACAGTTGTAGATTTACAAATTTTTGTGCTTGGATTTCGGTCATACCATGATATTATAAATTTTTTTAATAGTGAGACATCATGAGGTACAGTTGCAGACTTACACATTTTTGTGCTTGGGTTTCACTTATATAATGATCAAACAACCATCCCTCCACCAGTGCCCATTTCCCACCAACACGGATCCCAGTATCCCTCCCACCCCCCATCCCCCCATTCCACCCTGTCTCTGTGGCAGGGCATTCCCCTCTGTTCTCTCTCTTCTTTTGGGTGTTGTGGTTTGCAAAAGAAACACTGAGTAGCAATCATGTTTGGTCTATAGTCTATTTTCAGCATGCTTCTCCCATCCTGGGAGGATCCTCCCAACACCTTTATTTGGTGTTCCCCACTTTATCTGAGCTCCCTTTTCCCCTAGTATGTGTGGTTGGCCTCCAAGTCAAGGAATAAAATTCCTGGTACTAATCTCGGCCATTCCTGGGTGTTAGTTTCCTATTTTGCTACGTTATGTTCCCCAGATGAATGCAATCTTTCTATGTCTATCCCTTTCTTTCTCTGAGTCATTTCGCTTAACATAATACTTTCCATGTAGTAACACTTGTATGTAAATTTCGTGACTTCATCTTTTCTAACAGCTACATAGTACTCCATTGTGTAAATGTACCAAAGTTTCTTTAACCAGTCATCTGTTCTCGGGCACTCAGGTTTTTTCCAGAGTCTGGCTATTGTAAAGAGTGCTGCAATGAACAGACAATTGCAGATGTCACTTCGACTATACTTTTTTGCCTCTCTGGGATATATTCCGAGGAGTGGTATTGCTGGATCAAATGGGAGCTCAATTTCTAATTTTTTGAGAATCATCCATACTGTTTTCCAAAAGGGCTGAACCAGTTGGAATTCCCACCAATAGTGAAGGAGTGTCCCTTTCTCACCACATCTGCGCCAGCACCGGTTGCTTTTGTTCTTGTGGATATGGGCCAGTCTCTGAGGTGTAAAGTGATATCTCATTGTGGTTTTGATCTGCATCTCCATGATGATTAATGATGTGAAATATTTTCTCATGTGCCTTTTAGCCATTCGGATTTCTTCTTTGTGAAAGTTTCTATTTATTTCATCTCCCCATTTTTTGATGGGGTTGAATGTTTTCTTTTTGTGGAGTTGAACCAGTACTTTGTATATCCTTGAAATTAACCCCTTATCAGATGTGTAGTTGGCAAATATCCTTTCCCATTGTGTAGACTGTCTTTGTATTTTGGCCACTGTTTCTTTTGAGTTGCAGAAGCTTCTTAGTTTAAGATAGTCCCATTTGTCTATCTCTGTTTTCACTTGCTTGGCCAGCGGTGTGACATCTTTGAAGACACCATTAGCTTCTATGTCATGAAGGGTTTTGCCAACATTTTCCTCAATGTACCTTATAGATTCCGGTCTGATGTTGAGGTCTTTAACCCTCTTAGATCTTACTTTTGTACATGGAGTTAGGCAGAGATCTGAGCCCGTTTTTTACATGTAGCCGTCCGGTTTTGCCAGCATAATTTGTTAAAGAGGCTTTCCCTGGTCCACTTCACTTTTCTTGCCCCCTTATCAAAGATTAGATGCTCGTATGCTTGGCGGGAGATGTCAGTATATTCAATCCTGTTCCATTGGTCTACAACTCTGCATTTGTTCCAGTACCATGCTGTTTTAATTATTCCTGCCTTGTAGTAGAGTTTGAAGTTAGGGAGGTTGATTCCTCCCATTTTTTCCCCCAAGAATTGCTTTAGCTATTCGTGGGGGCTTATTGTTCCATATAAATTTCAGGAGTGTTTGCTCCACTTCATTGAAGAATGTCATGGGTATCCTCATAGGGATTGTGTTGAATTTATACAGTGCTTTGGGAAGTATTGCCATTTTGACAATGTTAGTTCTCCCGATCCATGAACAGGGGATATTTTTCCATTTCTTTGTATCCTCTTTTATTTCCTGAAGTAGCATTTTGTAGTTTTCTTTGTACAGGTCCTTTACTTCCTTAGTTAAGCTGATTCCTAGGTACTTGATTTTCTGGGGCACAATTGTGAATGGGATTGTTCTCTTCATGTCATTTTCTTCTCTTTCACTATTTGCATATAGGAAAGCCATGGACTTTTGGGTATTGATTTTATAGCCTGCCACTTTACTATACAAGCCTAGTTTCTAGAAGTTTCTTGGTAGAGGTTTTAGGATTTTCTAAGTATAGTATCATATCATCTGCGAATAGTGAGAGCTTGATTTCTTCCTTTCCTACCTGGATGCCCCTAATATCTTTTTCTTGCTAATCGCTATTGCAAGTACTTCCAGTACTATATTGAACAGCAGTGGAGAGAGTGGACATCCTTGTCTCATCCCTGATCTTAGAGGGAAGGCTCTCAGTTTTTCGCCATTGAGGACGATGCTTGCTGTAGGCTTGTGGTAGATGGCTTTAACTATATTGAGAAAAGTCCCCTCTATCCCCATTTTGGCTACGGTTTTCATCATAAATGGGTGCTGGATCTTGTCAAATGCTTTCTCTGCATCTATTGTTATGATCATATGATTTTTATCTTTTCTTTTGTTGATATGGTGGATTATGTTGATTGATTTCCGAGTGTTAAACCAGCCTTGCATCCCCGGGATGAATCCTACTTGGTCCTGGTGTATGATCTTTTTGATGAGTAGTTGAATTCTATTTGCTAGTATTTTGTTGAGAATCTTCGCATTCGTATTCATCAGGGATATCGGCCTGTAGTTTTCTTTTCTCGTGGTGTCTTTGTTTCGTTTTGGTATTAAAGAGATATGGGCTTCATAGAAACTGTTTGGGAGAGTTTCCGTTTTTTAGATTTCCTGGAAAAGCTTGAGAAGGACTGGCAGCAGGTCCTCTTTCAATGTTTGGAAAAATTCGCTAGTGAATCCTTCTGGGCCCGGGCTTTTGTTTTTGGGAAGACTTTTGATTGCAGTTTCTATTTCGTTGATGTTACTAGGTCTATTCAGATACTCAAGATCTTCTTGATTCAGCTTTGGGAGATGATAGGAATCCAGGAATTTGTCCATTTCTTCTAGGTTCTCTTGTTTCGTGACATACAGACTTTCAAAGTAGTCTCTAATGATATTTTGGATTTCTTTGGTTTCTGTTGCGATATCCCCCTTCTCATTTCTGATTAGGTTTATTAGGGTTCTCTCTCTCTCTGTTTCTTTGTGAGTGTTGCTAGTGGTTTATCTATCTTGTTTATTTTCTCGAAGAACCAGCTCTTGGTTTCATTGATCTTTCGGATTGTTTCGTTGGTTTCCATGTCATTGATTTCTGCTCTAAGTTTTATGATCTCTTTCCTTCTGCCTGATTTAGGCTCTTTCTGTTGATCCTTTTCTAGGGTCTTGAGCTGTGAGGTCAAGTTGTTTATGTGCATCGTTTCTACAGACCTAAGATATGCTTGCAGAGCTATAAAGTTTCCCCTTAATACGGCTTTCATTGCATCCCATAGGTTCTGGTAGCTCGTGTCTTCATTCTCATTTGTTTCCAAGTATCTTTTGATTTCGTCCTTGACTTCATTCCTGACCCACTCATTGTTCAGCATCGAGTTGTTTAATTTCCAGGTGTTTGATTTGATTCTCCGTGTCTGTGTGTGATTCACTTCTATCCTCAGTGCTTCATGGTCTTGAAAAGATGGCTGATACTATCTCTATCTTCCTGATTCTGTTGAGGTATGTTTTGTGTCCTAGCACATGGTCTGTTTTGAAAATGTTCCGTGCGCACTGGAGAAGTATGTGTGTTCTTTCTTTTTGGGGTGTAAAGCCCTGTAAAGGTCTAAAAGCCCTCTCTATTCTATTTCTTCTTTCAAAGCCAATGATTCCTTGCTGGGTTTTGTTCTTGTTGATGTGTCCAGAGGTGATAGGGCAATATTGAAGTCACCAAGTACTATTGTGTTGCTTGTAATGTCCTCCTTAAAATCTGTTAGCAGTTACTTTAAATATTTAGCTGTTCCCTCATTAGGTGCGTATACATTTAAGAGTGTGATTTCTTCCTGTTGTACGTATCCCTTGATGAAGAGAAAATAGCCTTCACTGTCCCTTCTAGTATTTTCCAAGGTGAAATTAATGTTGTCAGATACTAGTATGGCCACCCCATGTTTTTTGCAGGAGCTGTGTGCTTGCAGGATTGTTTTCCATCCTTTGACTTTGAGTCTGTCTTTGCTCTGGCTGTTGAAATGAGTTTCTTGTAGGCAGCAGAATGTTGGGCTCTGTTTCTGTATCCATTTTGCCACTCTGTGTCTCTTAAATGGTGAATTTAGACCGTTGACATTGAGAGAGAGTATGGTTATGGGGCTTTGTGTCATGTTTCTGTGCGGGTGTGTTGTGGTTGTAGGGTTTGTCTTGTCTTATAGTAGCCCCTTTAGGCCTTGTTTTAGGTTTGGTTTTGAGTCTATGAAGTTCATGAGCTGCTATTTATCTAGAAAATAGTGTAGCGTTCCTTCGATTTTGAGTGAGAGTTTAGCCAGATAGAGTATTCTTGGTGAAGCATTCATTTCAGTGAGTTTTTTTACTATATCTCGCCACTGCCTTCGGGCTTGTAGGGTTTCCTCTGATAGGTCTGCTGTGAATCTCAGGGGTGCTCCTTTGTATGTGATTTCCTTTTTTGCCCTTGCTGCTTGCAGTATTGTGTCTCTATCGGCAGCATCAGTCATTCTAACTATAATATGTCTTGGAGTGTTTCTGTTCGGGTCTCTTTTAGCTGGCACCCTTCGGGCTTCTTGAATCTGAATGGCTGTATTGTGGAGGTCTGGGAATTTCTCAGCGATGATTTGTTTAAGCATGGTTTTTTCACTGGGATTGTTTCCCTGGGCTTCTGGTAGTCCAATGATTCTAATGTTTTTTCTTTTGGAATCGTCTCGTAGGACTCTGATTCTCTGTAGAGCTATTTTGAGGTCGTTTGCCACTGTTTGTTGTTGCGTGTTGGCTTGGTGCAGCTGATCTTCCAGGTCACTGATTCTTTCCTCAGCTGTGGTCATTCTATTTTTGAGGGCAGAGAGTGAGTTTTTGACTTCATCTATGGAATCTGTGATCCGTGCCATTTCTGTGCGAAGCTTTCCAATTTCTGCTCTGATTTCTTGCTGCATTTTGTCGATTGTGCGATCGATTGTTGATTTCATGTCCTCTTTCAATTTAGTGGATATCTGTCTGACTGTTTCATCGAGTTGATTGAACATCTTAATGACTTCATATCTAAATTCCTTGTCAGAGAGGTCCCTAAGGTGGCTAGCACCTAGTGAGGTTTCTGGAGTTATTTCCTCGTGGTCTCCCTGTGGCAGGGATTTGCGTTGTTTCTTCATGTTTTTGTGTAGGTGTAGGGGTGAGATTTCTTGATTTGAGTAAAATGCCTGCAGCTGCGAAAGCGGCCACCAGCTGAAAATTAGGCCACGCCCAGTTTTAAAAGCCATGCCCACTTCTACCCCTACGGATACCTGATGTGTGCCCGGGGAGTAAAGACTGGGCGGGGAGAAGAGACCAGCTCGGCTTGGGTGGCGGAAAGGGAGAGGCAGAGATGCGCAGATCAGCTTTGTCTCCTGGCGTCCAGTGGACGCCTCTGGGGCTTTCATGTTGCAATCGAAGTCCCTGGGTCCGAGAAACGGCGCCAAAACTGACCTGGGGATTATGGAAGAGAGACCAGCTCAGTTTGGGCGGCAGAAAGGGAGAGCGCATTTATATTTTTTTAAATAAAGATTGATTGGTAGAGTTGTCCTGCAACTGTGGATGTGGCTGCACACTCCAGGAATTCAAAAATTTTGAATGGGGTAATACAACTGGAGTTAATTTTTTTTAAAAAAAATTATTACTGAAACACAATGAGGTACAGTTGTAGACTTACAATATTTTGTGCTTGGGTTTCAGTTATGCAGTGATCGAATACCCATCCCTCCACCAGTGCCCATTCTCCACCACCAATTATCCCTCCCACCTCCCCACCACCCCGTTCCACCCTGCCTTTGCTGCAGGGCATTCCCTTTTGTTTTCTCGGTCCTTTTGGGCGCTGTGGTTTGCAAGAGAGGCATTGAGTGGCAATCATGTTCAGTCTATAGTTTACTCTCAGCACGCATCTCCCATCCTGGGAGGATCCTCCCAACACCCTTTATTTGATGCTCCCTTCTCTATCTGAGCTGCCTTTTCCCCTAACATGTGTGGCTGGCCTCCAAGCCATGAAGCAAACCTCCTGGTACTAATCTCGGCCACTCTTGGGTGTTAGTCTTCTATTTTGTTACTTTATGTTCCCCAGATGAATGCAATCTTTCTAGGTCTGTCCCTCTCTTTCTGACTCATTTTGCTTAGCATGATATTTTCCATGTAGTACCAGTTGTATGTGAATTTCATGACTTCAACTTTTCTAACAGCTACATAGTTTGGAGTTAAATTTTTAACTCGATGATGACTCTGGGTTCCCTGGAGGACAGGGCCTGGAGTAGGGTCTAGAAACATGTCAGCAACTTGTTGATCCCTTTAAAGATTTTTTTATGGATCATGGCTGGTTAATGAGTTTATTTGGCATTTGGCGCCACAGGCAGTTCATGGACATGAACTACCAGGCTATCAGAGAACGAGGAGATGGAGGGAAGTAGCCCATCCTGGAATCTGTGAGAGCCTAGATATTTCAATAAAAAACCCGCAAATCCGAGTTTTTCTTCTTTTTTTTTTCTTTTTTTTGGGGGGAATCTTTTTTATTATTTATTTTTTCTTATTTATTTATTTATTTATTGAATCACCGTGGGAAAGGTTACAAAGCTTTCAGGTTTATGTCTCAGTCATGCAAATATCAAACACATTTCCCTTTACCAATACTTATTTTTTTACCATGAAAAACCCCAATAAAATCCTACCCCCCACCCCTCCCAGTCCCTGTGGGGCAGATGAATTCTAGTTAACACTCTATCTGCTTTGATTAGATTCATTGTTTCAATAAAAGATTCACCACTATTATTTAGAGTTTACCCCCCACCCCCAAAATCAGACATGCTGAAAAGGCATTGTGAAGTGATTTGTTTTCTACAGCTGGGTTCAAGAATTAAATGTTGGTTTTGGATTTCTGCTATTTTACTTATTGACCCTGAAAGTATTTCTACTGAAAGTCAGATAGTTAAGAAATTGGTTTCTGTGCTCTGGAGTCGTGGCCGTGCTGGAGAGCCGCTAGTGGGGGGCAACTGGTGGCCTTGGTAGGGTGTGAAGGGCGGACCAAAATGCCCCCTTCCCATGAGGTTTTAGTCGCCCCCACTCCCCCGGCTCATACCTGCTGTCCACAAGGCTCCCATGCGGCTGCCATCTTTCTTTCCAGAGAGGAGAAGGCGACTGGGGCAAAACCCTTTCCCCTCCGGACAGACATGATGGCCTGGATTAACGCATAGTCCGTTCGCTTTTCTGCTCCAAGCTGCCGGGTTCTGCATTAAGTCCTTGTGCTTCTGGGGCCGTGGCCGTGCTGGAGAGCCGCTCGCGGGGGGCAACTGGTGACCTCGGTAGGGCGTGAAGGACGGACTGGAACGCCCCCCTTCCCATGAGGTTTTAGTCGCCCCCACACCCCCGGCTCATGCCTGCTGTCCACAAGGCTCCCATGTGGCCGCCATCTTTCTTTCCAGAGGGAGGAGGCCGGAAGGGACCAACACCCTTTCCCCTCTGGACAGACATGATGGCCTGGATTAACGCATAGTCCTTTCACTATTCTGCTCCAAGCTGCCGGGTTCTGCATTAAGTCCTTGTGCTTCTGGGGCTGTGGCTGTGCTGGAGAGCCGCTCGTGGGGGGCAACTGGTGACCTCGGTAGGGCGTGAAGGACGGACTGGAACGCCCCCCTTCCCATGAGGTTTTAGTCGCCCCCACACCCCCGGCTCATACCTGCTGTCCACAAGGCTCCCATGTGGCCGCCATCTTTCTTTCCAGAGGGAGGAGGCCGGAAGGGACCAACACCCTTTCCCCTCCGGGCAGACATGATGACCTGGATTAACACATAGTCCTTTCACTTTTCTGCTCCAAGCTGCTGGGTTTTGCATTAAGTCCTTGTGCTTCTGGGGCTGTGGCCGTGCTGGAGAGCCGCTCGTGGGGGGCAACTGGTGACCTCGGTAGGGCGTGAAGGACGGACCGGAACGCCCCCCTTCCCATGAGGTTTTAGTCGCCCCCACTCCCCCGGCTCATGCCTGCTGTCCACAAGGCTCCCATGTGGCTGCCATCTTTCTTTCCAGAGAGGAGAGGGCGAATGGGGCAACACCCTTTCCCCTCCAGCAGACTTGATGGCCTGGATTAACGCATAGTCTGTTCACTTTTCTGCTCCAAGCTGCTGGGTTATGCATTAAGTCCTTGTGTTTCTGGGGCTGTGGCCGTGCTCCAAACTTAACTATGATTTTCAGAGAGAAATGTTGGGTGGTTTACTTCCCATGGATCACTTTGTATATAGAGAGATGTCGCGCGGCCGCACAAGTGGCCACCCGGTTTTGAGGAAATGTCCTAGTTCCCGCATACTCGAGCTGTGCTTGTAGATGCTTCTGGTCACCTGGGTTCCATCTGGGGGAGGCGGGATGCAGTACCTACCCCATCTGGGACTTCCCAATGATCTCGGCTCTTTTTGGAACCTGTTTTTTTTTTCCTTCGGGATCTGTGGATCCCGCCCTCCATGCAGTCCTTCTCTTCGGCTGAATGCTGTCAAGATGGTGCTGGGGGGCGGGCTGTGGGCATGACTTCCGGAATCTGAGGTTACGTGGGAGTTGTAGTCCCGGGAGATTTGAGGAAAAGTCCTAGTTCCCGCATACTCGAGCTGTGCTTGTAGAGGCTTCTGGTCACCGGGGTTCCATCTGGGGGAGGCGGGATGCGGTACCTACCCCATCTGGGACTTCCCAATGATCTCGGCTCTTTTTGGAACCTGTTTTTTTTTCCCTTCGGGATCTGTGGATCCCGCCCTCCATGCAGTCCTTCTCTTTGGCTGAATGCTGTAAAGATGGCGCTGGGGGGCGGGCTGTGGGTGTGACTTCCGGAATCTAAGGTTACCTGGGAGTTGTAGTCCCGGCAGATTTGAGGAAAAGTCCTAGTTCCCGCATACTCGAGCTGTGCTTGTAGAGGCTTCTGGTCACCGGGGTTCCATCTGGGGGAGGCGGGATGCGGTACCTACCCCATCTGGGACTTCCCGATGATCTCAGCTCTTTTTGGAACCTGTTTTTTTTTTTCCTTCGGGATCTGTGGATCCCGCCCTCCATGTAGTCCTTCTCTTCGGCTGAATGCTGTCCTGGTGGGGAATCTTACGAAACGCGCACATGCATCGAGGCCCGTGCAGCCGTCCCGCGCGCCGACTGTCGGTTGGGAACCTCGGAGCTACGTGGCGCTCCTAAATCCGAGTTTTTCAACACATCGATTTCTGGATGAAGCTTGTCCTAAGCAGTGCAGCCTGGCCATGAGCATGGCGGAAATTGTACAATTCTTTTTTGGGTCATACCCCGTGATTCTCAGGGGTTACTCCTTGCTCTTCACGCAGCAATTACTCCTGGTGGTGCTGGAGGACCATATAGGATGCCAGGAATTGAACCTGGGTCGGCTGCATGCAAAGCAAATGCCCTACTCGCTGTGCTATCGATCCAGCCCCGTAGAATTCTTTTTAAAAAATATTTTAAATTTAATTACTGTGAGATACGCAGTTACAAACGTGTTCACGTCTGGGTTTTAGTCATACAATGTTACAACACTCATCCCATCACCAGTGTGCATTTACCACCACCATTGTCTCCAGTTTCTCTCCGGCCAGCCCTTTACCAAGCCTATGTCTAGATCTTTTCTTCTTCTCTCTCTCTCTCTCCTTTTCTCTCCCTCTGTGTTGTGTGTGTATGTCTATCACACTGTCTCTTTCTTTCTGGGCTTTATAGTTTACAATAAAATTACCGAAATGTTATAATGTATATCCCTTTACCCACTGTTGGAAGCTTTCCACAAGTTAGTTTTTTGGGGGGTGGGGGTGGTGAGTGCAGTTAGAATACAGAAGGAACTATTATGACAGTGATAATTTGAAATGATCACTATAGACAAGAACTGAATGTGGAAAATAAAACAATTCTTAATGTGAAGGCCCAGATCAGCAAACTTGAGGACAAAATATAAATCAGCAGCACTAATCAAGTGGCCAAAGTAGAGAAGTGAAAAAATATAAGAGAAGTACTTACTTCTTGAATTATTGGATAACAAGAGGAATAATTTCAGAATTATATGGATGCCTGAAAGAGAGTAAAAAGAGAAAGGAGAAAAAAGAAGTTGTAGAAGAAATAATAACTCAGAACGTTCCCAGTCTCTGGAGGAAGGTTTCTGTGCTAATTCAACAGATCCAAAGAGTATCAAATAAAATAACCTTAAACAATAACACCAAGACACATTGTAGTCATAATGTCAAAAAATGAGAAAGATAGACTACAAAAAGATAAAGAGAGAAGGAAAACTGAAATATAAGAGAAGTAACCTGAGAATCTAATATAATATCCAGGTTAGATTCTTCATTTTAGAAAGTCTCGTGGTTATAATACAATCCACTCAACTGTCATTGGACAACTAATTTGATCTCATAGCCTGGCTATTTTGCTATGTGTTATGATGAATCATGGTTTTCATATGTCCTTTTTAACAAATATGTTTGTGTATTGGGCGTAGATACTCAGAAGTGGGATTACAGGGTTCTATGGTAGCTCAATTCTTACTTTTCTGAGAAATCTCCGTACTATTTTCTGTAGAGTTAAACCAGACAAAATTTTCAGGATTTCCTATTTAGACAACACATATTGTTCTTAGTTTTTATATATGTTCCATTTTTACTGGTTTGAGATGATATCTCCTTGCCATCTTGATTTGAATTTCCCTAATAATAAGTGAGCGATAGCTCAGCGGTAGGGCATTTGCCTTGCACGCAGCCAGCCCGGCTTAGCCGGGTTCGATTCCTCCGCCCCTCTCAGAGAGCCCTGCAAGCTACCGAGAGTATCTCGCCTGCATGGCAAAGCCTGGCAAGCTACCCATGGTATTCAATATGCCAAACACAGTAACAACAAGTCTCACGATGGAGATGTTACTGGGCCCGCTCGAGCAAATCAATGAACAACGGGAGGACAGTGCTAAAGTGCTACTATTATAAGTGATAATGATCACTTTTAAATGAATACCTTTCCCATGTACCGATTTTCCATTTATATGTTTTCTTCAGAGAAGCATCAATTCTTTTTTTAAAATTTTTATTAGTGAGACACCATGAGGTACAGTTGTAGACTTACAGATCTCCGTGCTTGGGTTTCAATTATACAATGATCAAATATCCATCCCTCCAACAGTGCCCATTTCCCACCGCCACGGATCCCAGTATTCCTCCCACCCCACCACTCCATCTCCCCCATTCCACCCTGCCTCTGTGACAGGGCATTCCCTTTTGTTCTCTCTCTCCTTTAGGGTGTTGTGGTTTTCAAAAGATGCAATGAGTGGCAATCATGTTTGGTCTATAGTCTAGTTTCAGCATGCTTCTCCCATCATGGGAGGATCCGCCCAACACCCTTTATTTGGTACTCCCTTCTCTATTTAAGCTCCCTTTCCCCCTAGCATGTGTGGCTGGACTCCAAGCCATGGAGTAATCCTCCTGGTACTTATCTCGGCCATTCTTGGGTGTTACTCTCCTATTTTGTTACTTTATGTTCCCCAGATGAATGCAATCCTTCTGTGTCTATCCCGCTCTTTCTGACTCATTTCACTTAACATGATACTTTCCATGTAGTACCACTTGTATGTAAATTTCACGACTTCCTCTTTTCTAACAGCTACATAGTACTCCATTGCGTAAATGTATCAAAGTTTCTTTAACCAGTCATCTGTTCTCGGGCACTCTGTTTTTTTTTCCAGTTTCTGGCTATTGTAAAGAGTGCTGCAATGAACAAACAAGGAGAAGCATGTAGTTTTTTAAAATTTTTTTTTTAGTGAAAGACCATGACTTACAAATTTACAAACAGTTATAGACTTACAAATTTTTGTGCTTGGGTTTCAGTTATACAATAATCAAGTACCCATCCCTCCACCAGCGCCCAGCCTCCACTACCACGGATCCCAGCATCCCTCCCAACCCCCATCCTCCCCATCCTACCCTGCCTCTGTGGCAGGGCATTCCCTTTTGTTATCTCTCTCTCCTTTTGGGTCCTGTGATTTGCAAGAGAGCATTGAGTGGCAATCATGTTTGGTCTATAGTCTACATTCAGCATGCTTCTCTCACCCTGGGAGGATCCTCCCAACACCCTTTATTTGGTGCTCTCTGCTCTATCTGAGCTGCCATTTCCCCTAGCATGTGTGGCTGGCCTCCAAGTCATGGAGCAAAATTCCTGGTACTAATCTCGGCCACTCCTGGGTGTTAGTCTCCCATTTTGTTACTTTATGTTCCCCAGATGAATGCAATCTTTCTATGTCTATCCCTCTCTTTCTGACTCATTTCGCTTAACATGATACTTTCCATGTAGTACCACTTGTATGTGAATTTCATGACTTCGTCTTTTATAACAGCTACATAGTACTCCATTGTGTAAATGTACCAAAGTTTCTTTAACCAGTCATCTGTTCTCGGGCACTCAAGTTTTTTCAGATTCTGGCTATTGTAAATAGTGCTGCAATGAACAAAAAAGTGCAGATGGCACTTCGCCTATACTTTTTTCCCTCTCTGGGATATATTCCTAGGAGTGGTATTGCTGGGTCAAATGGGAGATCAAATTCTAATTTTTTTGAGAATCGTCCATACTGTTTTCCAAAAGGGTTGGACCAGTAGGCATTCCCACCAGCAGTGAAGGAGGGTCCCTTTCTCGCCACATCTGCTCCAGCATCGGTTGCCTTTGTCCTTTTGAATGTGTGCCAGTCTCTGTGGTGTAAAATGATATCTCATATTTTTATCTGCATCTCCCTGATGATTAGTGATGTAGAGCATTTTCTCATAAGAAGCGTCTATTCATATACTGTCCCCATTTTATAGAGGTTTTGGAACTTTTGTTGATTTTTATGAGTGCGTTATATATCTTTGATATCTACCATTTAGAGCTGGAGGACATTTGATATATACCATTTATAGCACAGCGGTTGGGCGTTTTCCTTGCAAGCGGCCAACATGGCCGACCTGAGTTCGATTCCTCTGCCCCTCTCGGAGAGCCCCGCAAGCTACCGAGGGTATCTCGCCTGCACGGCAAGGCCTGGCAAGCTCCCTGTGGCGTATTCGATGTGCCAAACACAGTAACAACAAGTCTCACGATGGATATGTTACTGGGCCCGCTCGAGCAAATCTATGAACAACGGGAGGACCATGACCATCTACCATTTATTTGGGGTTTTGAGTACAATTATTTCCTATCTTGTTCACTCCTTTGATGAACCAGTTACAGGTTTTTTTGATTCCTTTACATTGCTCTCTTGATTTATATATTATTGATATATGCTTTATATTTTACTATTTATTCCTTCTACTCCATTTTTGTGGTTTCTTATAATGAAGCAAAATAATTTTCATTGAAAGACATGCAGAGAGATGTGAAGGGACAGAGAGAATGATGCATGTTTAAGATGGAAAAATGGGATTTTTCTAACTGGTAAAAGGTCTTCTACTACTTTATGGATTAATTTGCTGTTCCTCCTCCATATTTTAGAAATGTATGCTTAGGTTGAGATTTCTAGTTATATATTACTATAAATTTCCCCTTGCGTAACACTTTTGATCTATAATATATATTCTGATGTTTTTTCTTCATTCTCATTACTTTCAAGGAGGCTTTTTAAATTTCATCCTTGATTTCCTCTCTGGTTTTGGAGGTCTTCGGCTGCCAGAGCCCTGGTAGGGGAGGGGAGGAAAGCTCAAACCGCTCCCATCCAAGGGGCTACGGGAAGGAGAACAGTGCAGTCTTCTGCCCCGGTGCCTGGGTGTTCCTTCCGGGAACCCCTTGGAGGGGAGCGGGTTGAGCTTTCCTCCCCGCCCCGAACAGGGCTCCGGCAGCCGAAGACCTCCAAGACCAGCCGCCACCATGCTGAGACCACTCTCCGCACACATGAAGGTACTGGCAGAGGGACAAAGCCACGCGGGTTCCGGGGCCGAGACCTCCAAGCCTACTCGAATTGGAGTCGAGCATCTTCCACCCAGATCCTCCAAATTCCAGTAGGCGGGGGTCACACCCACCACCTGGCCCCCTGGCGCAGTGTAATCCCATCAGCGGCCAAGACTCAGAGACTAAAAAATCCAGATCCCGGACGAGAACAATGCAGTCTTCTGCCCCTGTGCCTGGGTGTTCCTTCCCGGAGCCCCTTGGAGGGGAGCGGGTTGAGCTTTACTCCCCGTTCTGACCAGGGCTCCGGCAGCCGAAGACCTCCAAGACCAGCCGCCACCATGCTGAGACCACTCTCCGCACACATGAAGGTACTGGCAGAGGGACAAAGCCACAAGGGTTCCGGGGCCGAGACCTACAAGCCAACTCGAATTGGAGTCGAGCATCTTCCACCCAGATCCTCCAAATTCCAGTAGGCGGGGGTCACACCCACTACCTGGCCCCCTGGCGCCGCGTAATCCCATCAGCCGCCAAGACTCAGAGACTATAAAATCCAGATCCCGGACGAGAACAGTGCAGTCTTCTGCCCCCGCGCCTGGGTGTTCCTTCCCGGAGCCCCTTGGAGGGGAGCGGGTTGAGCTTTCTTCCCCGCGCCGACCAGAGCTCCGGCAGCCAAAGACCTCCAAGACCAGCTGCCACCATGCTGAGACTACTCTCCGCACACATGAAGTTACTGGCAGAGGGACAAAGCCACGCGGGTTCCGGGGCCGGGACCTCCAAGCATACTCGAATTGGAGTCGAGCATCTTCCACCCAGATCCTCCAAATTCCAGTACGCGGGGGTCACACCCACCACCTGGCCTGCTGGCGCCGCGTAATCCCATCAGCGGCCAAGACTCAGAGACTATAAAATCCAGATCCCGGACGAGAACAGTGCAGTCTTCTGCCCCCGCGCCTGGGTGTTCCTTCCCGGAGCCCCTTGGAGGGGAGCGGGTTGAGCTTTCCTCCCCGCCCCGACCAGGGCTCCGGCAGCCGAAGACCTCCAAGACCAGCCGCCACCATGCTGAGACCACTCTCCGCACACATGAAGTTACTGGCAGAGGGAAAAAGCCACGCGGGTTCCAGGGCCGAGACCTCCAAGTCTACGCGAATTGGAGTCGAGCATCTTGCACCCAGATCCTCCAAATTCCAGTAGGCGGGGGTCACACCCACCACCTGGCCACCTGGCGCCGCGTAATCCCATCAGCGGCCAAGACTCAGAGACTATAAAATCCAGATCCCGGACGAGAACAGTGCAGTCTTCTGCCCCCGCGCATTGGTGTTCCTTCCCGGAGCCCCTTGGAGGGGAGCGGGTTGAGCTTTCCTCCCCCCCCCCCCCGACCAGGGCTCCGGCAGCCAAAGACCTCCCAGACCAGCCGCCACCATGCTGAGACCACTCTCCGCACACATGAAGTTACTGGCAGAGGAACAAAGCCACGCGGGTTCCGGGGCCGAGACCTCCAAGCCTACTCGAATTGGAGTCGAGCATCTTCCACCCAGATCCTCCAAATTCCAGTAAGCGGGGGTCACACCCACCACCTGGCCCAATGGCGCCGCGTAATCCCATCAGCGGCCACGACTCAGAGACTATAAAATCCAGATCCCGGACGAGAACAGTGCAGTCTTCTGCCCCCGCGCCTGGGTGTTCCATCTCGGAGCCCCATGGAGGGGAGAAGGTTGAGCTTTCCTCCCCGCCCCGACCAGGGCTCCGGCAGCCGAAGACCTCCAGGACCAGCCGCCAGCATGCTGAGACCACTCTCCGCACACATGAAGGTACTGGCAGAGGGAAAAAGCAACGCGGGTTCCGGGGCAGAGACCTCCAAGCCTACTCGAATTGGAGTCGAGCATCTTCCACCCAGATCCTCCAAATTCCAGTAGGCGGGGGTCACAGCCACCATATGGCCCCCTGGCGCTGCGTAATCCCATCAGCGGCCAAGACTCAGAGACTATAAAATCCAGATCCCGGACGAGAACAGTGCAGTCTTCTGCCCCCGCGCATGGGTGTTCCATCCCGGAGCCCCTTGGAGGGGAGCGGGTTGAGCTTTCCTCCCCGCCCCGACCAGGGCTCTGGCAGCCGAAGACCTCCAAGACCAGCCGCCAACATGCTGAGACCACTCTCCGCACACATGAAGGTACTGGCAGAGGGACAAAGCCACGCGGGTTCCGGGGCCGAGACCTCCAAGCCTACTCGAATTGAAGTCGAGCATCTTGCATCCAGATCCTCCAAATTCCAGTAGGCGGGGGTCACACCCACCACCTGGCCCCCTGGCTCCGTGTAATCCCATCAGCGGCCAAGACTCAGAGACTATAAAATCCAGATCCCGGACAAGAACAGTGCAGTCTTCTGCCCCCGCGCCTGGGTGTTCCTTCCCGGATCTCCTTGGAGGGGAGCGGGTTGAGCTTTCCTCCCCCCCCCCCCGACCAGGGTTCTGGCAGCCGAAGACCTCCAAGACCAGCCGCCACCATGCTGAGACCACTCTCTGCACACATGAAGTTACTGGCAGAAGGAAAAAGCCACGCGGGTTCCGGGGCCGAGACCTCCAAGCCTACTCGAATTGGAGTCGAGCATCTTCCACCCAGATCCTCCAAATTCCAGTAGGTGGGGGTCACACTCACCACCTGGCCCCCTGGCGCCGCGTAATCCCATCAGCGGCCAAGACTCAGAGACTATAAAATCCAGATCCCGGACGAGAACAGTGCAGTCTTCTGCACCCGCGCCTGGGTGTTCCTTCCCGGAGCCCCATGGAGGGGAGAAGGTTGAGCTTTCCTCCCCGCCCCGACCAGGGCTCCGGCAGCTGAAGACCTCCAGGACCAGCCGCCAGCATACTGAGACAACTCTCCGCACACATGAAGGTACTGGCAGAGGGAAAAAGCAACTCGGGTTCCGGGGCAGAGACCTCCAAGCCTACTCGAATTGGAGTCGAGCATCTTCCACCCAGATCCTCCAAATTCCAGTAGGCGGGCTCACACCCACCACCTGGCCCCCTGGCGCCGTGTAATCCAATAAGCGGCCAAGACTCAGAGACTAAAATCCAGATCCCGGACGAGAACAGTGCAGTCTTCTGCCCCCGCGCCTGGGTGTTCCTTCCCGGAGCCCCTTGGAGGGGAGCGAGTTGAGCTTTCCTCCCCGCCCCGACCAGGGCTCCGGCAGCCGAAGACCTTCAAGACCAGCCGCCACCATGCTGAGACCACTCTCCGCACACATGAAGGTACTGGCAGAAGGACAAAGCCACGCGGGTTCCGGGGCCGAGACCTCCAAGCTTACTCGAATTGGAGTCGAGCATCTTCCACCCAGATCCTCCAAATTCCAGTAGGTGGGGGTTTTACCCAACACCTGGCCCCCTGGCGCCGCGTAATCCCATCAGCGGCCAAGACTCAGAGACTATAAAATCCAGATCCCGGACGAGAACAGTGCAGTCTTCTGCCCCCGAGCCTGGGTGTTCCTTCCCGGAGCCCCTTGGAGGGGAGCGGGTTGAGCTTTCCTCCCCGCCCCGACCAGGGCTCCGGCAGCCGAAGACCTCCAAGACCAGCCGCCACCATGCTGAAACCACACTCCGTACACATGAAGGTACTGGCAGAGGGACAAAGCCACGCAGGTTCCGGGGCCGAGACCTCCAAGCCTACTCGAATTGGAGTCGAGTATCTTCCACCCTGATCCTCCAAATTCCAGTAGGCGGGGTCACACCCACCACCTGGACCCCTGTCGCTGTGTAATCCCATCAGCGGCCAAGACTCAGAGACTATAAAATCCAGATCCCGGACGAGAACAGTACAGTCTTCTGCCCCCGCGCCAGGGTGTTCCTTCCCGGAGCCCCTTGGAGGGGAGCGGGTTGAGCTTTCCTCCCCGCCCCAACCAGTGATCCGGCAGCCGAAGACCTCCAGGACCAGCCGCCAGCATGCTGAGACCACTCTCCGCACACATGAAGGTACTGGCAGAGGGAAAAAGCAACGCGGGTTCCGGGGCAGAGACCTCCAAGCCTACTCGAATTGGAGTCGAGCATCTTCCACCCAGATCCTCCAAATTCCAGTAGGCGGGCTCACCCCCACCACCTGGCCCCCTGGCGCCGTGTAATCCCATAAGCGGCCAAGAATCAGAGACTAAAATCCAGATCCCGGACGAGAACAGTGCAGTCTTCTGCCCCCGCGCCTGGGTGTTCCTTCCCGGAGCCCCTTGGAGGGGAGCGAGTTGAGCTTTCCTCCCCGCCCCGACCAGGGCTCCGGCAGCCGAAGACCTTCAAGACCAGCCACCACCATGCTGAGACCACTCTCCGCACATATGCAGGTACTGGCAGAGGGACAAAGCCACGCGGGTTCCGGGGCCGAGACCTCCATGCCTACTCGAATTGGAGTCGAGCATCTTCCACCCAGATCCTCCAAATTCCAGTAGGCGGGCTCACACACACCACCTGGCCCCCTGGCGCCGTGTAATCCCAATAGCGGCCAAGACTCAGAGACTAAAATCCAGATCCCGGATGAGAACAGTGCAGTCTTCTGCCCACGCGCCTGGGTGTTCCTTCCCGGAGCCCCTTGGAGGGGAGCGAGTTGAGCTTTCCTCCCCGCACCGACCAGGGCTCCGGCAGCCGAAGACCTTCAAGACCAGCCGCCACCATGCTGAGACCACTCTCCGCACACATGAAGGTACTGGCAGAGGGACAAAGCCACGCGGGTTCCGGGGCCGGGACCTCCAAGCCTACTCGAATTGGAGTCGAGTATCTTCCACCCTGATCCTCCAAATTCCAGTAGGCGGGGTCACACTCACCATCTGGACCCCTGTCGCTGTGTAATCCCATCAGCGGCCAAGACTCATAGACTATAAAATCCAGATCCCGGACGAGAACAGTACAGTCTTCTGCCCCCGCGCCAGGGTGTTCCTTCCCGGAGCCCCTTGGAGGGGAGCGGGTTGAGCTTTCCTCCCCGCCCCAACCAGTGATCCGGCAGCCGAAGACCTCCAGGACCAGCCGCCAGCATGCTGAGACCACTCTCCGCACACATGAAGGTACTGGCAGAGGGAAAAAGCAACGCGGGTTCCGGGGCAGAGACCTCCAAGCCTACTCGAATTGGAGTCGAGCATCTTCCACCCAGATCCTCCAAATTCCAGTAGGCGGGCTCACCCCCACCACCTGGCCCCCTGGCGCCGTGTAATCCCATAAGCGGCCAAGAATCAGAGACTAAAATCCAGATCCCGGACGAGAACAGTGCAGTCTTCTGCCCCCACGCCTGGGTGTTCCTTCCCGGAGCCCCTTGGAGGGGAGCGAGTTGAGCTTTCCTCCCCGCCCCGACCAGGGCTCCGGCAGCCGAAGACCTTCAAGACCAGCCGCCACCATGCTGAGACCACTCTCCGCACATATGCAGGTACTGGCAGAGGGACAAAGCCACGCGGGTTCCGGGGCCGAGACCTCCAAGCCTACTCGAATTGGAGTCGAGCATCTTCCACCCAGATCCTCCAAATTCCAGTAGGCGGGCTCCCACCCACCACCTGGCCCCCTGGCGCCGTGTAATCCCAATAGCGGCCAAGACTCAGAGACTAAAATCCAGATCCCGGATGAGAACAGTGCAGTCTTCTGCCCCCGCGCCTGGGTGTTCCTTCCCGGAGCCCCTTGGTGGGGAGCGAGTTGAGCTTTCCTCCCCGCACCGACCAGGGCTCCGGCAGCCGAAGACCTTGAAGACCAGCCGCCACCATGCTGAGACCACTCTCCGCACACATGAAGGTACTGGCAGAGGGACAAAGCCACGCGGGTTCCGGGGCCGGGACCTCCAAGCCTACTCGAATTGGAGTCGAGTATCTTGCACCCAGATCCTCCAAATTCCAGTAGGCGGGGTCACACTCACCATCTGGACCCCTGTCGCTGTGTAATCCCATCAGCGGCCAAGACTCATAGACTATAAAATCCAGATCCCGGACGAGAACAGTACAGTCTTCTGCCCCCGCGCCAGGGTGTTCCTTCCCGGAGCCCCTTGGAGGGGAGCGGGTTGAGCTTTCCTCCCCGCCCCAACCAGTGATCCGGCAGCCGAAGACCTCCAGGACCAGCCGCCAGCATGCTGAGACCACTCTCCGCACACATGAAGGTACTGGCAGAGGGAAAAAGCAACGCGGGTTCCGGGGCAGAGACCTCCAAGCCTACTCGAATTGGAGTCGAGCATCTTCCACCCAGATCCTCCAAATTCCAGTAGGCGGGCTCACCCCCACCACCTGGCCCCCTGGCGCCGTGTAATCCCATAAGCGGCCAAGACTCAGAGACTAAAATCCAGATCCCGGACGAGAACAGTGCAGTCTTCTGCCCCCGCGCCTGGGTGTTCCTTCCCGGAGCCCCTTGGAGGGGAGCGAGTTGAGCTTTCCTCCCCGCACCGACCAGGGCTCCGGCAGCCGAAGACCTTCAAGACCAGCCGCCACCATGCTGAGACCACTCTCCGCACACATGAAGGTACTGGCAGAGGGACAAAGCCACGCGGGTTCCGGGGCCGAGACCTCCAAGCCTACTCGAATTGGAGTCGAGCATCTTCCACGCAGATCCTCCAAATTCCAATAGGCGGGGGTCACAGCCACCATCTGGCCCCCTGGCGCTGCGTAATCCCATCAGCGGCCAAGACTCAGAGACTATAAAATCCAGATCCCGGACGAGAACAGTGCAGTCTTCTGCCCCCGCGCATGGGTGTTCCTTCCCGGAGCCCCTTGGAGGGGAGCGGGTTGAGCTTTCCTGCCCGCCCCGACCAGGGCTCTGGCAGCCGAAGACCTCCAAGACCAGCCGCCACCATGCTGAGACCACTCTCCGCACACATGAAGGTACTGGCAGAGGGACAAAGCCACGCGGGTTCTGGGCCGAGACCTCCAAGCCTACTCAAATTGGAGTCGAGCATCTTCCACCCAGATCCTCCAAATTCCAGTAGGCGGGGGTCACACCCACCACCTGGCCCCCTGGCGCCGTGTACTCCCATCAGCCTCCAAGACTCAGAGACTATAAAATCCAGATCCCGGACGAGAACAGTGCAGTCTTCTGCCCCCGCGCCTGGGTGTTCCTTCCCGGAGCCCCTTGGAGGGGAGCGGGTTGAGCTTTGCTCCCCGCCCCGACCAGGGCTCCGGCAGCCGAAGACCTCCAAGACCAGCCGCCACCATGCTGAGACCACTCTCCGCACACATGAAGTTACTGGCAGAGGGAAAAAGCCACGCGGGTTCCGGGGCCGAGACCTGCAAGCCTACTCGAATTGGAGTCGAGCATCTTGCACCCAGATCCTCCAAATTCCAGTAGGCAGGGGTCACACCCACCACCTGGCCCCCTGGCGCCGCGTAATCCCATCAGCGGCCAAGACTCAGAGACTATAAAATCCAGATCCCGGACGAGAACAGTGCAGTCTTCTGCCCCCGCGCCTGGGTGTTCCTTCCCGGAGCACCTTGGAGGGGAGCGGGTTGAGCTTTCCTCCCCGCCCCGACCAGGGCTCCGGCAGCCAAAGACCTCCAAGACCAGCCGCCACCATGCTGAGACCACTCTCCGCACACATGAAGTTACTGGCAGAGGAACAAATCCACGCGGATTCCGGGGCCGAGACCTCCAAGCCTACTCGAATTGGAGTCCAGCAACTTCCACCCAGATCCTCCAAATTCCAGTACGCGGGGGTCACACCCACCACCTGGCCCGCTGGCGCCTTGTAATCTCATCAGCGGCTAAGACTCAGAGACTATAAAATCCAGATCCCGGACGAGAACAGTGCAGTCTTCTGCCCCCGCGCCTGGGTGTTCCTTCCCGGAGCCCCATGGTGGGGAGAAGGTTGAGCTTTCCTCCCCGCCCCGACCAGGGCTCCGGCAGCCGAAGACCTCCAAGACCAGCCGCCAGCATGCTGAGACCACTCTCCGCACACATGAAGTTACTGGCAGAGGAACAAAGCCACGCGGGTTCCGGGGCCGAGACCTCCAAGCCTACTCGAATTGGAGTCGAGCATCTTCCACCCAGATCCTCCAAATTCCAGTACGCGGGGGTCACACCCACCACCTGGCCCAATGGCGCCTTGTCATCTCATCAGCGGCCAAGACTCAGAGACTATAAAATCGAGATCCCGGACGAGAACAGTGCAGTCTTCTGCCCCGCGCCTGGGTGTTCCTTCCCGGAGCCCCATGGAGGGGAGAAGGTTGAGCTTTCCTCCCCGCCCCGACCAGGGCTCCGGCAGCCGAAGACCTCCAGGACCAGCCGCCAGCATGCTGAGACCACTCTCCGCACACATGAAGGTACTGGCAGAGGGAAAAAGCAACGCGGGTTCCGGGGCAGAGACCTCCAAGCCTACTCGATTTGGAGTCGAGCATCTTCCACCCAGATCCTCCAAATTCCAGTAGGCGGGGGTCACACCCACCACCTGGCCCCCTGGCGCCGCGTAATCCCATCAGCGGCCAAGACTCAGAGACTATAAAATCCAGATCACGAACGAGAACAGTGCAGTCTTCTGCCCCCGCGCCTGGGTGTTCCTTCCTGGAGCCCCATGGAGGGGAGAAGGTTGAGCTTTCCTCCCCCCACCCGACCAGGGCTCCGGCAGCCGAAGACCTCCAAGACCAGCCGCCACCATGCTGAGACCACTCTCCGCACACATGAAGGTACTGGCAGAGGGACAAAGCCACGCGGGTTCCGGGGCTGAGACCTGCAAGCCTACTCGAATTGAAGTCGAGCATCTTGCATCCAGATCCTCCAAATTCCAGTAGGCGGGGGTCACACCCACCACCTGGCCCCCTGGCGCCGTGTAATCCCAATAGCGGCCAAGACTCAGAGACTATAAAATCCAGATCCCGGACGAGAACAGTGCAGTCTTCTGCCCCCGCGCCTGGTTGTTCCTTCCCGGAGCCCCTTGGAGGGGAGCAGGATGAGCTTTCCTCCCTGCCCCGACCAGGGCTCCGGCAGCCGAAGACCTCCAAGACCAGCCGCCACGATGCTGAGACCACTCTCCGCACACATGAAGGTACTGGCAGAGGGACAAAGCCACGCGGGTTCCGGGGCCGAGACCTCCAAGCCTACTCGAATTGGAGTCGAGCATCTTCCACCCAGATCCTCCAAATTCCAGTAGGCGGGGGTCACACCCACCACCTGGCCCCCTGGCGCCGTGTAATCCCATCAGCGGCCAAGACTCAGAGACTATAAAATCCAGATCCCGGACGAGAACAGTGCAGTCTTCTGCCCCCGCGCCTGGGTGTTCCTTCCCGGAGCCCCTTGGTGGGGAGTGGGTTGAGCTTTCCTCCCCGCCCCGACCAGGGCTCCGGAAGCCGAAGACCTCCAAGACCAGCCGCCACCATGCTGAGACCACTCTCCGCACACATGAAGGTACTGGCAGAGGGTCAAAGCCACGCGGGTTCCGGGGCAGAGACCTCCAAGCCTACTCGAATTGGAGTCGAGCATCTTCCACCCAGATCCTCCAAATTCCAGTAGGCGGGGGTCACACCCACCACCTGGCCCCCTGGCGCCGCGTAATCCCATCAGCGGCCAAGACTCAGAGACTATAAAATCCATATCCCGAACGAGAACAGTGCAGTCTTCTGCCCCCGCGCCTGGGTGTTCCTTCCCGGAGCCCCTTGGAGGGGAGCGGGTTGAGCTTTTCTCCCCGCCCCGACCAGGGCTCCGGCAGCCGAAGACCTTCAAGACCAGCCGCCAACATGCTGAGACCACTCTCCGCACACATGAAGGTACTGGCAGATGGACAAAGCCACGCGGGTTCCGGGGCCGAGACCTCCAAGCCTACTCGAATTCTTCCACAAAGGAAGATGACCAGCAAAAGGCACCTCCTCCCAAACTCAAGAACTTGCACATAAACTAGCTCCTCATTTCCACAGCCACACATCATTCAAACCAATCCTTCAAAGTAGGGAGGCAACTGCAGCATCAAAACACAACAGGGAAGTTGAGGAATTTATCTTCATGAATGGTCTATGACAAAAGGATTGGAATAATCCTAAGTACGTAAGACCTCTCTAATTTCCAGGATCAGTATTTTGAACACTGATTATGTTATATACTGAATTGAAGAAAACAGTAGAGGTCCAACGAGGAATATATGATAAAATTCCAATCAGATATTGCTGAAGATCATTGTTGAAGAGCTAAGAAACAAAATTGAGGAAATAATTACAAGAATGATGGAAAAAGGAAAGGATCAGCATCAAAGACTATAATATACATGAAGTTATTCAGAAAGAACACAAGGAAAAAAAGGAATAAGGAAAAAATTAAGACATCATCAAGGAATTTCATTTTGAAGAGAAATCGAATCTAAACTATTGGATATCCTGGAAAGCAAAGATACTTTTGGGGAAAAGTTTTGGAGAAAAATTATAACCCCAAATTTACCCAATCTGAAGATCAACTTAATCTTCCAGATCCAGGAAGTTCAAGGAATTCTAATGATCATAAATAAACTCAAAGAGAAAAATCCCAAAGTAAAAAGGAATATCACGTTTCACTCAAATGAGAGAAAGAATCTGGAGTTCCGACCTCCATCGACGATCAAGAATCAGGGATGCTGTCTCGTTTGCCAAGGTGTCAAAAATCAGATGGGCTGGTCACGTAATGAGATTTAAAGATGACCACTGGACTAGAGCTGTTACCGACTGGATTCCACGGGATGTCAAAGACCGCGTGGCCGCCCACCTACCAGATGGTCAGACTTCTTCATCAAGATCATGAACGATCGGTTTGAGGCTCTTCATGCTCCTAGAGCGAAGAGACGCTATTGGGCTACACTAGCACGCGACAGGGACAAATGGAGACGTTACTGGCGCCCGCTTGAGCAAATCGACGATTAACTGGAAGTTAAGTGATTAAGTGATTAAGTGAAAAGGGAAATGATAAAACCCGAGAATAAATAGTATATGGAAGAAAAAAAATAAAGATAAATGAAACAAAGTTTTTAAAAAATTAATAAGTTTGACAACCTTCTGGCCAGTCTCAGTAGGAAAAATCAAGAAAATCATAATAAACTGAGTAAGAAGTGAAAGTGTAGAAATTATAACAGATTCCTCAGAAGTACAATCACACAAAATTTCTATAAACAACTTTATGCAAATGAATTGAAGAATTAAGTAAAAATTGATAAATTTAGTCTCACAAACTAAAATAAAACAGTAATAAAAATTTACTTTTTTATTAAAAATTAAATTTAAGATGATTGTTTAGATATATAGAATAAGGGAAGGAGAAATACACCCTTCGATGAAATTCTGCCCTTCGGCGAATCTCCAGCAGGATGGGGTCTTTGTGTTAGAAGAGCTTCCTCGAAAGAAAGGGCTTTACATATGTTTATTGTGCTACCTAACCTATGGGTATCTGCTATCCTGAACCCCGTATGATTGGGTTGATGATTAAGGCTGTGAGACTGAAAGTGGGGAGACTAGCATGAGAAATGGTAAGAGATGGGAATGAGGGACAGGGGGAAATTGGACTGGGGTGCGCAATAAGACAGGAATAGTTCTGCAGGGAGAATGGAATAAACAGTGGGGCAGAGATTGGAATAAATGGCAACTGATTTCCAACTGGCTTGGTGGCCCTATTCCCTCCTTCATGGGTCTGTTGCTGGCGGCGACTATCCAGGGTTGGAAAGTGACTCATGGACTCTAAACGCATGTGGAGAATGCCCATGCACATTTTGTTGAACATACAACAGACTGACTGCCTGGATCAGGAAACAAAGTGTAATATACTGCTGCTTGCAGGAGATGCACTTGAAATTTCATGGAGAAATTTGCATCACAGTAAAATGTTTGAAAGAAATCATATGGGGAAATGGTAAAATAGGAAAGCAAGGTTGACAATACTTCATTAGACCAAATAGAATACTGACTGAAGAATGAAGACATAGGAATGGGCATTGCGTAGGGGTCATGGAACTAATATATCAGGAGGGCTAAATTCGTATTAAACTATATCAAGCAAATGAAGGAGCAGCAGAGTTTGAAATAAAATATTAAGGGACCCAAAGAGAGATATTAGCAGCAATACAATTGTAGTGAGACAATTTATCAGACTAGTGTGTGGGACCAAATGGGAATAAAGTAGTGAAGTGGATCTTCGTGGAGGAAAGTGAACATTGTTGAAGTGTTTAAACATTTTATGACTGAAACCGAATCATGAATAACTTTATAATTTCATGTTAACTAAATAAAAATAAATTAATAAAAAGAAAAAGAAAATAAGAGCTCTAAGTGAGTAATTGGGGGGCACTAGGATTAAGGCATATGGATAGGGCTATTCAAAACCCAAAACGTAACTATAAATTGTTCTCCAGTATTCTGGAACATTCTGTAGAATAAACCACATGCTGAAATAGTACAAAGATCCCACAGTGTTATAAAAGTAGAAATCATAACAAACACCTTTTCAGACTACAATAAAAACTAGCTTTTTAGAGCAGAAAGGAAAAAATTAACCACAAAATGAAAGTGTTGCAAAACCAAACATTTGGAAAATAAACAGCATACTATTGAACAATTATTGGGTAAAAAAGAAAAAAATGAAAAAGATAACTCTAAATTTAAAGTGAGAATGATGACACAAGTATCCAAAATCCCTGGAAAACAGATGAAGGAAGTTCAGAGCAATATAGTCTTGCTATAAAAAACAAGAAAATCTCAAATGAAAAACCTAAATTTAAATACTAAAAATAGCTAGAAAATAATAATAAATGAAATCCAAAGGAAATAGACGTAAAATAGGAACATCATAGTCACGGTCCTCCTGTTGTTCATCGATTTGCTCGAGCGGGCCCAGTAACATTATGAGACTTGTTACTGTGTTTGGCATATCGAATACATCCTGGGGAGCTTGCCAGGCTTTGCCATGCGAGTGAGATACTCTAGGTAGCTTGCCAGGCTCTCTGAGAGGGGCGGAGGAATCAAACTCGGGTTGGCCATGTTGGCTGCATGTAAGGCAAACGCCCTACCCGCTGTGCTATCGCTCCAGCCCAAAATAGGAACGTATTGGTGCTTTATAAATAAAAACATAATGAAAGTGTCAGTAAAATCACAACTTGATTTTTTTCAAGGAATAAACAAGATCAACAACCCTTTTCTAGACTCATGAGAAAAAATAGAGAAAACTAGTAAATCAGAACAGGAATGGAAGATAGAGGTCAAACAGATACTTCAGAAATGAAAAACAGGAAAGACATGGCAGGGAAGATTGTTTAACTGCTGGCTGAAAGCTGGCAGTGGTTTGGAACCATTGATGGAAACTGAAAGGCCATAATACTTGGTACATTACAGATAGAAAGACTAGGGGGTGGTTTTTCGAGTGAAGGCCACATTAGTGGCGTCCAGTTAATCCATCAGGCCACCAGTTAATCCATGAGACCACATCTCGTAAAGTCCACAAATTAGCCTTTTATATGGAACACTCAGAAGGGTAGCCTGGCTACCCCAAATACATTAGGCCAATAGTCAATTAGTCCCTCCTCCAACCAATATCTCCCCTCCCCTCAAACACAAAAGCAACAGTGAACAAAAGAAACAATACAACCCTAATCAAAAAGTAAAATTAAGCAAATATCATGACTTCATCTCTCTTAACAGCTGCATAGTATTCCATTGTATTCCATTGTGTAGAAGTACCAATGTTTTTTATAACCAGTGGTCTGTTCTTGGGGACTCAGGTTGATTCCAAATTAGGGTATTGTGAACAGTGCTGCAATGAATAAACAGGTGCAGATGTCATTTCTACTGTGCTTTTATGCACTCTTGGAATGTGTTCCCAGAATGGTATTGCGGGGTCATATGGAAGCTCAGTTTCTGGTGTTTGAAGTCCATATTGTTTTCCAAAAGTCCATAATGTTTTCCAAAAATGCCGGACCAGTTGGCATTCCCACCAACAACGAAAGAGAATCCCTTTATCCCCATTTTAGCACTGGTTGTTCATCTTCTTTTGGATGTGTACTAATATCTATATTGTGAGATGATATCTCATTGTTGTTTTAATTTACATTCCCCTGATGATTAACGATGTAGAGCATTTTTTCTCGTACCTTTTGGCCTATTTGTATTTCTTTTTTGAGGGAGTTTCTCTTCATTTCTTTTCCCTATTTTACATCCCCCCGATGATTAGCTATGTAGAGCATTTTTTTTCTTGTACCTTTTGGCTATTTGTATTTCTTTTTTGAGAGAGTTTCTCTTTATTTCTTTTCCCCATTTTTGATGGGTTTGGAGGTTTTTTCTTGTACAATTCTACTAGTGTCTTGTATATCCTGGATATTAATCCATTATCAGATGGATATTGGGAAAATATTCTTTACAATTCTGTTGACTCTCTGTATTTGGTCACTGTTTCTTTTGAGGTGCAAAACTTCTTAGTTTAATGTAGTCCCATTTGTTTATGTTTGTTTTCACTTGCTTGGTCAGTGGTGTTTCATCGTAAAAAATGCTGTTAACTTCAATGTCATGGAGAGTATCATGCTAATTTAAATGAGTCAGAAAAAGAGGGACAGACATAAAATGACTGCACTCATTTGTGGAATATAAAAGAACATAATATGAGACTGATACACAAGGATAGTAGAGACAAGGGCCAAGAATATTGCTCCATGGTTGAAAGCCTTCCTCATGAGTTGGGGGAGAAGGCAGCTAGAATAGAGAAGTGATTGCTAAGTTAGTGATGGTTGGAGGGATCACTCGGAATGGGAGATGTGTACTGAAAGTAGATAAAGGACTAAACGTAATAGCCTCTCAGTATCTGTATTGCAAACCATAATGCCCCCAAATACAGAGAGTATGGGGGAAATTTTCTGCCATAGATGCAGAGGGAGAGTAGGATGGGGGATATTGGGGAAATTGGTGGTCAAAATTATGCACTGGTGCAAGGATGGGTGTTCAATCATTGTATGAAACTCAAACATAAAAGGTTTGTAACTGTATATCATGGTAATTCAATTAAAGAAGTAAAAGTAAACAAGACCTGAAAAATAAAAGGACAGGCAGGTGTGGCATTGAGACCTCTGCAATTGAATTCAGGAGCACCGTTCTGCTCTGCAGGTATGAGGTAACCCTGCTCGTGAAGGGAACCCTGCTCATGAAGGCATTAGCCCAGATGATCCAACTGGTAACTATCAGTATCACTATCACCCCGTTGTTCGTCAGTTCGCTCGAGCGGGCACCACTAACGTCTCCAATCGTCCCTGTCACGTGCTATTGTAGCTAGATGGCATATTGGGGGCTCTTTCAGGGTCAGAAGAATGCGGACTATCATTGTTACTGTTTTTGGCATATCAAGTATGCCACGGGTAGCTTACCAGGCTCTGATGTGCGGGCGGGATACTCTCGGTAGCTTGCCAGGCTCTCCGAGGGATGGAGGCTTTTGGGGCAGCCTCTAATCACCTTTATAGGTGTTCCCAATCAGGCACATATGTGGGCAGGATACTCTCAGTAGCCTGCCAGGTTCTCTGAGAGTGAGAACTAGAGAATAAGAGGCCACGCAGCCGTGAATGCAGCTGCGCATTTCTGGGAGCTTGGTTTTATAGTCTCTGGATTCTGGCCGTTGATGGGGTTACAATGGCAGTTGGTGAGTGTAACTATCTAGCTACTGGAAGATGGGGGATCTGGGTGGAGGAGGCCCAATCCCAAACTGAGCAGGCTTGACAATATCAGCCTCGGGTCCCGCACACCTGGGTTCCTCTGCCTGTTCCTTCAAGCCTGTGGCTCGTCGGAGTGTGTGGAGAGTGATCTCAGCATGGCTGTGGCTGGGTTCCAGAGGTCTTCAGCTGCCGAGGCTTTGCTTGGGATGGAGAGGGAATCTCAACTCTCAACTCAACTGATAACAATGAGCTATATAACCTCTCTGATAAGGAATTTAGAATGGAATTTTTGAGGATACAAAGGAGCTCAAAGAATCAATAGAATGCACTACCAATAAAAATCAAGAGGATATGAGAGTAGAAATGAGGAAAATACAAATGACAATTCAAGCATAAATGGCAGATATGAAAAACTCTTAGATGAAATAAAAAACTTACTGGAAGGCCTCAGCAACAGAGTAAAGGTTACTCAGGACAGAATCAGTGAGCTCCAAGATGAGGTGCAGGAAATCTCTAGATAATAGCAGAAGATGGAAAAGAATCTCAAAATAAACCAACAGATGACAAGAGAACCTTGAGATGAATTAAAGAGGAATTACATAAGAATCATTTGGATCCCAGCGGGGAGAAAGAAAATCCCAATGAAGAAGCAACTATCAAAACCATCGTTGTTGAGAAGTACCTGGAGTGGAAAGGTGGATGCACCCAATCCAGGAGGCCTGGATGGTATCAACTAAAAGAAATTCAAGTAGAAATACTCCAAGGCACGTCCTAATCAGAATGATGAAAACCACAGTTAGAGATAGAATACTAAAAGCAGCAAGATCAAAGAAGGAAATTACATACAAAGGATAATTTTTTTATTAAAAATTTTTAATAGTGAGACATCATGAGGTACAGTTGCAGACTTACACATTTTTGTGCTTGGGATTCAATTATACAATGATCAAATACCATCCCGCCACCAGTGCCCACTTCCCACCACCACGGATCCCAGTATCCCTCCCACTCCCCCATCCCTCCATCCCACCCTGACTCTGTGGCAGGGCATTTCCCTCTGTTCTTTCTCTCCTTTTGTGTGTTGTGGTTTGCAAAAGGAACATTGAGTGGCAATCATATTTGGTCTATGGTCTACTTTCAGCATGCTTCTCCCATCCTGGGAGGGTCCTCCCAACACCTTTATTTGGTGTTCCTCTCTTTATCTGAGCTCCCTTTTGCCCTAGTATGTGTGGTTGGCCTCCAAGTCAAGGAGTAAAATTCCTGGTACTAATCTCGGCCATTCACAAAGGATAATTCTTAAGATTCACATCAGACTTATCAGATGAACCCTCTGCACTCAAAGAGAGGGGTGGGATATAGTGAAAAAAAACTCAATGAAAGTAACGCTTCACCAAGAAACCTTTACCCAGCCAGATTATCATTAATATTTGAAGAAACAATACACAACTTCATAGGTGGACAATAACTCAGGAACTTCATAGTCTCAAAAGGATTGTTACAAGAAGGAAACGGGCTACTTTAATATAAGGTAAGTTCCACAAACACACCAAACTCCTGCACAAAGGTGGCACAAAACCCCATAATAAGAATCTCTCTCAAAGTCAATGAGCTAAATGTACCAATGAAGAAAAACATAATGCCATGATGGATTACATAATTGAACCCAAGTCTCTGATGCCTGCAAGAAACTCATTTGAACAGTTAGCACAAATACAGACTCAAAGTCAAAGGCTGTAAATAATTCTTCAAGCAAACAATCTCTCAAAAAGACTAGGGTACCCAAAAAGTATCAGATGATATAGATTTCAATCTGAAGAAGGTTATAAGAAACAATAAAGGAATATTAATAATCAAGGAATCTGTACATCAAGAAGAACTAACATTTGTAAATGTATATGCACCTAATAAAGGACCAGAAAAATACTTAAAACAACTGCCAAGAGACTTGCAGATAAACATTGAAGCCGCACAATAGTAGATGGATCTTTCAACACTGCTTTGTCACCACTTGATAGATCAAGGAGACTGAAGCTCAGCAAGTAAATACTTTATTTTAGGGAAGAAATGGAAGTCAGGGGTTAGTATATAAAACATATGATTTCATCAACCAAAAGTGTAATACACATTCTTCTCCAGTGCAGAAGGGACAATCTCCAAGATAGACCAAATACTGTGTCTCAGAAACATACCTCCATAAAACTAAGAGGATAGAAATTGTGTCAACTATCTTTTCAGACAGTCAAACAATAATAGAAGTTACTAAGAGGCAGAAAAGGAGAATCAAACCAAACACCTATAAATTAAACATCTTGCTACTGAACAACCAGTGACATAGAGAGGAAATAAAAAATTTTCAAGAATGCAAACAAGAATGAGGACACTAGGCACCAGAATTTATGGGAGACAGAAATAGCAGTGTTAAGAGGAAAATCTCTATCTGTTCAAGAATTCATAAGTAAGAAAGAATGGGCCCACATAAAAAACTTTGCAGCTTAATATCTTGGAAAGTGACCATCAAAAGGAGCCCAAATCAGGAAGGAGGAAGGAAATATTAAAACTTAAAGCAAAAATCAATTATATGGAATCCAAAAGAATAATTCAAATGATCATAGAAACTAAGAGCTGGTTCTCTGAGAAAATAAACAATATTGATAAACTACTAGAAATACTTACAAAGAAAGAACCCTAGTAAACTGAATAAGTGAATCAAAAATGAAAGCGGGGACATCACAAAAGAAACCACAGAAATTCAAAGGATCATCACAGATTACTTTGAGGATCTTTATGCAACGAAATGAGACTAAACTCTAGAAAAGGATCAAAGTATTGGATTCTTACACCTTCTAAAGTCTGAACCAAGAACATTTGGAATACCTGAACAGAACTATCATCATCTTCATAAAAACAAAAGGCCAGGCACAGATGGATTCAATAGTGAATTCTTTCAAACCTTTAAAGAGGACTTACTGCCAATTCTTTTCGAATGTTTTCAGGAATTTGAAGAAAGAGGAACACTCCCAAGCAATTTATATGAGGAAAATATCACACTTATACCAAAATCAGAGAGAAACATCACAGAAAAGAAAATTACATGCTGATATCTCTGAAGAATACAGATGCAAGTATCTTCAACAAGTGACTAGAAAATAGAATCCAACAACTCATCCAAAAGATCATACACGATGAACAAGTTGGGTTCAGCCCGGGGATATAAGGATGGTTTAACATTTGCATGTCAATAAACATAATATATCATATAAATAAAAGAAAAGATAAAAACCATATGATAATATCAATAGATGCAGAGAAAACAGTTAAAGTAATCCAACGCCCATTCGTAATAAAAACTCTCAACAAAATGGGAGTTGAAGGAACTTTCCTCAATACACTCAGAGCCATCTACCACAAGCCCATAGAAAGCTTTACCTGCAATGGGGAAAAACTAAAAGCCTTCCCTCTAATATCAGACACTAGACAATATTCCCACTCTTATACAATATAATACTGGAATTACTTTTTTTTTTTTTTGCTTTTTGTGTCACACCCGGCGATGCTCAGGGGTTACTCCTGGCTTTGCACTCAGGAATTACTCCTGGCGGTGCTCAGGGGATCATATGTGATGCTGGGAATTAAACCCGGGTCGGCCGCGTGCAAGGCAAATGCCCTGCCCGCTGTGCTATCACTCCAGTTCCCTGGAAGTACTTTCTATAGCAGTTATGGAAGAAAAAGATATCCAGGGCATACAGATAGGAAAGGAAGAAGTTAAGCTTTCATTATTGAAGATCACATGATACTATACTTAGAAAATTATCAAGATTCTACAAAAAATTTCTAGAAACAATAGGTTTTTTTATAGTAGAGAGGCGGGTTAAAATATCATTATTCAAAGCACCATGGCTTTACTATATACAAATAACAAAAGAAGAAAGAGATATTTAAAAATCAATCCTATTCACAATAGTGCCTCAGAAAATCAAGTACCTCAGAATCAGATTTAAAAAAATTTAAAAAATTTATTGAATAACCTTGAGATAGTTACAGGCTTTCATGTTTGGGTTACAATCACACAATGATCAAACACCCATCCCTCCACCAGTCCACATTCCCCGCCACAAATACACCCGGTATACCCACCCCCTTTCCACCCTCCCCCTGCATCCATGGCAGACAATATTCCCCATACTCTCTCTCTACTTTTGGACATTATGGTTTGCAATGCAGATACTGAGAGGTTATCATGTTTGGTCCTTTATCTACTTTAAGCACACATCTCCCATCCCAACCGGTTCCTCGAGCCATCATATTCTTAGTGATCCCTCTTCTATTCCAGCTGCCTTCTCCCCTTTGCTCATGAAGCAGGCTTCCAGCTATGGAGCAGTCTTCCTGCCCTGTGTATCTACTATCCTTAGGTGTTAGCCTCATGCTATGTTTTTTCATACTCCACAAATGAGTGCAGTCCTTCTATGTCTGTTCGTCTGTTTCTGACTTATTTCACTAAGCATGATACTCTCCATGTCGATCCATTTATAAGCAAAGTTCATGACTTCATCTCTCCTAAAAGCTGCATAGTATTCTATTGTGTAATGTACCAAAGATTCTTTAACTAGTCATCTGTTCTAGGGCACTTGGGTTGTTTTCAGATTTTGGCTACTGTGAACAGTGCTGCAATGAACATATAGGTACAGATGTCTTTTCTACCGTGCTTTTTTGCATCCTCGGGATGTATTCCCAGAAGAGGTATTGCGAGGTCATATGGAGGCTCAATTTCTAGTTTTTGAAGGACTGTCCATATTGTTTCCTAGAAAGGCTGGAGTAGGGCCATTGCAGTTAGGCAAGAGAAAGGTATCCATGGCATACAGATAGGAAAGGAAGAGGTCAAGCTATCACTATTTGCATACTATATGATACTATACTTACAAAACCCTAAACACTCTACAGAAAAGCTAATAGTGACAATAGGTCTGTTTAGCAAAGTGCCAGGCTACAAAATCAACAACCAAAAGTCCATGACTTTCTTATATACAAATAATGAAAGAGTAGAGAGAGACATTAAAAAAATCCCATTCACAATAGTTCCTCAGAAAATCAAGTACCTTGGAATCATCTTAACCAAAGAAGTGAAAGACATATACAAGGAAAATTACAAAACATTACTTCAAGAAATAAAAGAGGACACTAGGAAATGGAGACACATCCCCTCCTGATGGATAGGGAGGATTAACATTATCAAAATAGAAATACTGCCCAAAGGACTACACAAATTAAATGCAGTCCCTAACACAATACCCATGGCATTTTTCAAAAAAATCGACAAAACAGTCCTGAAATTCATATGGAACAATAAGCCCCTACTAATAGCTAAAGCAATCCTCGGGTAAAAGAAGATGGGTGGCATCAAAAAAATGGAGAGAATAAATGAACAGAAGTTTCCTCAAGTACAACTTCAAACTGTACTACAAAGCAGTAGTAATTAAAACAGCATGGTACTGGGCTAGATACAGACCTGCAGACCAATGGAACAGAGTTGAATATTCTGTCACAGATCCCCAAATATATGACTACTTAATCTTTGAAAAAGGAGCAAGAAATGTGAAGCGGCACAAGGAAAGCCTCTTCAACAAGTGGTGTTGGGAAAACTGGATAGCTATCTGCAAAAAAAAAATGAACTCTTACCTCTGTTTAATGCCAGGCATAAAAGTCAGATCAAAGTGAATTAAAGAACTCAATATCAGACATGAATCCATAAGATATATAGAGTAAAATATATGCAGAACTCTCCACGACATTGAAGCTAAAAGCATCTTTAAAGAAGAAACAGCACTGACCATGCAAGTGGAAGCAAACATAAACAAATGGGACTACATCAAACTAAGAAACTTCTGCACTTCAAAAGAAACAGTGACCAAAATACAGAAAGAGCCCACGGAATGGGAAAGAATATTTACCCAATACCCATTGATAAGGGATTAATATCCAGGATACACAAGACACTAGTAGAATTGTACAAGAAAAAAACCTCCAACCCCATCAAAATGGAGAGAAGAAATGAACAGGAGTTTCCTCAAAAAAGAAATACAAATGGCCAAAAGGCACATGAAAAAATGCTCCACATCGCTAGTCATCAAGGAGATGCAAATCAAAACTACGATGAGATATCATCTCACACCACAGAGACTGTCACACATTCAAAAAAACAAAAGCAATCAGTGCTGGCGTGAATGTGGGGGAAAAGGTATGCTCTTTCAGAATCAACTTAACTGAGGAGAAGGAGTTATACAAATACAAGTACAAAACCCTACTTCATGAAATAAAAACGGTCATGAGGAAATGAAGACACATTTCTTTTCATGGATAAGAAGCATTAACATTGTAAAAATTACAATATTCCCCAAAGCATTATACAGATTCAATGCAGTCCCTATCAGGACAACCATCACATTTTTTTGTAAGAAATAGATCAAGCACTCCTGAAATTAATATGGACCAACAAACCTTCATAAATACACTAAAGCATTCTTTGGGAAGATGGAGATGGGAGGCATCACTTTCCCCAATTTCAAACTCTACTCACAATGGTAATAATTAAATAGGAAGAAGGAAAGTGCCTGCCTTAGAGACAGGCGGTGTGTGTGTTGCAGGGGAGGGTGATGGGAGGGAAAATGGAGACATTGATTGTAGGAAATGTACACTGTTGGAACGATGGGTGTTGGAATATTGTATGTCTCAAACCTGATCATGAATAGCCTTGTAACTATGTATCTCATGGTGATTCAATAAAAATATAAAACCAGCATGGTATTTTAATAAAGACCGACCCACAGACCAGTGGAGTAGAATTAGCAAACCTGTCATATACCATCATATATGTGATAACTTAATCTTTGATAGCACTGTAGCACTGTCCTCCCGTTGTTCATTGATTTGCTTGAGCAGAACAGAAACGTCTCCATTGTGAGACTTTGTTGTTACTGTGTTTGGCATATTGAATACTTCACGGGTAGCTTGCCAGGCTTTGTCATGCGGGCGAGATACTCCCGGTAGCTTGCCGGGCTCTCTGAGAGGGGTGGAGGAATCGAACTCAGGTCGGCCAGGTTGGCTACATGCAAGGCAAACGCCCTACCCACTGCGCTATCGCTCCAGTCCAATCTTTGATAAAGGAGCAAAACATGTAAAGTGGATCAAGGAAACCTTTTCTACCAGTGGTGCTGAGAAAACTGGGTTACTACGTACAAAAATTAACACAGATCCCTACCTAACTCCATACACAAAAGCTAGATCAAAATGGATTAAAGAAGCAAATATCATACCTGAATTCATAAGGTACACCGAGGAAAACGTAGAACCCTCTGTGACATTGAAACTAAAGGCATCTTCAAAGATGAAACACCACAGAAGCAAAGACAAACAAATGGAACTAATTAAACTAAGAAGCTTCTGCACCTCAAAAGAAACAGTGACAAAGACAGTACACAGAACTGGAGAAATATTTACCCAATGCCCATTTGATGAAGGGTTTATATACAAGATATAGGAGGCACTGGTAAAACTGCACAAGAAAAAATCATCAGACCCAATAAAAAATGGGGAAAACAATTCAACAGAAACTTCATTAAAGAAGAAATACAAATGGACAAAAGGCACACGAAAACGTGTTTTACATCACTAATCATCAAGCAAATGTAAATCAAAAAAGAATGAGATATAATCTCACACCCCAGAGACTGACTCACGTCAAAAAGAACAAGAACAATCAGCATTTGTGCCGATGCGGGGAGAAAGGGACTCTCATTCATTGTGGAAATGCAAACGGGTCCAGACTTTTCTTTTTTTAAAAAATAAACATTTCGGCGATCCTCAAAAAACTAGAAATAGAACTTCCATATGACCCAGCAATATAATTTATAGGAATGTTCCCTGGGGGTGCAAAAACGCGCTACATAAAAGCAAAAAAAATTCTGCACTTCTATGTTTATTGCATACTATTAACAGTAGCCAGGATCTGGAAACAAGCTGTATGCCCAAGGACAGTCGACTGGATAAGAAACTAATGGTACAGTACATCTACACAATGGAATACTATGCAGCCACCAGGAAAAATGAAGTCATGAAATTCTCTTATAAATGGATGGACATGGAGAGTATCATGCTGAGTGAAATGAGTCAGAAGGAGAGGGACAGACATAGAATGATTTCACTCTTTTGTGGGAAATAAGGAAACATTATATGAGTCTAATACCCAGGGACTGTAGAAACTAAGGTCATGATATTGTTCCACAGTTGGAATCCTATTTCAAGTGCTGGAGAAAAACATAGTTGGTATAGAGAAGGGACCATTATGACAATGATAGTTGGAAATGATACTCTGGTAAGAACTGCATGCTGAAAGTAAGTAAAGGGATATACATGATAACCTTTCAGTACCTATATTGCAAACTATAATGCCCAACAGTAAAGATACACAGAGAGAGATAGAGAGACACAGAGAGGGAGAAACAGAAATAAGAAAATTGTTTTCTATAAAGGCAGACTGTGGGAGTGGCAGGAGGGAAACTGAGGAAATTGATGGTGGGAAATGTACACTGGTGAAGGGATGGGTATTGGAGCATTATATGACTGAAACCCAATTAGAAACAAATTTGTAACTGTGTATTTCATGGTGATTCAGTGTAAATTATAAAACTACAAAAGGGGCTAAGGGGTCACTATGAATAGCTTTATGTCACTAAACTGGAGACTTAGAAGAGCTGAATGAATTTTTAGAATTATATTGTTATCATGAACAAGAGCGTGTTTGGCTATCCTCCATCTGCTTGCCCTGGTAGAAGAGCCTCTGTAGGCCTGGCTCCACGTGGAACAGCACCTGGACCTTATGTCTCAGCTGTTTGACTTTGGTCAGCTTGGACAGAGAGTCCACGGTGCGGGTCACTTCCTGTCCAGGGTACACACGTGGATCCACATGGTTCCTGCTGATGCTCGGGCCTGCTTGGAGGCCAGCCCCCTTGTGCTGCCTGGACACTCTGGGAGCCCCGAACCCGGTGCCCTGCTCCCTCTTATACCCGCGCCAGCCCGTGCGGGTACACCCATCTTCCGGAATTGCCGTACCATATTTGATAGGGTTCAAATATGGTAACACCTACGAGCGCAATTAGAGGTTGCCCCAAAAGCCTCTATCCCTCTCAGAAAGACTGGCAAGCTTCTGACAGTATTCCGTGCTCACAGAAGAGCCTGGCAAGCTATCCGTTGTGTATTCGATATGCCAAAACCAGTAATTACAACTGGTCTCATTCACCTGACCCTGAAGGCTTCACCGACATGGCAGCACTGAGAAGGATGAGAAAGGAGAGGCCGATAAAATCTCAAGGCTGAACTAGGCTGCCACAACGAAGGAAGACAAAAATGATCGTCTGTACTTTCAATGCACGTATGCTAGCATCAGATGCATCCATCGAGGACCTGATGGTACAAGCGCGAATGATCAAGTACGACATCATTGGTCTGACCGAGACAAGAAGACACGAATCTCACCATGCCGTTTTCGACACTGGAGAAGAATTGTTCCTTGGAACATGTGATAAAAGAGGTGTCGGAGGCGTCAGTGTCCTTGTCAACACAAACTTGGCCAAGAGCATTGATTCATTCGAATGCCTAACAACCCGAATCGGACGTTTACATTTGAATAGATGTGGCTCACTGCCAGCAGTTTCTATCTTCGTTGTCTACGCACCAACATCTCATTATCATGAAAGAGAAATTGAGAAGTTCTACATGGAGCTAGAGAAGTTCTATAAAGAAGAGCACACCTTCTACAAGATCATTGTGGGTAATTTTAATGCCAAGATAGGACCGAGAAGATCAGCTGAAGAACTTCACATCGGGACCCATGGCCTAGAATGGAACGAACAGGGTGAGAGACTGTCTGAGTTCATCGTGTCGACCAAGACCATTCATGATAACTCACAGTTCCAGAAGGCAGAATCTAAACGTTGGACATGGGAGTGTCCTGGTGGACGATTCCACAACGAAATCGGCCACATCATATTCAATTGATGGTTTTGCCTGACCGATGTTGCTGTTGTCCCAAAATTCCAAACGGGATCGGACCACCATCTCCTTCGTGCAAAATTCTACTTCACAGAGCGGGGAGAAAGGGCTGCAAAGTTTAAAAAGAGAACTCCCAGAACGACCACCAACTGGGAGCTCTTTGGCACTATTGCGACAACATGGGAAGATGCCATTGCTGACAACATTGACGAGGAATACGATTGACTGGTTCAGCACCTCCATGATTGTTCGAGGAACGCCAAGAGAGAGATAGCCACAAAAAAACGCCTGTCTTCGAAAACTCTTGAGCTTATTCACAAACGTGGTTTGGCGCATGCCTCAGGCAACCGCAAGCTAACGTCCAAGCTCGCACAGCAGTGCAGAGATGTGATCAAGGAAGACCTCAAAGAGAGAAGAGCAGAAGTGCTGGTAGATGCGGCAGAAGCCGGGAAAAGTATTTGTAACACCCGCCTGTCCTTCGCCAACTACAAGACCAAGATGACTGCCCTCCGACGTCCTGATGGATCCATCATATCCTCCAGAATGGCAATGGAGAAGATTATCCATGACTTCTACTCAAATCTCTTCTATTGCCATGTCCACTTGCCGACATACCAAATTCCACAGGATGGATATGTCGTTCCCAACATTCTCCCTTCAGAAATCTGACACGCGATTTCGTCAGTAAAGAAACGAACAGCACCCAGCCCAGACAAGGTCAGACCTGAACACCTGAAGAACCTGCCGTCAGTACTCATCAATACACTGGCTCGGCTCTTCACATGCTACCTGTCTGAATGCAAGGTTCCGTCCCAATGGAAAACCAGCAGAACTGTACTACTGTTCAAGAAGGGAGACATCCATGACATTGGCAACTATCACCCGATCTGCCTATTGTCTGTCATCTACAAGTTGTTCACTCGAGTCATCCTAAATAGGATTGGCAGAACACTAGATGAAGGACAACCATGAGAGCAAGCCGGGTTCCGCAAAGGATTCAGCACCATCAACCATATCCACACGATAACCAAGATCATTGAGGTTTCTCGGGAGCTCAAGATGCCGCTCTGTTTAACGTTCATTGATTTAAAGAAGGTCTTTGATTCTGTTGAGATGGAAGCGGTCATTGAAGCCCTAGCCAATCAGGGCATTCAAGCCCAATACATCAAGATCCTCCGCGAGCTGTATTACGGATTCACTACCAGGATCTCACCATTCTACAAAGAAGTAATCATTGATGTCAAGAGAGGGGTGCGGCAGGGTGATACCATTTCACTGAAACTCTTCAGTGCCACCCTCGAGAACATCATGCGATGACTGGAATGGGAAGGAATGGGAGTGAAGATAGATGGTCGGCAACTACACCACCTCTGCTTTGCTGATGACATTGTTTTAATAACACCAAATATCAGCCAAGCGGCACAAATGCTGGCCGACTTTGACCGTGAGTGTGGAAAGGTAGGACTACAGCTGAATCTTATGAAGACAATGTTTATGAGAAACAGCCTCGTTCCTGATGCCCCATTCGCTCTCAACGGAACGACCATCTCCGAATGCAAGAGCTATGTGTACCTAGGTCGAGAAGTCAACATGACAAATGACCTGGCACCTGAGCTGAGCAGGAGGAAGAGACTGTCTTGGAACGCTTTCAAGAATGTCGAAGAAATAGCTAAGAGGACGAAGAACCTCTGGCTCCGGGCACATCTCTTTGATTCCACTGTTCTTCCTGCATTAACATATGCCTCACAGACCTGGGCCCTAAGTAAACAGGATGAGAATGCTATTCAGGTCTCCCAAAGAGGAATTGAAAGAGCTATGCTTGGAATATCATGTTTCACTCAAATGAGAGAAGGAATCCGGAGTTCCGACATCCGTCGACGATCAAGAATCAGGTATGCTGTCTCGTTTGCCAAGGTGTCAAAAATCAGATGGGCTGGTCACGTAATGAGATTTAAAGATGACCGCTGGACTAAAGCTGTTACCAACTGTATCCCACGGGATGTCAAAAGACCGCGTGGCTTCCCACCTACCAGATGGTCTGACTTCTTCATCAAGATCATGAACGATCGGTTTGAGGCTCTTCATGTTCCCAGAGCGAACAGATGCCATTGGGCTACACTGGCACGCGACAGGGATGAATGGAGACGTTACTGGCGCCCTCTCGAGCAAATCGACGACTAACGGGAAGTTAAGTGATTAAGTGATTAAGTGATCATGAACAAATTCTTGTCTCCTGTCACAAAAGATAGGAGGCAAATTGGTCAAATTCAAAGTAAACTTTATTAGAGGCAAAAGAAGTCAAGTAAGGAAAGTAGAAAAATTACTAGCGTGTAGTGACAGGGAGTCCCAAATAGAGCCTGTAAGGCCAATCAATTCACCCTTTTTATTTTTCAAATTAGTTATGCAAGAAATTTTAAATTCCTTTTGCTTCTTAGGCAGAAGTTTCTCTTCAGTTCATGTATGTGCTGTGCTGTAGTCACACTCAACTTCATGGCATGCCATTCTCTTCAATTTTATATGAAGTAGTTGTCTCTTATTTCTGCGTTGTGTTGTCAGAAGGGAACTTGTAACAGGTTCCCTTTCCTTCTGTCTTAACCCTGTACTAACTCTATTCTCTATATCAATAAAGTCTCTTATAGCTTGATCATATATAAGTAGAAAACTCAAACAGATAAATTACTAGTAAGGAATTTGAAACTGAAAAAAAGATAAACCCCCAAACAGAAGTTTATGTCCAGATTCAACAGAGTGAGTTCTACCACTATTATTCCATATTGAGATCTACCAAACCTTTAAAAGGGACTTACAAAGGGGACAAAAGGGGAACTTATACTCCTTAAGTTATCCCAGAATGTTCAAGAAAATATCCTCCCTAACAGCTTCTATGAGGTCATTTTGTTCCAATATCAAAAGCTGATGAAGATATTAGCAGAAGAGAAAATTGCAGACAAGCCTCCCTGATGAAAGTTGGTGTGAAGATTCTCAACAATATTTTGGCAAACCAAATTGAACAATATATAAAAATGACTGTATACCATAATCAAGTTATATTCTTTCTATTCTTTCTAGTGCTGTAGGGATGATTAACATACATTAGTAAATAGTTACAAAGTTGTTTATCATTTGAATTCAGTCATATCATGTTCCAACACCAGCCAGTGTACATTTCCCACCACCAATGACAATATATGCTCTTTAAATGAAGAAACAGAAAAACTGGGGCTTTATCTGGGGCTACTACTACCTTCAGATCATCTCACTACCATCTCGGATAGTGATATCACCCACCTTGGGAAACACCGTTCTAGGTGATGCAGAAGGATATTTTACATAAACACGGATACTGCTCCCTTAGAACTCAGATTAAATCAAGGAGATGCAGATCAAAACAATAATGAGATATCATCTCACACCACAGAGACTGGGCCACATTCAAAAGAACAACAACCAGTGTTGGCACAGATGTGAGGAGAAAGGGGCTCTCCTTCACTGCTGGTGGGAATTCCGACTGGTTCAACTCTTTTGGAAAACAGTATGGACGACTTTCAAAAAATTAGAAATTGAGCTCTCATTTGACCCAGCAATACCACTTCTGGGAATATATCCTGGAGAGGCAAAAATATAGTATAAATGACATCTGCACTTGTATGTTCATTGCTGCACTGTTTACAATAGCCAAAATTTGGAAAAAACCAAAGTGCCCAAGAACAGATGACCGGTTAAAGAAACTCAGGTGCATCTACACAGTGGAATACTATGCAGCTGTTGGAAAAGATGAAGTCATGAAATTTGCATATAAGTAGATCAACATGGAAAAATATTAGGTTAAGTGAAATGAGTCAGAAAGAGATGGACAGACATAGAAAGATTGCACTCATCTGTAGAATATAAAGTAACAGAATAGGATACTGACACCCAAGAATAGTAGAGATAAGGACCAGGAGGTTTGCCACATGGTTTGGAAGCCGGCCTCACATGCTGGGGTAAAAAGCGGCTCAGAAAGAGAGGGGAACACCAAGTAAAGGGTGTTGGGAGGACTCGCTCGGGTTGGAAGATGCATGACGCAAGTAGACTATAGACCAAATACGATGGCGACTCAATACCTCTATTGCAAACCACAACACCCAAAAGGAGAGAGAGAACAAAAGGGAACTCCCTGCCACAGAGGCGGGGTAGGAATGGGGGAGCTTGGGTTTGGGGTGGTGGGAGGGATACTGGAATCATTGGTGGTAGAGAATGTGCACTGGTGGAGGGATGGGTACTTGATCATTGTATGACTGAAATGCAAACACAAAAGATTGTAAGTATGTAACTGTACCTCATAGTGATTTATTAATAATAATAAAAGTAAAAGAACTCAGATTAAACCAGCAGTTATGGGGTACTGCGACAACTCATTAATACAGCATTTGCTTTGCAGGCATGAGAGTATGAGTTTGTTCCTTGGGGCTGTTCTGCACTCTGACCATGCTGCTGGTGCACTATTTGGGATCTCATGTGCCATAATGAAGTGTGAGATTTGGCACTCCACAGCTGAATGTGAGCATAATAGCACAATGCGTCCCACCCTAGATTATTTCATCAATAACAACATCAGGAATGGGGATAATAAACTGACAGTTATTATAAAGTTCTAAATAAGCACTATGACTAGAGAGATATATAATGCTATAGAAACATACAAATGGAATCTTTAGTCCAACAAGGTAGAAATTATAGGGGAAGGAAGCTCTCTCAAAGAGAATGATACCTCTAATCTGATTTCCTCTTCTATTTTTTTATTCTGTTAAATTACTTCATTTTTTACTGAATCACCATGAGATAGAACATTTCAGAGCTGCTCATGATTGGGTTTCAGTCATACAATGTTCCAACACCCATCCCTCCACTAGTTAATTTCCCCACGTTAATGTCTCCAGTTTCCCTCCCACCACCCCCAGTTCTCCACCACCCCCACCACACACACAACCTGCATCTATGGCAAGCACGTCTCTTCTCCCTGTCTCTCTCTCATTTTGGGCATTATGGTTTGCAATACAGATGCTTAAAGGTTATCATGTATATTCTTTTACCTTCTTCCAACACTCAGTTCTTGTGCAGAGTGATCATTTCCAAGAAAATAAATGTAATACACTATAAAAAATATTACAATCATATGATCATATCAATGGATGTAGAGCACTTTTTTAGAAGTCAAAGCACCCATACATGAAAAAATCTCTCAACAACATAGGAATAGAAAGAACTTACCTGAATATAGTAACGGTTATTTACTGCAAACCCACAGCTAACATTATATTCAGTAGTGAAAAACAAACGTACCTCAAGATCAGCCACACAGCAAGCATGTTCATTTTAGGCACTTAGTCAGCACAGTATTGTTAGTCCTATCCATAGCATTTATTCTAAAGAAATCCAAGGATAAGATGGATGGATGAGGAAAATTTAAATCACCACTATTTGTAGATAGCATGGCAATACGTATAGAATACCAGAAAGGCTACACTGAAAACTTTTGGAACAAGAAACAAATAAAGAAGCAGGTTACAAATTCAGTTAATAAAATCAGTTACATTTTTATATGCAATAAGCTAAAAGAGAGAAATAAAAATAGACCCATTAAAATTTGTACAAGAGCATCAAAGACTACGTAATTACCCTAATAAAGTATAAAAGTATATTTAAACTGGTAGTCTCTATTAAAAGCAAATAAACATACAGAATAAAGTGCAAAAATACTTCGTATCATGCATTAGAAGAAGTAGTATTATAAAAGTTACCATATTACCCATAGCATTATTCAGATTCTATGCATTACCTATAAAAATTCTTTTATTCAATTCACATATTTTTGATTTTATATTATATCTTGATCATAGTTATTGATCAAATTATTGCAATATGGTTTCAATGGTGTTAAAGTTTATAGTACTGATGTATAAAGTTACTGCATACCACCACCTCTTCCTTGCCAACACCGGTTGCTTTTGTTCTTTTGGATGTGGGCCAGTCTCTGTATTGTGAGATGATATCTCATTGTTGTTTTGATCTGCATCTCCCTGATGATTAGTGATGTAAAGAATTTTCTCATGTGCCTTTTAGCCATTCAGATTTCATCTTTGAGAAAGTTTCTGTTCATTTCATCACTCCATTTTTTAATGGGGTTGGATGTTTTCTTCTTGTGGAGTTCAACCAGTGCCTTGTATATCCTTGATATTAACCCCTTATTGGATGGGTATTGGGTGAATAACCTTTCCTGTTCTTTAGACTGTCTTTGTATTTTGGTCTCTGTTTCTTTTGAGGCCACCACCTCTTTCAAAATTCCTACTCTCCTCATGTCACCATTGATCCATCCTTCATATTTCCCCAACTTTATTCTACTATTTGTTAATAAGTTTTGAAATCTGAGGCCAAGGGTTTATCATTTTTAATAGAAAAAACACTGCTAAGGGGCAAGAGAGTACTAAGGGTACGTAGGGCAGTTGTCTTGCACATGACTAACCTGGAGTCCATCGTTGGAACTTTGTATGGTCCTCTGAGTCTGCCAGGAGTAAGCCCCAAATATAGTTGGCTGTGGACAAACGCCCACCACAAAAACAAAAACAAAAAAGAAACGCATTGCTAAATTTGTATGAAAACATAAAACTCTAACAATAGCTAAAGGTATTATGACAAAAATAATATGGTAGTCATTGAATTCCCTAACTTTAAACTGTACTATAAAGATATAGTGATGGAAGAATCATGGTACTTGAATAAATGCAAACTCTCTTACCAATGGAATATTACTGAGAATCTGAAAGTTTACCCTCACATATATGGACAGTTATTAAAAAATCTTGATTCTTTAAGTGAATAAAGTCTACTAAACAAATCGTGCTTGGGATACTGTATTGCTATGAGCCTGCAAAAACTAAATAGGATTTTCGTTTTACACTATACACAAAAGATGGTTTAATACATATTAATGACTATGATAATAGACCAGAATTCATAATACATATTGATGAAAACATTGATAACAATCTCCATGATATCAACCTCAAGAGGTGTTTACAGTGAGTGGAATCCATTTGCAATGTAAACTAAACCAAAAACAAATGACCCTATATCAAACTAAAAGTTTTGTGCACTATAGATGAATATAGAACTAAAATAAAATATATCCCATTAAACTGGATAAATATTTTGACATAGATATAAAAATTATATATTTGAGATGTTTAAATTTTTTACTGTATGTATTACTGTATCACTGTCATCCTGTTGCTCATCGATTTCCTCAAACAGGCACCAGTAACGTCTCCTTCGTCCTAGCCCTGAGATTTTAGAAAATGCCACATTCGAGGCTCTTTCAGGGTCAGGAGAATGAGACCATCATTGTTACTGGTTTTTGGTATATTGAATACACCACGGGGAGTTTGCTAGAGTCTACTGTGTGGGCAGGATACTTTTGGTAGCCTGCCAGGTTCTCAGAGTAAGAACTAGATAATAAGATGTTGTGTGGCTGCAAATACAAATGCAGCTGCGTGCTTCCTGGAGCTGGGTTTTATAGTCTCTGGGTCTTGGCCATTGATGGTATTACACAGTGCTGGGGGGCAGTTGGTGGGTGTAACGCCTACATACTGAAAGGTGGGGGATCTGGGTGGAGGAGGCCCAGTCCCAATCTGAGCAGGCTTGGAGATCTACACCCCAGGTCCCGTACCCCTGTGTTACTATGCTGGTTCATTGATGCTTGAGGCTCGTCCGAACATGTGAAGAGTGGTCTTAAGCATGGCTGTAGCTAGAAACGGAGGTCTTCAGCTGCCCGGGCTCTGTTCGGGGCGGGGAGGGAAACTCAACCCACCCTCCTCCAAGGGGCCCAGATGAGGACAGCCAGGCGCGGAGGCAGCTTTTTTACAAAGCTCAATAAAAAATGGTAAAACATTTTAAAATTGTAAGAAATGTTAAACAGACATTCTCTCAAAAATGGCATATGGGGTTGTACAATACTGCCAACAGGTCAACCTGTACCTGTGGGGCGAGTGCATCAGCAGCCTAATGTTGCCTTCAGACTTCCTGACACTCCAAAATTTCCGCTGTGCCTTTGGCCAGACCCAAACAACTTGGGGCCAAGTTTTTCAATAACTTAAAAGGTCAAAAGTTAGGTTCTTGGGAGCCATGCCCACAGACCACCCCTGTCTCAGCTATATAAGCTCATTTATTGGCCTTATCCCAGAGACCCATAGATAAATCTTGAAAGAGACCAAAAGCCACAGTGAATCTTGGATCCACGCATGGCTGAAAAGACTGGGGTAAATTTGAGGGGACAGGTAGGTCTGTGACTGCCCAAGCAGAGCCGCCAGCAGCTGCTTGCTTCCACAATCCAAAATCACTGCCACATCTATGGCCTGACTCCACCATCTCAGGATGGACCTCACCAAGATATAATCTGCTTAAAATTCGTAAATGTGGGTTTTGTGACTGAAATCTCCAGGATTTCACAGAGTTGGATTGGGCTACCTTCTCCCACTTTCCATACACATGAAAACACTGGCAGTAACCCCCATGAACCAACTCCAGCACCACCCTGTAAACTATATTACTGGCCTTGCTTCAGAGACCCATAAATAAATCTTGAAAGACATCAAAAGTCAGAGACACAGCAGTGAGTCCCGGAAGACACCATAGAACCAGAGAACTCTCTGGGCCCTATATTGAGACAACTTTAATGGGGCACCCCAGATGGAGCAGGTGAAATCTCCCCACCTACTCCAGATGGAATCCCAGTGACCAAGAGCTTTACAAGCAAGGCCCAGGTATGCAGGTTCCAGTACTAAATCTCCATGCTGCATGGTGGCAGAGGTGCTGGGATGTCCCTACCTGGCTCCCTGACCACTTTTCGGCTTGGATGTCATGCCCACAATGTACCTCTGGGCGCCATGTTAGTGCACCAACATCCCTGGTCCAGAGACGCCCAATTGAATCCCAAAATGTATTAATGCCCTACAGAAATGTGTCTGGAATCCAACCATTTACAATCTAGGATTCCAGAAGTGTGTGGCTATGGCACCCAATATATTCAAAATGAGCAATGGAAAATAAATGATCTAGCATCTGCCCCTGGCACACAGGCTTGAATGTTGGTGGAAAAGTTCGAGCAACACATAATGCCCAAAATAAGAGAGAGAGAATTGGGGAAATTGCCTGCCATGGAGCCAGGGTGTGGACTGGGGTTGGGAATGGGATATTCTGGAGACATGGTGGTGGAAAGTGTGCGCTGGTGGAAGGATAGGTGTTTGATCACTGTACGGCTGAATCTTGAGCATGAGAGCTTTTCAACTGTATCTCACGGTGATTCAATTTAAAAAAGTAATGTGGAGTTCATGCCCAATTCAAACAGCTTAATAAATGGCTGAATAAATAGCAGTACTCCTACATTAAAGAAAAGAAAATTAAAAAATGGCATATGGATGACCAATAGGAATATGATGAAAGTGTTCAATATCACTTATTATCTGAAAAATTAAAAACTTTAAAGAAAAGAATCTTGAGAATAGTCTCTATAAAAATCACTCAAAAATTGGTGTTACTTGGAATGTGGTGAAAAGAAATTCTTGCTCATTGGTAGAAATTCATCTGGATCAGCATCTGTGGAAAAGCTTGGCAACTTCTTGAAAAATGAAGAATTATGTTTCCATACAACGCACAGATTCCAACCCTTGGCATTGTTCCCAAGGAAAATAAAATAATAATTTTAAAGTATATTTGCATTCCTGTGTATTGCAGGTCCATTATAATAGCCAAGGTTTAGAATCTACTTAAAATTCAATAACAGATGAATAAAGAAATTAGGGTATATATATAGTAGAATCTGGTATAAAAATAAGAAATTTTGTTATTTGTTGCAAATTGGAGGGTGTCATGTTAAGTGAAATAAGTCAGATATGGAATAATAATGACAGGGAAAGTGATTTGACGCATACATTGTATATTTAGAAAACATGCAGTGGAATTGTTAGTATTTATTGAAAACAAACTTAGACTGCTACAGAAATAAGGCTTACAGATTCAATGCGATCCCTATAAGGATCCCCAGAAAATTCTTCAGAGAAATTGTTCAAACACTACTGAAATTAACGTGGAACAACAAACCCCCATGAATAGATAAAGCAATTCTTGGGGAAAAGAAGATGAGAGACATCACCTTTCCTAACTTCAAACTCTACTACAAAAGCAGTAATAATTTAAACAGCATGGTATTGGAACAAAGGCAGAGCCAGAGACTAATGGAACAGGGTAGAATATACTTAAACACACCTTCAAGTATATGATCACCTAACCTTTGATAAGGGAGCAAGAAATGTGAAGTGGAGCAAGGAAAGCCTCTTTAACAAACAATGCTGGCAAAACTGGACAGCTACATGTAAAAAATGGACTCAGACCTCTACCTAACACCATGTACAAATGTCAGATAAAAATGAATTAAAGACCTCAACACCAGACCAGAATCCATAAGGTACATTGAAGACAAGGTTGGAAAAACCCTCCATGACATTGAAGCTAAAGGTATCTTCAAAGATGAAATGCCACTGACCAAGTAAGTGGAAACAGAGGTAAACAAATGGGACTATTTAAACTAAGAAGCTTCTGCACCTCAAAAAAATAGTGACCAGAATACAAAGACAGTCTACAGACCAGGAAAGGATATTCACCCAATACTCATCTGATACGGGGTAAATATCAAGGATATACAAGGCACTGATTGAACTCTACAAGAAGGAAACATCCAATCCCAACAAAAAATGGGGCGATGAAATGAACAGATTTTTTCAAAGAAGAAATCTGAATGGCCAAAAGGCACGAGAAAAAATGCTCTTCATCACTAATCATCAGGGAGATGCAGATCAAAACAACAATGAGATAGCATCTCACACCATAGAGACTGGCCCACATCCAAAAGAACAAAAGCAACCAGTGTTGGCGTGGATGTGGGGAGAAGGAGAATCTACTTCAATGCTGGTGTGAATGTCGACTGGTCCAGCGTTTTTGGAAAACAATATAGACGTTTCTCAAAAAAAACTAGAATTTGAGCTCCCATTTGACCCAGCAATATCACTTCTTGGAATATATCCCAGAAATGCACAAAGGTACAGTAGAAATGACAACTGCACTTGAATGGTTATTGCAGCCCTATTTACAATAGCTAGAATCTGGAAAAAAACGAATTCCCGAGAACAGATGACTGATTAAAGAAACTCTGGTACATATAAACAATGGGATAGTATGTGGCTATTCAAAGTGATGAAGTCATAAAATTTACATAAAAGTGGATCAACATGGAGAGTATCATGCTAAGTGAAATGAGTCGGAGACTTTCATACATAACTCATTCAGACTGAACTCATTTGTGGAATATAAAATAACATAATGGTAGACTAACACCCAAGTATAGTAGAGGTAAGAGCCAGGAGGATCGCTCCATGGCTTGGAAGCAGGCCTCACATGCTGGGGGGAAAGGCAGCTGAGGGAGAATTGACCACCAAGTAAATGATGGGAGATGTGTGCTGAAAATAGACTATGGACCAAACATGATGGCCACTTATTACCCTTATTGAGAACCATAACACCCAAAAGGAGAGAGAGAGTAAAAGGGAATGTGCCTGCCACAGAGGCAGTGGGGGCCGGAGGTGGTGGTGGGTGTTATGCTGGAAACATTGGTGGTGGAGAATGGGCACTGGTGAGGGATGGGTACTCAATTGTTGTATGATTGAAACATAATCACAAAAGTTTGTAAATCTGTCACTGTATCTCACGGTGATTCATTAAAAATTTTTTTAAAAAATGTACATGTGGTATTTACACTCAATGGAATACTTTGCAACAGGAAAGAATAATAAAATTATGTAATTTGTTGCAGTATGGATGGAATTGCTTCACAGATTCTAAGTGAAATAAGCTGGAATTATAACAAATATAGGATTATATCACTTATTTGTGGTATAAAGAATAACTGGATGAAATAATACAATATATTAAATGGGTGATGTCTAGACTATCCTTCACCTAAGAATACAAGAAAGAAATATATAAAATGAAAGATATCAAGCATGGAAGTAAGAAATTAGTGGATGTAAAGTAATGGAGTGCAGGGGTCAAGGGTCTTAAGTACCTCAATTGTGTAGAAGAGTGGTGTATCTGTATACGCAAACCATAGAGTCAACAACACTGAAAACATGATATTTTAAACTACAATGACAAATTTTTAAAATGAGCCTGTCAAGGTGGCAGACTGGGTGAGGTGAGTAGGAGGAAAACTAGGTAAACTGGTGGGAGGAAGTTGACACTGGTCATGGAATAGGTATCGGTGCTGGAGCACTGTATGCCTAAAAGTGAACTATCAGTAATTTTGTAAATAAAAGTGCTTCAAAACAAAAAATTAAATTTAATAAAAATAATCACCATGATATTCTAACAGTGGAATAGGAGCTTTGCTATAACTCTGCCCCTGGGAGTGTTTTTTAATAATGATCTGGCCCTCTTCTCGACTTACTGAACTCCAACACTCTGAGAAAGTTAATTCCCAGCTCACAACATCAGAAAGGCAGTAGATAAAGATGCAGAAGGGAAGAATATAGTGAAAGAAGTAGCACTGTAGCACTGTCCTCCAATTGTTCATTGATTTGCTCAAGCAGGCACCAGTAACGTCTCACAACAATTTGTGAGACTTGTTGTTACCATTTTTGGCATATCGAGTACAAGCTTGCCAGGCTTTGCCGTGTAGGCAAGATACTCTTGGTAGCTTGCTGGGCTTTCTGAGAGGGGCAAAGGAATCGAACCCGGGTCAGCTGCGTGCAAGGAAAATGCCCTACCCGCTGTGCTCCAGCCCAGTGAAAGAGGTAGGGAGAATAAATAGTAGGTAGGTAGCCAGAATTGTATCTTTAAGTGACCGAATGCACATATGCTGATTTTCTAAGTCTTTCTAGATATTCTGAATTAGCTATTTATTATCCCTACCTGAAAGTAGACTATAGACCAAACATGATTGTCACTCATTGCCTCTTTTGCAAATCACAACACCCAAAAGGAGAGAGAGAACAAAAGGGAATGCCCTGCCACAAAGGCAGGGTGGGATTGGGGGGATGGGGGGCGGGAGGGATACTGGGATCCGTGGTGGTGGGAAATGTGCACTGGTGAAGGGATGGGTATTCGATCATTGTATAATTGAAACCCAAGCACAAAAATTTGTAAGTCTACAACTGTACCTCATGGTGTCTCACTAATAAAAATTTAAAAAAAATAAAAAAAGATGCAATTCTGTTTGGTGCTAGGGTTTATCTCTAAAGTTACTTATCACACAATAGGAGAAATATATTCTTGATAAGATTAAACACTGCTGAAGGGGATTATTGCTCCACTGACTGTCCTCCATAGTGGAACTAGAAAGGAAGGTTGCTAAAAGTGTTGCTAAAAGAAGCTGAGAAAGTAAACTGCATGTCCCAGAAAAGCCAAGCTTTTTTCCTGTGATGTGCAGTACAAACAAGATAGTAATTTTGAAATTATTTTTTTAAATGTGCTAATGGCAGATCACAGATGTTGAAATAAGTTAGTATGAAGTTCAATGGTCATCTATGCTTTTTATTAGCTTGGGATCTTTGTGAAATTATATAAAGTTCCCAGAGACTCATTTTCCTCATTTGAAAAGTAGAACATAATAATCTGTCTTTACTGAATTGCTAGAATTGGAGATAATGTTCATATATAATAATAAACAATTGTTGAGGCGGAGTTTATGAAAATATTATATTTATTGTAAAAAGTATTGCCATTCATTTTTATATATCGGTTTATCTAGCCCATCCAAACACAATTTCCCAAAACTGTTGTTTATAATTAATATGCATTGCCACACAAATATTTTTAGTAGTTGGTAGCTAAAGGAACTGTAATAAAGTTATGTCTATGTATCTCTCGGTGCATGTGTGTGGTGTGTGTATATTTGTTACGTGTGGGTGAGTAGCTTGGAAGTAATAAAATAATTTCCCCACTTGGAGCTTTATCTCACACTTACAGGTCAGGAAAGCAGATAAAATGTGAATTATTTAACTCATAATGAATAAATAGTGTAGGGCTAAATTTAATATGTGATAGGTAAAGTGAAGTCTTATTTGGGTGAAATGAGTTCTTTTTATATATGGTATAAGGGAGGGGAATGAGTTGTGATGACAGAGAAGTGGTTTTTGAGCTGAAGTTTTGAGTTGGGTTTCGAACAGAAGGAAAGATCTCCTCGTCTGATGAAAGTGAAATCATTGTTGTTGAAGACAGGAATTTTCCTATTGAAATTCTTTTTTTTTTCCCCCTTTATTTTATTTTATTTTTTTTAAAGTTGTAGATTTACAATTTTTTGTGCTTTGGTTTCAATTATACAATGATCAGATACCCATCCCTCCACCAGTGCCCATTTTCCACCACCATGGATAATATCCCTCCCACCCCCATCCCCCCATCCCCCCGTCTCTGTGGCAGGGCAATCCCCTGTGTTCTCTCTCTCCTTTTGGGTGTTGTGGTCTGCAAAAGAGGCATTGAGTGGCAAACATGTTCAGTCCATAGTCTACTTTCGACATGCATCTCCCCTCCTGGGAGGATCCTCCAAACATCCTTTATTTGGTGCTCCCTTCTCTATCTGAATAGCCCTTTCCTCTAGGATACCCGGCTGGCCTCTAAGTTCTGGAGTAATCCTCCTGGTGCTGATCTCAGCTATTCTTGGGTATTAATCTCATACTTTGTTACTTTATATCCCCCAGATGAATGCAATCTTTCTATGTCTATCCCTCTCTTTCTGACTCATTTCGCTTAGCATGATACTTTCCATATTGTACCACTTGTATGTAAATTTCACGACTTCATCTTTTCTAAGAGCTACATAGTACTCCATTGTGTAGATGTACCAAAGTTTCTTTAACCAGTCATCTGTTCTTGGGCATTCAGGTTTCTTCCAGTTTCTGGCTATTGTAAAGAGGGCTGCAATGAACAAACAAGTGCAGATGTCACTTCGACTATACATTTTTGCCTCTCTGGGATATATTCCCAAGAGTGGTATTGCTGGGTCAAATGGGAGCTCAATTTCTAATTTTTTGAGAATCGTCCATACTGTTTTCCAGAAGGGCTGAACCAGTGGACATTCCCACCAACAGTGAAGGAGTGTCCCTTTCTCGCCACATCCACGCCAGCATCGGTTGCTTTTGTTCTTTTGAATTTGGGCCAGTCTCTGAGGTGTGAGATGGTATCTCATTGTGGTTTTGATCTGCATCTCCCTGATGATTAATGATGTAGAGCATTTTCTCATGTGCTTTTTTGCCATTCGGATTTCTTCTTTGAGAAAGTTTCTGTTCATTTCATTGCCCCATTTTTGGATGGGGTTGGATGTTTTCTTCTTGTGGAGTTTAACCAGTATTTTGTATATCCTGGATATCAACCCCTTGTCAGATGTGTATTCGGTGAATATCCTTTCCCATTCTGTAGACTGTCTTTGTATTTTGGTCACTGTTTCTTTGGAGGTGCAGAAGCTTCTTAGTTTAAGATAGTCCCATTTATCTATCTCTGTTTTCACTTGCTCGGCCAGTGGCGTGGCATCTTTGAAGATACCATTAGCTTCGCTGTCATGGAGGGTTTTGCCAACTTTATCTTCAATGTACCTTATGGTTTCTAGTCTGATGTTGAGGTCTTTAATCCATTTTGATCTTACTTTTGTACACAGTGTTAGGCAGAGTTCTGAGCCTATTTTTTTGCATGTAGCCGTCCAGTGATGCCAACACAATTTATTAAAGAGGCTTTCCTTACTCCACTTCACATTACTTGCACCTTTATCAAAGATTAGATGAGCATATGATTGAGGAGAGATGTCAGTGTATTCAACCCTGTTCCATTGGTCTGCAGTTCTGCCTTTGTTCCAGTACCATGCTGTTTTAATTATTACTGCTTTGTAGTACAGTTTGAAGTTCGGGAGGTTGATTCCTCCCATTTTCTTTTTCCCAAGAATTGCTTTAGCTATTCGTGGGGGCTTATTGTTCCATATAAATTTCAAGAGTGTTTGCTCCATTTCTTTGAAGAATGTCATGGGTATCCTTATAGGGATTGCATTGAATTTATACAATGCTTTCGGTAGTATTGCCATTTTGACAATGTTAAGTCTCCCGACCCATGAGCAGGGGATATCTTTCCATTTCCTCATGTCCTCTTTTATTTCCTGAAGTAGCGTTTTGTAGTTTTCTTTGTACAGGTCCTTTACTTCCTTAGTTAAGCTGATTCCTAGGTACTTGATTTTCTGGGGCACAATTGTGAATGGGATTGTTTTTTTCATGTTGCTTTCTTCTCTCTCACTGTTTGCGTATAGGAAAGCCATGGACTTTTGGGTATTGATTTTATAACCTGCAACTTTACTATACGAGTCTATTGTTTCTAAGAGTTTTTTGGTGGAAGTTATTGGGTTCTCTAAGTAGAGTATCATATCATCTGCGAATAGTGAGAGCTTGATTTCTTCCTTTCCTACCTGAATGCCCTTAATATCTTTTTCCTGCCTAATCGCTATTGCAAGTACTTCCAGTACTATATTGAACAGCAGTGGAGAGAGTGGGCATCCCTGTCTCGTCCCTGATCTTAGAGGGAAGGCTCTCAGTTTTTCCCCATTGAGGATGATGCTTGCTGTAGGCTTGTGGTAGATGGCTTTAATTATGTTGAGGAAGGTCCCCTCTATACCCATTTTGGCTAGGGTTTTCATCATAAAGGGGTGCTGGATCTTATCAAATGCTTTCTCTGCATCTATTGATATGATCATATGCTTTTTATCTTTTCTTTTGTTGATATGGTGGATTATGTTGATTGATTTCCGAATGTTGAACCATCCTTGCATCCCTGGGATGAATCCTACTTGGTCATGGTGTATGATCTTTTTGATGAGTAGTTGGATTCTATTTGCTAGTAGTTTGTTGAGGATCTTTGCATCTGTGTTCATCAGGGATATCGGCCTGTAATTCTCTTTCTTTGTGGTATCTCTGTCTGCTTTTGGTATCAGTGTGATATTTGCTTCGTAGAAACTGTTTGGAAGTGTTTTTGATATTTCAATTTCGTGGAAAAGCTTAAAGAGCATTGGGAGTAAGTCCTCTTTAAAGATTTGGAAGAATTCACTAGTGAATCCATCCGGGCCAGGACTTTTGTGCTTGGGGAGACTTTTTATTACCATTTCAATTTCCTTGATGGTGATAGGTCTGTTCAGGTATTCCAGGTCTTCTTGGTTCAGCCTTGGGAGTCTGTAGGAGTCTAGGAATTTATCCATTTCCTCGAGGTTTTGATGTTCCGTGGCATAAAGCTTCTCAAAGTACTCCCTGAGGATCCTCTGAATTTCTGTGGTTTCTGTTGTAATGACCCCCTTTTCATTTCTGATTCTGTTTATTAGGGTTTTCTCTCTCCCTTTCTTTGTGAGTTTTGCTAGAGGCTTATCGATCTTGTTAATTTTCTCAAAGAACCAGCTCTTGGTTTCATTGATCTTTCGGATTGTTTTTTGGGTTTCCATCTCGTTAATCTCTGCTCTGAGTTTTATTATTTCCTTTCTCCTGTTCGGGCTGTGCTCCTTTTTTTGGTCCTTCTCCAAGCTCTTAAGCTGTGAGGTTAGGTTACTTATGTGTGCTCGCTCCTCCTTCCTGAGGAATGCTTGTAGAGCTATAAACTTTCCTCTTAACACAGCCTTTGCTGTGTCCCATAAGTTTTGGTAACTCGTGTTCTCATTTTCATTCGTTTCTAGGAATCTTTTGATTTCCTCTTTGATTTCCTGTCTAATCCACTCGTTGTTCAATAGTGCACTGTTTAATTTCCAGGTGTTTGATTTAGTTTTCTGTTTTTGTGTGTGATTTACTTCTAATTTCAGCGCATTATGGTCTGAGAAGATTGTTGATACAATCTCTACCTTCTTAATTTTATGGAGGCATGTTTTGTGGCTCAGCATGTGGTCTATCTTGGAGAATGTTCCATGTACGCTTGAGAAGAATGTGTATTCAGCTTTCTGTGGATGAAGTGTCCTGTATATATCTACTAAGTCCCTTTCTTCCATTGTTTCCCTCAAATGAAGTATGTCCTTGCTAAGCTTGATTCTGGTTGATCTATCAAGAGGTGACAAAGCAGTGTTGAAGTCTCCCACTAGTATTGTGTTGCTATTGATGTCTTTTTCCAAATCTATGAGTAGTTGTTTTAAGTACTTTGCTGGTCTCTCATTAGGTGCATATACATTTATTATTGTAAGTTCTTCCTGTTGTACAGATCCTCTGATCAATAAGTAATGGCCTTCACTGTCTCTTATGACCTTCCTCACTCTGAAATCAATGTGGTCTGATATAAGGATGGCTACCCCAGCTTTTTTATGGGAGCTGTTTGCCTGTAGGATTGTTTTCCAGCCTTTGACTCTGAGTCTGTGTTTGCTTTGACTATTGAGATGCGTTTCTTGCAGGCAGCAGAATGTTGGGTTCAATTTTCTAATCCATCCTGCCACTCTATGTCTTTTAATTGGTGCGTTTAGCCCATTGACATTGAGAGAGATTATTGTTATGGGATTTTGTCCCATTGTTATGTTAAAATTGGGTGTATTTGAGGGGCCTTTCTTGCCTTAAAGTAGCCCATTTAGTTGTTCTTGTAACCATGGTTTTGAGTCTATGAAGTTCCTGAGCTGTTGTTTGTCTGTGAAACTGTGTGTTGTTCCTTCTATTATGAATGAGAGTCTTGCTGGGAAAAGTATTTTGGGGGAGGCATTTATTTCATTGAGTTTTTTTACTATGTCCCACCACTGTTTTCGGGCCATGAGGGTTTCATCAGAAAAATCAGCTGTGAATTTTAAGGATGCTCCTTTGTAAGAGATTTCTTTCTTGGATCTTGCTGCTTTCAGAATTTTGTCTCTGTCTAAGGTTTTGGTCATTTTGATCAGAATGTGTCTTGGGGTATTTTTATTCGGATTTCTTCTAGCTGGTACCCTTCGGGCCTCCTGAATGTGGTCACAAGTTTTCTTCAGCTCTGGAAATGTTGTAGCAATGATGTCTTTGACAGTTTCTTCTTCATCGAGGTTTTCTTCCTGTCCCTCTGGGACTCCAATAATTCTTATGTTACCCCTCTTGGCTTCATCACGATCTTCTCTTGCCATCTGTTCCCGAATTGTGAGTCTCTTTTCGATTTTCTGCTCTTTTCGGGAGAGTCTCTGAACTTCATCTTCGAGCTCACTGATTCTGTTCTCAGCCGCTCTTACTCTGCTGCTGAGGCCTTCCACTGAGCTTTTCAATTCGCCTACGAGATTTTTCAGGTCTGACATTTCTGATTGCATTTTCCTCATTTCTGCCTTCAGATCCTCTTGTCTTCTATTGGCATTGGTTTCCATTGTTTCTTTTAATTCCCTAAGCATCCTAAGTAGCTCCCTTCTGAATTCCTTGTCAGAGAGGTTGTCTAACACAACAGTACTGTTGGTGTCATCTGGGCTAGACTCTTCAATATGAATGTTTGGTGGGCTTTTGCGTTGCTTTACCATTGTGAGAGGTGTGGTTTAGTCCTTCACGTTCAGTGTTACTATTCTGCTTGATATGCAGTGTGAGTTAAGATAGGCTTATGAGTTATTGGCAACTGTATTTCTAGTGGCTTAGCTAAAATAGAGAAGTTTCCATCTAAGAAGTTAGCTTATGGTTCCTATGGCATATGTAGTGCGAAAATATTTCGAGGCCGCGTCAGCGGCCGCGGCTCCGGAAAGAGTCCCTGGCACTGGGCGAGGAGTTGGGAATGTCTCCTGTTTGGAATTGGAGCCGTTCAGCTTTGTTGCCCAGAGCTGGGCCTCTGTGCCCGTCCCACGCGGCTCAGGGGTTGAAAACCGGCTGTCTCGGGGCTGTTTCTAGCTGCGCGTGCCCAGAGAGGAACCCAGGCCCTTGGGGGCGGGCTGTACCTGTTGGAATTGGAGCCGTTCAGCTTTGTTGCCCAGAGCTGGGCCTCTGTGCCCGTCCCACGCGGCTCAGGGGTTGAAAACCGGCTGTCTCGGGGCTGTTTCTAGCTGCGCGTGCCCAGAGAGGAACCCAGGCCCTTGGGGGCGGGCTGTACCTGTTGGAATTGGAGCCGTTCAGCTTTGTTGCCCAGAGCTGGGCCTCTGTGCCCGTCCCACGCGGCTCAGGGGTTGAAAACCGGCTGTCTCGGGGCTGTTTCTAGCTGCGCGTGCCCAGAGAGGAACCCAGGCCCTTGGGGGCGGGCTGTACCTGTTGGAATTGGAGCCGTTCAGCTTTGTTGCCCAGAGCTGGGCCTCTGTGCCCGTCCCTCGCGGCTCAGGGGTTGAAAACCGGCTGTCTCGGGGCTGTTTCTAGCTGCGCGTGCCCAGAGAGGAACCCAGGCCCTTGGGGGCGGGCTGTACCTGTTGGAATTGGAGCCGTTCAGCTTTCTTGCCCAGAGCTGGGCCTCTGTGCCCGTCCCACGCGGCTCAGGGGTTGAAAACCGGCTGTCTCGGGGCTGTTTCTAGCTGCGCGTGCCCAGAGAGGAACCCAGGCCCTTGGGGGCGGGCTGTACCTGTTGGAATTGGAGCCGTTCAGCTTTGTTGCCCAGAGCTGGGCCTCTGTGCCCGTCCCACGCGGCTCAGGGGTTGAAAACCGGCTGTCTCGGGGCTGTTTCTAGCTGCGCGTGCCCAGAGAGGATCCCAGGCCCTTGGGGGCGGGCTGTACCTGTTGGAATTGGAGCCGTTCAGCTTTGTTGCCCAGAGCTGGGCCTCTGTGCCCGTCCCTCGCGGCTCAGGGGTTGAAAACCGGCTGTCTCGGGGCTGTTTCTAGCTGCGCGTGCCCAGAGAGGAACCCAGGCCCTTGGGGGCGGGCTGTACCTGTTGGAATTGGAGCCGTTCAGCTTTGTTGCCCAGAGCTGGGCCTCTGTGCCCGTCCCACGCGGCTCAGGGGTTGAAAACCGGCTGTCTCGGGGCTGTTTCTAGCTGCGCGTGCCCAGAGAGGAACCCAGGCCCTTGGGGGCGGGCTGTACCTGTTGGAATTGGAGCCGTTCAGCTTTCTTGCCCAGAGCTGGGCCTCTGTGCCCGTCCCACGCGGCTCAGGGGTTGAAAACCGGCTGTCTCGGGGCTGTTTCTAGCTGCGCGTGCCCAGAGAGGAACCCAGGCCCTTGGGGGCGGGCTGTACCTGTTGGAATTGGAGCCGTTCAGCTTTGTTGCCCAGAGCTGGGCCTCTGTGCCCGTCCCACGCGGCTCAGGGGTTGAAAACCGGCTGTCTCGGGGCTGTTTCTAGCTGCGCGTGCCCAGAGAGGAACCCAGGCCCTTGGGGGCGGGCTGTACCTGTTGGAATTGGAGCCGTTCAGCTTTGTTGCCCAGAGCTGGGCCTCTGTGCCCGTCCCACGCGGCTCAGGGGTTGAAAACCGGCTGTCTCGGGGCTGTTTCTAGCTGCGCGTGCCCAGAGAGGATCCCAGGCCCTTGGGGGCGGGCTGTACCTGTTGGAATTGGAGCCGTTCAGCTTTGTTGCCCAGAGCTGGGCCTCTGTGCCCGTCCCTCGCGGCTCAGGGGTTGAAAACCGGCTGTCTCGGGGCTGTTTCTAGCTGCGCGTGCCCAGAGAGGAACCCAGGCCCTTGGGGGCGGGCTGTACCTGTTGGAATTGGAGCCGTTCAGCTTTGTTGCCCAGAGCTGGGCCTCTGTGCCCGTCCCACGCGGCTCAGGGGTTGAAAACCGGCTGTCTCGGGGCTGTTTCTAGCTGCGCGTGCCCAGAGAGGAACCCAGGCCCTTGGGGGCGGGCTGTACCTGTTGGAATTGGAGCCGTTCAGCTTTGTTGCCCAGAGCTGGGCCTCTGTGCCCGTCCCACGCGGCTCAGGGGTTGAAAACCGGCTGTCTCGGGGCTGTTTCTAGCTGCGCGTGCCCAGAGAGGAACCCAGGCCCTTGGGGGCGGGCTGTACCTGTTGGAATTGGAGCCGTTCAGCTTTGTTGCCCAGAGCTGGGCCTCTGTGCCCGTCCCACGCGGCTCAGGGGTTGAAAACCGGCTGTCTCGGGGCTGTTTCTAGCTGCGCGTGCCCAGAGAGGAACCCAGGCCCTTGGGGGCGGGCTGTACCTGTTGGAATTGGAGCCGTTCAGCTTTGTTGCCCAGAGCTGGGCCTCTGTGCCCGTCCCACGCGGCTCAGGGGTTGAAAACCGGCTGTCTCGGGGCTGTTTCTAGCTGCGCGTGCCCAGAGAGGATCCCAGGCCCTTGGGGGCGGGCTGTACCTGTTGGAATTGGAGCCGTTCAGCTTTGTTGCCCAGAGCTGGGCCTCTGTGCCCGTCCCACGCGGCTCAGGGGTTGAAAACCGGCTGTCTCGGGGCTGTTTCTAGCTGCGCGTGCCCAGAGAGGAACCCAGGCCCTTGGGGGCGGGCTGTACCTGTTGGAATTGGAGCCGTTCAGCTTTGTTGCCCAGAGCTGGGCCTCTGTGCCCGTCCCACGCGGCTCAGGGGTTGAAAACCGGCTGTCTCGGGGCTGTTTCTAGCTTCGCGTGCCCAGAGAGGAACCCAGGCCCTTGGGGGCGGGCTGTACCTCCTATTGAAATTCTTAAAGGAGGAGACAGTGAAAACAGAGACTTATAAGTTAGGGTTTGCAGTCTGTGAATGGTCAAGCAGCTTAAATAAAGCCTCCGGTATGAGAAGGAAGAGAAACAATTACAAATGTATAAAGTAATATATAGCTACTCAAGTAGAAAATTAAACTTTTACATTTACAGGAATGGTAAACAAATGTATGCGTGTGACCAAGAAGTACATGATCTGGAGCACTTATATCCGTTATCAATGTTTCTACTTATCAAAATTTTTATTGAGGTAAAATTCACTTAGAAAAATCAACCATTAACTATTTAAAGATGTAAAATTCAGTGACATAAAGTATACTTTCTGTCTTTTTCAACTAAGTGTTCCCAACATATTTTCTTCACTCCCAATCTCAATCTTTTTACCCTCAGATGAAACTTTGAAATTATTTTCTCAGGGAAATCCTGCATTAAAATTATCACTACAGTAAATTAGCATGATCCATGAGTTGTAGACACAATGATACAAACGATTACTTTCTATTTTGAATAGAGTAATATTTTTTGTGGCTTTGATGATCCCAAACAATTTACTTACATAATTCATGTGATTTCCCTTTACAACAAAGGACAGGGAACTGAGGCTCATCTCGCAGAAACAAAGCTGAACTGCTCCGGGCACTCTCTCCTCATTCGGACAGGTACTGCCAGCGCCCAAGGCCAGGGACTCTTTCTGGGCATGTGCAGCTAGCTTGATCCCCTAGAACAGCAGGTTTTCCCCCTGGATCAGTGCGGGACGGGGAACTGAGGCATATCTCGCGGAAAAAAAGCTGAACAGATACGGGCACTCACTCCTCATTCGAACAGGTACTGCCCGGTACCCAGCACCAGGGACCCTTTCTGGAGCCGCGGCCAAGTTAGCGGCCGCGAATTATTTTCCCACTACATATCCCATAGGAACCATAAATTACCCTCTTAGATGGAACATTCTCTAGGTTAGCTCAACCACTAGAAACACATTAGCCAATAACTCGTTAAGCCTATCTCAACTCACTCTGCATATCAAGCAGAATAGTAACAGTGAATGTGAAAGACTAAACCACACTTGTCACAAAGGTAAAGCAACACAAAAGCCCACCAAACTTTCTTATTGAAGAGGCTAGCCCAGAGGACACCAACAGTACTGTAGTGCGAGACAACCTCTCTGACAAGGAATTCAGAAGGGAGCTACTTAGGATGCTTAGGGAACTAAAAGAAACAATGGAAAGCAATGCCAATAAAAGACAAGAGGATTTAAGGCAGAAATGAGGAAAATGCAAACGGAAATGTCAGACCTGAAATACCTGGTAGGCGAATTGAAAAACTCAGTGGAAGGCCTCAGCAGCAGAGTAACAGCTGCTGAGAACAGAATCAGTGATCTCGAAGATGAAGTTCGGAGACGCTTCAGAAAAGAGCAGAAAATGGAAAAGAGACTCACAATTCGGGAACAGATGGCAAGAGAAGATCGTGATGAAGCCAAGAGGGGTAACAAAAGAATTATTGGAGTCCCAGAGGGACAGGAAGAAAACCTTGATGAAGAAGAAACTGTCAAAGACATCATTGCTACAACGTTTCCAGAGCTGAAGAAAACGTGTGACCACATTCAGGAGGCCCGAAGGGTACCAGCTAGAAGAAATCCGAGTAAAAATACCCGAAGACACATCCTAATCAAAATGACCAAAACCTTAGATATAGACAAAATTCCGAAAGCAGCAAGATGGAAGAAAAAAATCTCCTACAAAGGAGCATCCTTAAAATTCACAGCTGATTTTTCTGATGAAACCCTCATGGCCCGAAAACAGTGGTGGGGTATAGTGAAAAAACTCAATGAAATAAATGCCTCTCTAAAAATACTTTACACAGCGAGACTCTCATTCATAACAGAAGGAACAACACACAGTTTCACAGACAAACAACAGCTCAGGAATTTCATAGACTCAAAACCATGGTTACAAGAACAACTAAATGGGCTACTTTAAGCCAAGACAGGCCCCTCAAATACACCAAATTTCAACAGAACAATGGGACAAAACCCCATAACAATAATCTCTCTCAATGTCAATGGGCTAAACGCACCAATTAAAAGACACAGAGTGGCAGGATGGATTAGAAAATTGAACCCAACATTCTGCTGCATCCAAGAAACACATCTCAATAGTCAGAGCAAACACAGACTCAGAGTGAAAGGCTGGAAAACAATCCTACAGGCAAACAGCTCCCATAAAAAAGCTGGGGTAGCCATGCTAATATCAGACCACATCGATTTCAGAGTGAAGAAGGTCACAAGAGAGAGTGAAGGACATTCTTACTGATCAAAGGTTCTGTACATCAGGAAGAACTTACAATACTAAATGTATATGCACCTAATGAGGGACCAGCATAGTACTTAAAACAACTGCACATAGATTTGGAGAGAGACATCAATAGCAACACAATACTAGTGGGAGACTTCAACACCACTTGATCATCTCTTGATAGATCAAACAGACTCAAGCTTAATAAGGACATACTTCATCTAAGGGAAACAATGGAAGAAAGGGACTTAGTAGATATATACAGGACACTTCATCCTCAAAAAGCTGAATACACATTCTTCTCAAGCGTACATGGAACATTTTCGAAGATAGACCAGATGCTGAGCCACAAAACATACCTACATAAAATTAAGAAGATATTGTATCAACAATCTTCTCAGACCATAATGTGCTGAAATTAAAAGTAAATCACACACAAAAACAGAAAACTAAATCAAACACCTGGAAATTAAACAGTGCACTATTGAACAACGAGTGGCTTAGAAAGGAAATCAAAGAGGAAATCAAAAGATTCCTAGAAAAGAATGAAAATGAGAACACGAGTTACCAAAACTTATGGGACACAGCAAAAGCTGTGTTAAGAGGAAAGTTTATAGCTCTACAAGCATTTCTCAGAAAGGAGGAGAGAGCCCACATAAATAACCTAACCTCACAGCTTAAGAGCTTGGAGAAGGACCAACAAAAGGAGCACAACCCGAACAGGAGGAAGGAAATAATAAAACTCAGAACAGAGATTAACGAGATGGAAACCCAAAAAACAATCTGAAAGATCAATGAAACCAAGAGCTGGTTTTTCAGAAAATTAACAAGATCGATAAGCGTCTAGCAAAACTCACAAAGAAAGGGAGAGAGAAAACCTTAATAAACTGAATCAGAAATGAAAAGGGAGTCATTGCAATAGAAACTACAGAAACTCAAATGATCCTCAGGGAGTACTTTGAGAAGCTTTATGCCACGGAACATCAAAACCTCGAGGAAATGGATAAATTCCTAGACTCCTACAGACTCCCAAGGCTGAACCAAGAAGACCTGGAATACCTGAACAGACTTATCACCATCAAGGAAATTGAAATGGTAATAAAAAGTCTCCCCAAGCACAAAAGTCCTGGCCCGGATGGATTCACTAGTGAATTCTTCCAAATCTTTAAAGAGGAATTACTCCCAATCCTCTTTAAGCTTTTCCACGAAATTGAAATACCAAAAACCCTTCTGAGCAGTTTCTACAAAGCAAATATTACCCTGATACCAAAAGCAGACAGAAATACCACAAAGAAAGAGAATTACATGCCGATATCCCTGATGAACACCGATGCAAAGATCCTCAACAAACTACTAGCAAATAGAATCCAACTACTCATCAAAAAGATTATACACCATGACCAAGTAGGATTCATCCCAGGGATGCAAGGATGGTTAACGTTCGGAAATCAATCAAGATAATCCATCATATCAACAAAAGAAAAGATAAAAAGCATATGATCATATCAATAGATGCAGAGAAAGCATTTGACAAGATCCAACACCCCTTTATGATGAAAACTCTAGCCAATATGGGAATAGAGGGGAATTTCCTCAACATAGTTAAAGCCATCTACCATAAGGCTACAGCAAGCATCATCCTCAATGGGGAAAAACTGAGAGCCTTCCCTCTAAGATCAGGGACGAGACAAGGATGCCCACTATCTCCACTGCTGTTCAATATAGTACTGGAAGTACTTGCAATAGCGATTAGGCAAGGAAAACATATTAAGGGCATTCAGGTAGGAAAGGAAGAAATCAAGCTCTCACTATTATAAAAGAGGACATGAGAAAATGGAAAGATATCCCCTGCTCATGGGTCGGGAGACTTAACATTGTCAAAATGGCAATACTTCCCATGCATTGTATAAATTCAATGCAATCCCTATAAGGATACCCATGGAAATCTTCAAAGTAATGGAGCAAACACTCCTGTAATTCATGTGGAACAATAAGTCCCCACTAATAGCTAAAGCAATTTTTGGGAAAAAGAAAATGGGAGGAATCAACCTCCCTAACTTCAAACTCTACTACAAATCAGTAATAATTAAAACAGCATGGTACTGGAACAAAGGCAGAACTGCAGACCAATGGAAAAGGGTTGAATACACTGACATCTCCCCTCAATCTTATGATCATCTAATCTTTGATAAAGGTGCAAGAAATGTGAAGTGGAGTAAGGAAAGCCTCTTTAACAAATGGTGCTGGCAAAACTGGACGGCTACATGCAAAAGCATGGGCTCAGAACTCTGCCTAACACCATGTACAGAAGTAAGATCAAAATGGATTAAAGACCTCGACATCAGACCAGAAACCATAAGGTACATTGAAGACAAAGTTGGCAAAACCCTCCATGATGTTGAAGCTAAGAGTAAAGGCCCTCCCGTTGATCGTCGATTTGCTCGAGCGGGCCCAGTAACGTCTCCATTGGAGACTTTGTTGTTACTGTGTTTGGCATATCGAATACTCTCGGTAGCTTGCCGGGCTCTCCGAGAGGGGCGGAGGAATCGAACTCGGGTCGGCCATGTTGGCCGCTTGTAAGGCGAACGCCCTACTGCTGTGCTATCGCTCCAGCTCTTAAACTAAGAAGCTTCTGCACCTCCAAAGAAACAGTGACCAAAATACAAAGACAGTCTACAGAATGGGAAAGGATATTCGCCGAATACACATCTGACAGGGGGTTGATATCAAGGATATATAAAGTACTGGTTGAACTCCACAAGAAGAAAACATCCAACCCCATCAAAAATGGGGCAATGAAATGAACAGAAACTTTCTCAAAGAAGAAATCTGAATGGCAAAAAAGCACATGAGAAAATGCTCTACATCATTAATCATCAGGGAGATGCAGATCAAAACAACAATGAGATACCATCTCACATTTCAGAGACTGGCCCACATCCAAAAGAACAAAAGCAACTGATGCTGGCTTGTATATGGCGAGAAAGGGACCCTCCTTCACTATTGGTGGGAATTCCGACTGGTTCAGCCCTTTTGGAAAATAGTATGGACCATTCTCAAGAAATTAGAAATTAAGCTCCCATTTGACACAGCAATACCACTCCTGGGAATATATCCCAGAGTGGCAAAAATGTATAGTTGAAGGGACATCCGTTCTTGTTTGTTCATTGCAGCACTGTTTACAATAGCCAGAATCTAGAAAAAACCTGAGTGCCCAAGAACAGATGACTGGTTAAAGAAGCTTTGGTACATCTACACAATGGAGTACTATGTAGCTGTTAGAAAAGAGGAAGTCATGAATTTTACATACAAGTGGTACCACATGGAACGTATCATGCTAAGCGAAATGAGTCAGAAAGAGAGGGATAGACATAAAAAGATTGCATTTATCTGGGGTACATAAACTAAAAAATAGGAGATTAATACCCAAGAATAGCCGAGATCAGTACCAGGAGGATTACTCCATGGCTTAGAGGCCAGCCGGGCACTCTAGGAGAAAGGGCAGCTCAGATAGAGAAGGGAGCACCAAATAAAGTGTTTGGAGGATCCTCCCAGGACGGGAGATACATGGTGAAAGTAGACTATGAACTGAACATGATTGCCACTCAATGCCTCTTTTGCAGACCACAACACCCAAAAGGAGAGAGAGAGAACAAAAGGGAATGCCCTGCCACAGAGGCAGGGTGGGATAGGCGGATTGGTGTGGGAGGGATACTGGGATCCATGGTGGTGGAAAATGGGCACTGGTGGAGGGATGGGTACTTGATCATTGTATAATCTAAACCCAAGCACAGAAATTTGTAAATCTACAACTGTACCTCATGGTGTTTCACTAATAAAAATTTAAAAAATCTGAAAAAAAGAAATAATGCACAGGAATATTCTCTTTTATTTATTTTATTTTTAATGAATCACAGTGAAGTACAGGTACAGAGTTACAAACTTTTGTGCTCACTTTTCAGTCATACAGTGATCGAGTACCCATTTCACCACCAGTTCTCCACCATCAATGTTCCCAGTATCACTCCAGCCCTTCCCCCATCCTCCCTGCTTCTATGGCAGGCACATTCCCTTTTACTCTCTCTATGCTTTAGGGTGTTCTGGTTTGCAATGATGGTATTAAGCGGCCATCATGTTCAGTCTATAGTCTACTTTCAGTACGCATCTCCCATCCCATGCGGACCCCGAAAGCATCCTTTACTTGGTGTTCCCTTCTCTATCTGAGTTGCCTTTTCCCCCAGCATGTGAGGATGGCTTACAAGCTTTGGGGAAAAACTCCTGGTTCTTATCTCTACTATCCTTGGGTGTTAGTTTTCCATTCTGTTACTTTATATTCCACAAATGAGTGCAGTCCTTCTATGTCTGTCCCTATCTTTCTGATTCATTTCACTTAGCATGATACTCTCCATGTCCTTCCACTTATATAAAATTTCATGACTTCATCTTTTCTAACAGATGCATAGTATTAAATTGTGTAGATGTACCAAAGTTTCTTTAGCCAGTCATCTGTTCAAGGGCACCTGGGTTTTTTCCAGATTCTGGCTGTTATAAACCTTGCTGCAATGAAAACACAAGTGCAGATGTCATTTCTACTGTACTTTTTTTCCTCTCCAGGATATATTCCCAGAAGTGGTATTTCTGGGTCAAATGACAGCTCAATTCATAATTTTTTGAGAAACGTCAAAATTGTTTTCCAAAAGAGTTGAATCAGTCGGAATTCCCACTAGCAGGGAAGGAGAGTCCCTTTCTCCCCACATCCACAACAACACTGGCTGCTTTTGTTTTTTTTGGATGCGTACCAGTCTCTGAGGTGTGAGATGATATCTCATTGGTGTTCTGATCTGCATCTCCCTGATGATTAGTGATGAAGAGCATTTTTTCATATTCCTTTTGGCCATTTTGATTTCTTCTTCTTTTTTTAAAAATTTTTTTATTAGTGAGACACAATGAGGTACAGTTGTAGACTTACATACTTTCGTGCTTGGGTTTCAGTTATACAATGATCACTGGATTTCTTCTTTGAAAAAATGTCTTTTTATTTTATCGCCCCATTTTCTGATGGAGTTGGATGTTTTCTTCTTGTGGAGTTCAACCACTGCCTTGTATATCCTTGATATCACCCCTTTATCAGATGGGTAGCACTGTAGCACTGTCCTCCTGTTGTTCATCGATTTGCTCATTTGAGCCCAATAACGTCTACATTGTAAGACTTGTTGTTACGGTGTTTGGCATATCGAATATGTCACAGGGAGCTTGCCAGGCTTTGTTGTGCAGGCGAGATACTCTCGGTAGCCTGCTGGGCTCTCTGAGAGGGGCGGAGTAATTGAACCCTGGTCAGTTGGGCCAGCCACGTGCAAGGCAAATGTGCTACTGCTGTGCTATTGCTCCAGCCCATCAGATGGGTATTGGGTGAATGTCGTTTCCCAATCTGTAGATTCTCTTTGTATTCTAGTCACTGTTTCTTTTGAGGTGCAGAAGCTTCTTAGTTTTTTCTTTCTTTAGCTTTCTTTGTTCATCTCTGTTTCTACCTGCTTGGTGAGTGGCGTTTAATCTTTAAAGATAATTTTAGCTTCAATGTTGTGGAGGGTTTTGCCGAACTTCTCTTCAATGTACTTTATAGATTCTGGTCTGATATTGAGGTCTTTAATCCATTTTGATCTGACTTTTGTGCGTGGTGTTAAGTAGAGGTCTAAGCCATTTTTTTGCATGTAGCTGTCCAGTTATGCCAGCACCATTTGTTAAAGAGGCTTTCCTTGTTCCACTTCCCACTTCTTGAACTCTTATCAAGGAATCACTTGATCACTTGATCCCCCGTTATTCATCGAATTACTCGAGTGGGTGCCAGTAACATCTCCATTCATCCCTGTTGCGTGCTAGCATAGCCCAATGGCATCTGTCCATTCTAGGAACATGCAGAGCCTCAAACCGATCATTCAGGGTCTTGACGAAGAAGTCTGACCATTTTGTAGGTGGGCGTCCACGCGATCTTTTGACGTCCCGTGGAATCCAGTCAGTAATGGCTCCAGTCCAGCGGTTGTCTGTAAGCCTAATTACATGTCCAGCCCATCTGATTTTTGATGCCTTGGCAAATGAGACAGGGTCCCTGATTCTTGAGCGTTGACGGAGATCAGAACTCCGGATTCTATCTCTCATTTGAGTGAATCATGATATTCCAAGCATAGCTCTTTTGATTCTTCTTTGAGAGACCCGAATAGCATTCTCATCCTGTTTTCGTAGGGCCCAGGTCTCTGAGGCATATGTTAATGCAGGAAGAACAGTGAAATCGAAGAGATGTGCTCGTAGCTGGAGGTTCTTTGTCCTCTTAGTTATTTCTTCGACGCTCTAGAAGGCATTCCAAGCAGCTCTCTTCCTCCTGTGCAACTCAGGTGCCAGGTCATTCATCATGTTGATTTCTCGACCTACGTATATATAACTCTTTTTTCCCCCCCTTATTTTATTTTATTTTTTTTTAAAGTTGTAGATTTACAATTTTTTGTGCTTTGGTTTCAATTATACAATGATCAGATACCCATCCCTCCACCAGGGCCCATTTTCCACCACCATGGATAATATCCCTGCCACCCCCATCCCCCCATCCCCCCTGTCTCTGTGGCAGGGCAATCCCCTGTGTTCTCTCTCTCCTTTTGGGTGTTGTGGTCTGCAAAAGAGGCATTGAGTGGCAAACATGTTCAGTCCATAGTCTACTTTCGACATGTATCTCCCTCCTGGGAGGATCCTCCAAACATCCTTTATTTGGTGCTCCCTTCTCTATCTGAACTGCCCTTTCCTCTAGGATACCCGACTGGCCTCTAAGTTATGGAGTAATCCTCCTGGTGCTGATCTCAGCTATTCTTGGGTATTAATCTCATACTTTGTTACTTTATATCCCCCAGATGAATGCAATCTTTCTATGTCTATCCCTCTCTTTCTGACTCATTTCGCTTAGCATGATACTTTCCATATTGTACCACTTGTATGTAAATTTCATGACTTCATCTTTTCTAAGAGCTACATAGTACTCCATTGTGTAGATGTACCAAAGTTTCTTTAACCAGTCATCTGTTCTTGGGCATTCAGGTTTCTTCCAGTTTCTGGCTATTGTAAAGAGTGCTGCAATGAACAAACAAGTGCAGATGTCACTTTGACTATACATTTTTGCCTCTCTGGGATATATTCCCAGGAGTGGTATTGCTGGGTCAAATGGGAGCTCAATTTCTAATTTTTTGAGAATCGTCCATACTGTTTTCCAGAAGGGCTGGACCAGTGGACATTCCCACCAACAGTGAAGGAGTGTCCCTTTCTCGCCACATCCACGCCAGCATCGGTTGCTTTTGTTCTTTTGAATGTGGGCCAGTCTCTGAGGTGTGAGATGGTATCTCATTGTGGTTTTGATCTGCATCTCCCTGATGATTAATGATGTAGAGCATTTTCTCATGTGCTTTTTTGCCATTCGGATTTCTTCTTTGAGAAAGTTTCTGTTCATTTCATTGCCCCATTTTTGGATGGGGTTGGATGTTTTCTTCTTGTGGAGTTTAACCAGTATTTTGTATATCCTGGATATCAACCCCTTGTCAGATGTGTATTCGGTGAATATCCTTTCCCATTCTGTAGACTGTCTTTGTATTTTGGTCACTGTTTCTTTGGAGGTGCAGAAGCTTCTTAGTTTAAGATAGTCCCATTTATCTATCTCTGTTTTCACTTGCTCGGCCAGTGGCGTGGCATCTTTGAAGATACCATTAGCTTCGCTGTCATGGAGGGTTTTGCCAACTTTATCTTCAATGTACCTTATGGTTTCTAGTCTGATGTTGAGGTCTTTAATCCATTTTGATCTTACTTTTGTACACAGTGTTAGGCAGAGTTCTGAGCCTATTTTTTTGCATGTAGCCGTCCAGTGATGCCAGCACAATTTGTTAAAGAGACTTTCCTTACTCCACTTCACATTACTTGCACCTTTATCAAAGATTAGATGAGCATATGATTGAGGAGAGATGTCAGTGTATTCAACCCTTTTCCATTGGTCTGCAGTTCTGCCTTTGTTCCAGTACCATGCTGTTTTAATTATAACTGCTTTGTAGTACAGTTTGAAGTTCGGGAGTCTGATTCCTCCCATTTTCTTTTTCCCAAGAATTGCTTTAGCTATTCGTGGGGGCTTATTGTTCCATATAAATTTCAGGAGTGTTTGCTCCATTTCTTTGAAGAATGTCATGGGTATCCTTATAGGGATTGCATTGAATTTATACAATGCTTTCGGTAGTATTGCCATTTTGACAATGTTAAGTCTCCCGACCCATTAGCAGGGGATATCTTTCCATTTCCTCATGTCCACTTTTATTTCCTGAAGTAGCGTTTTGTAGTTTTCTTTGTACAGGTCCTTTACTTCCTTAGTTAAGCTGATTCCTAGGTACTTGATTTTCTGGGGCACAATTGTGAATGGGATTGTTTTTTTCATGTTGCTTTCTTCTCTCTCACTGTTTGCGTATAGGAAAGCCATGGACTTTTGGGTATTGATTTTATAACCTGCAACTTTACTATACGAGTCTATTGTTTCTAGGAGTTTTTTGGTGGAAGTTATTGGGTTCTCTAAGTAGAGTATCATATCATCTGCGAATAGTGAGAGCTTGATTTCTTCCTTTCCTACCTGAATGCCCTTAATATCTTTTTCCTGCCTAATCGCTATTGCAAGTACTTCCAGTACTATATTGAACAGCAGTGGAGAGAGTGGGCATCCCTGTCTCGTCCCTGATCTTAGACGGAAGGCTCTCAGTTTTTCCCCATTGAGGATGATGCTTGATGTAGGCTTGTGGTAGATGGCTTTAATTATGTTGAGGAAGGTCCCCTCTATACCCATTTTGGCTAGGGTTTTCATCATAAAGGGGTGCTGGATCTTATCAAATGCTTTCTCTGAATCTATTGATATGATCATATGCTTTTTATCTTTTCTTTTGTTGATATGGTGGATTATCTTGATTGATTTCCGAATGTTAAACCATCCTTGCATCCCTGGGATGAATCCTACTTGGTCATGGTGTATGATCTTTTTGATGAGTAGTTGGATTCTATTTGCTAGTAGTTTGTTGAGGATCTTTGCATCTGTGTTCATCAGGGATATCGACCTGTAATTCTCTTTCTTTGTGGTATCTCTGTCTGCTTTTGGTATCAGTGTGATATTTGCTTCATAGAAACTGTTCGGAAGTGTTTTTGATATTTCAATTTCGTGGAAAAGCTTAAAGAGCATCGGGAGTAAGTCCTCTTTAAAGATTTGGAAGAATTCACTAGTGAATCCATCCGGGCCAGGACTTTTGTGCTTGGGGAGACTTTTTATTACCATTTCAATTTCCTTGATGGTGATAGGTCTGTTCAGGTATTCCAGGTCTTCTTGGTTCAGCTTTGGGAGTCTGTAGGAGTCTAGGAATTTATCCATTTCCTTGAGGTTTTGATGTTCGGTGGCATAAAGCTTCTCAAAGTACTCCCTGAGGATTCTCTGAATTTCTGTGGTTTCTGTTGTAATGACCCCCTTTTCATTTCTGATTCGGTTTATTAGGGTTTTCTCTCTCCCTTTCTTTGTGAGTTTTGCTAGAGGCTTATCGATCTTGTTAATTTTCTCGAAGAACCAGCTTTCGGTTTCATTGATCTTTCGGATTGTTTTTTGGGTTTCCATCTCGTTAATTTCTGCTCTTAGTTTTATTATTTCCTTTCTCCTGTTCAGGTTGTGCTCCTTTTTTTGGTCCTTCTCCAAGCTCTTAAGCTGTGAGGTTAGATTACTTATGTGTGCTCGCTCCTCCTTCCTGAGGAATGCTTGTAGAGCTATAAACTTTCCTCTTAACACAGCCTTTGCTGTGTCCCATAAGTTTTGGTAACTCGTGTTCTCATTTTCATTCGTTTCTAGGAATCTTTTGATTTCCTCTTTGATTTCCTGTCTAATCCACTCGTTGTTCAATAGTGCGCTGTTTAATTTCCAGGTGTTTGATTTAGTTTTCTGTTTTTGTGTGTGATTTACTTCTAATTTCAGCGCATTATGATCTGAGAAGATTGTTGATACAATCTCTACCTTCTTAATTTTATGGAGGCATGTTTTGTGGCTCAGCATGTGGTCTATCTTGGAGAATGTTCCATGTTCGCTTGAGAAGAGTGTGTATTCAGCTTTTTGTGGATGAAGTGTCCTGTATATATCTACTAAGTCCCTTTCTTCCATTGTTTCCCTCAAATGAAGTATGTCCTTGCTAAGCTTGAGTCTGGTTGATCTATCAAGAGGTGACAAAGCAGTGTTGAAATCTCCCACTAGTATTGTGTTGCTATTGATGTCTTTTTCCAAATCTATGAGTAGTTGTTTTAAGTACTTTGCTGGTCTCTCATTAGGTGCATATACATTTATTATTGTAAGTTCTTCCTGTTGTACAGATCCTTTGATCAATAAGAAATGGCCTTCACTGTTTCTTATGACCTTCCTCACTCTGAAATCGATGTGGTCTGATATAAGGATGGCTACCCCAGCTTTTTTATGGGAGCTGTTTGCCTGTAGGATTGTTTTCCAGCCTTTGACTCTGAGTCTGTGTTTGCTTTGACTATTGAGATGCGTTTCTTGCAGGCAGCAGAATGTTGGGTTCAATTTTCTAATCCATCCTGCCACTCTATGTCTTTTAATTGGTGCGTTTAGCCCATTGACATTGAGAGAGATTATTGTTATGGGATTTTGTCCCATTGTTCTGTTAAAATTTGGTTTATTTGAGGGGCCTTTCTTGCCTTAAATTAGCCCATTTAGTTGTTCTTGTAACCATGGTTTTGAGTCTATGAAGTTCCTGAGCTGTTGTTTGTCCGTGAAACTGTGTGTTGTTCCTTCTATTATGAATGAGAGTCTTGCTGGGAAAAGTATTTTTGGGGAGGCATTTATTTCATTGAGTTTTTTTACTATGACCCACCACTGTTTTCTGGCCATAAGGGTTTCATCAGAAAAATCAGCTGTGAATTTTAAGGATGCTCCTTTGTAAGAGATTTCTTTCTTCGATCTTGCTGCTTTCAGAATTTTGTCTCTGTCTAAGGTTTTGGTCATTTTGATCAGAATGTGTCTTGGGGTATTTTTATTCGGATTTCTTCTAGCTGGTACCCTTCGGGTCTCCTGAATTTGGTCACAAGTTTTCTTCAGCTCTGGAAATGTTGTAGCAATGATTTCTTTGACAGTTTCTTCTTCATCGAGGTTTTCTTCCTTTCCCTCTGGGACTCCAATAATTCTTATGTTACCCCTCTTGGCTTCATCACGATCTTCTCTTGCCATCTGTTCCCGAATTGTGAGTTTCTTTTCCATTTTCTGCTCTTTTCTGGAGAGTCTCTGAACTTCATTTTCGAGCTCACTGATTCTGTTCTCAGCCGCTGTTACTCTGCTGTTAAGGCCTTCCACTGAGCTTTTCAATTCGCCTACGAGATTTTTCAGGTCTGACATTTCTGATTGCATTTTCCTCATTTCTGCCTTCAGATCCTCTTGTCTTCTATTGGCATTGGTTTCCATTGTTTCTTTTAATTCCCTAAGCATCCTAAGTAGCTCCCTTCTGAATTCCTTGTCAGAGAGGTTGTCTAACACTATAGTACTGTTGGTGTCATCTGGGCTAGACTCTTCAATATGAACTTTTGGTGGGCTTTTGCGTTGCTTTACCATTGTGAGAGGTGTGGTTTAGTCCTTCACGTTCACGTACTGCTTGATATGCAGTGTGAGTTAAGATAGGCTTATGAGTTATTGGGTACTGTGTTTCTAGTGGCAGGGCTAAAATAGAGAAGTTTCCATCTAAGAAGTTAGCTTATGGTTCCTATGGCATATGTAGCGGGCCGTGGCTCCGGAAAGAGTCCCTGGCACTGGGCGAGGAGTACGGAACGTCTCCTGTTTGGAATTGGAGCTGTTCAGCTTTATTGCCCAGAGCTGGGCCTCTGTGCCCGTCGCACGCAGATCAGGGGTTGAAAACCGGCTGTCTAGGGGCTGTTTCTAGCTGCGCGTGCCCAGAGAGGGACCCAGGCCCTTGGGGGTGGGCTGTACCTGTTGGAATTGGAGCCGTTCAGCTTTGTTGCCCAGAGCTGGGCCTCTGTGCCCGTCCCAAGCAGATCATGGGTTGAAAACCGGCGTTCTAGGGGCTGTTTCTAGCTGCGCGTGCCCAGAGACGGACACAGGCCCTTGGGGGTGGGCTGTACCTGCTGGAATGGGAGCCGTTCAGCTTTGTTGCACAGAGCTGGGCCTCTGTGCCCGTCCCACGCAGATCAGGGGTTGAAAACCGGCTTTCTAGGGGCTGTTTCTAGCTGCGCCTGCCCAGTGAGGGACGCAGGACCTTGGGGGCGGGCAGTACCTGTTGGAATTGGAGCTGTTCAGCTTTGTTGCCCAGAGCTGGGCCTCTGTGCCCGTCCCACGCAGATCAGGGGTTGAAAACCGGCTGTCTAGGGGCTGTTTCTAGCTGCGCGTGCCCAGAGACGGACCCAGGCCCTGGGGGGCGGGCTGTACCTGTTGGAATGGGAGCCGTTCAGCTTTGTTGCCCAGAGCTGGGCCTCTGTGCCCGTCCCACGCAGATCAGGGGTTGAAAACCGGCTGTCTAGGGGCTGTTTCTAGCTGCGCGTGCCCAGAGAGGGACCCAGGCCCTTGGGGGTGGGCTGTACCTGTTGGAATGGGATCCGTTCAGCTTTGTTGCCCAGAGATGGGCCTCTGTGCCCGTCCCAAGGAGATCAGGGGTTGAAAACCGGCGTTCTAGGGGCTGTTTCTAGCTGCGCGTGCCCAGAGATGGAACCAGGCCCTTGGGGGTGGGCTGTACCTGTTGGAATGGGAGCCGTTCAGCTTTGTTGCACAGAGCTGGGCCTCTGTGCCCGTCCCACGCAGATCAGGGGTTGAAAACCGGCTTTCTAGGGGCTGTTTCTAGCTGCGCGTGCCCAGAGAGGGACCCAGGACCTTGGGGGCGGGCTGTACCTGTTGGAATTGGAGCCGTTCAGCTTTGTTGCCCAGGGCTGGGCCTCTGTGCCCGTCCCACGCAGATCAGGGGTTGAAAACCGGCTGTCTAGGGGCTGTTTCTAGCTGCGCGTGCCCAGAGAGGGACCCAGGCCTATGGGGGTGGGCTGTACCTGTTGGAATGGGAGCCGTTCAGCTTTGTTGCCCAGAGCTGGGCCTCTGTGCCCGTCCCACGCAGATCAGGGGTTGAAAACCGGCTGTCTAGGGGCTGTTTCTAGCTGCGCCTGCCCAGTGAGGGACGCAGGACCTTGGGGGCGGGCAGTACCTGTTGGAATTGGAGCCGTTCAGCTTTGTTGCCCAGAGCTGGGCCTCTGTGCCCGTCCCACGCAGATCTGGGGTTGAAAACCGGCTGTCTAGGGGCTGTTTCTAGCTGCGCGTGCCCAGAGAGGGACCCAGGCCTTTGGGGGTGGGCTGTACCTGTTGGAATGGGAGCCGTTCAGCTTTGTTGCCCAGAGCTGGGCCTCTGTGCCCGTCCCAAGCAGATCAGGGGTTGAAAACCGGCGTTCTAGGGGCTGTTTCTAGCTGCGCGTGCCCAGAAACGGACCCAGGCCCTTGGGGGTGGGCTGTACCTGTTGGAATGGGAGCCGTTCAGCTTTGTTGCACAGAGCTGGGCCTCTCTGCCCGTCCCACGCAGATCAGTGGTTGAAAACCGGCTTTCTAGGGGCTGTTTCTAGCTGCGCGTGCCCAGAGAGGGACCCAGGACCTTGGGGGCGGGCTGTACCTGTTGGAATTGGAGCCATTCAGCTTTGTTGCCCAGAGCTGGGCCTCTGTGCCTGTCCCACGCAGTTCAGGGGTTGAAAACCGGCTGTTTAGGGGCTGTTTCTAGCTGTGCGTGCCCAGAGAGGGACCCAGGCCCATAGGGGTGGGCTGTCCCTGTTGGAATGGGAGCCGTTCAGCTTTGTTGCCCAGAGCTGGGCCTCTGTGCCCGTCCCAAGCAGATCAGGGGTTGAAAACCGGCGTTCTAGGGCTGTTTATAGCTGCGCGTGCCCAGAGACGGACCCAGGCCCTTCGGGGTGGGCTGTACCTGTTGGAATGGGAGCCGTTCAGCTTTGTTGCACAGAGCTGGGCCTCTGTGCCCGTCCCACGCAGATCAGGGGTTGAAAACCGGCTTTCTAGGGGCTGTTTCTAGCTGCGCGTGCCCAGAGAGGGACCCAGGACCTTGGGGGCGGGCTGTACCTTTAGGAATGGTAGCCGTTCAGCTTTGTTGCCCAGAGCTGGGCCTCTGTGACCGTCCCACGCAGATCAGGGGTTTAAAACCGGCTTTTAGGGGCTGTTTCTAGCTGCGCGTGTCCAGAGATGGACCCATGCCCTTGGGGGCAGGCTGTACCTGTTGGAATGGGAGCCGTTCAGCTTTGTTGCCCAGAGCTGGGCCTCTGTGCCCGTCACAAGCAGATCATGGGTTGAAAACCGGCGTTCTAGGGGCTGTTTCTAGCTGCGCGTGCCCAGAGACGGACCCAAGCCCTTGGGGGTGGGCTGTACCTGTTGGAATGGGAGCCGTTCAGCTTTGTTGCACAGAGCTGGGCCTCTGTGCCCGTCCCACGCAGATCAGGGGTTGAAAACCGGCTTTCTAGGGGCTGTTTCTTGCTGCGCGTGCCCAGAGAGGGACCCAGGACCTTGGGGGCGGGATGTACCTGTTGGAATTGGAGCTTTTCAGCTTTGTTGCCCAGAGCTGGGCCTCTGTGCCCGTCCCACGCAGATCAGGGGTTGAAAACCGGCTGTCTAGGGGCTGTTTCTAGCTGCGCGTGCCCAGAGAGGGACCCAGGCCTTTGGGGGTGGGCTGTACCTGTTGGAATGAGAGCCGTTCAGCTTTGTTGCACAGAGCTGGGCCTCTGTGCCCGTCCCACGCAGATCAGGGGTTGAAAACCGGCTTTCTAGGGGCTGTTTCTAGCTGCGCGTGCCCAGAGAGGGACCCAGGCCCATGGGGGTGGGCTGTACCTGTTGGAATGGGAGCCGTTCAGCTTTGTTGCACAGAGCTGGGCCTCTGTGCCCGTCCCACGCAGATCAGGGGTTGAATACCGGCTTCCTAGGCGCTGTTTCTAGCTGCGCGTGCCCAGAGACGGACCCAGGCCCTTGGGGGTGGGCTGTACCTGTTGGAATGGGAGCCGTTCAGCTTTGTTGCACAGAGCTGGGCCTTTGTGCCCGTTCCACGCAGATTAGGGGTTGAAAACCGGCTTTCTAGGGGCTGTTTCTAGCTGCGCGTGCCCAGAGAGGGACCCAGGACCTTGGGGGCGGGCTGTACCTGTAGGAATGGTAGCCGTTCAGCTTTGTTGCCCAGAGCTGGGCCTCTGTGCCCGTCCCACGCAGATCAGGGGTTTAAAACCGGCTTTCTAGGGGCTGTTTCTAGCTGCGCGTGCCCAGAGATGGACCCAGGCCCTTGGGGGCAGGCTGTACCTGTTGGAATGGGAGCCGTTCCGCTTTGTTGCCCAGAGCTGGGCCTCTGTGCCCGTCCCACGCAGATCAGGGGTTGAAAACCGGCTTTCTAGGTGCTGTTTCTAGCTGCCCGTGCCCAGAGACGGACCCAGGCCTTTGGGGGCAGGCTGTACCTGTTGGAATGGGAGCCGTTCAGCTTTGTTGCCCTGAGCTGGGCCTCTGTGCCCGTCCCACGCAGATCAGGGGTTGAAAACCGGCTTTCTAGGGGCTGTTTCTAGCTGCGCGTGCCCAGAGAGGGACCCAGGCCCTTGGGGGCGGGCTGTACCTGTTGGAATTGGAGCCGTTCAGCTTTGTTGCCCAGAGCTGGGCCTCTGTGCCTGTCCCACGCAGATCAGGGGTTGAAAACCGGCTGTCTAGGGGCTGTTTCTAGCTGCGCGTGCCCAGAGAGGGACCCAGGCCTTTGGGGGTGGGCTGTACCTGTTGGAATGGGAGCCGTTCAGCTTTGTTGCCCAGAGCTGGGCCTCTGTGCCCGTCCCAAGCAGATCAGGGGTTGAAAACCGGCGTTCTAGGGGCTGTTTCTAGCTGCGCGTGCCCAGAGACGGACCCAGGCCCTTGGGGGTGGGCTGTACCTGTAGGAATGGGAGCCGTTCAGCTTTGTTGCACAGAGCTGGGCCTCTGTGCCCGTCCCACGCAGATCAGGGGTTGAAAACCGGCTTTCTAGGGGCTGTTTCTAGCTGCGCGTGCCCAGAGAGGGACGCAGGACCTTGGGGGCGGGCTGTACCTGTTGGAATTGGAGCCATTCAGCTTTGTTGCCTAGAGCTGGGCCCCTGTGCCCCTCCCACGCAGATCAGGGGTTGAAAACCGGCTGTCTAGGGGTTGTTTCTAGCTGCGCGTGCCCAGAGAGGAACCCAGGCCCATGGGGGTGGGCTGTACCTGTTGGATTGGGAGCCGTTCAGCTTTGTTGCCCAGAGCTGGGCCTCTGTGCCCGTCCCAAGCAGATCAGGGGTTGAAAACCGGCGTTCTAGGAGCTGTTTCTAGCTGCGCTTGCCCAGAGATGGACCCAGGCCCTTGGGGGTGGGCTGTACCTGTTGGAATGGGAGCCGCTCAGCTTTGTTGCCCAGAGCTGGGCCTCTGTGCCCGTCCCACGCAGATCAGGGGTTGAAAACTGGCTTTTTAGGGGCTGTTTCTATCTGCACGAGCCCAGAGAGGGACCCAGACCCTTGGGGGCGGGCTGTACCTGTTGGAATGGGAGCCGTTCAGCTTTGTTGCCCAGAGCTGGGCCTCTGTGCCCGTCCCCACGCAGATCAGGGGTTGAAAACCGGCTTTCTAGGGGCTGTTTCTAGCTGCGCGTGCCCAGAGAGGGACCCAGGCCCTTGGGGGCGGGCTGTACCTGTTGGAATGGGAGCCGTTCAGCTTTGTTGCCCAGAGCTGCGCCTCTGTGCCCGTCCCACGCAGATCATGGGTTGAAAACCGGCGTTCTAGGGGCTGTTTCTAGCTGCGCGTGCCCAGAGACGGACCCAGGCCCTTGGGGGCGGGCTGTACCTGTTGGAATGGGAGCCGTTCAGCTTTGTTGCCCAGAGCTGGGCCTCTGTGCCCGTCCCACGCAGATCAGGGGTTGAAAACTGGCTTTCTAGGGGCTCTTTCTAGCTGCGCGTGCCCAGAGAGGGACCCAGGCCCTTGGGGGCGGGATGTACCTGTTGGAATGGGAGCCGTTCAGCTTTGTTGCCCAGAGCTGGGCCTCTGTGCCCGTCCCACGCAGATCAGGGGTTGAAAACCGGCTTTCTAGGGGCTGTTTCTAGCTGCGCGTGCCCAGAGACGGACTCAGGCCCTTGGGGGCGGGCTGTACCTGTTGGAATGGGATCCGATCAGCTTTGTTGCCCAGAACTGGGCCTCTGTGCCCGTCCCACGCAGATCAGGGGTTGAAAACCGGCTTTCTAGGGGCTGTTTCTAGCTGCGCGTGCCCAGAGAGGGACCCAGGCCCTTGGGGGCGGGCTGTACCTGTTGGAATGGGAGCCTTTCAGCTTTGTTGCCCAGAGCTGGGCCTCTGTGTCCATCCCACGCAGATCAGGGGTTGAAAACCGGCTTTCTAGGGGCTGTTTCTAGCTGCGCGTGCCCAGTGAGGGACCCAGCCCCTTGGGGGCGGGCTGTACCTGTTGGAATGGGAGCCGTTCAGCTTTGTTGCCCAGAGCTGGGCCTCTGTGCCCATCCCACGCAGATCAGAGGTTGAAAACCGGCTTTCTAGGGGCTGTTTCTAGCTGCGCGTGCCCAGAGACAGACCCAGTCGCTTGGGGGCGGGCTGTACCTGTTGGAATGGGAGCCGTTCAGCTTTGTTGCCCAGAGCTGGGCCTCTGTGCCCGTCCCACGCAGATCAGGGGTTGAAAACCGGCTTTCTAGGGGCTGTTTCTAGCTGCGCGTGCCCAGAGAGGGACCCAGGACCTTGGGGGCGGGCTGTGCCTGTTGTAATCGGAGCCGTTCAGCTTTGTTGCCCAGAGCTGGGCCTCTGTGCCCGTCCCACGCAGATCAGGGGTTGAAAACCGGCTTTCTAGGGGCTGTTTCTAGCTGCGCGTGCCCAGAGAGGGACCCAGGACCTTGGGGGCGGACTGTACCTGTTGGAATTGGAGCCATTCAGCTTTGTTGCCCAGAGCTGGGCCTCTGTGCCCGTCCCACGCAGATCAGGGGTTGAAAACCGGCTGTCTAGGGGCTGTTTCTAGCTGCGCGTGCCCAGAGAGGGACCCAGGCCCATGGGGGTGGGCTGTACCCATTGGAATGGGAGCCGTTCAGCTTTGTTGCCCAGAGCTGGGCCTCTGTGCCCGTCCCAAGCAGATCAGGGGTTGAAAACCGGCGTTCTAGGGGCTGTTTCTAGCTGCGCGTGCCCAGAGACGGACCCAGGCCCTTGGGGGTGGGCTGTACCTGTTGGAATGGGAGCCGTTCAGCTTTGTTGCACAGAGCTGGGCCTCTGTGCCCGTCCCACGCAGATCAGGGGTTGAAAACCGGCTTTCTAGGGGCTGTTTCTAGCTGCGCGTTCCCAGAGAGGGACCCAGGACCTTGGGGGCGGGCTGTACCTGTAGGAATGGTAGCCGTTCAGCTTTTTTGCCCAGAGCTGGGCCTCTGTGCCCGTCCCACGCAGATCAGGGGTTTAAAACCGGCTTTCTAGAGGCTGTTTCTAGCTGTGCGTGCCCAGAGATGGACCCAGGCCCTTGGGGGCAGGCTGTACCTGTTGGAATGGGAGCCGTTCAGCTTTGTTGCCCAGAGCTGGGCCTCTGTGCCCGTCCCACGCAGATCAGGGGTTGAAAACCGGCTTTTTAGGGGCTGTTTCTATCTGCACGTGCCCAGAGAGGGACCCAGGCCCTTGGGGGTGGGCTGTACCTGTTGGAATGGGAGCCACCAGCTTTGTTGCCCAGAGCTGGGCTTCTGTGCCCGTCCGACGCAGATCAGGGGTTGAAAACCGGCTTTCTAGGGGCTGTTTCTAGCTGCGCGTGCCCAGAGACGGACCCAGGCCCTTGGGGGCGGGCTGTACCTGTTGGAATGGGAGCCGTTCAGCTTTGTTACCCAGAGCTGGGCCTCTGTGCCCGTCCCACGCAGATCAGGGGTTGAAAACCGGCTTTCTAGGGGCTGTTTCTAGCTGCGCGTGCCCAGAGAGGGACCCAGGACCTTGGGGGCGGGCTGTACCTGTTGGAATTGGAGCCATTCAGCTTTGTTGCCCAGAGCAGGGCCTCTATGCCCGTCCCACGCAGATCAGGGGTTGAAAACCGGCTGTCTAGGGGCTGTTTCTAGCTGCGCGTGCCCAGAGAGGGACCCAGGCCTTTGGGGGTGGGCTGTACCTGTTGGAATGGGAGCCGTTCAGCTTTGTTGCCCAGAGCTGGGCCTCTGTGCCCGTCCCAAGCAGATCAGGGGTTGAAAACCGGCGTTCTAGGGGCTGTTTCTAGCTGCGCGTGCCCAGAGACGGACCCAGGCCCTTGGGGGTGGGCTGTACCTGTTGGAATGGGAGCCGTTCAGCTTTGTTGCACAGAGCTGGGCCTCTGTGCCCGTCCCACGCAGATCAGGGGTTGAAAACCGGCTTTCTAGGGGCTGTTTCTAGCTGCGCGTGCCAAGAGAGGGACCCAGGACCTTGGGGGCGGGCTGTAACTGTTGGAATTGGAGTCGTTCAGCTTTGTTGCCCAGAGCTGGGCCTCTGTGCCCGTCCCACGCAGATCAGGGGTTGAAAACCGGCTGTCTAGGGGCTGTTTCAATCTTTGCGTGCCCAGAGAGGGACCCAGGCCCTTGGGGGTGGGCTGTACCTGTTGGAATGGGAGCCGTTCAGCTTTGTTGCCCAGAGCTGGGCCTCTGTGCCCGTCCCAAGGAGATCAGGGGTTGAAAACCGGCGTTCTAGGGGTGTTTCTAGCTGCGCGTGCTCAGAGACGGACCCAGGCCCTTGGGGGTGGGCTGTACCTGTTGGAATGGGAGCCGTTCAGCTTTGTTGCCCATAGCTGGGCCTCTGTGCCCGTCCCACGCAGATCAGGGGTTGAAAACCGGCTTTCTAGGGGCTGTTTCTAGCTGCGCGTTCCCAGAGAGGGACCCAGGCCCTTGGGGGTGGGCTGTACCTGTTGGAATGGGAGCCGTTCAGCTTTGTTGCCCAGAGCTGGGCCTCTGTGCCCGTCCCAAGGAGATCAGGGGTTGAAAACCGGCGTTCTAGGGGTGTTTCTAGCTGTGCGTGCCCAGAGAGGGACCCAGGACCTTGGGGGCGGGCTGTGCCTGTTGTAATCGGAGCCGTTCAGCTTTGTTGCCCAGAGCTGGGCCTCTGTGCCCGTCCCACGCAGATCAGGGGTTGAAAACCGGCTTTCTACGGGCTGTTTCTAGCTGTGCGTGCCCAGAGAGGGACCCAGGACCTTGGGGGCGGGCTGTGCCTGTTGTAATCGGAGCCGTTCAGCTTTGTTGCCCAGAGCTGGGCCTCTGTGCCCGTCCCACGCAGATCAGGGGTTGAAAACCGGCTTTCTACGGGCTGTTTCTAGCTGCGCGTGCCCAGAGAGGGACCCAGGACCTTGGGGGCGGGCTGTACCTGTTGGAATTGGAGCCATTCAGCTTTGTTGCCCAGAGCTGGGCCTCTGTGCCCGTCCCACGCAGATCAGAGGTTGAAAACCGGCTGTCTAGGGGCTGTTTCTAGCTGCGCGTGCCCAGAGAGGGACCCAGGCCCATGGGGGTGGGCTGTACCCATTGGAATGGGAGCCGTTCAGCTTTGTTGCCCAGAGCTGGGCCTCTGTGCCCGTCCCACGCAGATCAGGGGTTGAAAACCGGCGTTCTAGGGGCTGTTTCTAGCTGCGCGTGTCCAGAGACGGACCCAGGCCCTTGGGCGTGGGCTGTACCTGTTGGAATGGGAGCCGTTCAGCTTTGTTGCACAGAGCTGGGCCTCTGTGCCCGTCCCACGCAGATCAGGGGTTGAAAACCGGCTTTCTAGGGGCTGTTTCTAGCTGCGCGTGCCCAGAGAGGGACCCAGGACCTTGGGGGCGGGCTGTACCTGTAGGAATGGTAGCCGTTCAGCTTTGTTGCCCAGAGCTGGGCCTCTGTGTCCGTCCCACGCAGATCAGGGGTTGAAAACCGGCTTTCTAGGGGCTGTTTCTAGCTGCCCGTGCCCAGAGATGGACCCAGGCCCTTGGGGGCAGGCTGTACCTGTTGGAATGGGAGCCGTTCAGCTTTGTTGCCCAGAGCTGGGCCTCTGTGCCCGTCCCACGCAGATCAGGGGTTGAAAACCGGCTTTTTAGGGGCTGATTCTATCTGCACGTGCCCAGAGAGGGACCCAGGCCCTTGGGGGTGGGCTGTACCTGTTGGAATGGGAGCCGCCCAGCTTTGTTGCCCAGAGCTGGGCTTCTGTGCCCGTCCCACGCAGATCAGGGGTTGAAAACCGGCTTTCTAGGGGCTGTTTCTAGCTGCGCGTGCCCAGAGACGGACCCAGGCCCTTGGGGGCGGGCTGTACCTGTTGGAATGGGAGCCGTTCAGCTTTGTTGCCCAGAGCTGGGCCTCTGTGCCCGTCCCACGCAGATCAGGGGTTGAAAACCGGCTTTCTAGGGGCTGTTTCTAGCTGCGCGTGCCCAGAGACGGACCCAGGCCCTTGGGGGCGGGTTGTACCTGTTGGAATGGGAGCCGTTCAGCTTTGTAGCCCAGAGCTGGGACTCTGTGCCCGTCCCACGCAGATCAGGGGTTGAAAACCGGCTTTCTAGGGGCTGTTTCTAGCTGCGCGTGCCCAGAGAGGGACCCAGGCCCTTGGGGGCGGACTGTACCTGTTGGAATGGTAGCTGTTCAGCTTTGTTGCCCAGAGCTGGCCCTCTGTGCCCGTCCCAAGCAGATCATGGGTTGAAAACCGGCGTTCTAGGGGCTGTTTCTAGCTGCGCGTGCCCAGAGACGGACCCAGGCCCTTGGGGGTGGGCTGTACCTGTTGGAATGGGAGCCGTTCAGCTTTGTTGCACAGAGCTGGGCCTCTGTGCCCGTCCCACGCAGATCAGGGGTTGAAAACCGGCTGTCTCGGGGCTTTTTCTAGCTGTGCGTGCCCAGAGAGGGACCCAGGCCCCTGGGGGCGGGCTGTACCTGTTGGAATGGGAGCCGTTCAGCTTTGTTGCCCAGAGATGGGCCTCTGTGCCCGTCCCACGCAGATCAGGGGTTGAAAACCGGCTTTCTAGGGGCTGTTTCTAGCTGCGCGTGCCCAGAGACGGACCCAGGCCCTTGGGGGCGGGCTGTACCTGTTGGAATGGGAGCCGTTCAGCTTTGTTGCCTAGAGCTGGGCCTCTGTGCCCGTCCCACGCAGATCAGGGGTTGAAAACCTGCTTTCTAGGGGCTGTTTCTAGGTGCGCGTGCCCAGAGACGAACCCAGGCCCTTGGGGGTAGGCTGTACCTGTTGGAATGGGAGCCGTTCAGCTTTGTTGCCCAGAGCTGGGCCTCTGTGCCCGTCCCACGCAGATCAGGGGTTGAAAACCGGCTTTCTAGGGGCTGTTTCTAGCTGCGCGTGCCCAGAGACGGACTCAGGCCCTTGGGGGCGGGCTGTACCTGTTGGAATGGGAGCCGTTCAGCTTTGTTGCCCAGAGCTGGGCTTCTGTGCCCGTCCCACGCAGATCAGGGGTTGAAAACCGGCTTTCTAGGGGTTGTTTCTAGCTGCCCGTGCCCAGAGACGGACCCAGGCCCTTGGGGGCGGGCTGTACCTGTTGGAATGGGAGCCGTTCAGCTTTGTTGCCCAGAGCTGGGCTTCTGTGCCCGTCCCACGCAGATCAGGGGTTGAAAACCGGCTGTCTAGGGGCTGTTTCTACCTGCGCGTGCCCAGAGAGGGACCCAGGCCCTTGGGGGTGGGCTGTACCTGTTGGAATGGGAGCCGTTCAGCTTTGCTGCCCAGAGCTGGGCCTCTGTGCCCGTCCCAAGCAGATCATGGGTTGAAAACCGGCGTTCTAGGGGCTGTTTCTAGCTGCGCGTGCCCAGAGTCGGACCCAGGCCCTTGGGGGTGGGCTGTACCTGTTGGAATGGGAGCCGTTCAGCTTTGTTGCACAGAGCTGGGCCTCTGTGCCCGTCCCACGCAGATCAGGGGTTGAAAACCGGCTGTCTCGGGGCTGTTTCTAGCTGCGCGTGCCAAGAGATGGACCCAGGACCTTGGGGGCGGGCTGTACCTGTTGGAATGGGAGCCGATCAGCTTTGTTGCCCAGAGCTGGGCTTCTGTGCACGTCCCACGCAGATCAGGGGTTGAAAACCGGCTTTCTAGGGGCTGTTTCTAGCTGCGCGTGCCCAGAGACGGACCCAGGCCCTTGGGGGCGGGCTGTGCCTGTTGTAATCGGAGCCGTTCAGCTTTGTAGCCCAGAGCTGGGCCTCTGTGCCCTCCCACGCAGATCAGGGGTTGAAAACCGGCTTTCTAGGGGCTGTTTCTAGCTGCGCGTGCACAGAGAGGGACCCAGGCCCTTGGGTGCGGGCTGTACCTGTTGGAATGGGAGCCGTTCAGCTTTGTTGCCCAGAGCTGGGCCTCTGTGCCCATCCCACGCAGATCAGGGGTTGAAAACCGGCTTTCTAGGGGCTGTTTCTAGCTGCGCGTGCCCAGTGAGGGACCCAGCCCCTTGGGGGCCGGCTGTACCTGTTGGAATGGGAGCTGTTCAGCTTTGTTGCCCAGAGCTGGGCCTCTGTGCCCGTCCCACGCAGATCAGGGGTTGAAAACTGGCTGTCTAGGAGCTGTTTCAAGCTGCGCGTGCCCAGAGAGGGACCCAGGCCCTTGGGGGTGGGCCCTACCTGTTGGAATGGGAGCCGTTCAGCTTTGTTGCCCAGAGCTGGGCCTCTGTGCCCGTCCCAAGGAGATCAGGGGTTGAAAACCGGCGTTCTAGGGGCTGTTTCTAGCTGCGCGTGCCCAGAGACGGACCCAGGCCCTTGGGGGTGGGCTGTACCTGTTGGAATGGGAGCCGTTCAGCTTTGTTGCCCAGAGCTGGGCCTCTGTTCATGTCCCACGCAGATCATGGGTTGAAAACCGGCGTTCTAGGGGCTGTTTCTAGCTGCGCGTGCCCAGAGACGGACCCAAGCCCTTGGGGGTGGGCTGTACCTGTTGGAATGGGAGACGTTCAGCTTTGTTGCCCAGAGCTGGGCATCTGTGCCCGTCCCACGCAGATCAGGGGTTGAAAACCGGCTTTCTAAGGGGTGTTTCTAGCTGCGCGTGCCCAGAGACGGAACCAGGCCCTTGGGGGCGGGCTGTACCTGTTGGAATGGGAGCTTTTCAGCTTTGTTGCCCAGAGCTGGGCCTCTGTGCCCGTCCCACGCAGATCAGGGGTTGAAAACCGGCTGTCTAGGGGCTGTTTCTAGCTGCGCGTGCCCAGAGAGGGACCCAGGCCTTTGGGGGTGGGCTGTACCTGTTGGAATGGGAGCCGTTCAGCTTTGTTGCACAGAGCTGGGCCTCTGTGCCCGTCCCACGCAGATCAGGGGTTGAAAACCGGCTTTCTAGGGGCTGTTTCTAGCTGCGCGTGCCCAGAGAGGGACCCAGGCCCATGGGGGTGGGCTGTACCTGTTGGAATGGGAGCCGTTCAGCTTTGTTGCACAGAGCTGGGCCTCTGTGCCCGTCCCACGCAGATCAGGGGTTGAATACCGGCTTCCTAGGGGCTGTTTCTAGCTGCGCGTGCCCAGAGACGGACCCAGGCCCTTGGGGGTGGGCTGTACCTGTTGGAATGGGAGCCGTTCAGCTTTGTTGCACAGAGCTGGGCCTTTGTGCCCGTCCCACGCAGATTAGGGGTTGAAAACCGGCTTTCTAGGGGCTGTTTCTAGCTGCTCGTGCCCAGAGAGAGACCCAGGACCTTGGGGGCGGGCTGTACCTGTAGGAATGGTAGCCGTTCAGCTTTGTTGCCCAGAGCTGGGCCTCTGTGCCCGTCCCACGCAGATCAGGGGTTTAAAACCGGCTTTCTAGGGGCTGTTTCTAGCTGCGCGTGCCCAGAGATGGACCCAGGCCCTTGGGGGCAGGCTGTACCTGTTGGAATGGGAGCCGTTCCGCTTTGTTGCCCAGAGCTGGGCCTCTGTGCCCGTCCCACGCAGATCAGGGGTTGAAAACCGGCTTTCTAGGTGCTGTTTCTAGCTGCCCGTGCCCAGAGACGGACCCAGGCCTTTGGGGGCAGGCTGTACCTGTTGGAATGGGAGCCGTTCAGCTTTGTTGCCCAGAGCTGGGCCTCTGTGCCCGTCCCACGCAGATCAGGGGTTGAAAACCGGCTTTCTAGGTGCTGTTTCTAGCTGCCCGTGCCCAGAGACGGACCCAGGCCTTTGGGGGCAGGCTGTACCTGTTGGAATGGGAGCCGTTCAGCTTTGTTGCCCTGAGCTGGGCCTCTGTGCCCGTCCCACGCAGATCAGGGGTTGAAAACCGGCTTTCTAGGGGCTGTTTCTAGCTGCGCGTGCCCAGAGAGGGACCCAGGCCCTTGGGGACGGGCTGTACCTGTTGGAATTGGAGCCGTTCAGCTTTGTTGCCCAGAGCTGGGCCTCTGTGCCCGTCCCACGCAGATCAGGGGTTGAAAACCGGCTGTCTAGGGGCTGTTTCTAGCTGCGCGTGCCCAGAGAGGGACCCAGGCCTTTGGGGGCAGTCTGTACCTGTTGGAATGGGAGCCGTTCAGCTTTGTTGCCCAGAGCTGGGCCTCTGTGCCCGTCCCAAGCAGATCAGGGGTTGAAAACCGGCGTTCTAGGGGCTGTTTCTAGCTGCGCGTGCCCAGAGACGGACCCAGGCCCTTGGGGGTGGGCTGTACCTGTAGGAATGGGAGCCGTTCAGCTTTGTTGCACAGAGCTGGGCCTCTGTGCCCGTCCCACGCAGATCAGGGGTTGAAAACCGGCTTTCTAGGGGCTGTTTCTAGCTGCGCGTGCCCAGAGAGGGACGCAGGACCTTGGGGGTGGGCTGTACCTGTTGGAATTGGAGCCATTCAGCTTTGTTGCCTAGAGCTGGGCCCCTGTGCCCCTCCCACGCAGATCAGGGGTTGAAAACCGGCTGTCTAGGGGTTGTTTCTAGCTGCGCGTGCCCAGAGAGGAACCCAGGCCCATGGGGGTGGGCTGTACCTGTTGGAATGGGAGCCGTTCAGCTTTGTTGCCCAGAGCTGGGCCTCTGTGCCCATCCCACGCAGTTCAGGGGTTTAAAACCGGCTTTCTAGGGGCTGTTACTAGCTGCGCGTGTCCAGAGATGGACCCAGGCCCTTGGGGGCAGGCTGTACCTGTTGGAATGGGAGCCGTTCAGCTTTGTTGCCCAGAGCTGGGCCTCTGTGCCCGTCCCACGCAGATCAGGGGTTGAAAACCGGCTGTCTAGGGGCTGTTTCTAGCTGCGCGTGCCCAGAGAGGGACCCAGGCCTTTGGGTGTGGGCTGTACCTGTTGGAATGGGAGCCGATCAGCTTTGTTGCCCAGAGCTGGGCCTCTCTGCCCGTCCCAAGCAGATCAGGGGTTGAAAACCGGCGTTCTAGGGGCTGTTTCTAGCTGCGCGTGCCCAGAGACAGACCCAGGCCCTTGGGGGTGGGCTGTACCTGTTGGAATGGGAGCCGTTCAGCTTTGTTGCACAGAGCTGGGCCTCTGTGCCCGTCCCACGCAGATCAGGGGTTGAAAACCGGCTTTCTAGGGGCTGTTTCTAGCTGCGCGTGCCCAGTGAGGGACCCAGCCCCTTGGGGGCGGGCTGTACCTGTTGGAATGGGAGCTGTTCAGCTTTGTTGCCCAGAGCTGGGCCTCTGTGCCCGTCCCACGCAGATCAGGGGTTGAAAACTGGCTGTCTAGGAGCTGTTTCAAGCTGCGCGTGCCCAGAGAGGGACCCAGGCCCTTGGGGGTGGGCCCTACCTGTTGGAATGGGAGCCGTTCAGCTTTGTTGCCCAGAGCTGGGCCTCTGTGCCCGTCCCAAGGAGATCAGGGGTTGAAAACCGGCGTTCTAGGGGCTGTTTCTAGCTGCGCGTGCCCAGAGACGGACCCAGGCCCTTGGGGGTGGGCTGTACCTGTTGGAATGGGAGCCGTTCAGCTTTGTTGCCCAGAGCTGGGCCTCTGTTCATGTCCCACGCAGATCATGGGTTGAAAACCGGCGTTCTAGGGGCTGTTTCTAGCTGCGCGTGCCCAGAGACGGACCCAAGCCCTTGGGGGTGGGCTGTACCTGTTGGAATGGGAGACGTTCAGCTTTGTTGCCCAGAGCTGGGCATCTGTGCCCGTCCCACGCAGATCAGGGGTTGAAAACCGGCTTTCTAAGGGGTGTTTCTAGCTGCGCGTGCCCAGAGACGGAACCAGGCCCTTGGGGGCGGGCTGTACCTGTTGGAATGGGAGCTTTTCAGCTTTGTTGCCCAGAGCTGGGCCTCTGTGCCCGTCCCACGCAGATCAGGGGTTGAAAACCGGCTGTCTAGGGGCTGTTTCTAGCTGCGCGTGCCCAGAGAGGGACCCAGGCCTTTGGGGGTGGGCTGTACCTGTTGGAATGGGAGCCGTTCAGCTTTGTTGCACAGAGCTGGGCCTCTGTGCCCGTCCCACGCAGATCAGGGGTTGAAAACCGGCTTTCTAGGGGCTGTTTCTAGCTGCGCGTGCCCAGAGAGGGACCCAGGCCCATGGGGGTGGGCTGTACCTGTTGGAATGGGAGCCGTTCAGCTTTGTTGCACAGAGCTGGGCCTCTGTGCCCGTCCCACGCAGATCAGGGGTTGAATACCGGCTTCCTAGGGGCTGTTTCTAGCTGCGCGTGCCCAGAGACGGACCCAGGCCCTTGGGGGTGGGCTGTACCTGTTGGAATGGGAGCCGTTCAGCTTTGTTGCACAGAGCTGGGCCTTTGTGCCCGTCCCACGCAGATTAGGGGTTGAAAACCGGCTTTCTAGGGGCTGTTTCTAGCTGCTCGTGCCCAGAGAGAGACCCAGGACCTTGGGGGCGGGCTGTACCTGTAGGAATGGTAGCCGTTCAGCTTTGTTGCCCAGAGCTGGGCCTCTGTGCCCGTCCCACGCAGATCAGGGGTTTAAAACCGGCTTTCTAGGGGCTGTTTCTAGCTGCGCGTGCCCAGAGATGGACCCAGGCCCTTGGGGGCAGGCTGTACCTGTTGGAATGGGAGCCGTTCCGCTTTGTTGCCCAGAGCTGGGCCTCTGTGCCCGTCCCACGCAGATCAGGGGTTGAAAACCGGCTTTCTAGGTGCTGTTTCTAGCTGCCCGTGCCCAGAGACGGACCCAGGCCTTTGGGGGCAGGCTGTACCTGTTGGAATGGGAGCCGTTCAGCTTTGTTGCCCAGAGCTGGGCCTCTGTGCCCGTCCCACGCAGATCAGGGGTTGAAAACCGGCTTTCTAGGTGCTGTTTCTAGCTGCCCGTGCCCAGAGACGGACCCAGGCCTTTGGGGGCAGGCTGTACCTGTTGGAATGGGAGCCGTTCAGCTTTGTTGCCCTGAGCTGGGCCTCTGTGCCCGTCCCACGCAGATCAGGGGTTGAAAACCGGCTTTCTAGGGGCTGTTTCTAGCTGCGCGTGCCCAGAGAGGGACCCAGGCCCTTGGGGACGGGCTGTACCTGTTGGAATTGGAGCCGTTCAGCTTTGTTGCCCAGAGCTGGGCCTCTGTGCCCGTCCCACGCAGATCAGGGGTTGAAAACCGGCTGTCTAGGGGCTGTTTCTAGCTGCGCGTGCCCAGAGAGGGACCCAGGCCTTTGGGGGCAGTCTGTACCTGTTGGAATGGGAGCCGTTCAGCTTTGTTGCCCAGAGCTGGGCCTCTGTGCCCGTCCCAAGCAGATCAGGGGTTGAAAACCGGCGTTCTAGGGGCTGTTTCTAGCTGCGCGTGCCCAGAGACGGACCCAGGCCCTTGGGGGTGGGCTGTACCTGTAGGAATGGGAGCCGTTCAGCTTTGTTGCACAGAGCTGGGCCTCTGTGCCCGTCCCACGCAGATCAGGGGTTGAAAACCGGCTTTCTAGGGGCTGTTTCTAGCTGCGCGTGCCCAGAGAGGGACGCAGGACCTTGGGGGTGGGCTGTACCTGTTGGAATTGGAGCCATTCAGCTTTGTTGCCTAGAGCTGGGCCCCTGTGCCCCTCCCACGCAGATCAGGGGTTGAAAACCGGCTGTCTAGGGGTTGTTTCTAGCTGCGCGTGCCCAGAGAGGAACCCAGGCCCATGGGGGTGGGCTGTACCTGTTGGAATGGGAGCCGTTCAGCTTTGTTGCCCAGAGCTGGGCCTCTGTGCCCATCCCACGCAGTTCAGGGGTTTAAAACCGGCTTTCTAGGGGCTGTTACTAGCTGCGCGTGCCCAGAGATGGACCCAGGCCCTTGGGGGCAGGCTGTACCTGTTGGAATGGGAGCCGTTCAGCTTTGTTGCCCAGAGCTGGGCCTCTGTGCCCGTCCCACGCAGATCAGGGGTTGAAAACCGGCTGTCTAGGGGCTGTTTCTAGCTGCGCGTGCCCAGAGAGAGACCCAGGCCTTTGGGTGTGGGCTGTACCTGTTGGAATGGGAGCCGTTCAGCTTTGTTGCCCAGAGCTGGGCCTCTCTGCCCGTCCCAAGCAGATCAGGGGTTGAAAACCGGCGTTCTAGGGGCTGTTTCTAGCTGCGCGTGCCCAGAGACAGACCCAGGCCCTTGGGGGTGGGCTGTACCTGTTGGAATGGGAGCCGTTCAGCTTTGTTGCACAGATCTGGGCCTCTGTGCCCGTCCCACGCAGATCAGGGGTTGAAAACCGGCTTTCTAGGGGCTGTTTCTAGCTGCGCGTGCCCAGAGAGGGACCCAGGACCTTGGCGGCGGGCTGTACCTGTTGGAATGGGAGCCGTTCAGCTTTGTTGCCCAGAGCTGGGCCTCTGTGCCCGTCCCACGCAGATCAGGGGTTGAAAACCGGCTTTCTAGGGGCTGTTTCTAGCTGCCCGTGCCCAGAGACGGACCCAGGCTCTTGGGGGCGGGCTGTACCTGTTGGAATGGGAGCCGTTCAGCTTTGTTGCCCAGAGCTGGGCCTCTGTGCCCGTCCACGCAGATCAGGGGTTGAAAACCGGCTGTCTAGGGGCTGTTTCTAGCTGCGCGTGCCTAGAGAGGGACCCAGGCCCTTGGGGGTGGGCTGTACCTGTTGGAATGGGAGCCTTTCAGCTTTGTTGCCCAGAGCTGGGCCTCTGTGCCCGTCCCAAGCAGATCATGGGTTGAAAACCGGCGTTCTAGGGGCTGTTTCTAGCTGCGCGTGCCCAGAGACGGACCCAGGCCCTTGGGGGTGGGCTGTACCTGTTAGAATGGGAGCCGTTCAGCTTTGTTGCACAGAGCTGGGCCTCTGTGCCCGTCCCACGCAGATCAGGGGTTGAAAACCTGCTTTCTAGGGGCTGTTTCTAGGTGCGCGTGCCCAGAGACGAACCCAGGCCCTTGGGGGCGGGCTCTACCTGTTGGAATGGGAGCCGTTCAGCTTTGTTGCCCAGAGCTGGGCCTCTGTGCCCGTCCCACGCAGATCAGGGGTTGAAAACCGGCTGTCTAGGGGCTGTTTCTAGCTGCGCGTGCCCAGAGAGGGACCCAGGCCCTTGGGGGTGGGCTGTACCTGTTGGAATGGGAGCCGTTCAGCTTTGCTGCCCAGAGCTGGGCCTCTGTGCCCGTCCCAAGCAGATCATGGGTTGAAAACCGGCGTTCTAGGGGCTGTTTCTAGCTGCGCGTGCCCAGAGACGGACCCAGGCCCTTGGGGGTGGGCTGTACCTGTTGGAATGGGAGCCGTTCAGCTTTGTTGCACAGAGCTGGGCCTCTGTGCCCGTCCCACGCAGATCAGGGGTAGAAACCCGGCTGTCTCGGGGCTGTTTCTAGCTGCGCGTGCCAAGAGATGGACCCAGGACCTTGGGGGCGGGCTGTACCTGTTGGAATTGGAGCCGTTCAGCTTTGTTGCCCAGAGCTGGTCCTCTGTGCCCGTCCCACGCAGATCAGGGGTTGAAAACTGGCTGTCTAGGGGCTGTTTCAAGCTGCGCGTGCCCAGAGAGGGACCCAGGCCCTTGGGGGTGGGCTGTACCTGTTGGAATGGGAGCCGTTCAGCTTTGTTGCCCAGAGCTGGGCCTCTGTGCCCGTCCCAAGGAGATCAGGGGTTGAAAACCGGCGTTCTAGGGGCTGTTTCTAGCTGCGCGTGCCCAGAGACGGACCCAGGCCCTTGGGGGTGGGCTGTACCTGTTGGAATGGGAGCCGTTCAGCTTTGTTGCCCAGAGCTGGGCCTCTGTTCCTGTCCCACGCAGATCAGGGGTTGATAACCGGCTTTCTAGGGGCTGTTTCTAGCTGCGTGTGCCCAGAGACGGACCCAGGCCCTTCGGGGCGGGCTGTACCTGTTGGAATGGGAGACGTTCAGCTTTGTTGCCCAGAGCTGGTCCTCTGTGCCCGTCCCACGCAGATCAGGGGTTGAAAACCGGCTGTCTCGGGGCTGTTTCTAGCTGCGCGTGCCAAGAGATGGACCCAGGACCTTGGGGGCGGGCTGTACCTGTTGGAATTGGAGCCGTTCAGCTTTGTTGCCCAGAGCTGGTGCTCTGTGCCCGTCCCACGCAGATCAGGGGTTGAAAACTGGCTGTCTAGGGGCTGTTTCAAGCTGCGCGTGCCCAGAGAGGGACCCAGGCCCTTGGGGGTGGGCTGTACCTGTTGGAATGGGAGCCGTTCAGCTTTGTTGCCCAGAGCTGGGCCTCTGTGCCCGTCCCAAGGAGATCAGGGGTTGAAAACCGGCGTTCTAGGGGCTGTTTCTAGCTGCGCGTGCCCAGAGACGGACCCAGGCCCTTGGGGGTGGGCTGTACCTGTTGGAATGGGAGCCGTTCAGCTTTGTTGCCCAGAGCTGGGCCTCTGTTCCTGTCCCACGCAGATCAGGGGTTGATAACCGGCTTTCTAGGGGCTGTTTCTAGCTGCGTGTGCCCAGAGACGGACCCAGGCCCTTCGGGGCGGGCTGTACCTGTTGGAATGGGAGCCGTTCAGCTTTGTTGCCCAGAGCTGCGCCTCTGTGCCCGACCCACGCAGATCAGGGGTTGAAAACCGGCGTTCTAGGGGCTGTTTCTAGCTGCGCGTGCCCAGAGACGGACCCAGGCCCTTGGGGGCGGGCTGTACCTGTTGGAATGGGATCCGTTCAGCTTTGTTGCACAGAGCTGGGCCTTTGTGCCCGTCCCACGCAGATTAGGGGTTGAAAACCGGCTTTCTAGGGGCTGTTTCTAGCTGCGCGTGCCCAGAGAGGGACCCAGGACCTTGGGGGCGGGCTGTACCTGTAGGAATGGTAGCCGTTCAGCTTTGTTGCACAGAGCTGGGCCTCTGTGCCCGTCCCACGCAGATCAGGGGTTTAAAACCGGCTTTCTAGGGGCTGTTTCTAGCTGCGCGTGCCCAGAGATGGACCCAGGCCCTTGGGGGCAGGCTGTACCTGTTGGAATGGGAGCCGTTCCGCTTTGTTGCCCAGAGCTGGGCCTCTGTGCCTGTCCCACGCAGATCAGGGGTTGAAAACCGGCTTTCTAGGTGCTGTTTCTAGCTGCCCGTGCCCAGAGACGGACCCAGGCCTTTGGGGGCAGGCTGTACCTGTTGGAATGGGAGCCGTTCAGCTTTGTTGCCCAGAGCTGGGCCTCTGTGCCCGTCCCACGCAGATCAGGGGTTGAAAACCGGCTTTCTAGGTGCTGTTTCTAGCTGCCCGTGCCCAGAGACGGACCCAGGCCTTTGGGGGCAGGCTGTACCTGTTGGAATGGGAGCCGTTCAGCTTTGTTGCCCTGAGCTGGGCCTCTGTGCCCGTCCCACGCAGATCAGGGGTTGAAAACCGGCTTTCTAGGGGCTGTTCCTAGCTGCGCGTGCCCAGAGAGGGACCCAGGCCCTTGGGGGCGGGCTGTACCTGTTGGAATTGGAGCCGTTCAGCTTTGTTGCCCAGAGCTGGGCCTCTGTGCCCGTCCCACGCAGATCAGGGGTTGAAAACCGGCTGTCTAGGGGCTGTTTCTAGCTGCGCGTGCCCAAAGAGGGACCCAGGCCTTTGGGGGCAGGCTGTACCTGTTGGAATGGGAGCCGTTCAGCTTTGTTGCCCAGAGCTGGGCCTCTGTGCCCGTCCCAAGCAGATCAGGGGTTGAAAACCGGCGTTCTAGGGGCTGTTTCTAGCTGCGCGTGCCCAGAGACGGACCCAGGCCCTTGGGGGTGGGCTGTACCTGTAGGAATGGGAGCCGTTCAGCTTTGTTGCACAGAGCTGGGCCTCTGTGCCCGTCCCACGCAGATCAGGGGTTGAAAACCGGCTTTCTAGGGGCTGTTTCTAGCTGCGCGTGCCCAGAGAGGGACGCAGGACCTTGGGGGCGGGCTGTACCTGTTGGAATTGGAGCCATTCAGCTTTGTTGCCTAGAGCTGGGCCCCTGTGCCCCTCCCACGCAGATCAGGGGTTGAAAACCGGCTGTCTAGGGGTTGTTTCTAGCTGCGCGTGCCCAGAGAGGAACCCAGGCCCATGGGGGTGGGCTGTACCTGTTGGAATGGGAGCCGTTCAGCTTTGTTGCCCAGAGCTGGGCCTCTGTGCCCGTCCCACGCAGTTCAGGGGATTAAAACCGGCTTTCTAGGGGCTGTTACTAGCTGCGCGTGCCCAGAGATGGACCCAGGCCCTTGGGGGCAGGCTGTACCTGTTGGAATGGGAGCCGTTCAGCTTTGTTGCCCAGAGCTGGGCCTCTGTGCCCGTCCCACGCAGATCAGGGGTTGAAAACCGGCTGTCTAGGGGCTGTTTCTAGCTGCGCGTGCCCAGAGAGGGACCCAGGTCTTTGGGTGTGGGCTGTACCTGTTGGAATGGGAGCCGTTCAGCTTTGTTGCCCAGAGCTGGGCCTCTGTGCCCGTCCCAAGCAGATCAGGGGTTGAAAACCGGCGTTCTAGGGGCTGTTTCTAGCTGCTCGTGCCCAGAGACGGACCCAGGCCCTTGGGGGTGGGCTGTACCTGTTGGAATGGGAGCCGTTCAGCTTTGTTGCACAGAGCTGGGCCTCTGTGCCCGTCCCACGCAGATCAGGGGTTGAAAACCGGCTTTCTAGGGGCTGTTTCTAGCTGCGCGTGCCCAGAGAGGGACCCAGGACCTTGGCGGCGGGCTGTACCTGTTGGAATGGGAGCCGTTCAGCTTTGTTGCCCAGAGCTGGGCCTCTGTGCCCGTCCCACGCAGATCAGGGGTTGAAAACCGGCTTTCTAGGGGCTGTTTCTAGCTGCCCGTGCCCAGAGACGGACCCAGGCCCTTGGGGGCGGGCTGTACCTGTTGGAATGGGAACCGTTCAGCTTTGTTGCCCAGAGCTGGGCCTCTGTGCCCGTCCACGCAGATCAGGGGTTGAAAACCGGCTGTCTAGGGGCTGTTTCTAGCTGCGCGTGCCTAGAGAGGGACCCAGGCCCTTGGGGGTGGGCTGTACCTGTTGGAATGGGAGCCTTTCAGCTTTGTTGCCCAGAGCTGGGCCTCTGTGCCCGTCCCAAGCAGATCATGGGTTGAAAACCGGCGTTCTAGGGGCTGTTTCTAGCTGCGCGTGTCCAGAGACGGACCCAGGCCCTTGGGGGTGGGCTGTACCTGTTAGAATGGGAGCCGTTCAGCTTTGTTGCCCAGAGCTGGGCCTCTGTGCCCGTCCCACGCAGATCAGGGGTTGAAAACCGGCTGTCTAGGGGCTGTTTCTACCTGCGCGTGCCCAGAGAGGGACCCAGGCCCTTGGGGGTGGGCTGTACCTGTTGGAATGGGAGCCGTTCAGCTTTGCTGCCCAGAGCTGGGTCTCTGTGCCCGTCCCAAGCAGATCATGGGTTGAAAACCGGCGTTCTAGGGGCTGTTTCTAGCTGCGCGTGCCCAGAGACGGACCCAGGCCCTTGGGGGTGGGCTGTACCTGTTGGAATGGGAGCCGTTCAGCTTTGTTGCACAGAGCTGGGCCTCTGTGCCCGTCCCACGCAGATCAGGGGTTGAAAACCGGCTGTCTCGGGGCTGTTTCTAGCTGCGCGTGCCAAGAGATGGACCCAGGACCTTGGGGGCGGGCTGTACCTGTTGGAATTGGAGCCGTTCAGCTTTGTTGCCCAGAGCTGGTCCTCTGTGCCCGTCCCACGCAGATCAGGGGTTGAAAACTGGCTGTCTAGGGGCTGTTTCAAGCTGCGCGTGCCCAGAGAGGGACCCAGGCCCTTGGGGGTGGGCTGTACCTGTTGGAATGGGAGCCGTTCAGCTTTGTTGCCCAGAGCTGGGCCTCTGTGCCCGTCCCAAGGAGATCAGGCGTTGAAAACCGGCTTTCTAGGGGCTGTTTCTAGCTGCGCGTGCCCAGAGACGGACCCAGGCCCTTGGGGGTGGGCTGTACCTGTTGGAATGGGAGCCGTTCAGCTTTGTTGCCCAGAGCTGGGCCTCTGTTCCTGTCCCACGCAGATCAGGGGTTGATAACCGGCTTTCTAGGGGCTGTTTCTAGCTGCGTGTGCCCAGAGACGGACCCAGGCCCTTCGGGGCGGGCTGTACCTGTTGGAATGGGAGACGTTCAGCTTTGTTGCCCAGAGCTGGTCCTCTGTGCCCGTCCCACGCAGATCAGGGGTTGAAAACCGGCTGTCTCGGGGCTGTTTCTAGCTGCGCGTGCCAAGAGATGGACCCAGGACCTTGGGGGCGGGCTGTACCTGTTGGAATTGGAGCCGTTCAGCTTTGTTGCCCAGAGCTGGTCCTCTGTGCCCGTCCCACGCAGATCAGGGGTTGAAAACTGGCTGTCTAGGGGCTGTTTCAAGCTGCGCGTGCCCAGAGAGGGACCCAGGCCCTTGGGGGTGGGCTGTACCTGTTGGAATGGGAGCCGTTCAGCTTTGTTGCCCAGAGCTGGGCCTCTGTGCCCGTCCCAAGGAGATCAGGGGTTGAAAACCGGCGTTCTAGGGGTGTTTCTAGCTGCGCGTGCTCAGAGACGGACCCAGGCCCTTGGGGGTGGGCTGTACCTGTTGGAATGGGAGCCGTTCAGCTTTGTTGCCCATAGCTGGGCCTCTGTGCCCGTCCCACGCAGATCAGGGGTTGAAAACCGGCTTTCTAGGTGCTGTTTCTAGCTGTGCGTGCCCAGAGAGGGACCCAGGACCTTGGGGGCGGGCTGTGCCTGTTGTAATCGGAGCCGTTCAGCTTTGTTGCCCAGAGCTGGGCCTCTGTGCCCGTCCCACGCAGATCAGGGGTTGAAAACCGGCTTTCTACGGGCTGTTTCTAGCTGCGCGTGCCCAGAGAGGGACCCAGGACCTTGGGGGCGGGCTGTACCTGTTGGAATTGGAGCCATTCAGCTTTGTTGCCCAGAGCTGGGCCTCTGTGCCCGTCCCACGCAGATCAGGGGTTGAAAACCGGCTGTCTAGGGGCTGTTTCTAGCTGCGCGTGCCCAGAGAGGGACCCAGGCCCATGGGGGTGGGCTGTACCCATTGGAATGGGAGCCGTTCAGCTTTGTTGCCCAGAGCTGGGCCTCTGTGCCCGTCCCACGCAGATCAGGGGTTGAAAACCGGCGTTCTAGGGGCTGTTTCTAGCTGCGCGTGTCCAGAGACGGACCCAGGCCCTTGGGCGTGGGCTGTACCTGTTGGAATGGGAGCCGTTCAGCTTTGTTGCACAGAGCTGGGCCTCTGTGCCCGTCCCACGCAGATCAGGGGTTGAAAACCGGCTTTCTAGGGGCTGTTTCTAGCTGCGCGTGCCCAGAGAGGGACCCAGGACCTTGGGGGCGGGCTGTACCTGTAGGAATGGTAGCCGTTCAGCTTTGTTGCCCAGAGCTGGGCCTCTTTGTCCGTCCCACGCAGATCAGGGGTTGAAAACCGGCTTTCTAGGGGCTGTTTCTAGCTGCCCGTGCCCAGAGATGGACCCAGGCCCTTGGGGGCAGGCTGTACCTGTTGGAATGGGAGCCGTTCAGCTTTGTTGCCCAGAGCTGGGCCTCTGTGCCCGTCCCACGCAGATCAGGGGTTGAAAACCGGCTTTTTAGGGGCTGATTCTATCTGCACGTGCCCAGAGGGGGACCCAGGCCCTTGGGGGTGGGCTGTACCTGTTGGAATGGGAGCCGCCCAGCTTTGTTGCCCAGAGCTGGGCTTCTGTGCCCGTCCCACGCAGATCAGGGGTTGAAAACCGGCTTTCTAGGGGCTGTTTCTAGCTGCGCGTGCCCAGAGACGGACCCAGGCCCTTGGGGGCGGGCTGTACCTGTTGGAATGGGAGCCGTTCAGCTTTGTTGCCCAGAGCTGGGCCTCTGTGCCCGTCCCACGCAGATCAGGGGTTGAAAACCGGCTTTCTAGGGGCTGTTTCTAGCTGCGCGTGCCCAGAGACGGACCCAGGCCCTTGGGGGCGGGTTGTACCTGTTGGAATGGGAGCCGTTCAGCTTTGTAGCCCAGAGCTGGGCCTCTGTGCCCGTCCCACGCAGATCAGGGGTTGAAAACCGGCTTTCTAGGGGCTGTTTCTAGCTGCGCGTGCCCAGAGAGGGACCCAGGCCCTTGGGGGCGGACTGTACCTGTTGGAATGGTAGCTGTTCAGCTTTGTTGCCCAGAGCTGGCCCTCTGTGCCCGTCCCAAGCAGATCATGGGTTGAAAACCGGCGTTCTAGGGGCTGTTTCTAGCTGCGCGTGCCCAGAGACGGACCCAGGCCCTTGGGGGTGGGCTGTACCTGTTGGAATGGGAGCCGTTCAGCTTTGTTGCACAGAGCTGGGCCTCTGTGCCCGTCCCACGCAGATCAGGGGTTGAAAACCGGCTGTCTCGGGGCTTTTTCTAGCTGTGCGTGCCCAGAGAGGGACCCAGGCCCCTGGGGGCGTGCTGTACCTGTTGGAATGGGAGCCGTTCAGCTTTGTTGCCCAGAGATGGGCCTCTGTGCCCGTCCCACGCAGATCAGGGGTTGAAAACCGGCTTTCTAGGGGCTGTTTCTAGCTGCGCGTGCCCAGAGACGGACCCAGGCCCTTGGGGGCGGGCTGTACCTGTTGGAATGGGAGCCGTTCAGCTTTGTTGCCTAGAGCTGGGCCTCTGTGCCCGTCCCACGCAGATCAGGGGTTGAAAACCTGCTTTCTAGGGGCTGTTTCTAGGTGCGCGTGCCCAGAGACGAACCCAGGCCCTTGGGGGTAGGCTGTACCTGTTGGAATGGGAGCCGTTCAGCTTTGTTGCCCAGAGCTGGGCCTCTGTGCCCGTCCCACGCAGATCAGGGGTTGAAAACCGGCTTTCTAGGGGCTGTTTCTAGCTGCGCGTGCCCAGAGACGGACTCAGGCCCTTGGGGGCGGGCTGTACCTGTTGGAATGGGAGCCGTTCAGCTTTGTTGCCCAGAGCTGGGCTTCTGTGCCCGTCCCACGCAGATCAGGGGTTGAAAACCGGCTTTCTAGGGGTTGTTTCTAGCTGCCCGTGCCCAGAGACGGACCCAGGCCCTTGGGGGCGGGCTGTACCTGTTGGAATGGGAGCCGTTCAGCTTTGTTGCCCAGAGCTGGGCTTCTGTGCCCGTCCCACGCAGATCAGGGGTTGAAAACCGGCTGTCTAGGGGCTGTTTCTACCTGCGCGTGCCCAGAGAGGGACCCAGGCCCTTGGGGGTGGGCTGTACCTGTTGGAATGGGAGCCGTTCAGCTTTGCTGCCCAGAGCTGGGCCTCTGTGCCCGTCCCAAGCAGATCATGGGTTGAAAACCGGCGTTCTAGGGGCTGTTTCTAGCTGCGCGTGCCCAGAGTCGGACCCAGGCCCTTGGGGGTGGGCTGTACCTGTTGGAATGGGAGCCGTTCAGCTTTGTTGCACAGAGCTGGGCCTCTGTGCCCGTCCCACGCAGATCAGGGCTTGAAAACCGGCTGTCTCGGGGCTGTTTCTAGCTGCGCGTGCCAAGAGATGGACCCAGGACCTTGGGGGCGGGCTGTACCTGTTGGAATGGGAGCCGATCAGCTTTGTTGCCCAGAGCTGGGCTTCTGTGCACGTCCCACGCAGATCAGGGGTTGAAAACCGGCTTTCTAGGGGCTGTTTCTAGCTGCGCGTGCCCAGAGACGGACCCAGGCCCTTGGGGGCGGGCTGTGCCTGTTGTAATCGGAGCCGTTCAGCTTTGTAGCCCAGAGCTGGGCCTCTGTGCCCTTCCCACGCAGATCAGGGGTTGAAAACCGGCTTTCTAGGGGCTGTTTCTAGCTGCGCGTGCACAGAGAGGGACCCAGGCCCTTGGGTGCGGGCTGTACCTGTTGGAATGGGAGCCGTTCAGCTTTGTTGCCCAGAGCTGGGCCTCTGTGCCCATCCCACGCAGATCAGGGGTTGAAAACCGGCTTTCTAGGGGCTGTTTCTAGCTGCGCGTGCCCAGTGAGGGACCCAGCCCCTTGGGGGCGGGCTGTACCTGTTGGAATGGGAGCTGTTCAGCTTTGTTGCCCAGAGCTGGGCCTCTGTGCCCGTCCCACGCAGATCAGGGGTTGAAAACTGGCTGTCTAGGAGCTGTTTCAAGCTGCGCGTGCCCAGAGAGGGACCCAGGCCCTTGGGGGTGGGCCCTACCTGTTGGAATGGGAGCCGTTCAGCTTTGTTGCCCAGAGCTGGGCCTCTGTGCCCGTCCCAAGGAGATCAGGGGTTGAAAACCGGCGTTCTAGGGGCTGTTTCTAGCTGCGCGTGCCCAGAGACGGACCCAGGCCCTTGGGGGTGGGCTGTACCTGTTGGAATGGGAGCCGTTCAGCTTTGTTGCCCAGAGCTGGGCCTCTGTTCATGTCCCACGCAGATCATGGGTTGAAAACCGGCGTTCTAGGGGCTGTTTCTAGCTGCGCGTGCCCAGAGACGGACCCAAGCCCTTGGGGGTGGGCTGTACCTGTTGGAATGGGAGACGTTCAGCTTTGTTGCCCAGAGCTGGGCATCTGTGCCCGTCCCACGCAGATCAGGGGTTGAAAACCGGCTTTCTAAGGGGTGTTTCTAGCTGCGCGTGCCCAGAGACGGAACCAGGCCCTTGGGGGCGGGCTGTACCTGTTGGAATGGGAGCTTTTCAGCTTTGTTGCCCAGAGCTGGGCCTCTGTGCCCGTCCCACGCAGATCAGGGGTTGAAAACCGGCTGTCTAGGGGCTGTTTCTAGCTGCGCGTGCCCAGAGAGGGACCCAGGCCTTTGGGGGTGGGCTGTACCTGTTGGAATGGGAGCCGTTCAGCTTTGTTGCACAGAGCTGGGCCTCTGTGCCCGTCCCACGCAGATCAGGGGTTGAAAACCGGCTTTCTAGGGGCTGTTTCTAGCTGCGCGTGCCCAGAGAGGGACCCAGGCCCATGGGGGTGGGCTGTACCTGTTGGAATGGGAGCCGTTCAGCTTTGTTGCACAGAGCTGGGCCTCTGTGCCCGTCCCACGCAGATCAGGGGTTGAATACCGGCTTCCTAGGGGCTGTTTCTAGCTGCGCGTGCCCAGAGACGGACCCAGGCCCTTGGGGGTGGGCTGTACCTGTTGGAATGGGAGCCGTTCAGCTTTGTTGCACAGAGCTGGGCCTTTGTGCCCGTCCCACGCAGATTAGGGGTTGAAAACCGGCTTTCTAGGGGCTGTTTCTAGCTGCTCGTGCCCAGAGAGAGACCCAGGACCTTGGGGGCGGGCTGTACCTGTAGGAATGGTAGCCGTTCAGCTTTGTTGCCCAGAGCTGGGCCTCTGTGCCCGTCCCACGCAGATCAGGGGTTTAAAACCGGCTTTCTAGGGGCTGTTTCTAGCTGCGCGTGCCCAGAGATGGACCCAGGCCCTTGGGGGCAGGCTGTACCTGTTGGAATGGGAGCCGTTCCGCTTTGTTGCCCAGAGCTGGGCCTCTGTGCCCGTCCCACGCAGATCAGGGGTTGAAAACCGGCTTTCTAGGTGCTGTTTCTAGCTGCCCGTGCCCAGAGACGGACCCAGGCCTTTGGGGGCAGGCTGTACCTGTTGGAATGGGAGCCGTTCAGCTTTGTTGCCCAGAGCTGGGCCTCTGTGCCCGTCCCACGCAGATCAGGGGTTGAAAACCGGCTTTCTAGGTGCTGTTTCTAGCTGCCCGTGCCCAGAGACGGACCCAGGCCTTTGGGGGCAGGCTGTACCTGTTGGAATGGGAGCCGTTCAGCTTTGTTGCCCTGAGCTGGGCCTCTGTGCCCGTCCCACGCAGATCAGGGGTTGAAAACCGGCTTTCTAGGGGCTGTTTCTAGCTGCGCGTGCCCAGAGAGGGACCCAGGCCCTTGGGGATGGGCTGTACCTGTTGGAATTGGAGCCGTTCAGCTTTGTTGCCCAGAGCTGGGCCTCTGTGCCCGTCCCACGCAGATCAGGGGTTGAAAACCGGCTGTCTAGGGGCTGTTTCTAGCTGCGCGTGCCCAGAGAGGGACCCAGGCCTTTGGGGGCAGTCTGTACCTGTTGGAATGGGAGCCGTTCAGCTTTGTTGCCCAGAGCTGGGCCTCTGTGCCCGTCCCAAGCAGATCAGGGGTTGAAAACCGGCGTTCTAGGGGCTGTTTCTAGCTGCGCGTGCCCAGAGACGGACCCAGGCCCTTGGGGGTGGGCTGTACCTGTAGGAATGGGAGCCGTTCAGCTTTGTTGCACAGAGCTGGGCCTCTGTGCCCGTCCCACGCAGATCAGGGGTTGAAAACCGGCTTTCTAGGGGCTGTTTCTAGCTGCGCGTGCCCAGAGAGGGACGCAGGACCTTGGGGGTGGGCTGTACCTGTTGGAATTGGAGCCATTCAGCTTTGTTGCCTAGAGCTGGGCCCCTGTGCCCATCCCACGCAGATCAGGGGTTGAAAACCGGCTGTCTAGGGGTTGTTTCTAGCTGCGCGTGCCCAGAGAGGAACCCAGGCCCATGGGGGTGGGCTGTACCTGTTGGAATGGGAGCCGTTCAGCTTTGTTGCCCAGAGCTGGGCCTCTGTGCCCATCCCACGCAGTTCAGGGGTTTAAAACCGGCTTTCTAGGGGCTGTTACTAGCTGCGCGTGCCCAGAGATGGACCCAGGCCCTTGGGGGCAGGCTGTACCTGTTGGAATGGGAGCCGTTCAGCTTTGTTGCCCAGAGCTGGGCCTCTGTGCCCGTCCCACGCAGATCAGGGGTTGAAAACCGGCTGTCTAGGGGCTGTTTCTAGCTGCGCGTGCCCAGAGAGAGACCCAGGCCTTTGGGTGTGGGCTGTACCTGTTGGAATGGGAGCCGTTCAGCTTTGTTGCCCAGAGCTGGGCCTCTCTGCCCGTCCCAAGCAGATCAGGGGTTGAAAACCGGCGTTCTAGGGGCTGTTTCTAGCTGCGCGTGCCCAGAGACAGACCCAGGCCCTTGGGGGTGGGCTGTACCTGTTGGAATGGGAGCCGTTCAGCTTTGTTGCACAGATCTGGGCCTCTGTGCCCGTCCCACGCAGATCAGGGGTTGAAAACCGGCTTTCTAGGGGCTGTTTCTAGCTGCGCGTGCCCAGAGAGGGACCCAGGACCTTGGCGGCGGGCTGTACCTGTTGGAATGGGAGCCGTTCAGCTTTGTTGCCCAGAGCTGGGCCTCTGTGCCCGTCCCACGCAGATCAGGGGTTGAAAACCGGCTTTCTAGGGGCTGTTTCTAGCTGCCCGTGCCCAGAGACGGACCCAGGCTCTTGGGGGCGGGCTGTACCTGTTGGAATGGGAGCCGTTCAGCTTTGTTGCCCAGAGCTGGGCCTCTGTGCCCGTCCACGCAGATCAGGGGTTGAAAACCGGCTGTCTAGGGGCTGTTTCTAGCTGCGCGTGCCTAGAGAGGGACCCAGGCCCTTGGGGGTGGGCTGTACCTGTTGGAATGGGAGCCTTTCAGCTTTGTTGCCCAGAGCTGGGCCTCTGTGCCCGTCCCAAGCAGATCATGGGTTGAAAACCGGCGTTCTAGGGGCTGTTTCTAGCTGCGCGTGCCCAGAGACGGACCCAGGCCCTTGGGGGTGGGCTGTACCTGTTAGAATGGGAGCCGTTCAGCTTTGTTGCACAGAGCTGGGCCTCTGTGCCCGTCCCACGCAGATCAGGGGTTGAAAACCGGCTTTCTAGGGGCTGTTTCTAGCTGCGCGTGCCCAGAGTGGGACCCAGGACCTTGGGGGCGGGCTGTACCTGTTGGAATTGGAGCCGTTCAGCTTTGTTGCCCAGAGCTGGGCCTCTGTGCCCGTCCCACGCAGATCAGGGGTTGAAAACCGGCTGTCTAGGGGCTGTTACTAGCTGCGCGTGCCCAGAGAGGGACCCAGGCCCTTGGGGGTGGGCTGTACCTGTTGGAATGGGAGCCGTTCAGCTTTGCTGCCCAGAGCTGCGCCTCTGTGCCCGTCCCAAGGAGATCAGGGGTTGAAAACCGGCGTTCTAGGGGCTGTTTCTAGCTGCGCGTGCCCAGAGATGGAACCAGGCCCTTGGGGGTGGGCTGTACCTGTTGGAATGGGAGCCGTTCAGCTTTGTTGCACAGAGCTGGGCCTCTGTGCCCGTCCCACGCAGATCAGGGGTTGAAAACCAGCTTTCTAGGGGCTGTTTCTAGCTGCGCGTGCCCAGAGAGGGACCCAGGACCTTGGGGGAGGGCTGTACCTGTTGGAATGGGAGCCGTTCAGCTTTGTTGCCCAGAGCTGGGCCTCTGTGCCCGTCCCACGCAGATCAGGGGTTGAAAACCGGCTTTATAGGGGCTGTTTCTAGGTGCGCGTGCCCAGAGACGAACCCAGGCCCTTGGGGGCGGGCTCTACCTGTTGGAATGGGAGCCGTTCAGCTTTGTTGCCCAGAGCTGGGCCTCTGTGCCCGTCCCACGCAGATCAGGGGTTGAAAACCGGCTGTCTAGGGGCTGTTTCTACCTGCGCGTGCCCAGAGAGGGACCCAGGCCCTTGGGGGTGGGCTGTACCTGTTGGAATGGGAGCCGTTCAGCTTTGCTGCCCAGAGCTGGGCCTCTGTGCCCGTCCCAAGCAGATCATGGGTTGAAAACCGGCGTTCTAGGGGCTGTTTCTAGCTGCGCGTGCCCAGAGACGGACCCAGGCCCTTGGTGGTGGGCTGTACCTGTTGGAATGGGAGCCGTTCAGCTTTGTTGCACAGAGCTGGGCCTCTGTGCCCGTCCCACGCAGATCAGGGGTTGAAACCCGGCTGTCTCGGGGCTGTTTCTAGCTGCGCGTGCCAAGAGATGGACCCAGGACCTTGGGGGCGGGCTGTACCTGTTGGAATTGGAGCCGTTCAGCTTTGTTGCCCAGAGCTGGTCCTCTGTGCCCGTCCCACGCAGATCAGGGGTTGAAAACTGGCTGTCTAGGGGCTGTTTCAAGCTGCGCGTGCCCAGAGAGGGACCCAGGCCCTTGGGGGTGGGCTGTACCTGTTGGAATGGGAGCCGTTCAGCTTTGTTGCCCAGAGCTGGGCCTCTGTGCCCGTCCCAAGGAGATCAGGGGTTGAAAACCGGCGTTCTAGGGGCTGTTTCTTGCTGCGCGTGCCCAGAGACGGACCCAGGCCCTTGGGGGTGGGCTGTACCTGTTGGAATGGGAGCCGTTCAGCTTTGTTGCCCAGAGCTGGGCCTCTGTTCCTGTCCCACGCAGATCAGGGGTTGATAACCGGCTTTCTAGGGGCTGTTTCTAGCTGCGTGTGCCCAGAGACGGACCCAGGCCCTTCGGGGCGGGCTGTACCTGTTGGAATGGGAGACGTTCAGCTTTGTTGCCCAGAGCTGGTCCTCTGTGCCCGTCCCACGCAGATCAGGGGTTGAAAACCGGCTGTCTCGGGGCTGTTTCTAGCTGCGCGTGCCAAGAGATGGACCCAGGACCTTGGGGGCGGGCTGTACCTGTTGGAATTGGAGCCGTTCAGCTTTGTTGCCCAGAGCTGGTGCTCTGTGCCCGTCCCACGCAGATCAGGGGTTGAAAACTGGCTGTCTAGGGGCTGTTTCAAGCTGCGCGTGCCCAGAGAGGGACCCAGGCCCTTGGGGGTGGGCTGTACCTGTTGGAATGGGAGCCGTTCAGCTTTGTTGCCCAGAGCTGGGCCTCTGTGCCCGTCCCAAGGAGATCAGGGGTTGAAAACCGGCGTTCTAGGGGCTGTTTCTAGCTGCGCGTGCCCAGAGACGGACCCAGGCCCTTGGGGGTGGGCTGTACCTGTTGGAATGGGAGCCGTTCAGCTTTGTTGCCCAGAGCTGGGCCTCTGTTCCTGTCCCACGCAGATCAGGGGTTGATAACCGGCTTTCTAGGGGCTGTTTCTAGCTGCGTGTGCCCAGAGACGGACCCAGGCCCTTCGGGGCGGGCTGTACCTGTTGGAATGGGAGCCGTTCAGCTTTGTTGCCCAGAGCTGCGCCTCTGTGCCCGACCCACGCAGATCAGGGGTTGAAAACCGGCTTTCTAGGGGCTGTTTCTAGCTGCGCGTGCCCAGAGACGGACCCAGGCCCTTGGGGGCGGGCTGTACCTGTTGGAATGGGAGCCGTTCAGCTTTGTTGCACAGAGCTGGGCCTTTGTGCCCGTCCCACGCAGATTAGGGGTTGAAAACCGGCTTTCTAGGGGCTGTTTCTAGCTGCGCGTGCCCAGAGAGGGACCCAGGATCTTGGGGGCGGGCTGTACCTGTAGGAATGGTAGCCGTTCAGCTTTGTTGCACAGAGCTGGGCCTCTTGCCCGTCCCACGCAGATCAGGGGTTTAAAACCGGCTTTCTAGGGGCTGTTTCTAGCTGCGCGTGCCCAGAGATGGACCCAGGCCCTTGGGGGCAGGCTGTACCTGTTGGAATGGGAGCCGTTCCGCTTTGTTGCCCAGAGCTGGGCCTCTGTGCCTGTCCCACGCAGATCAGGGGTTGAAAACCGGCTTTCTAGGTGCTGTTTCTAGCTGCCCGTGCCCAGAGACGGACCCAGGCCTTTGGGGGCAGGCTGTACCTGTTGGAATGGGAGCCGTTCAGCTTTGTTGCCCAGAGCTGGGCCTCTGTGCCCGTCCCACGCAGATCAGAGGTTGAAAACCGGCTTTCTAGGTGCTGTTTCTAGCTGCCCGTGCCCAGAGACGGACCCAGGCCTTTGGGGGCAGGCTGTACCTGTTGGAATGGGAGCCGTTCAGCTTTGTTGCCCTGAGCTGGGCCTCTGTGCCCGTCCCACGCAGATCAGGGGTTGAAAACCGGCTTTCTAGGGGCTGTTTCTAGCTGCGCGTGCCCAGAGAGGGACCCAGGCCCTTGGGGGCGGGCTGTACCTGTTGGAATTGGAGCCGTTCAGCTTTGTTGCCCAGAGCTGGGCCTCTGTGCCCGTCCCACGCAGATCAGGGGTTGAAAACCGGCTGTCTAGGGGCTGTTTCTAGCTGCGCGTGCCCAAAGAGGGACCCAGGCCTTTGGGGGCAGGCTGTACCTGTTGGAATGGGAGCCGTTCAGCTTTGTTGCCCAGAGCTGGGCCTCTGTGCCCGTCCCAAGCAGATCATGGGTTGAAAACCGGCGTTCTAGGGGCTGTTTCTAGCTGCGCGTGCCCAGAGACGGACCCAGGCCCTTGGGGGTGGGCTGTACCTGTTGGAATGGGAGCCGTTCAGCTTTGTTGCACAGAGCTGGGCCTCTGTGCCCGTCCCACGCAGATCAGGGGTTGAAAACCGGCTGTCTCGGGGCTGTTTCTAGCTGCGCGTGCCAAGAGATGGACCCAGGACCTTGGGGGCGGGCTGTACCTGTTGGAATTGGAGCCGTTCAGCTTTGTTGCCCAGAGCTGGTCCTCTGTGCCCGTCCCACGCAGATCAGGGGTTGAAAACTGGCTGTCTAGGGGCTGTTTCAAGCTGCGCGTGCCCAGAGAGGGACCCAGGCCCTTGGGGGTGGGCTGTACCTGTTGGAATGGGAGCCGTTCAGCTTTGTTGCCCAGAGCTGGGCCTCTGTGCCCGTCCCAAGGAGATCAGGCGTTGAAAACCGGCTTTCTAGGGGCTGTTTCTAGCTGCGCGTGCCCAGAGACGGACCCAGGCCCTTGGGGGTGGGCTGTACCTGTTGGAATGGGAGCCGTTCAGCTTTGTTGCCCAGAGCTGGGCCTCTGTGCCCGTCCCAAGGAGATCAGGGGTTGAAAACCGGCGTTCTAGGGGCTGTTTCTAGCTGCGCGTGCCCAGAGACGGACCCAGGCCCTTGGGGGTGGGCTGTACCTGTTGGAATGGGAGCCGTTCAGCTTTGTTGCCCAGAGCTGGGCCTCTGTTCCTGTCCCACGCAGATCAGGGGTTGATAACCGGCTTTCTAGGGGCTGTTTCTAGCTGCGTGTGCCCAGAGACGGACCCAGGCCCTTCGGGGCGGGCTGTACCTGTTGGAATGGGAGACGTTCAGCTTTGTTGCCCAGAGCTGGTCCTCTGTGCCCGTCCCACGCAGATCAGGGGTTGAAAACCGGCTGTCTCGGGGCTGTTTCTAGCTGCGCGTGCCAAGAGATGGACCCAGGACCTTGGGGGCGGGCTGTACCTGTTGGAATTGGAGCCGTTCAGCTTTGTTGCCCAGAGCTGGTCCTCTGTGCCCGTCCCACGCAGATCAGGGGTTGAAAACTGGCTGTCTAGGGGCTGTTTCAAGCTGCGCGTGCCCAGAGAGGGACCCAGGCCCTTGGGGGTGGGCTGTACCTGTTGGAATGGGAGCCGTTCAGCTTTGTTGCCCAGAGCTGGGCCTCTGTGCCCGTCCCAAGGAGATCAGGGGTTGAAAACCGGCGTTCTAGGGGCTGTTTCTAGCTGCGCGTGCCCAGAGACGGACCCAGGCCCTTGGGGGTGGGCTGTACCTGTTGGAATGGGAGCCGTTCAGCTTTGTTGCCCAGAGCTGGGCCTCTGTTCCTGTCCAACGCAGATCAGGGGTTGATAACCGGCTTTCTAGGGGCTGTTTCTAGCTGCGTGTGCCCAGAGACGGACCCAGGCCCTTCGGGGCGGGCTGTACCTGTTGGAATGGGAGCCGTTCAGCTTTGTTGCCCAGAGCTGCGCCTCTGTGCCCGACCCACGCAGATCAGGGGTTGAAAACCGGCTTTCTAGGGGCTGTTTCTAGCTGCGCGTGCCCAGAGACGGACCCAGGCCCTTGGGGGCGGGCTGTACCTGTTGGAATGGGAGCCGTTCAGCTTTGTTGCACAGAGCTGGGCCTTTGTGCCCGTCCCACGCAGATTAGGGGTTGAAAACCGGCTTTCTAGGGGCTGTTTCTAGCTGCGCGTGCCCAGAGAGGGACCCAGGACCTTGGGGGCGGGCTGTACCTGTAGGAATGGTAGCCGTTCAGCTTTGTTGCCCAGAGCTGGGCCTCTGTGCCCGTCCCACGCAGATCAGGGGTTTAAAACCGGCTTTCTAGGGGCTGTTTCTAGCTGCACGTGCCCAGAGATGGACCCAGGCCCTTGGGGGCAGGCTGTACCTGTTGGAATGGGAGCCGTTCCGCTTTGTTGCCCAGAGCTGGGCCTCTGTGCCCGTCCCACGCAGATCAGGGGTTGAAAACCGGCTTTCTAGGTGCTGTTTCTAGCTGCCCGTGCCCAGAGACGGACCCAGGCCTTTGGGGGCAGGCTGTACCTGTTGGAATGGGAGCCGTTCAGCTTTGTTGCCCAGAGCTGGGCCTCTGTGCCCGTCCCACGCAGATCAGGGGTTGAAAACCGGCTTTCTAGGTGCTGTTTCTAGCTGCCCGTGCCCAGAGACGGACCCAGGCCTTTGGGGGCAGGCTGTACCTGTTGGAATGGGAGCCGTTCAGCTTTGTTGCCCTGAGCTGGGCCTCTGTGCCCGTCCCACGCAGATCAGGGGTTGAAAACCGGCTTTCTAGGGGCTGTTTCTAGCTGCGCGTGCCCAGAGAGGGACCCAGGCCCTTGGGGGCGGGCTGTACCTGTTGGAATTGGAGCCGTTCAGCTTTGTTGCCCAGAGCTGGGCCTCTGTGCCCGTCCCACGCAGATCAGGGGTTGAAAACCGGCTGTCTAGGGGCTGTTTCTAGCTGCGCGTGCCCAAAGAGGGACCCAGGCCTTTGGGGGCAGGCTGTACCTGTTGGAATGGGAGCCGTTCAGCTTTGTTGCCCAGAGCTGGGCCTCTGTGCCCGTCCCAAGCAGATCAGGGGTTGAAAACCGGCGTTCTAGGGGCTGTTTCTAGCTGCGCGTGCCCAGAGAGGGACCCAGGCCCTTGGGGGTGGGCTGTACCTGTAGGAATGGGAGCCGTTCAGCTTTGTTGCACAGAGCTGGGCCTCTGTGCCCGTCCCACGCAGATCAGGGGTTGAAAACCGGCTTTCTAGGGGCTGTTTCTAGCTGCGCGTACCCAGAGAGGGACGCAGGACCTTGGGGGCGGGCTGTACCTGTTGGAATTCGAGCCATTCAGCTTTGTTGCCTAGAGCTGGGCCCCTGTGCCCCTCCCACGCAGATCAGGGGTTGAAAACCGGCTGTCTAGGGGTTGTTTCTAGCTGCGCGTGCCCAGAGAGGAACCCAGGCCCATGGGGGTGGGCTGTACCTGTTGGAATGGGAGCCGTTCAGCTTTGTTGCCCAGAGCTGGGCCTCTGTGCCCGTCCCAAGCAGATCAGGGGTTGAAAACCGGCGTTCTAGGGGCTGTTACTAGCTGCGCGTGCCCAGAGATGGACCCAGGCCCTTGGGGGCAGGCTGTACCTGTTGGAATGGGAGCCGTTCAGCTTTGTTGCCCAGAGCTGGGCCTCTGTGCCCGTCCCACGCAGATCAGGGGTTGAAAACCGGCTGTCTAGGGGCTGTTTCTAGCTGCGCGTGCCCAGAGAGGGACCCAGGCCTTTGGGTGTGGGCTGTACCTGTTGGAATGGGAGCCGTTCAGCTTTGTTGCCCAGAGCTGGGCCTCTGTGCCCGTCCCAAGCAGATCAGGGGTTGAAAACCGGCGTTCTAGGGGCTGTTTCTAGCTGCTCGTGCCCAGAGACGGACCCAGGCCCTTGGGGGTGGGCTGTACCTGTTGGAATGGGAGCCGTTCAGCTTTGTTGCACAGAGCTGGGCCTCTGTGCCCGTCCCACGCAGATCAGGGGTTGAAAACCGGCTTTCTAGGGGCTGTTTCTAGCTGCGCGTGCCCAGAGAGGGACCCAGGACCTTGGCGGCGGGCTGTACCTGTTGGAATGGGAGCCGTTCAGCTTTGTTGCCCAGAGCTGGGCCTCTGTGCCCGTCCCACGCAGATCAGGGGTTGAAAACCGGCTTTCTAGGGGCTGTTTCTAGCTGCCCGTGCCCAGAGACGGACCCAGGCCCTTGGGGGCGGGCTGTACCTGTTGGAATGGGAGCCGTTCAGCTTTGTTGCCCAGAGCTGGGCCTCTGTGCCCGTCCACGCAGATCAGGGGTTGAAAACCGGCTGTCTAGGGGCTGTTTCTAGCTGCGCGTGCCTAGAGAGGGACCCAGGCCCTTGGGGGTGGGCTGTACCTGTTGGAATGGGAGCCTTTCAGCTTTGTTGCCCAGAGCTGGGCCTCTGTGCCCGTCCCAAGCAGATCATGGGTTGAAAACCGGCGTTCTAGGGGCTGTTTCTAGCTGCGCGTGCCCAGAGACGGACCCAGGCCCTTGGGGGTGGGCTGTACCTGTTAGAATGGGAGCCGTTCAGCTTTGTTGCACAGAGCTGGGCCTCTGTGCCCGTCCCACGCAGATCAGGGGTTGAAAACCGGCTTTCTAGGGGCTGTTTCTAGCTGCGCGTGCCCAGAGTGGGACCTAGGACCTTGGGGGCGGGCTGTACCTGTTGGAATTGGAGCCGTTCAGCTTTGTTGCCCAGAGCTGGGCCTCTGTGCCCGTCCCACGCAGATCAGGGGTTGAAAACCGGCTGTCTAGGGGCTGTTACTAGCTGCGCGTGCCCAGAGAGGGACCCAGGCCCTTGGGGGTGGGCTGTACCTGTTTGAATGTTAGCCGTTCAGCTTTGTTGCCCAGAGCTGGGCCTCTGTGCCCGTCCCAAGGAGATCAGGGGTTGAAAACCGGCGTTCTAGGGGCTGTTTCTAGCTGCGCGTGCCCAGAGATGGAACCAGGCCCTTGGGGGTGGGCTGTACCTGTTGGAATGGGAGCCGTACAGCTTTGTTGCACAGAGCTGGGCCTCTGTGCCCGTCCCACGCAGATCAGGGGTTGAAAACCAGCTTTCTAGGGGCTGTTTCTAGCTGCGCGTGCCCAGAGAGGGACCCAGGACCTTGGGGGCGGGCTGTACCTGTTGGAATTGGAGCCGTTCAGCTTTGTTGCCCAGAGCTGGGCCTCTGTGCCCGTCCCACGCAGATCAGGGGTTGAAAACCGGCTGTCTAGGGGCTGTTTCTAGCTGCGCGTGCCCAGAGAGGGACCCAGGCCTTTGGGGGTGGGCTGTACCTGTTGGAATGGGAGCCGTTCAGCTTTGTTGCCCAGAGCTGGGCCTCTGTGCCCGTCCCATGCAGATCAGGGGTTGAAAACGGGCTTTCTAGGGGCTGTTTCTAGCTGCGCGTGCCCAGAGAGGGACCCAGGCCCATGGGGGTGGGCTGTACCTGTTGGAATGGGAGCCGTTCAGCTTTGTTGCCCAGAGCTGGGCCTTTGTGCCCGTCCCAAGCAGATCAGGGGTTGAAAACCGGCGTTCTAGGGGCTGTTTATAGCTGCGCGTGCCCAGAGACGGACCGAGGCCATTGGGGGTGGGCTGTACCTGTTGGAATGGGAGCCGTTCAGCTTTGTTGCACAGAGCTGGGCCTCTGTGCCCGTCCCACGCAGATCAGCGGTTGAAAACCGGCTTTCTAGGGGCTGTTTCTAGCTGTGCGTGCCCAGAGAGGGACCCAGGACCTTGGTGGCGGGCTGTACCTGTAGGAATGGTAGCCGTTCAGCTTTGTTGCACAGACCTGGGCCTCTGTGCCCGTCCCACGCAGATCAGGGGTTTAAAACCGGCTTTCTAGGGGCTGTTACTAGCTGCGCGTGTCCAGAGATGGACCCAGGCCCTTGGGGGCAGGCTGTACCTGTTGGAATGGGAGCCGTTCCGCTTTGTTGCCCAGAGCTGGGCCTCTGTGCCCGTCCCACGCAGATCAGGGGTTGAAAACCGGCTTTCTAGGGGCTGTTTCTAGCTGCACGTGCCCAGAGAGGGACCCAGGCCCTTGGGGGCGGGCTGTACCTGTTGGAATGGGAGCCGTCCAGCTTTGTTGCCCAGAGCTGGGCATCTGTGCCCGTCCCACGCAGATTAGGGGTTGAAAACCGGCTTTCTAGGGGCTGTTTCTAGCTGCGCGTGCCCAGAGAGGGACCCAGGACCTTGGGGGCGGGCTGTACCTGTAGGAATGGTAGGCGTTCAGCTTTGTTGCCCAGAGCTGGGCCTCTGTGCCCGTCCCACGCAGATCAGGGGTTGAAAACCGGCTTTCTAGGGGCTGTTTCTAGCTGCACGTGCCCAGAGAGGGACCCAGGCCCTTGGGGGCGGGCTGTACCTGTTGGAATGGGAGCCGTCCAGCTTTGTTGCCCAGAGCTGGGATTCTGTGCCCGTCCCACGCAGATCAGGGGTTGAAAACCGGCTTTTTAGGGGCTGTTTCTAGCTGCGCGTGCCCAGAGACGGACCCAGGCCCTTGGGGGCGGGCTGTACCTGTTGGAATGGGAGCCGTTCAGCTTTGTTGCCCAGAGCTGGGCCTCTGTGCCCGTCCCGCGCAGATCAGGGGTTGAAAATCGGCTTTGTAGGGGCTGTTTCTAGCTGCGCGTGCCCAGAGTCGGACCCAGGCCCTTGGGGCGGGTTGTACCTGTTGGAATGGGAGCCGTTCAGCTTTGTTGCCCAGAGCTGGGCCTCTGTTCCCGTCCCAAGCAGATCAGGGGTTGAAAACCGGCGTTCTAGGGGCTGTTTCTAGCTGCTCGTGCCCAGAGACGGACCCAGGCCCTTGGGGGTGGGCTGTACCTGTTGGAATGGGAGCCGTACAGCTTTGTTGCCCAGAGCTGGGCCTCTGTGCCCGTCCCACGCAGATCAGGGGTTGAAAACCGGCTGTCTAGGGGCTGTTTCTAGCTGCGCGTACCTAGAGAGGGACCCAGGCCCTTGGGGGTGGGCTGTACCTGTTGGAATGGGATCCGTTCAGCTTTGTTGCCCAGAGCTGGGCCTCTGTGCCCGTCCCACGCAGATCAGGGGTTGAAAACCGGCTGTCTAGGGGCTGTTTCTAGCTGCGCGTGTCCAGAGACGGACCCAAGCCCTTGGGGGTGGGCTGTACCTGTTGGAATGGGAGCCGTTCAGCTTTGTTGCACAGAGCTGGGCCTCTGTGCCCGTCCCACGCAGATCAGGGGTTGAAAACCGGCTTTCTAGGGGCTGTTTCTTGCTGCGCGTGCCCAGAGAGGGACCCAGGACCTTGGGGGCGGGCTGTACCTGTTGGAATTGGAGCTTTTCAGCTTTGTAGCCCAGAGCTGGGCCTCTGTGCCCGTCCCACGCAGATCAGGGGTTGAAAACCGGCTGTCTAGGGGCTGTTTCTAGCTGCGCGTGCCCAGAGAGGGACCCAGGCCTTTGGGGGTGGGCTGTACCTGTTGGAATGGGAGCCGTTCAGCTTTGTTGCACAGAGCTGGGCCTCTGTGCCCGTCCCACGCAGATCAGGGGTTGAAAACCGGCTGTCTAGGGGCTGTTTCTAGCTGCGCGTGCCAGAGAGGGACCCAGGCCCATGGGGGTGGGCTGTACCTGTTGGAATGGGAGCCGTTCAGCTTTGTTGCACAGAGCTGGGCCTCTGTGCCCGTCCCACGCAGATCAGCGGTTGAAAACCGGCTTTCTAGGGGCTGTTTCTAGCTGCGCGTGCCCAGAGAGGGACCCAGGACCTTGGTGGCGGGCTGTACCTGTAGGAATGGTAGCCGTTCAGCTTTGTTGCACAGACCTGGGCCTCTGTGCCCGTCCCACGCAGATCAGGGGTTTAAAACCGGCTTTCTAGGGGCTGTTACTAGCTGCGCGTGTCCAGAGATGGACCCAGGCCCTTGGGGGCAGGCTGTACCTGTTGGAATGGGAGCCGTTCCGCTTTGTTGCCCAGAGCTGGGCCTCTGTGCCCGTCCCACGCAGATCAGGGGTTGAAAACCGGCTTTCTAGGGGCTGTTTCTAGCTGCACGTGCCCAGAGAGGGACCCAGGCCCTTGGGGGCGGGCTGTACCTGTTGGAATGGGAGCCGTCCAGCTTTGTTGCCCAGAGCTGGGCTTCTGTGCCCGTCCCACGCAGATCAGGGGTTGAAAACCGGCTTTCTAGGGGCTGTTTCTAGCTGCGCGTGCCCAGAGAGGGACCCAGGACCTTGGGGGCGGGCTGTACCTGTAGGAATGGTAGGCGTTCAGCTTTGTTGCCCAGAGCTGGGCCTCTGTGCCCGTCCCACGCAGATCAGGGGTTGAAAACCGGCTTTCTAGGGGCTGTTTCTAGCTGCACGTGCCCAGAGAGGGACCCAGGCCCTTGGGGGCGGGCTGTACCTGTTGGAATGGGAGCCGTCCAGCTTTGTTGCCCAGAGCTGGGATTCTGTGCCCGTCCCACGCAGATCAGGGGTTGAAAACCGGCTTTCTAGGGGCTGTTTCTAGCTGCGCGTGCCCAGAGACGGACCCAGGCCCTTGGGGGCGGGCTGTACCTGTTGGAATGGGAGCCGTTCAGCTTTGTTGCCCAGAGCTGGGCCTCTGTGCCCGTCCCGCGCAGATCAGGGGTTGAAAATCGGCTTTCTAGGGGCTGATTCTAGCTGCGCGTGCCCAGAGTCGGACCCAGGCCCTTGGGGCGGGTTGTACCTGTTGGAATGGGAGCCGTTCAGCTTTGTTGCCCAGAGCTGGGCCTCTGTGCCCGTCCCAAGCAGATCAGGGGTTGAAAACCGGCGTTCTAGGGGCTGTTTCTAGCTGCTCGTGCCCAGAGACGGACCCAGGCCCTTGGGGGTGGGCTGTACCTGTTGGAATGGGAGCCGTTCAGCTTTGTTGCCCAGAGCTGGGCCTCTGTGCCCGTCCCACGCAGATCAGGGGTTGAAAACCGGCTGTCTAGGGGCTGTTTCTAGCTGCGCGTACCTAGAGAGGGACCCAGGCCCTTGGGGGTGGGCTGTACCTGTTGGAATGGGAGCCGTTCAGCTTTGTTGCCCAGAGCTGGGCCTCTGTGCCCGTCCCACGCAGATCAGGGGTTGAAAACCGGCTGTCTAGGGGCTGTTTCTAGCTGCGCGTGTCCAGAGACGGACCCAAGCCCTTGGGGGTGGGCTGTACCTGTTGGAATGGGAGCCGTTCAGCTTTGTTGCACAGAGCTGGGCCTCTGTGCCCGTCCCACGCAGATCAGGGGTTGAAAACCGGCTTTCTAGGGGCTGTTTCTTGCTGCGCGTGCCCAGAGAGGGACCCAGGACCTTGGGGGCGGGCTGTACCTGTTGGAATTGGAGCTTTTCAGCTTTGTAGCCCAGAGCTGGGCCTCTGTGCCCGTCCCACGCAGATCAGGGGTTGAAAACCGGCTGTCTAGGGGCTGTTTCTAGCTGCGCGTGCCCAGAGAGGGACCCAGGCCTTTGGGGGTGGGCTGTACCTGTTGGAATGGGAGCCGTTCAGCTTTGTTGCACAGAGCTGGGCCTCTGTGCCCGTCCCACGCAGATCAGGGGTTGAAAACCGGCTGTCTAGGGGCTGTTTCTAGCTGCGCGTGCCAGAGAGGGACCCAGGCCCATGGGGGTGGGCTGTACCTGTTGGAATGGGAGCCGTTCAGCTTTGTTGCACAGAGCTGGGCCTCTGTGCCCGTCCCACGCAGATCAGGGGTTGAATACCGGCTTCCTAGGGGCTGTTTCTAGCTGAGCGTGCCCAGAGACGGACCCAGGCCCTTGGGGGTGGGCTGTACCTGTTGGAATGGGAGCCGTTCAGCTTTGTTGCACAGAGCTGGGCCTTTGTGCACGTCCCACGCAGATTAGGGGTTGAAAACCGGCTTTCTAGGGGCTGTTTCTAGCTGCGCGTGCCCAGAGAGGGACCCAGGACCTTGGGGGCGGGCTGTACCTGTAGGAATGGTAGCCGTTCAGCTTTGTTGCCCAGAGCTGGGCCTCTGTGCCCGTCCCACGCAGATCAGGGGTTTAAAACCGGCTTTCTAGGGGCTGTTTCTAGCTGCGCGTGCCCAGAGATGGACCCAGGCCCTTGGGGGCAGGCTGTACCTGTTGGAATGGGAGCCGTTCCGCTTTGTTGCCCAGAGCTGGGCCTCTGTGCCCGTCCCACGCAGATCAGGGGTTGAAAACCGGCTTTCTAGGTGCTGTTTCTAGCTGCCCGTGCCCAGAGACGGACCCAGGCCTTTGGGGGCAGGCTGTACCTGTTGGAATGGGAGCCGTTCAGCTTTGTTGCCATGAGCTGGGCCTCTGTGCCCGTCCCACGCAGATCAGGGGTTGAAAACCGGCTTTCTAGGGGCTGTTTCTAGCTGCGCGTGCCCAGAGAGGGACCCAGGCCCTTGGGGGCGGGCTGTACCTGTTGGAATTGGAGCCGTTCAGCTTTGTTGCCCAGAGCTGGGCCTCTGTGCCCGTCCCACGCAGATCAGGGGTTGAAAACCGGCTGTCTAGGGGCTGTTTCTAGCTGCGCGTGCCCAGAGAGGGACCCAGGCCTTTGGGGTGGGCTGTACCTGTTGGAATGGGAGCCGTTCAGCTTTGTTGCCCAGAGCTGGGCCTCTGTGCCCGTCCCAAGCAGATCAGGGATTGAAAACCGGCGTTCTAGGGGCTGTTTCTAGCTGCGCGTGCCCAGAGACGGACCCAGGCCCTTGGGGGTGGGCTGTACCTGTAGGAATGGGAGCCGTTCAGCTTTGTTGCACAGAGCTGGGCCTCTGTGCCCGTCCCACGCAGATCAGGGGTTGAAAACCGGCTTTCTAGGGGCTGTTTCTAGCTGCGCGTGCCCAGAGAGGGACGCAGGACCTTGGGGGCGGGCTGTACCTGTTGGAATTGGAGCCATTCAGCTTTGTTGCCTAGAGCTGGGCCCCTGTGCCCCTCCCACGCAGATCAGGGGTTGAAAACCGGCTGTCTAGGGGTTGTTTCTAGCTGCGCGTGCCCAGAGAGGAACCCAGGCCCATGGGGGTGGGCTGTACCTGTTGGAATGGGAGCCCTTCAGCTTTGTTGCCCAGAGCTGGGCCTCTGTGCCCGTCCCAAGCAGATCAGGGGTTGAAAACCGGCGTTCTAGGAGCTCTTTCTAGCTGCGCGTGCCCAGAGAGGGACCCAGGCCCTTGGGGGTGGGCTGTACCTGTTGGAATGGGAGCCGCTCAGCTTTGTTGCACAGAGCTGGGCCTCTGTGCCCGTCCCACGCAGATCAGGGGTTGAAAACCGTCTTTCGAGGGGCTGTTTCTAGCTGCGCGAGCCCAGAGAGGGACCCAGGACCTTGGGGGCGGGCTGTACCTGTACGAATGGTAGCCGTTCAGCTTTGTTGCCCAGAGCTGGGCCTCTGTGCCCGTCCCACGCAGATCAGGGGTGTAAAACCGGCTTTCTAGGGGCTGTTACTAGCTGCGCGTTCCCAGAGATGGACCCAGGCCCTTGGGGGCAGGCTGTACCTGTTGGAATGGGAGCCGTTCAGCTTTGTTGCCCAGAGCTGGGCCTCTGTGCCCGTCCCACGCAGATCAGGGGTTGAAAACCGGCTGTCTAGGGGCTGTTTCTAGCTGCGCGTGCCCAGAGAGGGACCCAGGCCTTTGGGTGTGGGCTGTACCTGTTGGAATGGGAGCCGTTCAGCTTTGTTGCCCAGAGCTGGGCCTCTGTGCCCGTCCCAAGCAGATCAGGGGTTGAAAACCGGCGTTCTAGGGGCTGTTTCTAGCTGCTCGTGCCCAGAGACGGACCCAGGCCCTTGGGGGTGGGCTGTACCTGTTGGAATGGGAGCCGTTCAGCTTTGTTGCACAGAGCTGGGCCTCTGTGCCCATCCCACGCAGATCAGGGGTTGAAAACCGGCTTTCTAGGGGCTGTTTCTAGCTGCGCGTGCCCAGAGAGGGACCCAGGACCTTGGCGGCGGGCTGTACCTGTTGGAATGGGAGCCGTTCAGCTTTGTTGCCCAGAGCTGGGCCTCTGTGCCCGTCCCAAGCAGATCAGGGGTTGAAAACCGGCTTTCTAGGGGCTGTTTCTAGCTGCCCGTGCCCAGAGACGGACCCAGGCCCTTGGGGGCGGGCTGTACCTGTTGGAATGGGAGCCGTTCAGCTTTGTTGCCCAGAGCTGGGCCTCTGTGCCCGTCCCACGCAGATCAGGGGTTGAAAACCGGCTTTGTAGGGGCTGTTTCTAGTTGCACGTGCCCAGAGAGGGACCCAGGCCCTTGGGGGCGGGCTGTACCTGTTGGAATGGGAGCCGTCCAGCTTTGTTGCCCAGAGCTGGGCTTCTGTGCCCGTCCCACGCAGATCAGGGGTTGAAAACCGGCTTTCTAGGGGCTGTTTCTAGCTGCGCGTGCCCAGAGACGGACCCAGGCCCTTTGGGGCGGGCTGTACCTGTTGGAATGGGAGCCGTTCAGCTTTGTTGCCCAGAGCTGGGCCTCTGTGCCGTCCCACGCAGATCAGGGGTTGAAAACCGGCTTTCTAGGGGCTGTTTCTAGCTGCGCGTGCCCAGAGTCGGACCCAGGCCCTTGGGGGCGGGTTGTACCTGTTGGAATGGGAGCCGTTCAGCTTTGTAGCCCAGAGCTGGGCCTCTGTGCCCGTCCCACGCAGATCAGGGGTTGAAAACCGGCTTTCTAGGGGCTGTTTCTAGCTGCGCGTGCCCAGAGAGGGACCCAGGCCCTTGGGGGCGGGTGTACCTGTTGGAATGGGAGCCGTTCAGCTTTGTTGCCCAGAGCTGGGCCTCTGTGCCCGTCCCACGCAGATCAGGCGTTGAAAACTGGCTTTCTAGGGGCTGTTTCTAGCTGCCCGTGCCCAGAGACGGACCCAGGCCTTTGGGGGCAGGCTGTACCTGTTGGAATGTGAGCCGTTCAGCTTTGTTGCCCAGAGCTGGGCCTCTGTGCCCGTCCCACGCAGATCAGGGGTTGAAAACCGGCTGTCTAGGGGCTGTTTCTAGCTGCGCGTGCACAGAGAGGGACCCAGGCCCTTGGGGGTGGACTGTACCTGTTGGAATGGGAGCCGTTCAGCTTTGTTGCCCAGAGCTGGGCCTCTGTGCCCGTCCCAAGCAGATCATGGGTTGAAAACCGGCGTTTTAGGGGCTGTTTCTAGCTGCGCGTGCCCAGAGACGGACCCAGGCCCTTGGGGGTGGGCTGTACCTGTTGGAATGGGAGCCGTTCAGCTTTGTTGCACAGAGCTGGGCCTCTGTGCCCGTCCCACGCAGATCAGGGGTTGAAAACCGGCTTTCTAGGGGCTGTTTCTAGCTGCGCGTGCCCAGAGAGGGACCCAGGACCTTGGGGGCGGGCTGTACCTGTTGGAATTGGAGCCGTTCAGCTTTGTTGCCCAGAGCTGGGCCTCTGTGCCCATCCCACGCAGATCAGGGGTTGAAAACCGGCTGTCTAGGGGCTGTTTCTAGCTGCGCGTGCCCAGAGAGGGACCCAGGCCCTTGGGGGTGGGCTGTACCTGTTGGAATGGGAGCCGTTCAGCTTTGTTGCACAGAGCTGGGCCTCTGTGCCCGTCCCACGCAGATCAGGGGTTGAAAACCGGCTTTCTAGGGGCTGTTTCTAGCTGCGCGTGCCCAGAGACGGACCCAGGCCCTTGGGGGTGGGCTGTACCTGTTGGAATGGGAGCCGTTCAGCTTTGTTGCACAGAGCTGTGCCTCTGTGCCCGTCCCACGCAGATCAGGGGTTGAAAACCGGCTTTCTAGGGGCTGTTTCTAGCTGCGCGTGCCCAGAGACGGACCCAGGCCCTTGGGGGCAGGCTGTACCTTTTGGAATGGGAGCCGTTCCGCTTTGTTGCCCAGAGCTGGGTCTCTGTGCCCGTCCCACGCAGATCAGGGGTTGAAAACCGGCTTTCTAGGGGCTGTTTCTAGCTGCCCGTGCCCAGAGACGGACCCAGGCCTTTGGGGGCAGGCTGTACTTGTTGGAATGGGAGCCGTTCAGCTTTGTTGCCCAGAGCTGGGCCTCTGTGCCCGTCCCACGCAGATCAGGGGTTGAAAACCGGCTTTCGAGGGGCTGTTTCTAGCTGCGCGAGCCCAGAGAGGGAAGGAGGACCTTGGGGGCGGGCTGTACCTGTAGGAATGGTAACCGTTCAGCTTTGTTGCCCAGAGCTGGGCCTCTGTGCCCGTCCCACGCAGATCAGGGGTTTAAAACCGGCTTTCTAGGGGCAGTTTCTAGCTGCGCGTGCCCACAGATGGGCCCATGCCCTAGGGGGCAGGCTGTACCTGTTGGAATGGGAGTCGTTCAGCTTTGTTGCCCAGAGCTGGGCCTCTGTGCCCGTCCCACGCAGATCAGGGGTTGAAAACCGGCTTTCTAGGGGCTGTTTCTAGCTGCGCGTGCCCAGAGAGGGACCCAGGCCCTTGGGGGCGGGCTGTACCTGTTGGAATGGGAGCCGTCCAGCTTTGTTGCCCGGAGCTGGGCTTCTGTGACCGTCCCACGCAGATCAGGGGTTGAAAACCGGCTTTCTAGGGGCTGTTTCTAGCTGCGCGTGCCCAGAGACGGACCCAGGCCCTTGGGGGCGGGCTGTACCTGTTGGAATGGGAGCCGTTCAGCTTTGTTGCCCAGAGCTGGGCCTCTGTGCCCGTCCCACGCAGATCAGGGGTTGAAAACCGGCTTTCTAGGGGCTGTTTCTAGCTGTGCGTGCCCAGAGAGGGACCCAGGATCTTGGGGGCGGGCTGTACCTGTTGGAATTGGAGCCGTTCAGCTTTGCTGCCCAGAGCTGGGCCTCTGTTCCCGTCCCACGCAGATCAGGGGTTGAACACCGGCTGTCTAGGGGCTGTTTCTTGCTGCGCGTGCCCAGAGAGGGACCCAGGCCTTTGGGGGTGGGCTGTACCTGTTGGAATGGGAGCCGTTCAGCTTTGTTGCCCAGAGCGGGGCCTCTGTGCCCGTCCCACGCAGATCAGGGGTTGAAAACCGGCTTTCTAGGGGCTGTTTCTGGCTGCGCGTGCCCAGAGAGGGACCCAGGCCCATGGGGGTGGGCTGTACCTGTTGGAATGGGAGCCGTTCAGCTTTGTTGCCCAGAGCTGGGCCTCTGTGCCCGTCCCAAGCAGATCAGGGGTTGAAAACCGGCGTTCTCGGGGCTGTTTCTAGCTGCGCGTGCCCAGAGACGGACCCAGGCCCTTGGGGGTGGGCTGTACCTGTTGGAATGGGAGCCGTTCAGCTTTGTTGCCCAGAGCTGGGCCTCTGTGCCCGTCACAAGCAGATCATGGGTTGAAAACCGGCGTTCTAGGGGCTGTTTCTAGCTGCACGTGCCCAGAGACGGACCCAGGCCCTTGGGGGTGGGCTGTACCTGTTGGAATGGGAGCCGTTCAGCTTTGTTGCACAGAGCTGGGCCTCTGTGCCCGTCCCACGCAGATCAGGGGTTGAAAACCGGCTTTCTAGGGGCTGTTTCTAGCTGCCCGTGCCCAGAGACGGACCCAGGCCTTTGGGGGCAGGCTGTACCTGTTGGAATGGGAGCCGTTCAGCTTTGTTGCCCAGAGCTGGGCCTCTGTGCCCGTCCCACGCAGATCAGGGGTTGAAAACCGGCTGTCTAGGGGCTGTTTCTAGCTGCGCGTGCCCAGAGAGGGACCCAGGCCCTTGGGGGTGGGCTGTACCTGTTGGAATGGGAGCCGTTCAGCTTTGTTGCCCAGAGCTGGGCCTCTGTGCCCGTCCCATGCAGATCATGGGTTGAAAACCGGCGTTCTAGGGGCTGTTTCTAGCTGCGCGTGCCCAGAGAGGGACCCAGGCCCTTGGGGGTGGGCTGTACCTGTTGGAATGGGAGCCGTTCAGCTTTGTTGCCCAGAGATGGGCCTCTGTGCCCGTCCCAAGCAGATCATGGGTTGAAAACCGGCGTTCTAGGGGCTGTTTCTAGCTGCGCGTGCCCAGAGACGGACCCAGGCCCTTGGGGGTGGGCTGTACCTGTTGGAATGGGAGCCGTTCAGCTTTGTTGCACAGAGCTGGGCCTCTGTGCCCGTCCCACGCAGATCAGGGGTTGAAAACCGGCTTTCTAGGGGCTGTTTCTAGCTGCGCGTGCCCAGAGAGGGACCCAGGACCTTGGGGGCGGGCTGTACCTGTTGGAATTGGAGCCGTTCAGCTTTGTTGCCCAGAGCTGGGCCTCTGTGCCCGTCCCACGCAGATCAGGGGTTGAAAACCGGCTGTCTAGGGGCTGTTTCTAGCTGCGCGTGCCCAGAGAGGGACCCAGGACTTTGGGGATGGGCTGTACCTGTTGAAATGGGAGCCGTTCAGCTTTGTTGCACAGAGCTGGGCCTCTGTGCCCGTCCCACGCAGATCAGGGGTTGAAAACCGGCTTTCTAGGGGCTGTTTCTAGCTGCGCGTGCCCAGAGAGGGACCCAGGCCCATGGGGGTGGGCTGTACCTGTTGGAATGGGAGCCGTTCAGCTTTGTTGCACAGAGCTGGGCCTCTGTGCCCGTCCCACGCAGATCAGGGGTTGAAAACCGGCTTTCTAGGGGCTGTTTCTAGCTGCGCGTGCCCAGAGACGGACCCAGGCCCTTGGGGGTGGGCTGTACCTGTTGGAATGGGAGCCGTTCAGCTTTGTTGCACAGAGCTGGGCCTCTCTGCCCGTCCCACGCAGATCAGGGGTTGAAAACCGGCTTTCTAGGGGCTGTTTCTAGCTGCGCGTGCCCAGAGACGGACCCAGGCCCTTGGGGGCAGGCTGTACCTTTTGGAATGGGAGCCGTTCCGCTTTGTTGCCCAGAGCTGGGTCTCTGTGCCCGTCCCACGCAGATCAGGGGTTGAAAACCGGCTTTCTAGGGGCTGTTTCTAGCTGCCCGTGCCCAGAGAAGGACCCAGGCCTTTGGGGGCAGGCTGTACCTGTTGGAATGGGAGCCGTTCAGCTTTGTTGCCCAGAGCTGGGCCTCTGTGCCCGTCCCACGCAGATCAGGGGTTGAAAACCGGCTTTCGAGGGGCTGTTTCTAGCTGCGCGAGCCCAGAGAGGGAAGGAGGACCTTGGGGGCGGGCTGTACCTGTAGGAATGGTAACCGTTCAGCTTTGTTGCCCAGAGCTGGGCCTCTGTGCCCGTCCCACGCAGATCAGGGGTTTAAAACCGGCTTTCTAGGGGCAGTTTCTAGCTGCGCGTGCCCAGAGATGGGCCCATGCCCTTGGGGGCAGGCTGTACCTGTTGGAATGGGAGTCGTTCAGCTTTGTTGCCCAGAGCTGGGCCTCTGTGCCCGTCCCACGCAGATCAGGGGTTGAAAACCGGCTTTCTAGGGGCTGTTTCTAGCTGCGCGTGCCCAGAGTGGGACCCAGGCCCTTGGGGGCGGGCTGTACCTGTTGGAATGGGAGCCATCCAGCTTTGTTGCCCAGAGCTGGGCTTCTGTGCCCGTCCCACGCAGATCAGGGGTTGAAAACCGGCTTTCTAGGGGCTGTTTCTAGCTGCGCGTGCCCAGAGACGGACCCAGGCCCTTGGGGGCGGGCTGTACCTGTTGGAATGGGAGCCGTTCAGCTTTGTTGCCCAGAGCTGGTCCTCTGTGCCCGTCCCACGCAGATCAGGGGTTGAAAACCGGCTTTCTAGGGGCTGTTTCTAGCTGTGCGTGCCCAGAGAGGGACCCAGGACCTTGGGTGCGGGCTGTACCTGTTGGAATTGGAGCCGTTCAGCTTTGCTGCCCAGAGCTGGGCCTCTGTTCCCGTCCCACGCAGATCAGGGGTTGAACATCGGCTGTCTAGGGGCTGTTTCTTGCTGCGCGTGACCAGAGAGGGACCCAGGCCTTTGGGGGCAGGCTGTACCTGTTGGAATGGGAGCCGTTCAGCTTTGTTGCCCAGAGCGGGGCCTCTGTGCCCGTCCCACGCAGATCAGGGGTTGAAAACCGGCTTTCTAGGGGCTGTTTCTAGCTGCGCGTGCCCAGAGAGGGACCCAGGCCCATGGGGGTGGGCTGTACCTGTTGGAATGGGAGCCGTTCAGCTTTGTTGCCCAGAGCTGGGCCTCTGTGCCCGTCCCAAGCAGATCAGGGGTTGAAAACCGGCATTCTCGGGGCTGTTTCTAGCTGCGCGTGCCCAGAGACGGACCCAGGCCCTTGGGGGTGGGCTGTACCTGTTGGAATGGGAGCCGTTCAGCTTTGTTGCCCAGAGCTGGGCCTCTGTGCCCGTCACAAGCAGATCATGGGTTGAAAACCGGCGTTCTAGGGGCTGTTTCTAGCTGCGCGTGCCCAGAGACGGACCCAGGCCCTTGGGGGTGGGCTGTACCTGTTGGAATGGGAGCCGTTCAGCTTTGTTGCACAGAGCTGGGCCTCTATGCCCGTCCCACGCAGATCAGGGGTTGAAAACCGGCTTTCTAGGGGCTGTTTCTAGCTGCCCGTGCCCAGAGACGGACCCAGGCCTTTGGGGGCAGGCTGTACCTGTTGGAATGGGAGCCGTTCAGCTTTGTAGCCCAGAGCTGGGCCTCTGTGCCCGTCCCACGCAGATCAGGGGTTGAAAACCGGCTTTCTAGGGGCTGTTTCTAGCTGCGCGTGCCCAGAGAGGGACCCAGGCCCTTGGGGGCGGGTGTACCTGTTGGAATGGGAGCCGTTCAGCTTTGTTGCCCAGAGCTGGGCCTCTGTGCCCGTCCCACGCAGATCAGGCGTTGAAAACTGGCTTTCTAGGGGCTGTTTCTAGCTGCCCGTGCCCAGAGACGGACCCAGGCCTTTGGGGGCAGGCTGTACCTGTTGGAATGTGAGCCGTTCAGCTTTGTTGCCCAGAGCTGGGCCTCTGTGCCCGTCCCACGCAGGTCAGGGGTTGAAAACCGGCTGTCTAGGGGCTGTTTCTAGCTGCGCGTGCACAGAGAGGGACCCAGGCCCTTGGGGGTGGACTGTACCTGTTGGAATGGGAGCCGTTCAGCTTTGTTGCCCAGAGCTGGGCCTCTGTGCCCGTCCCAAGCAGATCATGGGTTGAAAACCGGCGTTCTAGGGGCTGTTTCTAGCTGCGCGTGCCCAGAGACGGACCCAGGCCCTTGGGGGTGGGCTGTACCTGTTGGAATGGGAGCCGTTCAGCTTTGTTGCACAGAGCTGGGCCTCTGTGCCCGTCCCACGCAGATCAGGGGTTGAAAACCGGCTTTCTAGGGGCTGTTTCTAGCTGCGCGTGCCCAGAGAGGGACCCAGGACCTTGGGGGCGGGCTGTACCTGTTGGAATTGGAGCCGTTCAGCTTTGTTGCCCAGAGCTGGGCCTCTGTGCCCATCCCACGCAGATCAGGGGTTGAAAACCGGCTGTCTAGGGGCTGTTTCTAGCTGCGCGTGCCCAGAGAGGGACCCAGGCCCTTGGGGGTGGGCTGTACCTGTTGGAATGGGAGCCGTTCAGCTTTGTTGCACAGAGCTGGGCCTCTGTGCCCGTCCCACGCAGATCAGGGGTTGAAAACCGGCTTTCTAGGGGCTGTTTCTAGCTGCGCGTGCCCAGAGACGGACCCAGGCCCTTGGGGGTGGGCTGTACCTGTTGGAATGGGAGCCGTTCAGCTTTGTTGCACAGAGCTGTGCCTCTGTGCCCGTCCCACGCAGATCAGGGGTTGAAAACCGGCTTTCTAGGGGCTGTTTCTAGCTGCGCGTGCCCAGAGACGGACCCAGGCCCTTGGGGGCAGGCTGTACCTTTTGGAATGGGAGCCGTTCCGCTTTGTTGCCCAGAGCTGGTTCTCTGTGCCCGTCCCACGCAGATCAGGGGTTGAAAACCGGCTTTCTAGGGGCTGTTTCTAGCTGCCCGTGCCCAGAGACGGACCCAGGCCTTTGGGGGCAGGCTGTACTTGTTGGAATGGGAGCCGTTCAGCTTTGTTGCCCAGAGCTGGGCCTCTGTGCCCGTCCCACGCAGATCAGGGGTTGAAAACCGGCTTTCGAGGGGCTGTTTCTAGCTGCGCGAGCCCAGAGAGGGAAGGAGGACCTTGGGGGCGGGCTGTACCTGTAGGAATGGTAACCGTTCAGCTTTGTTGCCCAGAGCTGGGCCTCTGTGCCCGTCCCACGCAGATCAGGGGTTTAAAACCGGCTTTCTAGGGGCAGTTTCTAGCTGCGCGTGCCCAGAGATGGGCCCATGCCCTAGGGGGCAGGCTGTACCTGTTGGAATGGGAGTCGTTCAGCTTTGTTGCCCAGAGCTGGGCCTCTGTGCCCGTCCCACGCAGATCAGGGGTTGAAAACCGGCTTTCTAGGGGCTGTTTCTAGCTGCGCGTGCCCAGAGAGGGACCCAGGCCCTTGGGGGCGGGCTGTACCTGTTGGAATGGGAGCCGTCCAGCTTTGTTGCCCGGAGCTGGGCTTCTGTGCCCGTCCCACGCAGATCAGGGGTTGAAAACCGGCTTTCTAGGGGCTGTTTCTAGCTGCGCGTGCCCAGAGACGGACCCAGGCCCTTGGGGGCGGGCTGTACCTGTTGGAATGGGAGCCGTTCAGCTTTGTTGCCCAGAGCTGGGCCTCTGTGCCCGTCCCACGCAGATCAGGGGTTGAAAACCGGCTTTCTAGGGGCTGTTTCTAGCTGTGCGTGCCCAGAGAGGGACCCAGGATCTTGGGGGCGGGCTGTACCTGTTGGAATTGGAGCCGTTCAGCTTTGCTGCCCAGAGCTGGGCCTCTGTTCCCGTCCCACGCAGATCAGGGGTTGAACACCGGCTGTCTAGGGGCTGTTTCTTGCTGCGCGTGCCCAGAGAGGGACCCAGGCCTTTGGGGGTGGGCTGTACCTGTTGGAATGGGAGCCGTTCAGCTTTGTTGCCCAGAGCGGGGCCTCTGTGCCCGTCCCACGCAGATCAGGGGTTGAAAACCGGCTTTCTAGGGGCTGTTTCTGGCTGCGCGTGCCCAGAGAGGGACCCAGGTCCATGGGGGTGGGCTGTACCTGTTGGAATGGGAGCCGTTCAGCTTTGTTGCCCAGAGCTGGGCCTCTGTGCCCGTCCCAAGCAGATCAGGGGTTGAAAACCGGCGTTCTCGGGGCTGTTTCTAGCTGCGCGTGCCCAGAGACGGACCCAGGCCCTTGGGGGTGGGCTGTACCTGTTGGAATGGGAGCCGTTCAGCTTTGTTGCCCAGAGCTGGGCCTCTGTGCCCGTCACAAGCAGATCATGGGTTGAAAACCGGCGTTCTAGGGGCTGTTTCTAGCTGCACGTGCCCAGAGACGGACCCAGGCCCTTGGGGGTGGGCTGTACCTGTTGGAATGGGAGCCGTTCAGCTTTGTTGCACAGAGCTGGGCCTCTGTGCCCGTCCCACGCAGATCAGGGGTTGAAAACCGTCTTTCTAGGGGCTGTTTCTAGCTGCCCGTGCCCAGAGACGGACCCAGGCCTTTGGGGGCAGGCTGTACCTGTTGGAATGGGAGCCGTTCAGCTTTGTTGCCCAGAGCTGGGCCTCTGTGCCCGTCCCACGCAGATCAGGGGTTGAAAACCGGCTGTCTAGGGGCTGTTTCTAGCTGCGCGTGCCCAGAGAGGGACCCAGGCCCTTGGGGGTGGGCTGTACCTGTTGGAATGGGAGCCGTTCAGCTTTGTTGCCCAGAGCTGGGCCTCTGTGCCCGTCCCAAGCAGATCATGGGTTGAAAACCGGCGTTCTAGGGGCTGTTTCTAGCTGCGCGTGCCCAGAGAGGGACCCAGGCCCTTGGGGGTGGGCTGTACCTGTTGGAATGGGAGCCGTTCAGCTTTGTTGCCCAGAGCTGGGCCTCTGTGCCCGTCCCAAGCAGATCATGGGTTGAAAACCGGCGTTCTAGGGGCTGTTTCTAGCTGCGCGTGCCCAGAGACGGACCCAGGCCCTTGGGGGTGGGCTGTACCTGTTGGAATGGGAGCCGTTCGGCTTTGTTGCACAGAGCTGGGCCTCTGTGCCCGTCCCACGCAGATCAGGGGTTGAAAACCGGCTTTCTAGGGGCTGTTTCTAGCTGCGCGTGCCCAGAGAGGGACCCAGGACCTTGGGGGCGGGCTGTACCTGTTGGAATTGGAGCCGTTCAGCTTTGTTGCCCAGAGCTGGGCCTCTGTGCCCGTCCCACGCAGATCAGGGGTTGAAAACCGGCTGTCTAGGGGCTGTTTCTAGCTGCGCGTGCCCAGAGAGGGACCCAGGACTTTGGGGATGGGCTGTACCTGTTGGAATGGGAGCCGTTCAGCTTTGTTGCACAGAGCTGGGCCTCTGTGCCCGTCCCACGCAGATCAGGGGTTGAAAACCGGCTTTCTAGGGGCTGTTTCTAGCTGCGCGTGCCCAGAGAGGGACCCAGGCCCATGGGGGTGGGCTGTACCTGTTGGAATGGGAGCCGTTCAGCTTTGTTGCACAGAGCTGGGCCTCTGTGCCCGTCCCACGCAGATCAGGGGTTGAAAACCGGCTTTCTAGGGGCTGTTTCTAGCTGCGCGTGCCCAGAGAGGGACCCAGGCCCTTGGGGGTGGGCTGTACCTGTTGGAATGGGAGCCGTTCAGCTTTGTTGCACAGAGCTGGGCCTCTGTGCCCGTCCCACGCAGATCAGGGGTTGAAAACCGGCTTTCTAGGGGCTGTTTCTAGCTGCGCGTGCCCAGAGACGGACCCAGGCCCTTGGGGGTGGGCTGTACCTGTTGGAATGGGAGCCGTTCAGCTTTGTTGCACAGAGCTGTGCCTCTGTGCCCGTCCCACGCAGATCAGGGGTTGAAAACCGGCTTTCTAGGGGCTGTTTCTAGCTGCGCGTGCCCAGAGACGGACCCAGGCCCTTGGGGGCAGGCTGTACCTTTTGGAATGGGAGCCGTTCCGCTTTGTTGCCCAGAGCTGGTTCTCTGTGCCCGTCCCACGCAGATCAGGGGTTGAAAACCGGCTTTCTAGGGGCTGTTTCTAGCTGCCCGTGCCCAGAGACGGACCCAGGCCTTTGGGGGCAGGCTGTACTTGTTGGAATGGGAGCCGTTCAGCTTTGTTGCCCAGAGCTGGGCCTCTGTGCCCGTCCCACGCAGATCAGGGGTTGAAAACCGGCTTTCGAGGGGCTGTTTCTAGCTGCGCGAGCCCAGAGAGGGAAGGAGGACCTTGGGGGCGGGCTGTACCTGTAGGAATGGTAACCGTTCAGCTTTGTTGCCCAGAGCTGGGCCTCTGTGCCCGTCCCACGCAGATCAGGGGTTTAAAACCGGCTTTCTAGGGGCAGTTTCTAGCTGCGCGTGCCCAGAGATGGGCCCATGCCCTAGGGGGCAGGCTGTACCTGTTGGAATGGGAGTCGTTCAGCTTTGTTGCCCAGAGCTGGGCCTCTGTGCCCGTCCCACGCAGATCAGGGGTTGAAAACCGGCTTTCTAGGGGCTGTTTCTAGCTGCGCGTGCCCAGAGAGGGACCCAGGCCCTTGGGGGCGGGCTGTACCTGTTGGAATGGGAGCCGTCCAGCTTTGTTGCCCGGAGCTGGGCTTCTGTGCCCGTCCCACGCAGATCAGGGGTTGAAAACCGGCTTTCTAGGGGCTGTTTCTAGCTGCGCGTGCCCAGAGACGGACCCAGGCCCTTGGGGGCGGGCTGTACCTGTTGGAATGGGAGCCGTTCAGCTTTGTTGCCCAGAGCTGGGCCTCTGTGCCCGTCCCACGCAGATCAGGGGTTGAAAACCGGCTTTCTAGGGGCTGTTTCTAGCTGTGCGTGCCCAGAGAGGGACCCAGGATCTTGGGGGCGGGCTGTACCTGTTGGAATTGGAGCCGTTCAGCTTTGCTGCCCAGAGCTGGGCCTCTGTTCCCGTCCCACGCAGATCAGGGGTTGAACACCGGCTGTCTAGGGGCTGTTTCTTGCTGCGCGTGCCCAGAGAGGGACCCAGGCCTTTGGGGGTGGGCTGTACCTGTTGGAATGGGAGCCGTTCAGCTTTGTTGCCCAGAGCGGGGCCTCTGTGCCCGTCCCACGCAGATCAGGGGTTGAAAACCGGCTTTCTAGGGGCTGTTTCTGGCTGCGCGTGCCCAGAGAGGGACCCAGGTCCATGGGGGTGGGCTGTACCTGTTGGAATGGGAGCCGTTCAGCTTTGTTGCCCAGAGCTGGGCCTCTGTGCCCGTCCCAAGCAGATCAGGGGTTGAAAACCGGCGTTCTCGGGGCTGTTTCTAGCTGCGCGTGCCCAGAGACGGACCCAGGCCCTTGGGGGTGGGCTGTACCTGTTGGAATGGGAGCCGTTCAGCTTTGTTGCCCAGAGCTGGGCCTCTGTGCCCGTCACAAGCAGATCATGGGTTGAAAACCGGCGTTCTAGGGGCTGTTTCTAGCTGCACGTGCCCAGAGACGGACCCAGGCCCTTGGGGGTGGGCTGTACCTGTTGGAATGGGAGCCGTTCAGCTTTGTTGCACAGAGCTGGGCCTCTGTGCCCGTCCCACGCAGATCAGGGGTTGAAAACCGGCTTTCTAGGGGCTGTTTCTAGCTGCCCGTGCCCAGAGACGGACCCAGGCCTTTGGGGGCAGGCTGTACCTGTTGGAATGGGAGCCGTTCAGCTTTGTTGCCCAGAGCTGGGCCTCTGTGCCCGTCCCACGCAGATCAGGGGTTGAAAACCGGCTGTCTAGGGGCTGTTTCTAGCTGCGCGTGCCCAGAGAGGGACCCAGGCCCTTGGGGGTGGGCTGTACCTGTTGGAATGGGAGCCGTTCAGCTTTGTTGCCCAGAGCTGGGCCTCTGTGCCCGTCCCAAGCAGATCATGGGTTGAAAACCGGCGTTCTAGGGGCTGTTTCTAGCTGCGCGTGCCCAGAGAGGGACCCAGGCCCTTGGGGGTGGGCTGTACCTGTTGGAATGGGAGCCGTTCAGCTTTGTTGCCCAGAGCTGGGCCTCTGTGCCCGTCCCAAGCAGATCATGGGTTGAAAACCGGCGTTCTAGGGGCTGTTTCTAGCTGCGCGTGCCCAGAGACGGACCCAGGCCCTTGGGGGTGGGCTGTACCTGTTGGAATGGGAGCCGTTCGGCTTTGTTGCACAGAGCTGGGCCTCTGTGCCCGTCCCACGCAGATCAGGGGTTGAAAACCGGCTTTCTAGGGGCTGTTTCTAGCTGCGCGTGCCCAGAGAGGGACCCAGGACCTTGGGGGCGGGCTGTACCTGTTGGAATTGGAGCCGTTCAGCTTTGTTGCCCAGAGCTGGGCCTCTGTGCCCGTCCCACGCAGATCAGGGGTTGAAAACCGGCTGTCTAGGGGCTGTTTCTAGCTGCGCGTGCCCAGAGAGGGACCCAGGACTTTGGGGATGGGCTGTACCTGTTGGAATGGGAGCCGTTCAGCTTTGTTGCACAGAGCTGGGCCTCTGTGCCCGTCCCACGCAGATCAGGGGTTGAAAACCGGCTTTCTAGGGGCTGTTTCTAGCTGCGCGTGCCCAGAGAGGGACCCAGGCCCATGGGGGTGGGCTGTACCTGTTGGAATGGGAGCCGTTCAGCTTTGTTGCACAGAGCTGGGCCTCTGTGCCCGTCCCACGCAGATCAGGGGTTGAAAACCGGCTTTCTAGGAGCTGTTTCTAGCTGCGCGTGCCCAGAGACGGACCCAGGCCCTTGGGGGTGGGCTGTACCTGTTGGAATGGGAGCCGTTCAGCTTTGTTGCACAGAGCTGGGCCTCTCTGCCCGTCCCACGCAGATCAGGGGTTGAAAACCGGCTTTCTAGGGGCTGTTTCTAGCTGCGCGTGCCCAGAGACGGACCCAGGCCCTTGGGGGCAGGCTGTACCTTTTGGAATGGGAGCCGTTCCGCTTTGTTGCCCAGAGCTGGGTCTCTGTGCCCGTCCCACGCAGATCAGGGGTTGAAAACCGGCTTTCTAGGGGCTGTTTCTAGCTGCCCGTGCCCAGAGAAGGACCCAGGCCTTTGGGGGCAGGCTGTACCTGTTGGAATGGGAGCCGTTCAGCTTTGTTGTCCAGAGCTGGGCCTCTGTGCCCGTCCCACGCAGATCAGGGGTTGAAAACCGGCTTTCGAGGGGCTGTTTCTAGCTGCGCGAGCCCAGAGAGGGAAGGAGGACCTTGGGGGCGGGCTGTACCTGTAGGAATGGTAACCGTTCAGCTTTGTTGCCCAGAGCTGGGCCTCTGTGCCCGTCCCACGCAGATCAGGGGTTTAAAACCGGCTTTCTAGGGGCAGTTTCTAGCTGCGCGTGCCCAGAGATGGGCCCATGCCCTTGGGGGCAGGCTGTACCTGTTGGAATGGGAGTCGTTCAGCTTTGTTGCCCAGAGCTGGGCCTCTGTGCCCGTCCCACGCAGATCAGGGGTTGAAAACCGGCTTTCTAGGGGCTGTTTCTAGCTGCGCGTGCCCAGAGTGGGACCCAGGCCCTTGGGGGCGGGCTGTACCTGTTGGAATGGGAGCCATCCAGCTTTGTTGCCCAGAGCTGGGCTTCTGTGCCCGTCCCACGCAGATCAGGGGTTGAAAACCGGCTTTCTAGGGGCTGTTTCTAGCTGCGCGTGCCCAGAGACGGACCCAGGCCCTTGGGGGCGGGCTGTACCTGTTGGAATGGGAGCCGTTCAGCTTTGTTGCCCAGAGCTGGTCCTCTGTGCCCGTCCCACGCAGATCAGGGGTTGAAAACCGGCTTTCTAGGGGCTGTTTCTAGCTGTGCGTGCCCAGAGAGGGACCCAGGACCTTGGGTGCGGGCTGTACCTGTTGGAATTGGAGCCGTTCAGCTTTGCTGCCCAGAGCTGGGCCTCTGTTCCCGTCCCACGCAGATCAGGGGTTGAACATCGGCTGTCTAGGGGCTGTTTCTTGCTGCGCGTGACCAGAGAGGGACCCAGGCCTTTGGGGGCAGGCTGTACCTGTTGGAATGGGAGCCGTTCAGCTTTGTTGCCCAGAGCGGGGCCTCTGTGCCCGTCCCACGCAGATCAGGGGTTGAAAACCGGCTTTCTAGGGGCTGTTTCTAGCTGCGCGTGCCCAGAGAGGGACCCAGGCCCATGGGGGTGGGCTGTACCTGTTGGAATGGGAGCCGTTCAGCTTTGTTGCCCAGAGCTGGGCCTCTGTGCCCGTCCCAAGCAGATCAGGGGTTGAAAACCGGCATTCTCGGGGCTGTTTCTAGCTGCGCGTGCCCAGAGACGGACCCAGGCCCTTGGGGGTGGGCTGTACCTGTTGGAATGGGAGCCGTTCAGCTTTGTTGCCCAGAGCTGGGCCTCTGTGCCCGTCACAAGCAGATCATGGGTTGAAAACCGGCGTTCTAGGGGCTGTTTCTAGCTGCGCGTGCCCAGAGACGGACCCAGGCCCTTGGGGGTGGGCTGTACCTGTTGGAATGGGAGCCGTTCAGCTTTGTTGCACAGAGCTGGGCCTCTGTGCCCGTCCCACGCAGATCAGGGGTTGAAAACCGGCTTTCTAGGGGCTGTTTCTAGCTGCCCGTGCCCAGAGACGGACCCAGGCCTTTTGGGGCAGGCTGTACCTGTTGGAATGGGAGCCGTTCAGCTTTGTTGGCCAGAGCTGGGCCTCTGTGCCCGTCCCACGCAGATCAGGGGTTGAAAACCGGCTGTCTAGGGGCTGTTTCTAGCTGCGCGTGCCCAGAGAGGGACCCAGGCCCTTGGGGGTGGGCTGTACCTGTTGGAATGGGAGCCGTTCAGCTTTGTTGCCCAGAGCTGGGCCTCTGTGCCCGTCCCAAGCAGATCATGGGTTGAAAACCGGCGTTCTAGGGGCTGTTTCTAGCTGCGCGTGCCCAGAGACGTACCCAGGCCCTTGGGGGTGGGCTGTACCTGTTGGAATGGGAGCCGTTCAGCTTTGTTGCACAGAGCTGGGCCTCTGTGCCCGTCCCACGCAGATCAGGGGTTGAAAACCGGCTTTCTAGGGGCTGTTTCTAGCTGCGCGTGCCCAGAGAGGGACCTAGGGCCTTGGGGGCGGGCTGTACCTGTTGGAATGGGAGCCGTTCAGCTTTGTTGCCCAGAGCTGTGCCTCTGTGCACGTCCCACGCAGATCAGGGGTTGAAAACCGGCTTTCTAGGGGCTGCTTCTAAGCGGCGCGTGCCCAGAGACGGACCCAGGCCCTTGGGGGTGGGCTGTACCTGTTGGAATGGGAGCCGTTCAGCTTTGTTGCACAGAGCTGGGCCTCTCTGCCCGTCCCACGCAGATCAGGGGTTGAAAACCGGCTTTCTAGGGGCTGTTTCTAGCTGCGCGTGCCCAGAGAGGGACCCAGGACCTTGGGGGCGGGCTGTACCTGTAGGAATGGTAGCCGTTCAGCTTTGTTGCCCAGAGCTTTGCCTCTGTGCCCGTCCCACGCAGATCAGGGGTTTAAAACCGGCTTTCTAGGGGCTGTTTCTAGCTGCGCGTGCCCAGAGATGGACCCAGGCCCTTGGGGGCAGGCTGTACCTTTTGGAATGGGAGCCGTTCCGCTTTGTTGCCCAGAGCTGGGTCTCTGTGCCCGTCCCACGCAGATCAGGGGTTGAAAACCGGCTTTCTAGGGGCTGTTTCTAGCTGCCCGTGCCCAGAGACGGACCCAGGCCTTTGGGGGCAGGCTGTACCTGTTGGAATGGGAGCCCTTCAGCTTTGTTGCCCAGAGCTGGGCCTCTGTGCCCGTCCCACGCAGATCAGGGGTTGAAAACCGGCTTTCGAGGGGCTGTTTCTAGCTGCGCGAGCCCAGAGAGGGAAGGAGGACCTTGGGGGCGGGCTGTACCTGTAGGAATGGTAGCCGTTTAGCTTTGTTGCCCAGAGCTGAGCCTCTGTGCCCGTCCCACGCAGATCAGGGGTTGAAAACCGGCTTTCTAGGGGCAGTTTCTAGCTGCGCGTGCCCAGAGATGGGCCCAGGCCCTTGGGGGCAGGCTGTACCTGTTGGAATGGGAGTCGTTCAGCTTTGTTGCCCAGAGCTGGGCCTCTGTGCCCGTCCCACGCAGATCAGGGGTTGAAAACCGGCTTTCTAGGGGCTGTTTCTAGCTGCACGTGCCCAGAGATGGACCCAGGCCCTTGGGGGCGGGCTGTACCTGTTGGAATGGGAGCCGTCCAGCTTTGTTGCCCAGAGCTGGGCTTCTGTGCCCGTCCCACGCAGATCAGGGGTTGAAAACCGGCTTTCTAGGGGCTGTTTCTAGCTGCGCGTGCCCAGAGAGGGACCCCGGCCCTTGGGGGCGGGCTGTACCTGTTGGAATGGGAGCCGTTCAGCTTTGTTGCCCAGAGCTGGGCATCTGTGCCCGTCCCACGCAGATCAGGGGTTGAAAACCGGCTTTCTAGGGGCTGTTTCTAGCTGCGCGTGCCCAGAGAGGGACCCAGGCCCTTGGGGGCGGGCTGTACCTGTTGGAATTGGAGCCGTTCTGCTTTGCTGCCCAGAGCTGGGCCTCTGTTCCCGTCCCACGCAGATCAGGGGTTGAACACCGGCTGTCTAGGGGCTGTTTCTTGCTGCGCGTGCCCAGAGAGGGACCCAGGCCTTTGGGGGTGGGCTGTACCTGTTGGAATGGGAGCCGTTCAGCTTTGTTGCCCAGAGCGGGGCCTCTGTGCCCGTCCCACGCAGATCAGGGGTTGAAAACCGGCTTTCTAGGGGCTGTTTCTAGCTGCGCGTGCCCAGACAGGGACCCAGGCCCATGGGGGTGGGCTGTACCTGTTGGAATGGGAGCCGTTCAGCTTTGTTGCCCAGAGCTGGGCCTCTGTGCCCGTCCCAAGCAGATCAGGGGTTGAAAACCGGCGTTCTCGGGGCTGTTTCTAGCTGCGCGTGCCCAGAGACGGACCCAGGCCCTTGGGGGTGGGCTGTACCTGTTGGAATGGGAGCCGTTCAGCTTTGTTGCACAGAGCTGGGCCTCTGTGCCCGTCCCACGCAGATCAGGGGTTGAAAACCGGCTTTCTAGGGGCTGTTTCTAGCTGCGCGTGCCCAGAGAGGGACCCAGGACCTTGGGGGCGGGCTGTACCTGTAGGAATGGTAGCCGTTCAGCTTTGTTGCCCAGAGCTGGGCCTCTGTGCCCGTCCCACGCAGATCAGGGGTTGAAAACCGGCTTTCTAGGGGCTGTTTCTAGCTGCGCGTGCCCAGAGACGCACCCAGGCCCTTGGGGGTGGGCTGTACCTGTTGGAATGGGAGCCGTTCAGCTTTGTTGCACAGAGCTGGGCCTCTGTGCCCGTCCCACGCAGATCAGGGGTTGAAAACCGGCTTTCTAGGGGCTGTTTCTAGCAGCGCGTGCCCAGTGAGGGACGCAGGACCTTGGGGGCGGGCTGTACCTGTTGGAATTGGAGCCATTCAGCTTTGTTGCCCAGAGCTGGGCCTCTGTGCCCGTCCCACGCAGATCAGGGGTTGAAAACCGGCTGTCTAGGGGTTGTTTCTAGCTGCGCGTGCCCAGAGAGGGACCCAGGCCCATGAGGGTGGGCTGTACCTGTTGGAATGGGAGCCGTTCAGCTTTGTTGCACAGAGCTGGGCCTCTGTGCCCGTCCCACGCAGATCAGGGGTTGAAAACCGGCTTTCTAGGGGCTGTTTCTAGCTGCGCGTGCCCAGAGAGGGACCCAGGACCTTGGGGGCGGGCTGTACCTGTAGGAATGGTAGCCGTTCAGCTTTGTAGCCCAGAGCTGGGTCTCTGTGCCCGTCCCACGCAGATCAGGGGTTGAAAACCGGCTTTCTAGGGGCTGTTTCTAGCTGCGCGTGCCCAGAGAGGGACCCAGGCCCTTGGAGGCGGGCTGTACCTGTTGGAATGGGAGCCGTTCAGCTTTGTTGCCCAGAGCTGGGCCTCTGTGCCCGTCCCACGCAGATCAGGCGTTGAAAACTGGCTTTCTAGGGGCTGTTTCTAGCTGCCCGTGCCCAGAGACGGACCCAGGCCTTTGGGGGCAGGCTGTACCTGTTGGAATGGGAGCCGTTCAGCTTTGTTGCTCAGAGCTGGGCCTCTGTGCCCGTCCCACGCAGATCAGGGGTTGAAAACCGGCTGTCTAGGGGCTGTTTCTAGCTGCGCGTGCCCAGAGAGGGACTCAGGCCCTTGGGGGTGGGCTGTACCTGTTGGAATGGGAGCCGTTCAGCTTTGTTGCCCAGAGCTGGGCCTCTGTGCCCGTCCCAAGGAGATCAGGGGTTGAAAACCGGCTGTCTAGGGGCTGTTTCTAGCTGCGCGTGCCCAGAGAGGGACCCAGGCCTTTGGGGGTGGGCTGTACCTGTTGGAATGGGAGCCGTTCAGCTTTGTTGCCCAGAGCTGGGCCTCTGTGCCCGTCCCACGCAGATCAGGGGTTGAAAACCGGCTTTCTAGGGGCTGTTTCTAGCTGCGCGTGCCCAGAGAGGGACCCAGGCCCATGGGGGTGGGCTGTACCTGTTGGAATGGGAGCCGTTCAGCTTTGTTGCACAGAGCTGGGCCTCTGTGCCCGTCCCACGCAGATCAGGGGTTGAAAACCGGCTTTCTAGGGGCTGTTTCTAGCTGCGCGTGCACAGAGACGGACCCAGGCCCTTGGGGGTGGGCTGTACCTGCTGGAATGGGAGCCGTTCAGCTTTGTTGCACAGAGCTGGGCCTCTGTGCCCGTCCCACGCAGATCAGGGGTTGAAAACCGGCTTTCTAGGGGCTGTTTCTACCTGCGCGTGCGCAGAGAGGGACCCAGGACCTTGGGGGCGGGCTGTACCTGTAGGAATGGTAGCCGTTCAGCTTTGTTGCCCAGAGCTGGGCCTCTGTGCCCGTCCCACGCAGATCAGGGGTTTAAAACCGGCTTTCTAGGGGCTGTTTCTAGCTGCGCGTGCCCAGAGATAGACCCAGGCCCTTGGGGGCAGGCTGTACCTGTTGGAATGGGAACCATTCCGCTTTGTTGCCCAGAGCTGGGCCTCTGTGCCCGTCCCACGCAGATCAGGGGTTGAAAACCGGCTTTCTAGGGGCTGATTCTAGCTGCACGTGCCCAGAGAGGGACCCAGGCCCTTGGGGGCGGGCTGTACCTGTTGGAATGGGAGCCGTCCAGCTTTGTTGCCCAGAGCTGGGCTTCTGTGCCCGTCCCACGCAGATCAGGGGTTGAAAACCGGCTTTCTAGGGGATGTTTCTAGCTGCGCGTGCCCAGAGAGGGACCCAGGCCTTTGGGGGTGGGCTGTACCTGTTGGAATGGGAGCCGTTCAGCTTTGTTGCCCAGAGCTGGGCCTCTTTGCCCGTCCCAAGCATATCAGGGGTTGAAAACCGGCGTTCTAGGGGCTGTTTCTAGCTGCGCGTGCCCAGAGACGGACCCAGGCCCTTGGGGGTGGGCTGTACCTGTTGGAATGGGAGCCGTTCAGCTTTGTTGCACAGAGCTGGGCCTCTGTGCCCGTCCCACGCAGATCAGGGGTTGAAAACTGGCTTTCTAGGGGCTGTTTCTAGCTGCGCGTGCCCAGTGAGGGACGCAGGACCTTGGGGGCGGGCTGTACCTGTTGGAATTGGAGCCATTCAGCTTTGTTGCCCAGAGCTGGGCCCCTGTGCCCGTCCCACGCAGATCAGGGGTTGAAAACCGGCTGTCTAGGGGTTGTTTCTAGCTGCGCGTGCCCAGAGAGGGACCCAGGCCCATGGGGGTGGGCTGTACCTGTTGGAATGGGAGCCGTTCAGCTTTGTTGCCCAGAGCTGGGCCTCTGTGCCCGTCCCAAGCAGATCAGGGGTTGAAAACCAGCGTTCTAGGGGCTGTTTCTAGCTGCGCGTGCCCAGAGACGGACCCAGGCCCTTGGGGGCGGGCTGTACCTGTTGGAATGGGAGCCGTTCAGCTTTGTTGCCCAGAGCTGGGCCTCTGTGCCCGTCCCATGCAGATCAGGGGTTGAAAACCGGCTTTCTAGGGGCTGTTTCTAGCTGCGCGTGCCCAGAGTCGGATCCAGGCCCTTGGGGGCGGGTTGTACCTGTTGGAATGGGAGCCGTTCAGCTTTGTAGCCCAGAGCTGGGTCTCTGTGCCCGTCCCACGCAGATCAGGGGTTGAAAACCGGCTTTCTAGGGGCTGTTTCTAGCTGCGCGTGCCCAGAGAGGGACCCAGGCCCATGGGGGTGGGCTGTACCTGTTGGAATGGGAGCCGTTCAGCTTTGTTGTCCAGATCTGGGCCTCTGTGTCCGTCCCATGCAGATCAGGCGTTGAAAACTGGCTTTCTAGTGGCTGTTTCTAGTTGCCCGTGCCCAGAGACGGACCCAGGCCTTTGGGGGCAGGCTGTACCTGTTGAAATGGGAGTCGTTCAGCTTTGTTGCCCAGAGCTGGGCTTCTGTGCCCGTCCCACGCAGATCAGGGGTTGAAAACCGGCTGTCTAGGGGCTGTTTCTAGCTGCGCGTGCCCAGAGATGGACCCAGGCCCTTGGGGGTGGGCTGTACCTGTTGGAATGGGAGCCGTTCAGCTTTGTTGCCCAGAGCTGGGCCTCTGTGCCCGTCCCAAGGAGATCAGGGGTTGAAAACCGGCTGTCTAGGGGCTGTTTCTAGCTGCGCGTGCCCAGGGAGGGACCCAGGCCTTTGGGGGTGGGCTGTACCTGTTGGAATGGGAGCCGTTCAGCTTTGTTGCACAGAGCTGGGCCTCTGTGCCCGTCCCATGCAGATCAGGGGTTGAAAACCGGCTTTCTAGGGGCTGTTTCTAGCTGCGCGTGCACAGAGACGGACCCAGGCCCTTGGGGGCGGGCTGTACCTCTTGGAATGGGAGCCATTCCGCTTTGTTGCCCAGAGCTGGGCCTCTGTGCCCGTCCCACGCAGATCAGGGGTTGAAAACCGGCTTTCTAGGGGATGTTTCTAGCTGCACGTGCCCAGAGAGGGACCCAGGCCATTGGGGGCGGGCTGTACCTGTTGGAATGGGAGCCGTCCAGCTTTATTGCCCAGAGCTGGGCTTCTGTGCCCGTCCCACGCAGATCAGGGGTTGAAAACCGGCTTTCTAGGGGCTGTTTCTAGCTGCGCGTGCCCAGAGACGGACCCAGGCCCTTGGGGGCGGGCTGTACCTGTTGGAATGGGAGCCGTTCAGCTTTGTTGCCCAGAGCTGGGCCTCTGTGCCCGTCCCAAGGAGATCAGGGGTTGAAAACCGGCTGTCTAGGGGCTGTTTCTAGCTGCGCATGCCCAGAGAGGGACCCAGGCCTTTGGGGGTGGGCTCTACCTGTTGGAATGGGAGCCGTTCAGCTTTGTTGCACAGAGCTGGGCCTCTGTGCCCGTCCCACGCAGATCAGGGGTTGAAAACCGGCTTTCTAGGGGATGTTTCTAGCTGCGCGTGCCCAGAGAGGGACCCAGGCCCATGGGGGTGGGCTGTACCTGTTGGAATTGGAGCCGTTCAGCTTTGTTGCCCAGAGCTGGGCCTCTGTGCCCGTCCCACGCAGATCAGGGGTTGAAAACCGGCTGTCTAGGGGCTGTTTCTAGCTGCGCGTGCCCAGAGAGGGACCCAGGCCTTTGGGGGTGGGCTGTACCTGTTGGAATGGGAGCCGTTCAGCTTTGTTGCCCAGAGCTGGGCCTCTGTGCCCGTCCCAAGCAGATCAGGGGTTGAAAACCGGCGTTCTAGGGGCTGTTTCTAGCTGCGCGTGCCCAAAGACGGACCCAGGCCCTTGGGGGTGGGCTGTACCTGTTGGAATGGGAGCCGTTCAGCTTTGTTGCACAGAGCTGGGCCTCTGTGCCCGTCCCACGCAGATCAGGGGTTGAAAACCGGCTTTCTAGGGGCTGTTTCTAGTTGCGCGTGCCCAGTGAGGGACACAGGACCTTGGGGTCGGGCTGTATCTGTTGGAATTGGAGCCATTCAGCTTTGTTGCCCAGAGCTGGGCCCCTGTGCCCGTCCCACGCAGATCAGGGGTTGAAAACCGGCTGTCTAGGGGTTGTTTCTAGCTGCGCGTGCCCAGAGAGGGACCCAGGCCCATGGGGGTGGGCTGTACCTGTTGGAATGGGAGCCGTTCAGCTTTGTTGCCCAGAGCTGGGCCTCTGTGCCCGTCCCAAGCAGATCAGGGGTTGAAAACCGGCGTTCTAGGGGCTGTTTCTAGCTGCGCGTGCCCAGAGACGGACCCAGGCCCTTGGGGGCGGGCTGTACCTGTTGGAATGGGAGCCGTTCAGCTTTGTTGCCCAGAGCTGGGCCTCTGTGCCCGTCCCATGCAGATCAGGGGTTGAAAACCGGCTTTCTCGGGGCTGTTTCTAGCTGCGCGTGCCCAGAGTCGGACCCAGGCCCTTGGGGGCGGGTTGTACCTGTTGGAATGGGAGCCGTTCAGCTTTGTAGCCCAGAGCTGGGTCTCTGTGCCCGTCCCACGCAGATCAGGGGTTGAAAACCGGCTTTCTAGGGGCTGTTTCTAGCTGCGCGTGCCCAGAGAGGGACCCAGGCCCTTGGGGGCGGGCTGTACCTGTTGGAATGGGAGCCGTTCAGCTTTGTTGCCCAGAGCTGGGCCCCTGTGCCCATCCCACGCAGATCAGGCGTTGAAAACTGGCTTTCTAGGGGCTGTTTCTAGCTGCCCGTGCACAGAGACGGACCCAGGCCTTTGGGGGCAGGCTGTACCTGTTGGAATGCGAGCCGTTCAGCTTTGTTGCCCAGAGCTGGGCCTCTGTGCCCGTCCCACGCAGATCAGGGGTTGAAAACCGGCTGTCTAGGGGCTGTTTCTAGCTGCGCGTGCCCAGAGAGGGACCCAGGCCCTTGGGGGTGGGCTGTACCTGTTGGAATGGGAGCCGTTCAGCTTTGTTGCCCAGAGTTGGGCCTCTGTGCCCGTCCCAAGGAGATCAGGGGTTGAAAACCGGCTGTCTAGGGGCTGTTTCTAGCTGCGCGTGCCCAGAGAGGGACCCAGGCCTTTGGGGGTGGGCTGTACCTGTTGGAATGGGAGCCGTTCAGCTTTGTTGCACAGAGCTGGGCCTCTGTGCCCGTCCCACGCAGATCAGGGGTTGAAAACCGGCTTTCTAGGAGCTGTTTCTAGCTGCGCGTGCCCAGAGAGGGACCCAGGCCAATGGGGGTGGGCTGTACCTGTTGGAATGGGAGCCGTTCAGCTTTGTTGCACAGAGCTGGGCCTCTGTGCCCGTCCCACGCAGATCAGGGGTTGAAAACCGGCTTTCTAGGGGCTGTTTCTAGCTGCGTGTGCACAGAGACGGACCCAGGCCCTTGGGGGTGGGCTGTACCTGCTGGAATGGGAGCCGTTCAGCTTTTTGCACAGAGCTGGGCCTCTGTGCCCGTCCCACGCAGATCAGGGGTTGAAAACCGGCTTTCTAGGGGCTGTTTCTAGCTGCGCGTGCCCAGAGAGGGACCCAGGACCTTGGGGGCGGGCTGTACCTGTAGGAATGGTAGCCGTTCAGCTTTGTTGCCCAGAGCTGGGCCTCTGTGCCCGTCCCACGCAGATCAGGGGTTGAAAACCGGCTTTCTAGGGGCTGTTTCTAGCTGCCCGTGCCCAGAGACGGACCCAGGCATTTGGGGGCGGGCTGTACCTGTTGGAATGGGAGCCGTTCAGCTTTGTTGCCCAGAGCTGGGCCTCTGTGCCCGTCCCACGCAGATCAGGGGTTGAAAACCGGCTGTCTAGGGGCTGTTTCTAGCTGCGCGTGCCCAGAAAGGGACCCAGGCCCTTGGGGGCGGGCTGTACCTGTTGGAATTGGAGCCGTTCAGCTTTGTTGCACAGAGCTGGGCCTCTGTGCCCGTCCCACGCAGATCAGGGGTTGAAAACCGGCTTTCTAGGGGCTGTTTCTAGCTGCGCGTGCCCAGAGAGGGACCCAGGACCTTGGGGGCGGGCTGTACCTGTAGGAATGGTAGCCGTTCAGCTTTGTTGCCCAGAGCTGGGCCTCTGTGCCCGTCCCACGCAGATCAGGGGTTGAAAACCGGCTTTCTAGGGGCTGTTTCTAGCTGCCCGTGCCCAGAGACGGACCCAGGCATTTGGGGGCGGGCTGTACCTGTTGGAATGGGAGCCGTTCAGCTTTGTTGCCCAGAGCTGGGCCTCTGTGCCCGTCCCACGCTGATCAGGGGTTGAAAACCGGCTTTCTAGGGGCTGTTTCTAGCTGCCCATGCCCAGAGACGGACCTGGCCCTTGGGGGCAGGCTGTACCTGTTGGAATGGGAGCCGTTCCGCTTTGTTGCCCAGAGCTGGGCCTCTGTGCCCGTCCCACGCTGATCAGGGGTTGAAAACCGGCTTTCTAGGGGCTGTTTCTAGCTGCCCGTGCCCAGAGACGGACCCAGGCATTTGGGGGCGGGCTGTACCTGTTGGAATGGGAGCCGTTCAGCTTTGTTGCCCAGAGCTGGGCCTCTGTGCCCGTCCCACGCAGATCAGGGGTTGAAAACCGGCTTTCTAGGGGCTGTTTCTAGCTGCGCGTGCCCAGAGAGGGACCCAGGACCTTGGGGGCGGGCTGTACCTGTTGGAATTGGAGCCGTTCAGCTTTGTTGCCCAGAGCTGGGCCTCTGTGCCCGTCCCACGCAGATCAGGGGTTGAAAACCGGCTGTCTAGGGGCTGTTTCTAGCTGCGCGTGCCCAGAGAGGGACCCAGGCCTTTGGGGGTGGGCTGTACCTGTTGGAATGGGAGCCGTTCAGCTTTGTTGCCCAGAGCTGGGCCTCTGTGCCCGTCCCAAGCAGATCAGGGGTTGAAAACCGGCGTTCTAGGGGATGTTTCTAGCTGCGCGTGCCCAGAGACGGACCCAGGCCCTTGGGGGTGGGCTGTACCTGTTGGAATGGGAGCCGTTCAGCTTTGTTGCACAGAGCTGGGCCTCTGTGCCCGTCCCACGCAGATCAGGGGTTGAAAACCGGCTTTCTAGGGGCTGTTTCTAGCTGCGCGTGCCCAGTGAGGGACACAGGACCTTGGGGTCGGGCTGTAACTGTTGGAATTGGAGCCATTCAGCTTTGTTGCCCAGAGCTGGGCCCCTGTGCCCGTCCCACGCAGATCAGGGGTTGAAAACCGGCTGTCTAGGGGTTGTTTCTAGCTGCGCGTGCCCAGAGAGGGACCCAGGCCCATGGGGGTGGGCTGTACCTGTTGGAATGGGAGCCGTTCAGCTTTGTTGCCCAGAGCTGGGCCTCTGTGCCCGTCCCAAGCAGATCAGGGGTTGAAAACCAGCGTTCTAGGGGCTGTTTCTAGCTGCGCGTGCCCAGAGACGGACCCAGGCCCTTGGGGGCGGGCTGTACCTGTTGGAATGGGAGCCGTTCAGCTTTGTTGCCCAGAGCTGGGCCTCTGTGCCCGTCCCATGCAGATCAGGGGTTGAAAACCGGCTTTCTAGGGGCTGTTTCTAGCTGCGCGTGCCCAGAGTCGGATCCAGGCCCTTGGGGGCGGGTTGTACCTGTTGGAATGGGAGCCGTTCAGCTTTGTAGCCCAGAGCTGGGTCTCTGTGCCCGTCCCACGCAGATCAGGGGTTGAAAACCGGCTTTCTAGGGGCTGTTTCTAGCTGCGCGTGCCCAGAGAGGGACCCAGGCCCATGGGGGTGGGCTGTACCTGTTGGAATGGGAGCCGTTCAGCTTTGTTGTCCAGAGCTGGGCTTCTGTGCCCGTCCCATGCAGATCAGGCGTTGAAAACTGGCTTTCTAGGGGCTGTTTCTAGTTGCCCGTGCCCAGAGACGGACCCAGGCCTTTGGGGACAGGCTGTACCTGTTGAAATGGGAGCCGTTCAGCTTTGTTGCCCAGAGCTGGGCCTCTGTGCCCGTCCCACGCAGATCAGGGGTTGAAAACCGGCTGTCTAGGGGCTGTTTCTAGCTGCGCGTGCCCAGAGATGGACCCAGGCCCTTGGGGGTGGGCTGTACCTGTTGGAATGGGAGCCGTTCAGCTTTGTTGCCCAGAGCTGGGCCTCTGTGCCCGTCCCAAGGAGATCAGGGGTTGAAAACCGGCTGTCTAGGGGCTGTTTCTAGCTGCGCGTGCCCAGGGAGGGACCCAGGCCTTTGGGGGTGGGCTGTACCTGTTGGAATGGGAGCCGTTCAGCTTTGTTGCACAGAGCTGGGCCTCTGTGCCCGTCCCACGCAGATCAGGGGTTGAAAACCGGCTTTCTAGGGGCTGTTTCTAGCTGCGCGTGCCCAGAGAGGGACCCAGGCCCATGGGGGTGGGCTGTACCTGTTGGAATGGGAGCAGTTCAGCTTTGTTGCACAGAGCTGGGCCTCTGTGCCCGTCCCATGCAGATCAGGGGTTGAAAACCGGCTTTCTAGGGGCTGTTTCTAGCTGCGCGTGCACCGAGACGGACCCAGGCCCTTGGGGGTGGGCTGTACCTGCTGGAATGGGAGCCGTTCAGCTTTGTTGCACAGAGCTGGGCCTCTGTGCCTGTCCCACGCAGATCAGGGGTTGAAAACCGGCTTTCTAGGGGCTGTTTCTAGCTGCGCGTGCCCAGAGAGGGACCCAGGACCTTGGGGGCGGGCTGTACCTGTTGGAATTGGAGCCATTCAGCTTTGTTGCCCAGAGCAGGGCCTCTATGCCCGTCCCACGCAGATCAGGGGTTGAAAACCGGCTGTCTAGGGGCTGTTTCTAGCTGCGCGTGCCCAGAGAGGGACCCAGGCCTTTGGGGGTGGGCTGTACCTGTTGGAATGGGAGCCGTTCAGCTTTGTTGCCCAGAGCTGGGCCTCTGTGCCCGTCCCAAGCAGATCAGGGGTTGAAAACCGGCGTTCTAGGGGCTGTTTCTAGCTGCGCGTGCCCAGAGACGGACCCAGGCCCTTGGGGGTGGGCTGTACCTGTTGGAATGGGAGCCGTTCAGCTTTGTTGCACAGAGCTGGGCCTCTGTGCCCGTCCCACGCAGATCAGGGGTTGAAAACCGGCTTTCTAGGGGCTGTTTCTAGCTGCGCGTGCCAAGAGAGGGACCCAGGACCTTGGGGGCGGGCTGTAACTGTTGGAATTGGAGTCGTTCCGCTTTGTTGTCCAGAGCTGGGCCTCTGTGTCCGTCCCACGCAGATCAGGGGTTGAAAACCGGCTGTCTAGGGGCTGTTTCAATCTTTGCGTGCCCAGAGAGGGACCCAGGCCCTTGGGGGTGGGCTGTACCTGTTGGAATGGGAGCCGTTCAGCTTTGTTGCCCAGAGCTGGGCCTCTGTGCCCGTCCCAAGGAGATCAGGGGTTGAAAACCGGCGTTCTAGGGGTGTTTCTAGCTGCGCGTGCTCAGAGACGGACCCAGGCCCTTGGGGGTGGGCTGTACCTGTTGGAATGGGAGCCGTTCAGCTTTGTTGCCCATAGCTGGGCCTCTGTGCCCGTCCCACGCAGATCAGGGGTTGAAAACCGGCTTTCTAGGGGCTGTTTCTAGCTGTGCGTGCCCAGAGAGGGACCCAGGACCTTGGGGGCGGGCTGTGCCTGTTGTAATCGGAGCCGTTCAGCTTTGTTGCCCAGAGCTGGGCCTCTGTGCCCGTCCCACGCAGATCAGGGGTTGAAAACCGGCTTTCTAGGGGCTGTTTCTAGCTGCGCGTGCCCAGAGAGGGACCCAGGACCTTGGGGGCGGGCTGTACCTGTTGGAATTGGAGCCATTCAGCTTTGTTGCCCAGAGCTGGGCCTCTGTGCCCGTCCCACGCAGATCAGGGGTTGAAAACCGGCTGTCTAGGGGCTGTTTCTAGCTGCGCGTGCCCAGAGAGGGACCCAGGCCCATGGGGGTGGGCTGTACCCATTGGAATGGGATCCGTTCAGCTTTGTTGCCCAGAGCTGGGCCTCTGTGCCCGTCTCACGCAGATCAGGGGTTGAAAACCGGCGTTCTAGGGGCTGTTTCTAGCTGCGCGTGTCCAGAGACGGACCCAGGCCCTTGGGCGTGGGCTGTACCTGTTGGAATGGGAGCCGTTCAGCTTTGTTGCACAGAGCTGGGCCTCTGTGCCCATCCCACGCAGATCAGGGGTTGAAAACCGGCTTTCTAGGGGCTGTTTCTAGCTGCGCGTGCCCAGAGAGGGACCCAGGACCTTGGGGGCGGGCTGTACCTGTAGGAATGGTAGCCGTTCAGCTTTGTTGCCCAGAGCTGGGCCTCTGTGCCCGTCCCACGCAGATCAGGGGTTTAAAACCGGCTATCTAGGGGCTGTTTCTAGCTGTGCGTGCCCAGAGATGGACCCAGGCCCTTGGGGGCAGGCTGTACCTGTTGGAATGGGAGCCGTTCAGCTTTGTTGCCCAGAGCTGGGCCTCTGTGCCCGTCCCACGCAGATCAGGGGTTGAAAACCGGCTTTTTAGGGGCTGATTCTATCTGCACGTGCCCAGAGAGGGACCCAGGCCCTTGGGGGTGGGCTCTACCTGTTGGAATGGGAGCCGCCCAGCTTTGTTGCCCAGAGCTGGGCCTCTGTGCCCGTCCCACGCAGATCAGGGGTTGAAAACCGGCTGTCTATGGGCTGTTTCTAGCTGCGCGTGCCCAGAGAGGGACCCAGGCATTTGGGGGTGGGCTGTACCTGTTGGAATGGGAGCCGTTCAGCTTTGTTGCCCAGAGCTGTGCCTCTGTGCCCGTCCCAAGCAGATCAGGGGTTGAAAACCGGCGTTCTAGGGGCTGTTTCTAGCTGCGCGTGCCCAGAGACAGACCCAGGCCCTTGGGGGTGGGCTGTACCTGTTGGAATGGGAGCCGTTCAGCTTTGTTGCACAGAGCTGGGCCTCTGTGCCCGTCCCACGCAGATCAGGGGTTGAAAACCGGCTTTCTAGGGGCTGTTTCTAGCTGCACGTGCCCAGAGAGGGACCCAGGACCTTGGGGGCGGGCTGTGCCTGTTTTAATGGGAGCCGTTCAGCTTTGTTGCCCAGAGCTGGGCCTCTGTGCCCGTCCCACGCAGATCAGGGGTTGAAAACCGGCTTTCTAGGGGCTGGTTCTAGCTGCGAGTGCCCAGAGAGGGACCCAGGCCCTTGTTGGCGGGCTGTACCTGTTGGAATGGGAGCTGTTCAGCTTTGTTGCCCAGAGCTGGCCCTCTGTGCCCGTCCCAAGCAGATCATGGGTTGAAAACCGGCGTTCTAGGGGCTGTTTCTAGCTGCGCGTGCCCAGAGACGGACCCAGGGCTTGGGGGTGGGCTGTACCTGTTGGAATGGGAGCCGTTCAGCTTTGTTGCACAGAGCTGGGCCTCTGTGCCCGTCCCACGCAGATCAGGGTTTGAAAACCGGCTGTCTCGGGGCTGTTTCTAGCTGTGCGTGCCCAGAGAGGGACCCAGGCCCCTGGGGGCGGGCTGTACCTGTTGGAATGGAGCCGTTCAGCTTTGTTGCCCAGAGATGGGCCTCTGTGCCTGTCCCACGCAGATCATGGGTTGAAAACCGGCTTTCTAGGGGCTGTTTCTAGTTGCGCGTGCCCAGAGACGAACCCAGGCCCTTGGGGGCGGGCTGTACCTGTTGGAATGGGAGCCGTTCAGCTTTGTTGCCCAGAGCTGGGCCTCTGTGCCCGTCCCACGCAGATCAGGGGTTGAAAACCGGCTTTCTAGGGGCTGTTTCTAGCTGCGCGTGCCCAGAGACGAACCCAGGCCCTTGGGGGCGGGCTGTACCTGTTGGAATGGGAGCCGTTCAGCTTTGTTGCCCAGAGCTGGGCCTCTGTGCCCGTCCCACGCAGATCAGGGGTTGAAAACCGGCTTTCTAGGGACTGTTTCTAGCTGCGCGTGCCCAGAGATGGACCCATGCCCTTGGGGGCAGGCTGTACCTGTTGGAATGGGAGCCGTTCAGCTTTGTTGCCCAGAGCTGGGCCTCTGTGCCCGTCCCACGCAGATCAGGGGTTGAAAACCGGCTTTTTAGGGGCTGTTTCTATCTGCACGTGCCCAGAGAGGGACCCAGGCCCTTGGGGGTAGGCTGTACCTGTTGGAATGGGAGCCGCCCAGCTTTGTTGCCCAGAGCTGGGCTTCTGTGCCCGTCCCACGCAGATCAGGGGTTGAAAACCGGCTTTCTAGGGGCTGTTTCTAGCTGCGCGTGCCCAGAGACGGACCCAGGCCCTTGGGGGCGGGCTGTACCTGTTGGAATGGGAGCCGTTCAGCTTTGTTGCCCAGAGCTGGGCCTCTGTGCCCGTCCCACGCAGATCAGGGGTTGAAAACCGGCTTTCTAGGGGCTGTTTCTAGCTGCGCGTGCCCAGAGCCGGAACCAGGCCCTTGGGGGCGGGTTGTACCTGTTGGAATGGGAGCCGATCAGCTTTGTAGCCCAGAGCTGGGCCTCTGTGCCCGTCCCACGCAGATCAGGGGTTGAAAACCGGCTTTCTAGGGGCTGTTTCTAGCTGCGCGTGCCCAGAGTGGGACCCAGGCCCTTGGGGGCGGGCTGTACCTGTTGGAATGGGAGCCTTTCAGCTTTGTTGCCCAGAGCTGGGCCTCTGTGTCCATCCCACGCAGATCAGGGGTTGAAAACCGGCTTTCTAGGGGCTGTTTCTAGCTGCGCGTGCCCAGTGAGGGACCCAGCCCCTTGGGGGCGGGCTGTACCTGTTGGAATGGGAGCCGTTCAGCTTTGTTGCCCAGAGCTGGGCCTCTGTGCCCATCCCACGCAGATCAGAGGTTGAAAACCGGCTTTCTAGGGGCTGTTTCTAGCTGCGCGTGCCCCGAGAGGTACCCAGGCCCCTGGGGGCGGTCTGTACCTGTTGGAATGGGAGCCGTTCAGCTTTGTTGCCCAGAGCTGGTCCTCTGTGCCCGTCCCACGCAGATCAGGGGTTGAAAACCGGCTTTCTAGGGGCTGTTTCTAGCTGCGCGTGCTCAGAGAGGGACCCAGGACCTTGGGGGCGGGCTGTGCCTGTTGTAATCGGAGCCGTTCAGCTTTGTTGCCCAGAGCTGGGCCTCTGTGCCCGTCCCACGCAGATCAGGGGTTGAAAACCGGCTTTCTAGGGGCTGTTTCTAGCTGCGCGTGCCCAGAGAGGGACCCAGGACCTTGGGGGCGGGCTGTACCTGTTGGAATTGGAGCCATTCAGCTTTGTTGCCCAGAGCTGGGCCTCTGTGCCCGTCCCACGCAGATCAGGGGTTGAAAACCGGCTGTCAAGGGGCTGTTTCTAGCTGCGCGTGCCCAGAGAGGGACCCAGGCCCATGGGGGTGGGCTGTACCCATTGGAATGGGAGCCGTTCAGCTTTGTTGCCCAGAGCTGGGCCTCTGTGCCCGTCCCAAGCAGATCAGGGGTTGAAAACCGGCGTTCTAGGGGCTGTTTCTAGCTGCGCGTGCCCAGAGACGGACCCAGGCCCTTGGGGGTGGGCTGTACCTGTTGGAATGGGAGCCGTTCAGCTTTGTTGCACAGAGCTGGGCCTCTGTGCCCGTCCCACGCAGATCAGGGGTTGAAAACCGGCTTTCTAGGGGCTGTTTCTAGCTGCGCGTTCCCAGAGAGGGACCCAGGACCTTGGGAGCGGGCTGTACCTGTAGGAATGGTAGCCGTTCAGCTTTGTTGCCCAGAGCTGGGCCTCTGTGCCCGTCCCACGCAGATCAGGGGTTGAAAACCGGCTTTCTAGGGGCTGTTTCTAGCTGCGCGTGCCCAGAGATGGACCCATGCCCTTGGGGGCAGGCTGTACCTGTTGGAATGGGAGCCGTTCAGCTTTGTTGCCCAGAGCTGGGCCTCTGTGCCCGTCCCACGCAGATCAGGGGTTGAAAACCGGCTTTTTAGGGGCTGTTTCTATCTGCACGTGCCCAGAGAGGGACCCAGGCCCTTGGGGGTAGGCTGTACCTGTTGGAATGGGAGCCGCCCAGCTTTGTTGCCCAGAGCTGGGCTTCTGTGCCCGTCCCACGCAGATCAGGGGTTGAAAACCGGCTTTCTAGGGGCTGTTTCTAGCTGCGCGTGCCCAGAGACGGACCCAGGCCCTTGGGGGCGGGCTGTACCTGTTGGAATGGGAGCCGTTCAGCTTTGTTGCCCAGAGCTGGGCCTCTGTGCCCGTCCCACGCAGATCAGGGGTTGAAAACCGGCTTTCTAGGGGCTGTTTCTAGCTGCGCGTGCCCAGAGCCGGAACCAGGCCCTTGGGGGCGGGTTGTACCTGTTGGAATGGGAGCCGATCAGCTTTGTAGCCCAGAGCTGGGCCTCTGTGCCCGTCCCACGCAGATCAGGGGTTGAAAACCGGCTTTCTAGGGGCTGTTTCTAGCTGCGCGTGCCCAGAGTGGGACCCAGGCCCTTGGGGGCGGGCTGTACCTGTTGGAATGGGAGCTGTTCAGCTTTGTTGCCCAGAGCTGGCCCTCTGTGCCCGTCCCAAGCAGATCATGGGTTGAAAACCGGCGTTCTAGGGTCTGTTTCTAGCTGCGCGTGCCCAGAGACGGACCCAGGCCCTTGGGGGCGGGCTGTACCTGTTGGAATGGGAGCCGTTCAGCTTTGTTGCCCAGAGCTGTGCCTCTGTGCCCGTCCCCACGCAGATCAGGGGTTGAAAACCGGCTTTCTAGGGGCTGTTTCTAGCTGCGCGTGCCCAGAGAGGGACCCAGGCCCTTGGGGGCGGGCTGTACCTGTTGGAATGGGAGCCGTTCAGCTTTGTTGCCCAGAGCTGCGCCTCTGTGCCCGTCCCACGCAGATCATGGGTTGAAAACCGGCGTTCTAGGGGCTGTTTCTAGCTGCGCGTGCCCAGAGACGGACCCAGGCCCTTGGGGGCGGGCTGTACCTGTTGGAATGGGAGCCGTTCAGCTTTGTTGCCCAGAGCTGGGCCTCTGTGCCCGTCCCACGCAGATCAGGGGTTGAAAACTGGCTTTCTAGGGGCTCTTTCTAGCTGCGCGTGCCCAGAGAGGGACCCAGGCCCTTGGGGGCGGGATGTACCTGTTGGAATGGGAGCCGTTCAGCTTTGTTGCCCAGAGCTGGGCCTCTGTGCCCGTCCCACGAAGATCAGGGGTTGAAAACCGGCTTTCTAGGGGCTGTTTCTAGCTGCGCGTGCCCAGAGACGGACTCAGGCCCTTGGGGGCGGGCTGTACCTGTTGGAATGGGAGCCGATCAGCTTTGTTGCCCAGAGCTGGGCCTCTGTGCCCGTCCCACGCAGATCAGGGGTTGAAAACCGGCTTTCTAGGGGCTGTTTCTAGCTGCGCGTGCCCAGAGAGGGAACCAGGCCCTTGGGGGCGGGCTGTACCTGTTGGAATGGGAGCCTTTCAGCTTTGTTGCCCAGAGCTGGGCCTCTGTGTCCATCCCACGCAGATCAGGGGTTGAAAACCGGCTTTCTAGGGGCTGTTTCTAGCTGCGCGTGCCCAGTGAGGGACCCAGCCCCTTGGGGGCGGGCTGTACCTGTTGGAATGGGAGCCGTTCAGCTTTGTTGCCCAGAGCTGGGCCTCTGTGCCCATCCCACGCAGATCAGAGGTTGAAAACCGGCTTTCTAGGGGCTGTTTCTAGCTGCGCGTGCCCCGAGAGGTACCCAGGCCCCTGGGGGCGGTCTGTACCTGTTGGAATGGGAGCCGTTCAGCTTTGTTGCCCAGAGCTGGTCCTCTGTGCCCGTCCCACGCAGATCAGGGGTTGAAAACCGGCTTTCTAGGGGCTGTTTCTAGCTGCGCGTGCTCAGAGAGGGACCCAGGACCTTGGGGGCGGGCTGTGCCTGTTGTAATCGGAGCCGTTCAGCTTTGTTGCCCAGAGCTGGGCCTCTGTGCCCGTCCCACGCAGATCAGGGGTTGAAAACCGGCTTTCTAGGGGCTGTTTCTAGCTGCGCGTGCCCAGAGAGGGACCCAGGACCTTGGGGGCGGGCTGTACCTGTTGGAATTGGAGCCATTCAGCTTTGTTGCCCAGAGCTGGGCCTCTGTGCCCGTCCCACGCAGATCAGGGGTTGAAAACCGGCTGTCAAGGGGCTGTTTCTAGCTGCGCGTGCCCAGAGAGGGACCCAGGCCCATGGGGGTGGGCTGTACCCATTGGAATGGGAGCCGTTCAGCTTTGTTGCCCAGAGCTGGGCCTCTGTGCCCGTCCCAAGCAGATCAGGGGTTGAAAACCGGCGTTCTAGGGGCTGTTTCTAGCTGCGCGTGCCCAGAGACGGACCCAGGCCCTTGGGGGTGGGCTGTACCTGTTGGAATGGGAGCCGTTCAGCTTTGTTGCACAGAGCTGGGCCTCTGTGCCCGTCCCACGCAGATCAGGGGTTGAAAACCGGCTTTCTAGGGGCTGTTTCTAGCTGCGCGTTCCCAGAGAGGGACCCAGGACCTTGGGAGCGGGCTGTACCTGTAGGAATGGTAGCCGTTCAGCTTTGTTGCCCAGAGCTGGGCCTCTGTGCCCGTCCCACGCAGATCAGGGGTTTAAAACCGGCTTTCTAGAGGCTGTTTCTAGCTGTGCGTGCCCAGAGATGGACCCAGGCCCTTGGGGGCAGGCTGTACCTGTTGGAATGGGAGCCGTTCAGCTTTGTTGCCCAGAGCTGGGCCTCTGTGCCCGTCCCACGCAGATCAGGGGTTGAAAACCGGCTTTTTAGGGGCTGTTTCTATCTGCACGTGCCCAGAGAGGGACCCAGGCCCTTGGGGGTGGGCTGTACCTGTTGGAATGGGAGCCGCCCAGCTTTGTTGCCCAGAGCTGGGCTTCTGTGCCCGTCCCACGCAGATCAGGGGTTGAAAACCGGCTTTCTAGGGGCTGTTTCTAGCTGCGCGTGCCCAGAGACGGACCCAGGCCCTTGGGGGCGGGCTGTTCCTGTTGGAATGGGAGCCGTTCAGCTTTGTTACCCAGAGCTGGGCCTCTGTGCCCGTCCCACGCAGATCAGGGGTTGAAAACCGGCTTTCTAGGGGCTGTTTCTAGCTGCGCGTGCCCAGAGAGGGACCCAGGACCTTGGGGGCGGGCTGTACCTGTTGGAATTGGAGCCATTCAGCTTTGTTGCCCAGAGCAGGGCCTCTATGCCCGTCCCACGCAGATCAGGGGTTGAAAACCGGCTGTCTAGGGGCTGTTTCTAGCTGCGCGTGCCCAGAGAGGGACCCAGGCCTTTGGGGGTGGGCTGTACCTGTTGGAATGGGAGCCGTTCAGCTTTGTTGCCCAGAGCTGGGCCTCTGTGCCCGTCCCAAGCAGATCAGGGGTTGAAAACCGGCGTTCTAGGGGCTGTTTCTAGCTGCGCGTGCCCAGAGACGGACCCAGGCCCTTGGGGGTGGGCTGTACCTGTTGGAATGGGAGCCGTTCAGCTTTGTTGCACAGAGCTGGGCCTCTGTGCCCGTCCCACGCAGATCAGGGGTTGAAAACCGGCTTTCTAGGGGCTGTTTCTAGCTGCGCGTGCCAAGAGAGGGACCCAGGACCTTGGGGGCGGGCTGTAACTGTTGGAATTGGAGTCGTTCCGCTTTGTTGTCCAGAGCTGGGCCTCTGTGCCCGTCCCACGCAGATCAGGGGTTGAAAACCGGCTGTCTAGGGGCTGTTTCAATCTTTGCGTGCCCAGAGAGGGACCCAGACCCTTGGTGGTGGGCTGTACCTGTTGGAATGGGAGCCGTTCAGCTTTGTTGCCCAGAGCTGGGCCTCTGTGCCCTTCCCAAGGAGATCAGGGGTTGAAAACCGGCGTTCTAGGGGTGTTTCTAGCTGCGCGTGCTCAGAGACGGACCCAGGCCCTTGGGGGTGGGCTGTACCTGTTGGAATGGGAGCCGTTCAGCTTTGTTGCCCATAGCTGGGCCTCTGTGCCCGTCCCACGCAGATCAGGGGTTGAAAACCGGCTTTCTAGGGGCTGTTTCTAGCTGCGCGTGCCCAGAGAGGGACCCAGGACCTTGGGGCGGGCTGTACCTGTTGGAATTGGAGCCATTCAGCTTTGTTGCCCAGAGCTGGGCCACTGTGCCCGTCCCACGCAGATCAGGGGTTGAAAACCGGCTGTCTAGGGGCTGTTTCTAGCTGCGCGTGCCCAGAGAGGGACCCAGGCCCATGGGGGTGGGCTGTACCCATTGGAATGGGAGCCGTTCAGCTTTGTTGCCCAGAGCTGGGCCTCTGTGCCCGTCCCACGCAGATCAGGGGTTGAAAACCGGCGTTCTAGGGGCTGTTTCTAGCTGCGCGTGTCCAGAGACGGACCCAGGCCCTTGGGCGTGGGCTGTACCTGTTGGAATGGGAGCCGTTCAGCTTTGTTGTCCAGAGCTGGGCCTCTGTGCCCGTCCCACGCAGATCAGGGGTTGAAAACCGGCTTTCTAGGGGCTGTTTCTAGCTGCGCGTGCCCAGAGACGGACCCAGGCCCTTGGGGGCCGGTTGTACCTGTTGGAATGGGAGCCGTTCAGCTTTGTAGCCCAGAGCTGGGCCTCTGTGCCCGTCCCACGCAGATCAGGGGTTGAAAACCGGCGTTCTAGGGGCTGTTTCTAGCTGCGCGTGTCCAGAGACGGACCCAGGCCCTTGGGCGTGGGCTGTACCTGTTGGAATGGGAGCCGTTCAGCTTTGTTGTCCAGAGCTGGGCCTCTGTGCCCGTCCCACGCAGATCAGGGGTTGAAAACCGGCTTTCTAGGGGTTGTTTCTAGCTGCGCGTGCCCAGAGACGGACCCAGGCCCTTGGGGGCCGGTTGTACCTGTTGGAATGGGAGCCGTTCAGCTTTGTAGCCCAGAGCTGGGCCTCTGTGCCCGTCCCACGCAGATCAGGGGTTGAAAACCGGCTTTCTAGGGGCTGTTTCTAGCTGCGCGTGCCCAGAGTGGGACCCAGGCCCTTGGGGGCGGGCTGTACCTGTTGGAATGGGAGCTGTTCAGCTTTGTTGCCCAGAGCTGGCCCTCTGTGCCCGTCCCAAGCAGATCAGGGGTTGAAAACCGGCGTTCTAGGGTCTGTTTCTAGCTGCGCGTGCCCAGAGACGGACCCAGGCCCTTGGGGGCGGGCTGTACCTGTTGGAATGGGAGCCGTTCAGCTTTGTTGCCCAGAGCTGGGCCTCTGTGCCCGTCCCCACGCAGATCAGGGGTTGAAAACCGGCTTTCTAGGGGCTGTTTCTAGCTGTGCGTGCCCAGAGAGGGACCCAGGCCCTTGGGGGCGGGCTGTACCTGTTGGAATGGGAGCCGTTCAGCGTTGTTGCCCAGAGCTGCGCCTCTGTGCCCGTCCCACGCAGATCATGGGTTGAAAACCGGCATTCTAGGGGCTGTTTCTAGCTGCGCGTGCCCAGAGACGGACCCAGGCCCTTGGGGGCGGGCTGTACCTGTTGGAATGGGAGCCGTTCAGCTTTGTTGCCCAGAGCTGGGCCTCTGTGCCCGTCCCACGCAGATCAGGGGTTGAAAACTGGCTTTCTAGGGGCTCTTTCTAGCTGCGCGTGCCCAGAGAGGGACCCAGGCCCTTGGGGGCGGGATGTACCTGTTGGAATGGGAGCCGTTCAGCTTTGTTGCCCAGAGCTGGGCCTCTGTGCCCGTCCCACGCAGATCAGGGGTTGAAAACCGGCTTTCTAGGGGCTGTTTCTAGCTGCGCGTGCCCAGAGACGGACTCAGGCCCTTGGGGGCGGGCTGTACCTGTTGGAATGGGAGCCGATCAGCTTTGTTGCCCAGAGCTGGGCCTCTGTGCCCGTCCCACGCAGATCAGGGGTTGAAAACCGGCTTTCTAGGGGCTGTTTCTAGCTGCGCGTGCCCAGAGAGGGACCCAGGCCCTTGGGGGCGGGCTGTACCTGTTGGAATGGGAGCCTTTCAGCTTTGTTGCCCAGAGCTGGGCCTCTGTGTCCATCCCACGCAGATCAGGGGTTGAAAACCGGCTGTCTAGGGGCTGTTTCTAGCTGCGCGTGCCCAGTGAGGGACCCAGCCCCTTGGGGGCGGGCTGTACCTGTTGGAATGGGAGCCGTTCAGCTTTGTTGCCCAGAGCTGGGCCTCTGTGCCCATCCCACGCAGATCAGAGGTTGAAAACCGGCTTTCTAGGGGCTGTTTCTAGCTGCGCGTGCCCAGAGACAGACCCAGTCGCTTGGGGGCGGGCTGTACCTGTTGGAATGGGAGCCGTTCAGCTTTGTTGCCCAGAGCTGGGCCTCTGTGCCCGTCCCACGCAGATCAGGGGTTGAAAACCGGCTTTCTAGGGGCTGTTTCTAGCTGCGCGTGCCCAGAGAGGGACCCAGGACCTTGGGGGCGGGCTGTGCCTGTTGTAATCGGAGCCGTTCAGCTTTGTTGCCCAGAGCTGGGCCTCTGTGCCCGTCCCACGCAGATCAGGGGTTGAGAACCGGCTTTCTAGGGGCTGTTTCTAGCTGCGCGTGCCCAGAGAGGGACCCAGGACCTTGGGGGCGGGCTGTACCTGTTGGATTGGAGCCATTCAGCTTTGTTGCCCAGAGCTGGGCCTCTGTGCCCGTCCCACGCAGATCAGGGGTTGAAAACCGGCTGTCTAGGGGCTGTTTCTAGCTGCGCGTGCCCAGAGAGGGACCCAGGCCCATGGGGGTGGGCTGTACCCATTGGAATGGGAGCCGTTCAGCTTTGTTGCCCAGAGCTGGGCCTCTGTGCCCGTCCCAAGCAGATCAGGGGTTGAAAACCGGCGTTCTAGGGGCTGTTTCTAGCTGCGCGTGCCCAGAGACGGACCCAGGCCCTTGGGGGTGGGCTGTACCTGTTGGAATGGGAGCCGTTCAGCTTTGTTGCCCATAGCTGGGCCTCTGTGCCCGTCCCACGCAGATCAGGGGTTGAAAACCGGCTTTCTAGGGGCTGTTTCTAGCTGTGCGTGCCCAGAGAGGGACCCAGGACCTTGGGGGCGGGCTGTGCCTGTTGTAATCGGAGCCGTTCAGCTTTGTTGCCCAGAGCTGGGCCTCTGTGCCCGTCCCACGCAGATCAGGGGTTGAAAACCGGCTTTCTAGGGGCTGTTTCTAGCTGTGCGTGCCCAGAGAGGGACCCAGGACCTTGGGGGTGGGCTGTACCTGTTGGAATGGGAGCCATTCAGCTTTGTTGCCCATAGCTGGGCCTCTGTGCCCGTCCCACGCAGATCAGGGGTTGAAAACCGGCTTTCTAGGGGCTGTTTCTAGCTGCGCGTGTCCAGAGACGGACCCAGGCCCTTGGGCGTGGGCTGTACCTGTTGGAATGGGAGCCGTTCAGCTTTGTTGCACAGAGCTGGGCCTCTGTGCCCATCCCACGCAGATCAGGGGTTGAAAACCGGCTTTCTAGGGGCTGTTTCTAGCTGCGCGTGCCCAGAGAGGGACCCAGGACCTTGGGGGCGGGCTGTACCTGTAGGAATGGTAGCCGTTCAGCTTTGTTGCCCAGAGCTGGGCCTCTGTGCCCGTCCCACGCAGATCAGGGGTTTAAAACCGGCTATCTAGGGTCTGTTTCTAGCTGTGCGTGCCCAGAGATGGACCCAGGCCCTTGGGGGCAGGCTGTACCTGTTGGAATGGGAGCCGTTCCGCTTTGTTGCCCAGAGCTGGGCCTCTGTGCCCGTCCCACGCAGATCAGGGGTTGAAAACCGGCTTTTTAGGGGCTGATTCTATCTGCACGTGCCCAGAGAGGGACCCAGGCCCTTGGGGGTGGGCTGTACCTGTTGGAATGGGAGCCGCCCAGCTTTGTTGCCCAGAGCTGGGCTTCTGTGCCCGTCCCACGCAGATCAGGGGTTGAAAACCGGCTTTCTAGGGGCTGTTTCTAGCTGCGCGTGCCCAGAGACGGACCCAGGCCCTTGGGGGCGGGCTGTACCTGTTGGAATGGGAGCCGTTCAGCTTTGTTGCCCAGAGCTGGGCCTCTGTGCCCGTCCCACGCAGATCAGGGGTTGATAACCGGCTTTCTAGGGGCTGTTTCTAGCTGCGCGTGCCCAGAGACGGACCCAGGCCCTTGGGGGCGGGTTGTACCTGTTGGAATGGGAGCCGTTCAGCTTTGTAGCCCAGAGCTGGGCCTCTGTGCCCGTCCCACGCAGATCAGGGGTTGAAAACCGGCTTTCTAGGGGCTGTTTCTAGCTGCGCGTGCCCAGAGAGGGACCCAGGCCCTTGGGGGCGGGCTGTACCTGTTGGAATGGGAGCTGTTCAGCTTTGTTGCCCAGAGCTGGCCCTCTGTGCCCGTCCCAAGCAGATCATGGGTTGAAAACCGGCGTTCTAGGGGCTGTTTCTAGCTGCGCGTGCCCAGAGACGGACCCAGGCCCTTGGGGGTGGGCTGTACCTGTTGGAATGGGAGCCGTTCAGCTTTGTTGCCTAGAGCTGGGCCTCTGTGCCCGTCCCACGCAGATCATGGGTTGAAAACCGGCGTTCTAGGGGCTGTTTCTAGCTGCCCGTGCCCAGAGACGGACCCAGGCCCTTGGGGGTGGGCTGTACCTGTTGGAATGGGAGCCGTTACGCTTTGTTGCACAGAGCTGGGCCTCTGTGCCCGTCCCACGCAGATCAGGGGTTGAAAACCGGCTGTCTCGGGGCTGTTTCTAGCTGCGCGTGCCAAGAGATGGACCCAGGACCTTGGGGGCGGGCTGTACCTGTTGGAATTGGAGCCGTTCAGCTTTGTTGCCCAGAGCTGGTCCTCTGTGCCCGTCCCACGCAGATCAGGGGTTGAAAACTGGCTGTCTAGGGGTTGTTTCAAGCTGCGCGTGCCCAGAGAGGGACCCAGGCCCTTGGGGGTGGGCTGTACCTGTTGGAATGGGAGCCGTTCAGCTTTGTTGCCCAGAGCTGGGCCTCTGTGCCCGTCCCAAGGAGATCAGGGGTTGAAAACCGGCGTTCTAGGGGCTGTTTCTAGCTGCGTGTGCCCAGAGACGGACCCAGGCCCTTGGGGGTGGGGTGTACCTGTTGGAATGGGAGCCGTTCAGCTTTGTTGCCCAGAGCTGGGCCTCTGTTCCTGTCCCACGCAGATCAGGGGTTGATAACCGGCTTTCTAGGGGCTGTTTCTAGCTGCGTTTGCCCAGAGACGGACCCAGGCCCTTCGGGGCGGGCTGTACCTTTTGGAATGGGAGACGTTCAGCTTTGTTGCCCAGAGCTGGGCCTCTGTGCCCGTCCCACGCAGATCAGGGGTTGAAAACCAGCTTTCTAAGGGGTGTTTCTAGCTGCGCCTGCCCAGAGACGGAACCAGGCCCTTGGGGGCGGGCTGTACCTGTTGGAATGGGAGCCGTTCAGCTTTGTTGCCCAGAGCGGGGCCTCTGTGCCCGTCCCACGCAGAGCAGGGGTTGAAAACCGGCTTTCTAGGGGCTGTTTCTAGCTGCGCGTGCCCAGAGACGGACTCAGGCCCTTGGGGGCGGGCTGTACCTGTTGGAATGGGAGCCGATCAGCTTTGTTGCCCAGAGCTGGGCTTCTGTGCACGTCCCACGCAGATCAGGGGTTGAAAACCGGCTTTCTAGGGGCTGTTTCTAGCTGCGCGTGCCCAGAGACGGACCCAGGCCCTTGGGGGCGGGCTGTGCCTGTTGTAATCGGAGCCGTTCAGCTTTGTAGCCCAGAGCTGGGCCTCTGTGCCCTTCCCACGCAGATCAGGGGTTGAAAACCGGCTTTCTAGGGGCTGTTTCTAGCTGCGCGTGCACAGAGAGGGACCCAGGCCCTTGGGTGCGGGCTGTACCTGTTGGAATGGGAGCCGTTCAGCTTTGTTGCCCAGAGCTGGGCCTCTGTGCCCATCCCACGCAGATCAGGGGTTGAAAACCGGCTTTCTAGGGGCTGTTTCTAGCTGCGCGTGCCCAGTGAGGGACCCAGCCCCTTGGGGGCGGGCTGTACCTGTTGGAATGGGAGCTGTTCAGCTTTGTTGCCCAGAGCTGGGCCTCTGTGCCCGTCCCACGCAGATCAGGGGTTGAAAACTGGCTGTCTAGGGGCTGTTTCAAGCTGCGCGTGCCCAGAGAGGGACCCAGGCCCTTGGGGGTGGGCCCTACCTGTTGGAATGGGAGCCGTTCAGCTTTGTTGCCCAGAGCTGGGCCTCTGTGCCCGTCCCAAGGAGATCAGGGGTTGAAAACCAGCGTTCTAGGGGCTGTTTCTAGCTGCGCGTGCCCAGAGACGGACCCAGGCCCTTGGGGGTGGGCTGTACCTGTTGGAATGGGAGCCGTTCAGCTTTGTTGCCCAGAGCTGGGCCTCTGTTCCTGTCCCACGCAGATCAGGGGTTGAAAACCGGCTTTCAAGGGGCTGTTTCTAGCTGCGTGTGCCCAGAGACGGACCCAGACCCTTGGGGGCAGGCTGTACCTGTTGGAATGGGAGACGTTCAGCTTTGTTGCCCAGAGCTGGGCATCTGTGCCCGTCCCACGCAGATCAGGGGTTGAAAACCGGCTTTCTAAGGGGTGTTTCTAGCTGCCCGTGCCCAGAGACGGAACCAGGCCCTTGGGGGCGGGCTGTACCTGTTGGAATGGGAGCCGTTCAGCTTTGTTGCCCAGAGCTGGGCCTCTGTGCCCGTCCCCACGCAGATCAGGGGTTGAAAACCGGCTTTCTAGGGGCTGTTTCTAGCTGCGCGTGCCCAGAGAGGGACCCAGGCCCTTGGGGGCGGGCTGTACCTGTTGGAATGGGAGCCGTTCAGCTTTGTTGCCCAGAGCTGGGCCTCTGTGCCCGACCCACGCAGATCAGGGGTTGAAAACCGGCTTTCTAGGGGCTGTTTCTAGCTGCGCGTGCCCAGAGACGGACCTAGGCCCTTGGGGACGGGCTGTACCTGTTGGAATGGGAGCCGTTCAGCTTTGTTGCCCAGAGCTGGGCCTCTGTGCCCGTCCCATGCAGATCAGGGGTTGAAAACTGGCTTTATAGGGGCTGTTTCTAGCTGCGCGTGCCCAGAGAGGGACCCAGGCCCTTGGGGGCGGGATGTGCCTGTTGGAATGGGAGCCGTTCAGCGTTGTTGCCCAGAGCTGGGCCTCTGTGCCCGTCCCACGCAGAGCAGGGGTTGAAAACCGGCTTTCAAGGGGCTGTTTCTAGCTGCGCGTGCACAGAGACGGACTCAGGCCCTTGGGGGCGGGCTGTACCTGTTGGAATGGGAGCCGATCAGCTTTGTAGCCCAGAGCTGGGCCTCTGTGCCCGTCCCACGCAGATCAGGGGTTGAAAACCGGCTTTCTAGGGGCTGTTTCTAGCTGCGCGTGCCCAGAGAGGGACCCAGGCCCTTGGGGGCGGGCTGTACCTGTTGGAATGGGAGCTGTTCAGCTTTGTTGCCCAGAGCTGGCCCTCTGTGCCCGTCCCAAGCAGATCATGGGTTGAAAACCGGCGTTCTAGGGGCTGTTTCTAGCTGCGCGTGCCCAGAGACGGACCCAGGCCCTTGGGGGTGGGCTGTACCTGTTGGAATGGGAGCCGTTCAGCTTTGTTGCCTAGAGCTGGGCCTCTGTGCCCGTCCCACGCAGATCATGGGTTGAAAACCGGCGTTCTAGGGGCTGTTTCTAGCTGCCCGTGCCATGAGACGGACCCAGGCCCTTGGGGGTGGGCTGTACCTGTTGGAATGGGAGCCGTTACGCTTTGTTGCACAGAGCTGGGCCTCTGTGCCCGTCCCACGCAGATCAGGGGTTGAAAACCGGCTGTCTCGGGGCTGTTTCTAGCTGCGCGTGCCAAGAGATGGACCCAGGACCTTGGGGGCGGGCTGTACCTGTTGGAATTGGAGCCGTTCAGCTTTGTTGCCCAGAGCTGGTCCTCTGTGCCCGTCCCACGCAGATCAGGGGTTGAAAACTGGCTGTCTAGGGGCTGTTTCAAGCTGCGCGTGCCCAGAGAGGGACCCAGGCCCTTGGGGGTGGGCTGTACCTGTTGGAATGGGAGCCGTTCAGCTTTGTTGCCCAGAGCTGGGCCTCTGTGCCCGTCCCAAGGAGATCAGGGGTTGAAAACCGGCGTTCTAGGGGCTGTTTCTAGCTGCGCGTGCCCAGAGACGGACCCAGGCCCTTGGGGGTGGGCTGTACCTGTTGGAATGGGAGCCGTTCAGCTTTGTTGCCCAGAGCTGGGCCTCTGTTCCTGTCCCACGCAGATCAGGGGTTGATAACCGGCTTTCTAGGGGCTGTTTCTAGCTGCGTGTGCCCAGAGACGGACCCAGGCCCTTCGGGGCGGGCTGTACCTTTTGGAATGGGAGACGTTCAGCTTTGTTGCCCAGAGCTGGGCCTCTGTGCCCGTCCCACGCAGATCAGGGGTTGAAAACCAGCTTTCTAAGGGGTGTTTCTAGCTGCCCGTGCCCAGAGACGGAACCAGGCCCTTGGGGGCGGGCTGTACCTGTTGGAATGGGAGCCGTTCAGCTTTGTTGCCCAGAGCTGGGCCTCTGTGCCCGTCCCCACGCAGATCAGGGGTTGAAAACCGGCTTTCTAGGGGCTGTTTCTAGCTGCGCGTGCCCAGAGAGGGACCCAGGCCCTTGGGGGCGGGCTGTACCTGTTGGAATGGGAGCCGTTCAGCTTTGTTGCCCAGAGCTGCGCCTCTGTGCCCGACCCACGCAGATCAGGGGTTGAAAACCGGCTTTCTAGGGGCTGTTTCTAGCTGCGCGTGCCCAGAGACGGACCCAGGCCCTTGGGGGCGGGCTGTACCTGTTGGAATGGGAGCCGTTCAGCTTTGTTGCCCAGAGCTGGGCCTCTGTGCCCGTCCCATGCAGATCAGGGGTTGAAAACTGGCTTTATAGGGGCTGTTTCTAGCTGCGCGTGCCCAGAGAGGGACCCAGGCCCTTGGGGGCGGGATGTACCTGTTGGAATGGGAGCCGTTCAGCTTTGTTGCCCAGAGCTGTGCCTCTGTGCCCGACCCACGCAGATCAGGGGTTGAAAACCGGCTTTCTAGGGGCTGTTTCTAGCTGCGCGTGCCCAGAGACGGACCCAGGCCCTTGGGGACGGGCTGTACCTGTTGGAATGGGAGCCGTTCAGCTTTGTTGCCCAGAGCTGGGCCTCTGTGCCCGTCCCATGCAGATCAGGGGTTGAAAACTGGCTTTATAGGGGCTGTTTCTAGCTGCGCGTGCCCAGAGAGGGACCCAGGCCCTTGGGGGCGGGATGTGCCTGTTGGAATGGGAGCCGTTCAGCTTTGTTGCCCAGAGCTGGGCCTCTGTGCCCGTCCCACGCAGAGCAGGGGTTGAAAACCGGCTTTCTAGGGGCTGTTTCTAGCTGCGCGTGCACAGAGACGGACTCAGGCCCTTGGGGGCGGGCTGTACCTGTTGGAATGGGAGCCGATCAGCTTTGTTGCCCAGAGCTGGGCTTCTGTGCACGTCCCACGCAGATCAGGGGTTGAAAACCGGCTTTCTAGGGACTGTTTCTAGCTGCGCGTGCCCAGAGACGGACCCAGGCCCTTGGGGGCGGGCTGTGCCTGTTGTAATCGGAGCCGTTCAGCTTTGTAGCCCAGAGCTGGGCCTCTGTGCCCTTCCCACGCAGATCAGGGGTTGAAAACCGGCTTTCTAGGGGCTGTTTCTAGCTGCGTGTGCCCAGAGACGGACCCAGACCCTTGGGGGCGGGCTGTACCTGTTGGAATGGGAGACGTTCAGCTTTGTTGCCCAACGCTGGGCCTCTGTGCCAGTCCCACGCAGAACAGGGGTTGAAAACCGGCTTTTTAGGGGCTGTTTCTAGCTGCGCGTGCCCAGAGAGGGAACCAGGACCTTGGGGGCGGGCTGTACCTGTTGGAATGGGAGCCGTTCAGCTTTGTTGCCCAGAGCTGGGCGTCTGTGCCCTTTCCACGCAGATCAGGGGTTGAAAACCGGCTTTCTAGGGACTGTTTCTAGCTGCGCGTGCCCAGAGAGAGACCCAGGCCCCTGGGGGCGGTCTGTACCTTTTTGAATGGGAGCCGTTCAGCTTTGTTGCCCAGAGCTGGTCCTCTGTGCCCGTCCCACGCAGATCAGGGGTTGAAAACCGGCTTTCTAGGGGCTGTTTCTAGCTGCGTGTGCCCAGAGACGGACCCAGGCCCTTCGGGGCGGGCTGTACCTGTTGGAATGGGAGCCGTTCAGCTTTGTTGCCCAGAGCTGGGCCACTGTGCCCGTCCCACGCAGATCAGGGGTTGAAAACAGGCTTTCTAGGGGCTGTTTCTAGCTGCGCGTGCCCAGAGACGGACCCAGGCCCTTGGGGGCGGGCTGTACCTGTTGGAATGGGAGCCGTTCAGCTTTGTTGCCCAGAGCTGGGCCTCTGTGCCCGTCCCCACGCAGATCAGGGGTTGAAAACCGGCTTTCTAGAGGCTCTTTCTAGCTGCGCGTGCCCAGAGAGGGACCCAGGCCCTTGGGGGCGGGCTATACCTGTTGTAATGGGAGCCGTTCAGCTTTGTTGCCCAGAGTTGCGCCTCTGTGCCCGTCCCACGCAGATCATGGGTTGAAAACCGGCGTTCTAGGGGCTGTTTCTAGCTGCGCGTGCCCAGAGACGGACCCAGGCCCTTGGGGGTGGGCTGTACCTGTTGGAATATGAGCCGTTCAGCTTTGTTGCCCAGAGCTGGGCCTCTGTGCCCGTCCCACGCAGATCAGGGGTTGAAAACTGGCTTTCTAGGGGCTCTTTCTAGCTGCGCGTGCTCAGAGAGGGACCCAGGCCCTTGGGGGCGGGATGTACCTGTTGGAATGGGAGCCGTTCAGCTTTGTTGCCCAGAGCTGGGCCTCTGTGCCCGTCCCACGCAGATCAGGGGTTGAAAACCGGCTTTCTAGGGGCTGTTTCTAGCTGCGCGTGCCCAGAGACGGACTCAGGCCCTTGGGGGCGGGCTGTACCTGTTGGAATGGGAGCCGATCAGCTTTGTTGCCCAGAGCTGGGCCTCTGTGCCCGTCCCACGCAGATCAGGGGTTGAAAACTGGCTTTCGAGGGGCTGTTTCTAGCTGCGCGTGCCCAGAGAGGGACCCAGGCCCTTGGGGGCGGGCTGTACCTGTTGGAATGGGAGCCTTTCAGCTTTGTTGCCCAGAGCTGGGCCTCTGTGCCCATCCCACGCAGATCAGGGGTTGAAAACCGGCTTTCTAGGGGCTGTTTCTAGCTGCGCGTGCCCAGTGAGGGACCCAGCCCCTTGGGGGCGGGCTGTACCTGTTGGAATGGGAGCCGTTCAGCTTTGTTGCCCAGAGCTGGGCCTCTGTGCCCATCCCACGCAGATCAGAGGTTGAAAACCGGCTTTCTAGGGGCTGTTTCTAGCTGCGCGTGCCCAGAGACAGACCCAGTCGCTTGGGGGCGGGCTGTACCTGTTGGAATGGGAGCCGTTCAGCTTTGTTGCCCAACACTGGGCCTCTGTGCCCGTCCCACGCAGAACAGGGGTTGAAAACCGGCTTTCTAGGGGCTGTTTCTAGCTGCGCGTGCCCAGAGAGGGAAACAGGCCCTTGGGGGCGGGCTGTACCTGTTGGAATGGGAGCCGTTCAGCTTTGTTGCCCAGAGCTGTGCCTCTGTGCCCGTCCCACGCAGATCAGGGGTTGAAAACCGGCTTTCTAGGGGCTGCTTCTTAGCGGCGCGTGCCCAGAGAGGGACCCAGGCCCTTGGGGGCGGGCTGAACCTGTTGGAATGGGAGCCGTTCAGCTTTGTTGCCCAGAGCTTGGCCTCTGTGCCCGTCCCATGCAGATCAGGGGTTGAAAACTGGCTTTATAGGGGCTGTTTCTAGCTGCGCATGCCCAGAGAGGGACCCAGGCCCTTGGGGGCGGGATGTACCTGTTGGAATGGGAGCCGTTCAGCTTTGTTGCCCAGAGCTGGGCCTCTGTGCCCGTCCCACGCAGAGCAGGGGTTGAAAACCGGCTTTCTAGGGGCTGTTTCTAGCTGCGCGTGCCCAGAGACGGACTCAGGCCCTTGGGGGCGGGCTGTACCTGTTGGAATGGGAGCCGATCAGCTTTGTTGCCCAGAGCTGGGCTTCTGTGCACGTCCCACGCAGATCAGGGGTTGAAAACCGGCTTTCTAGGGGCTGTTTCTAGCTGCGCGTGCCCAGAGACGGACCCAGGCCCTTGGGGGCGGGCTGGGCCTGTTGTAATCGGAGCCGTTCAGCTTTGTAGCCCAGAGCTGGGCCTCTGTGCCCTTCCCACGCAGATCAGGGGTTGAAAACCGGCTTTCTAGGGGCTTTTTCTAGCTGCGCGTGCCCAGAGAGGGACCCAGGCCCTTGGGTGCGGGCTGTACCTGTTGGAATGGGAGCCGTTCAGCTTTGTTGCCCAGAGCTGGGCCTCTGTGCCCATCCCACGCAGATCAGGGGTTGAAAACCGGCTTTCTAGGGGCTGTTTCTAGCTGCGCGTGCCCAGTGAGGGACCCAGCCCCTTGGGGGTGGGCTGTACCTGTTGGAATGGGAGCCGTTCAGCTTTGTTGCCCAGAGCTGGGCCTCTGTGCCCGTCCCACGCAGATCAGGGGTTGAAAACCGGCTTTCTAGGGGCTGTTTCTAGCTGCGCGTGCCCAGAGAGGGACCCAGGCCCTTGGGGGCGGGCTGTACCTGTTGGAATGGGAGCTGTTCAGCTTTGTTGCCCAGAGCTGCGCCTCTGTGCCCGTCCCACGCAGATCAGGGGTTGAAAACCGGCTTTCTAGGGGCTGTTTCTAGCTGCGCGTGCCCAGAGAGGGACCCAGGCCCTTGGGAGCGGGCTGTACCTGTTGGAATGGGAGCCGTTCAGCTTTGTTGCCCAGAGCTGGGCCTCTGTGCCCATCCCACGCAGATCAGGGGTTGAAAACCGGCTTTCTAGGGGCTGTTTCTAGCTGCGCGTGCCCAGTGAGGGACCCAGCCCCTTGGGGGCGGGCTGTACCTGTTGGAATGGGAGCCGTTCAGCTTTGTTGCCCAGAGCTGGGCGTCTGTGCCCTTTCCACGCAGATCAGGGGTTGAAAACCGGCTTTCTAGGGGCTGTTTCTAGCTGCGCGTGCCCAGTGAGGGACCCAGCCCCTTGGGGGCGGGCTGTACCTGTTGGAATGGGAGCCGTTCAGCTTTGTTGCCCAGAGCTGGGCGTCTGTGCCCTTTCCACGCAGATCAGGGGTTGAAAACCGGCTTTCTAGGGACTGTTTCTAGCTGCGCGTGCCCAGAGAGAGACCCAGGCCCCTGGGGGCGGTCTGTACCTTTTTGAATGGGAGCCGTTCAGCTTTGTTGCCCAGAGCTGGGCGTCTGTGCCCTTTCCACGCAGATCAGGGGTTGAAAACCGGCTTTCTAGGGACTGTTTCTAGCTGCGCGTGCCCAGAGAGAGACCCAGGCCCCTGGGGGCGGTCTGTACCTTTTTGAATGGGAGCCGTTCAGCTTTGTTGCCCAGAGCTGGTCCTCTGTGCCCGTCCCACGCAGATCAGGGGTTGAAAACCGGCTTTCTAGGGGCTGTTTCTAGCTGCGCGTGCCCAGAGACAGACCCAGTCGCTTGGGGGCGGGCTGTACCTGTTGGAATGGGAGCCGTTCAGCTTTGTTGCCCAACACTGGGCCTCTGTGCCCGTCCCACGCAGAACAGGGGTTGAAAACCGGCTTTCTAGGGGCTGTTTCTAGCTGCGCGTGCCCAGAGAGGGAAACAGGCCCTTGGGGGCGGGCTGTACCTGTTGGAATGGGAGCCGTTCAGCTTTGTTGCCCAGAGCTGTGCCTCTGTGCCCGTCCCACGCAGATCAGGGGTTGAAAACCGGCTTTCTAGGGGCTGCTTCTTAGCGGCGCGTGCCCAGAGAGGGACCCAGGCCCTTGGGGGCGGGCTGAACCTGTTGGAATGGGAGCCGTTCAGCTTTGTTGCCCAGAGCTTGGCCTCTGTGCCCGTCCCATGCAGATCAGGGGTTGAAAACTGGCTTTATAGGGGCTGTTTCTAGCTGCGCATGCCCAGAGAGGGACCCAGGCCCTTGGGGGCGGGATGTACCTGTTGGAATGGGAGCCGTTCAGCTTTGTTGCCCAGAGCTGGGCCTCTGTGCCCGTCCCACGCAGAGCAGGGGTTGAAAACCGGCTTTCTAGGGGCTGTTTCTAGCTGCGCGTGCCCAGAGACGGACTCAGGCCCTTGGGGGCGGGCTGTACCTGTTGGAATGGGAGCCGTTCAGCTTTGTTGCCCAGAGCTGGGCCTCTGTGCCCGACCCACGCAGATCAGGGGTTGAAAACCGGCTTTCTAGGGGCTGTTTCTAGCTGCGCGTGCCCAGAGACGGACCCAGGCCCTTGGGGACGGGCTGTACCTGTTGGAATGGGAGCCGTTCAGCTTTGTTGCCCAGAGCTGGGCCTCTGTGCCCGTCCCATGCAGATCAGGGGTTGAAAACTGGCTTTATAGGGGCTGTTTCTAGCTGCGCGTGCCCAGAGAGGGACCCAGGCCCTTGGGGGCGGGTTGTGCCTGTTGGAATGGGAGCCGTTCAGCGTTGTTGCCCAGAGCTGGGCCTCTGTGCCCGTCCCACGCAGAGCAGGGGTTGAAAACCGGCTTTCAAGGGGCTGTTTCTAGCTGCGCGTGCACAGAGACGGACTCAGGCCCTTGGGGGCGGGCTGTACCTGTTGGAATGGGAGCCGATCAGCTTTGTAGCCCAGAGCTGGGCCTCTGTGCCCGTCCCACGCAGATCAGGGGTTGAAAACCGGCTTTCTAGGGGCTGTTTCTAGCTGCGCGTGCCCAGAGAGGGACCCAGGCCCTTGGGGGCGGGCTGTACCTGTTGGAATGGGAGCTGTTCAGCTTTGTTGCCCAGAGCTGGCCCTCTGTGCCCGTCCCAAGCAGATCATGGGTTGAAAACCGGCGTTCTAGGGGCTGTTTCTAGCTGCGCGTGCCCAGAGACGGACCCAGGCCCTTGGGGGTGGGCTGTACCTGTTGGAATGGGAGCCGTTCAGCTTTGTTGCCTAGAGCTGGGCCTCTGTGCCCGTCCCACGCAGATCATGGGTTGAAAACCGGCGTTCTAGGGGCTGTTTCTAGCTGCCCGTGCCCAGAGACGGACCCAGGCCCTTGGGGGTGGGCTGTACCTGTTGGAATGGGAGCCGTTACGCTTTGTTGCACAGAGCTGGGCCTCTGTGCCCGTCCCACGCAGATCAGGGGTTGAAAACCGGCTGTCTCGGGGCTGTTTCTAGCTGCGCGTGCCAAGAGATGGACCCAGGACCTTGGGGGCGGGCTGTACCTGTTGGAATTGGAGCCGTTCAGCTTTGTTGCCCAGAGCTGGTCCTCTGTGCCCGTCCCACGCAGATCAGGGGTTGAAAACTGGCTGTCTAGGGGCTGTTTCAAGCTGCGCGTGCCCAGAGAGGGACCCAGGCCCTTGGGGGTGGGCTGTACCTGTTGGAATGGGAGCCGTTCAGCTTTGTTGCCCAGAGCTGGGCCTCTGTGCCCGTCCCAAGGAGATCAGGGGTTGAAAACCGGCGTTCTAGGGGCTGTTTCTAGCTGCGCGTGCCCAGAGACGGACCCAGGCCCTTGGGGGTGGGCTGTACCTGTTGGAATGGGAGCCGTTCAGCTTTGTTGCCCAGAGCTGGGCCTCTGTTCCTGTCCCACGCAGATCAGGGGTTGATAACCGGCTTTCTAGGGGCTGTTTCTAGCTGCGTGTGCCCAGAGACGGACCCAGGCCCTTCGGGGCGGGCTGTACCTTTTGGAATGGGAGACGTTCAGCTTTGTTGCCCAGAGCTGGGCCTCTGTGCCCGTCCCACGCAGATCAGGGGTTGAAAACCAGCTTTCTAAGGGGTGTTTCTAGCTGCCCGTGCCCAGAGACGGAACCAGGCCCTTGGGGGCGGGCTGTACCTGTTGGAATGGGAGCCGTTCAGCTTTGTTGCCCAGAGCTGGGCCTCTGTGCCCGTCCCCACGCAGATCAGGGGTTGAAAACCGGCTTTCTAGGGGCTGTTTCTAGCTGCGCGTGCCCAGAGAGGGACCCAGGCCCTTGGGGGCGGGCTGTACCTGTTGGAATGGGAGCCGTTCAGCTTTGTTGCCCAGAGCTGCGCCTCTGTGCCCGACCCACGCAGATCAGGGGTTGAAAACCGGCTTTCTAGGGGCTGTTTCTAGCTGCGCGTGCCCAGAGACGGACCCAGGCCCTTGGGGGCGGGCTGTACCTGTTGGAATGGGAGCCGTTCAGCTTTGTTGCCCAGAGCTGGGCCTCTGTGCCCGTCCCATGCAGATCAGGGGTTGAAAACTGGCTTTAAAGGGGCTGTTTCTAGCTGCGCGTGCCCAGAGAGGGACCCAGGCCCTTGGGGGCGGGATGTGCCTGTTGGAATGGGAGCCGTTCAGCTTTGTTGCCCAGAGCTGGGCCTCTGTGCCCGTCCCACGCAGAGCAGGGGTTGAAAACCGGCTTTCTAGGGGCTGTTTCTAGCTGCGCGTGCACAGAGACGGACTCAGGCCCTTGGGGGCGGGCTGTACCTGTTGGAATGGGAGCCGATCAGCTTTGTTGCCCAGAGCTGGGCTTCTGTGCACGTCCCACGCAGATCAGGGGTTGAAAACCGGCTTTCTAGGGACTGTTTCTAGCTGCGCGTGCCCAGAGACGGACCCAGGCCCTTGGGGGCGGGCTGTGCCTGTTGTAATCGGAGCCGTTCAGCTTTGTAGCCCAGAGCTGGGCCTCTGTGCCCTTCCCACGCAGATCAGGGGTTGAAAACCGGCTTTCTAGGGGCTGTTTCTAGCTGCGTGTGCCCAGAGACGGACCCAGACCCTTGGGGGCGGGCTGTACCTGTTGGAATGGGAGACGTTCAGCTTTGTTGCCCAACGCTGGGCCTCTGTGCCAGTCCCACGCAGAACAGGGGTTGAAAACCGGCTTTTTAGGGGCTGTTTCTAGCTGCGCGTGCCCAGAGAGGGAACCAGGACCTTGGGGGCGGGCTGTACCTGTTGGAATGGGAGCCGTTCAGCTTTGTTGCCCAGAGCTGGGCGTCTGTGCCCTTTCCACGCAGATCAGGGGTTGAAAACCGGCTTTCTAGGGACTGTTTCTAGCTGCGCGTGCCCAGAGAGAGACCCAGGCCCCTGGGGGCGGTCTGTACCTTTTTGAATGGGAGCCGTTCAGCTTTGTTGCCCAGAGCTGGTCCTCTGTGCCCGTCCCACGCAGATCAGGGGTTGAAAACCGGCTTTCTAGGGGCTGTTTCTAGCTGCGTGTGCCCAGAGACGGACCCAGGCCCTTCGGGGCGGGCTGTACCTGTTGGAATGGGAGCCGTTCAGCTTTGTTGCCCAGAGCTGGGCCACTGTGCCCGTCCCACGCAGATCAGGGGTTGAAAACAGGCTTTCTAGGGGCTGTTTCTAGCTGCGCGTGCCCAGAGACGGACCCAGGCCCTTGGGGGCGGGCTGTACCTGTTGGAATGGGAGCCGTTCAGCTTTGTTGCCCAGAGCTGGGCCTCTGTGCCCGTCCCCACGCAGATCAGGGGTTGAAAACCGGCTTTCTAGAGGCTCTTTCTAGCTGCGCGTGCCCAGAGAGGGACCCAGGCCCTTGGGGGCGGGCTATACCTGTTGTAATGGGAGCCGTTCAGCTTTGTTGCCCAGAGTTGCGCCTCTGTGCCCGTCCCACGCAGATCATGGGTTGAAAACCGGCGTTCTAGGGGCTGTTTCTAGCTGCGCGTGCCCAGAGACGGACCCAGGCCCTTGGGGGTGGGCTGTACCTGTTGGAATATGAGCCGTTCAGCTTTGTTGCCCAGAGCTGGGCCTCTGTGCCCGTCCCACGCAGATCAGGGGTTGAAAACTGGCTTTCTAGGGGCTCTTTCTAGCTGCGCGTGCTCAGAGAGGGACCCAGGCCCTTGGGGGCGGGATGTACCTGTTGGAATGGGAGCCGTTCAGCTTTGTTGCCCAGAGCTGGGCCTCTGTGCCCGTCCCAAGGAGATCAGGGGTTGAAAACCGGCGTTCTAGGGGCTGTTTCTAGCTGCGCGTGCCCAGAGACGGACCCAGGCCCTTGGGGGTGGGCTGTACCTGTTGGAATGGGAGCCGTTCAGCTTTGTTGCCCAGAGCTGGGCCTCTGTTCCTGTCCCACGCAGATCAGGGGTTGATAACCGGCTTTCTAGGGGCTGTTTCTAGCTGCGTGTGCCCAGAGACGGACCCAGGCCCTTCGGGGCGGGCTGTACCTTTTGGAATGGGAGACGTTCAGCTTTGTTGCCCAGAGCTGGGCCTCTGTGCCCGTCCCACGCAGATCAGGGGTTGAAAACCAGCTTTCTAAGGGGTGTTTCTAGCTGCCCGTGCCCAGAGACGGAACCAGGCCCTTGGGGGCGGGCTGTACCTGTTGGAATGGGAGCCGTTCAGCTTTGTTGCCCAGAGCTGGGCCTCTGTGCCCGTCCCCACGCAGATCAGGGGTTGAAAACCGGCTTTCTAGGGGCTGTTTCTAGCTGCGCGTGCCCAGAGAGGGACCCAGGCCCTTGGGGGCGGGCTGTACCTGTTGGAATGGGAGCCGTTCAGCTTTGTTGCCCAGAGCTGCGCCTCTGTGCCCGACCCACGCAGATCAGGGGTTGAAAACCGGCTTTCTAGGGGCTGTTTCTAGCTGCGCGTGCCCAGAGACGGACCCAGGCCCTTGGGGGCGGGCTGTACCTGTTGGAATGGGAGCCGTTCAGCTTTGTTGCCCAGAGCTGGGCCTCTGTGCCCGTCCCATGCAGATCAGGGGTTGAAAACTGGCTTTATAGGGGCTGTTTCTAGCTGCGCGTGCCCAGAGAGGGACCCAGGCCCTTGGGGGCGGGATGTACCTGTTGGAATGGGAGCCGTTCAGCTTTGTTGCCCAGAGCTGTGCCTCTGTGCCCGACCCACGCAGATCAGGGGTTGAAAACCGGCTTTCTAGGGGCTGTTTCTAGCTGCGCGTGCCCAGAGACGGACCCAGGCCCTTGGGGACGGGCTGTACCTGTTGGAATGGGAGCCGTTCAGCTTTGTTGCCCAGAGCTGGGCCTCTGTGCCCGTCCCATGCAGATCAGGGGTTGAAAACTGGCTTTAAAGGGGCTGTTTCTAGCTGCGCGTGCCCAGAGAGGGACCCAGGCCCTTGGGGGCGGGATGTGCCTGTTGGAATGGGAGCCGTTCAGCTTTGTTGCCCAGAGCTGGGCCTCTGTGCCCGTCCCACGCAGAGCAGGGGTTGAAAACCGGCTTTCTAGGGGCTGTTTCTAGCTGCGCGTGCACAGAGACGGACTCAGGCCCTTGGGGGCGGGCTGTACCTGTTGGAATGGGAGCCGATCAGCTTTGTTGCCCAGAGCTGGGCTTCTGTGCACGTCCCACGCAGATCAGGGGTTGAAAACCGGCTTTCTAGGGACTGTTTCTAGCTGCGCGTGCCCAGAGACGGACCCAGGCCCTTGGGGGCGGGCTGTGCCTGTTGTAATCGGAGCCGTTCAGCTTTGTAGCCCAGAGCTGGGCCTCTGTGCCCTTCCCACGCAGATCAGGGGTTGAAAACCGGCTTTCTAGGGGCTGTTTCTAGCTGCGTGTGCCCAGAGACGGACCCAGACCCTTGGGGGCGGGCTGTACCTGTTGGAATGGGAGACGTTCAGCTTTGTTGCCCAACGCTGGGCCTCTGTGCCAGTCCCACGCAGAACAGGGGTTGAAAACCGGCTTTTTAGGGGCTGTTTCTAGCTGCGCGTGCCCAGAGAGGGAACCAGGACCTTGGGGGCGGGCTGTACCTGTTGGAATGGGAGCCGTTCAGCTTTGTTGCCCAGAGCTGGGCGTCTGTGCCCTTTCCACGCAGATCAGGGGTTGAAAACCGGCTTTCTAGGGACTGTTTCTAGCTGCGCGTGCCCAGAGAGAGACCCAGGCCCCTGGGGGCGGTCTGTACCTTTTTGAATGGGAGCCGTTCAGCTTTGTTGCCCAGAGCTGGTCCTCTGTGCCCGTCCCACGCAGATCAGGGGTTGAAAACCGGCTTTCTAGGGGCTGTTTCTAGCTGCGTGTGCCCAGAGACGGACCCAGGCCCTTCGGGGCGGGCTGTACCTGTTGGAATGGGAGCCGTTCAGCTTTGTTGCCCAGAGCTGGGCCACTGTGCCCGTCCCACGCAGATCAGGGGTTGAAAACAGGCTTTCTAGGGGCTGTTTCTAGCTGCGCGTGCCCAGAGACGGACCCAGGCCCTTGGGGGCGGGCTGTACCTGTTGGAATGGGAGCCGTTCAGCTTTGTTGCCCAGAGCTGGGCCTCTGTGCCCGTCCCCACGCAGATCAGGGGTTGAAAACCGGCTTTCTAGAGGCTCTTTCTAGCTGCGCGTGCCCAGAGAGGGACCCAGGCCCTTGGGGGCGGGCTATACCTGTTGTAATGGGAGCCGTTCAGCTTTGTTGCCCAGAGTTGCGCCTCTGTGCCCGTCCCACGCAGATCATGGGTTGAAAACCGGCGTTCTAGGGGCTGTTTCTAGCTGCGCGTGCCCAGAGACGGACCCAGGCCCTTGGGGGTGGGCTGTACCTGTTGGAATATGAGCCGTTTAGCTTTGTTGCCCAGAGCTGGGCCTCTGTGCCCGTCCCACGCAGATCAGGGGTTGAAAACTGGCTTTCTAGGGGCTCTTTCTAGCTGCGCGTGCTCAGAGAGGGACCCAGGCCCTTGGGGGCGGGATGTACCTGTTGGAATGGGAGCCGTTCAGCTTTGTTGCCCAGAGCTGGGCCTCTGTGCCCGTCCCACGCAGATCAGGGGTTGAAAACCGGCTTTCTAGGGGCTGTTTCTAGCTGCGCGTGCCCAGAGACGGACTCAGGCCCTTGGGGGCGGGCTGTACCTGTTGGAATGGGAGCCGATCAGCTTTGTTGCCCAGAGCTGGGCCTCTGTGCCCGTCCCACGCAGATCAGGGGTTGAAAACTGGCTTTCGAGGGGCTGTTTCTAGCTGCGCGTGCCCAGAGAGGGACCCAGGCCCTTGGGGGCGGGCTGTACCTGTTGGAATGGGAGCCTTTCAGCTTTGTTGCCCAGAGCTGGGCCTCTGTGCCCATCCCACGCAGATCAGGGGTTGAAAACCGGCTTTCTAGGGGCTGTTTCTAGCTGCGCGTGCCCAGTGAGGGACCCAGCCCCTTGGGGGCGGGCTGTACCTGTTGGAATGGGAGCCGTTCAGCTTTGTTGCCCAGAGCTGGGCCTCTGTGCCCATCCCACGCAGATCAGAGGTTGAAAACCGGCTTTCTAGGGGCTGTTTCTAGCTGCGCGTGCCCAGAGACAGACCCAGTCGCTTGGGGGCGGGCTGTACCTGTTGGAATGGGAGCCGTTCAGCTTTGTTGCCCAACACTGGGCCTCTGTGCCCGTCCCACGCAGAACAGGGGTTGAAAACCGGCTTTCTAGGGGCTGTTTCTAGCTGCGCGTGCCCAGAGAGGGAAACAGGCTTGGGGGCGGGCTGTACCTGTTGGAATGGGAGCCGTTCAGCTTTGTTGCCCAGAGCTGTGCCTCTGTGCCCGTCCCACGCAGATCAGGGGTTGAAAAACGGCTTTCTAGGGGCTGCTTCTTAGCGGCGCGTGCCCAGAGAGGGACCCAGGCCCTTGGGGGCGGGCTGAACCTGTTGGAATGGGAGCCGTTCAGCTTTGTTGCCCAGAGCTTGGCCTCTGTGCCCGTCCCATGCAGATCAGGGGTTGAAAACTGGCTTTATAGGGGCTGTTTCTAGCTGCGCATGCCCAGAGAGGGACCCAGGCCCTTGGGGGCGGGATGTACCTGTTGGAATGGGAGCCGTTCAGCTTTGTTGCCCAGAGCTGGGCCTCTGTGCCCGTCCCACGCAGAGCAGGGGTTGAAAACCGGCTTTCTAGGGGCTGTTTCTAGCTGCGCGTGCCCAGAGACGGACTCAGGCCCTTGGGGGCGGGCTGTACCTGTTGGAATGGGAGCCGATCAGCTTTGTTGCCCAGAGCTGGGCTTCTGTGCACGTCCCACGCAGATCAGGGGTTGAAAACCGGCTTTCTAGGGGCTGTTTCTAGCTGCGCGTGCCCAGAGACGGACCCAGGCCCTTGGGGGCGGGCTGGGCCTGTTGTAATCGGAGCCGTTCAGCTTTGTAGCCCAGAGCTGGGCCTCTGTGCCCTTCCCACGCAGATCAGGGGTTGAAAACCGGCTTTCTAGGGGCTTTTTCTAGCTGCGCGTGCCCAGAGAGGGACCCAGGCCCTTGGGTGCGGGCTGTACCTGTTGGAATGGGAGCCGTTCAGCTTTGTTGCCCAGAGCTGGGCCTCTGTGCCCATCCCACGCAGATCAGGGGTTGAAAACCGGCTTTCTAGGGGCTGTTTCTAGCTGCGCGTGCCCAGTGAGGGACCCAGCCCCTTGGGGGTGGGCTGTACCTGTTGGAATGGGAGCCGTTCAGCTTTGTTGCCCAGAGCTGGGCCTCTGTGCCCGTCCCACGCAGATCAGGGGTTGAAAACCGGCTTTCTAGGGGCTGTTTCTAGCTGCGCGTGCCCAGAGAGGGACCCAGGCCCTTGGGGGCGGGCTGTACCTGTTGGAATGGGAGCTGTTCAGCTTTGTTGCCCAGAGCTGCGCCTCTGTGCCCGTCCCACGCAGATCAGGGGTTGAAAACCGGCTTTCTAGGGGCTGTTTCTAGCTGCGCGTGCCCAGAGAGGGACCCAGGCCCTTGGGAGCGGGCTGTACCTGTTGGAATGGGAGCCGTTCAGCTTTGTTGCCCAGAGCTGGGCCTCTGTGCCCATCCCACGCAGATCAGGGGTTGAAAACCGGCTTTCTAGGGGCTGTTTCTAGCTGCGCGTGCCCAGTGAGGGACCCAGCCCCTTGGGGGCGGGCTGTACCTGTTGGAATGGGAGCCGTTCAGCTTTGTTGCCCAGAGCTGGGCGTCTGTGCCCTTTCCACGCAGATCAGGGGTTGAAAACCGGCTTTCTAGGGGCTGTTTCTAGCTGCGCGTGCCCAGTGAGGGACCCAGCCCCTTGGGGGCGGGCTGTACCTGTTGGAATGGGAGCCGTTCAGCTTTGTTGCCCAGAGCTGGGCGTCTGTGCCCTTTCCACGCAGATCAGGGGTTGAAAACCGGCTTTCTAGGGACTGTTTCTAGCTGCGCGTGCCCAGAGAGAGACCCAGGCCCCTGGGGGCGGTCTGTACCTTTTTGAATGGGAGCCGTTCAGCTTTGTTGCCCAGAGCTGGGCCTCTGTGCCCGTCCCATGCAGATCAGGGGTTGAAAACCGGCTTTCTAGGGACTGTTTCTAGCTGCGCGTGCCCAGAGACGGACCCAGGCCCTTGGGGGCGGGCTGTGCCTGTTGTAATCGGAGCCGTTCAGCTTTGTAGCCCAGAGCTGGGCCTCTGTGCCCTTCCCACGCAGATCAGGGGTTGAAAACCGGCTTTCTAGGGGCTGTTTCTAGCTGCGTGTGCCCAGAGACGGACCCAGACCCTTGGGGGCGGGCTGTACCTGTTGGAATGGGAGACGTTCAGCTTTGTTGCCCAACGCTGGGCCTCTGTGCCAGTCCCACGCAGAACAGGGGTTGAAAACCGGCTTTTTAGGGGCTGTTTCTAGCTGCACGTGCCCAGAGAGGGAACCAGGACCTTGGGGGCGGGCTGTACCTGTTGGAATGGGAGCCGTTCAGCTTTGTTGCCCAGAGCTGGGCTTCTGTGCCCTTTCCACGCAGATCAGGGGTTGAAAACCGGCTTTCTAGGGACTGTTTCTAGCTGCGCGTGCCCAGAGAGAGACCCAGGCCCCTGGGGGCGGTCTGTACCTTTTTGAATGGGAGCCGTTCAGCTTTGTTGCCCAGAGCTGGTCCTCTGTGCCCGTCCCACGCAGATCAGGGGTTGAAAACCGGCTTTCTAGGGGCTGTTTCTAGCTGCGCGTGCCCAGAGACAGACCCAGTCGCTTGGGGGCGGGCTGTACCTGTTGGAATGGGAGCCGTTCAGCTTTGTTGCCCAACACTGGGCCTCTGTGCCCGTCCCACGCAGAACAGGGGTTGAAAACCGGCTTTCTAGGGGCTGTTTCTAGCTGCGCGTGCCCAGAGAGGGAAACAGGCCCTTGGGGGCGGGCTGTACCTGTTGGAATGGGAGCCGTTCAGCTTTGTTGCCCAGAGCTGTGCCTCTGTGCCCGTCCCACGCAGATCAGGGGTTGAAAACCGGCTTTCTAGGGGCTGCTTCTTAGCGGCGCGTGCCCAGAGAGGGACCCAGGCCCTTGGGGGCGGGCTGAACCTGTTGGAATGGGAGCCGTTCAGCTTTGTTGCCCAGAGCTTGGCCTCTGTGCCCGTCCCATGCAGATCAGGGGTTGAAAACTGGCTTTATAGGGGCTGTTTCTAGCTGCGCATGCCCAGAGAGGGACCCAGGCCCTTGGGGGCGGGATGTACCTGTTGGAATGGGAGCCGTTCAGCTTTGTTGCCCAGAGCTGGGCCTCTGTGCCCGTCCCACGCAGAGCAGGGGTTGAAAACCGGCTTTCTAGGGGCTGTTTCTAGCTGCGCGTGCCCAGAGACGGACTCAGGCCCTTGGGGGCGGGCTGTACCTGTTGGAATGGGAGCCGATCAGCTTTGTTGCCCAGAGCTGGGCTTCTGTGCACGTCCCACGCAGATCAGGGGTTGAAAACCGGCTTTCTAGGGGCTGTTTCTAGCTGCGCGTGCCCAGAGACGGACCCAGGCCCTTGGAGGCGGGCTGGGCCTGTTGTAATCGGAGCCGTTCAGCTTTGTAGCCCAGAGCTGGGCCTCTGTGCCCTTCCCACGCAGATCAGGGGTTGAAAACCGGCTTTCTAGGGGCTTTTTCTAGCTGCGCGTGCCCAGAGAGGGACCCAGGCCCTTGGGTGCGGGCTGTACCTGTTGGAATGGGAGCCGTTCAGCTTTGTTGCCCAGAGCTGGGCCTCTGTGCCCATCCCACGCAGATCAGGGGTTGAAAACCGGCTTTCTAGGGGCTGTTTCTAGCTGCGCGTGCCCAGTGAGGGACCCAGCCCCTTGGGGGTGGGCTGTACCTGTTGGAATGGGAGCCGTTCAGCTTTGTTGCCCAGAGCTGGGCTTCTGTGCCCGTCCCAAGCAGATCAGGGGTTGAAAACCGGCTTTCTAGGGGCTGTTTCTAGCTGCGCGTGCCCAGAGACAGACCCAGGCCCTTGGGGGCGGGCTGTACCTGTTGGAATGGGAGCCGTTCAGCTTTGTTGCCCAACGCTGGGCCTCTGTGCCAGTGCCACGCAGAACAGGGGTTGAAAACCGGCTTTTTAGGGGCTGTTTCTAGCTGCGCGTGCCCAGAGAGGGAACCAGGACCTTGGGGGCGGGCTGTACCTGTTGGAATGGGAGCCGTTCAGCATTGTTGCCCAGAGCTGGGCCTCTGTGCCCTTCCCACGCAGATCAGGGGTTGAAAACCGGCTTTCTAGGGGCTGTTTCTAGCTGCGCGTGCCCCGAGAGGTACCCAGGCCCCTGGGGGCGGTCTGTACCTGTTGGAATGGGAGCCGTTCAGCTTTGTTGCCCAGAGCTGGTCCTCTGTGCCAGTCCCACGCAGATCAGGGGTTGAAAACCGGCTTTCTAGGGGCTGTTTCTAGCTGTGCGTGCCCAGAGACGGACCCAGGCCCTTGGGGGTGGGCTGTACCTGTTGGAATGGGAGCCGTTCAGCTTTGTTGCACAGAGCTGGGCCTCTGTGCCCGTCCCACGCAGATCAGGGGTTGAAAACCGGCTGTCTCGGGGCTGTTTCTAGCTGCGCGTGCCAAGAGAGGGACCCAGGACCTTGGGGGCGGGCTGTACCTGTTGGAATTGGAGCCGTTCAGCTTTGTTGCCCAGAGCTGGGCCTCTGTGCCCGTCCCACGCAGATCAGGGGTTGAAAACTGGCTGTCTAGGGGCTGTTTCAAGCTGTGCGTGCCCAGAGAGGGACCCAGGCCCTTGGGGGTGGGCTGTACCTGTTGGAATGGGAGCCGTTCAGCTTTGTTGCCCAGAGCTGGGCCTCTGTGCCCGTCCCAAGGAGATCAGGGGTTGAAAACCGGCTTTCTAGGGGCTGTTTCTAGCTGCGCGTGCCCAGAGACGGAACCAGGCCCTTGGGGGCGGGCTGTACCTGTTGGAATGGGAGCCGTTCAGCTTTGTTGCCCAGAGCTGGGCCTCTGTGCCCGTCCCACGCAGATCAGGGGTTGAAAACCGGCTTTCTAGGGGCTGTTTCTAGCTGCGCGTGCCCAGAGAGGGACCCAGGCCCTTGGGGGCGGGCTGTACCTGTTGGAATGGGAGCTGTTCAGCTTTGTTGCCCAGAGCTGCGCCTCTGTGCCCGTCCCACGCAGATCAGGGGTTGAAAACCGGCTTTCTAGGGGCTGTTTCTAGCTGCGCGTGCCCAGAGAGGGACCCAGGCCCTTGGGAGCGGGCTGTACCTGTTGGAATGGGAGCCGTTCAGCTTTGTTGCCCAGAGCTGGGCCTCTGTGCCCATCCCACGCAGATCAGGGGTTGAAAACCGGCTTTCTAGGGGCTGTTTCTAGCTGCGCGTGCCCAGTGAGGGACCCAGCCCCTTGGGGGCGGGCTGTACCTGTTGGAATGGGAGCCGTTCAGCTTTGTTGCCCAGAGCTGGGCGTCTGTGCCCTTTCCACGCAGATCAGGGGTTGAAAACCGGCTTTCTAGGGGCTGTTTCTAGCTGCGCGTGCCCAGTGAGGGACCCAGCCCCTTGGGGGCGGGCTGTACCTGTTGGAATGGGAGCCGTTCAGCTTTGTTGCCCAGAGCTGGGCGTCTGTGCCCTTTCCACGCAGATCAGGGGTTGAAAACCGGCTTTCTAGGGACTGTTTCTAGCTGCGCGTGCCCAGAGAGAGACCCAGGCCCCTGGGGGCGGTATGTACCTTTTTGAATGGGAGCCGTTCAGCTTTGTTGCCCAGAGCTGGGCCTCTGTGCCCGTCCCATGCAGATCAGGGGTTGAAAACTGGCTTTATAGGGGCTGTTTCTAGCTGCGCGTGCCCAGAGAGGGACCCAGGCCCTTGGGGGCGGGATGTGCCTGTTGGAATGGGAGCCGTTCAGCTTTGTTGCCCAGAGCTGGGCCTCTGTGCCCGTCCCACGCAGAGCAGGGGTTGAAAACCGGCTTTCTAGGGGCTGTTTCTAGCTGCGCGTGCACAGAGACGGACTCAGGCCCTTGGGGGCGGGCTGTACCTGTTGGAATGGGAGCCGATCAGCTTTGTTGCCCAGAGCTGGGCTTCTGTGCACGTCCCACGCAGATCAGGGGTTGAAAACCGGCTTTCTAGGGACTGTTTCTAGCTGCGCGTGCCCAGAGACGGACCCAGGCCCTTGGGGGCGGGCTGTGCCTGTTGTAATCGGAGCCGTTCAGCTTTGTAGCCCAGAGCTGGGCCTCTGTGCCCTTCCCACGCAGATCAGGGGTTGAAAACCGGCTTTCTAGGGGCTGTTTCTAGCTGCGTGTGCCCAGAGACGGACCCAGACCCTTGGGGGCGGGCTGTACCTGTTGGAATGGGAGACGTTCAGCTTTGTTGCCCAACGCTGGGCCTCTGTGCCAGTCCCACGCAGAACAGGGGTTGAAAACCGGCTTTTTAGGGGCTGTTTCTAGCTGCGCGTGCCCAGAGAGGGAACCAGGACCTTGGGGGCGGGCTGTACCTGTTGGAATGGGAGCCGTTCAGCTTTGTTGCCCAGAGCTGGGCGTCTGTGCCCGTTCCACGCAGATCAGGGGTTGAAAACCAGCTTTCTAGGGACTGTTTCTAGCTGCGCGTGCCCAGAGAGAGACCCAGGCCCCTGGGGGCGGTCTGTACCTTTTTGAATGGGAGCCGTTCAGCTTTGTTGCCCAGAGCTGGTCCTCTGTGCCCGTCCCACGCAGATCAGGGGTTGAAAACCGGCTTTCTAGGGGCTGTTTCTAGCTGCGTGTGCCCAGAGACGGACCCAGGCCCTTCGGGGCGGGCTGTACCTGTTGGAATGGGAGCCGTTCAGCTTTGTTGCCCAGAGCTGGGCCACTGTGCCCGTCCCACGCACATCAGGGGTTGAAAACAGGCTTTCTAGGGGCTGTTTCTAGCTGCGCGTGCCCAGAGACGGACCCAGGCCCTTGGGGGCGGGCTGTACCTGTTGGAATGGGAGCCGTTCAGCTTTGTTGCCCAGAGCTGGGCCTCTGTGCCCGTCCCCACGCAGATCAGGGGTTGAAAACCGGCTTTCTAGAGGCTCTTTCTAGCTGCGCGTGCCCAGAGAGGGACCCAGGCCCTTGGGGGCGGGCTATACCTGTTGTAATGGGAGCCGTTCAGCTTTGTTGCCCAGAGTTGCGCCTCTGTGCCCGTCCCACGCAGATCATGGGTTGAAAACCGGCGTTCTAGGGGCTGTTTCTAGCTGCGCGTGCCCAGAGACGGACCCAGGCCCTTGGGGGTGGGCTGTACCTGTTGGAATATGAGCCGTTCAGCTTTGTTGCCCAGAGCTGGGCCTCTGTGCCCGTCCCACGCAGATCATGGGTTGAAAACTGGCTTTCTAGGGGCTCTTTCTAGCTGCGCGTGCTCAGAGAGGGACCCAGGCCCTTGGGGGCGGGATGTACCTGTTGGAATGGGAGCCGTTCAGCTTTGTTGCCCAGAGCTGGGCCTCTGTGCCCGTCCCACGCAGATCAGGGGTTGAAAACCGGCTTTCTAGGGGCTGTTTCTAGCTGCGCGTGCCCAGAGACGGACTCAGGCCCTTGGGGGCGGGCTGTACCTGTTGGAATGGGAGCCGATCAGCTTTGTTGCCCAGAGCTGGGCCTCTGTGCCCGTCCCACGCAGATCAGGGGTTGAAAACTGGCTTTCGAGGGGCTGTTTCTAGCTGCGCGTGCCCAGAGAGGGACCCAGGCCCTTGGGGGCGGGCTGTACCTGTTGGAATGGGAGCCTTTCAGCTTTGTTGCCCAGAGCTGGGCCTCTGTGCCCATCCCACGCAGATCAGGGGTTGAAAACCGGCTTTCTAGGGGCTGTTTCTAGCTGCGCGTGCCCAGTGAGGGACCCAGCCCCTTGGGGGCGGGCTGTACCTGTTGGAATGGGAGCCGTTCAGCTTTGTTGCCCAGAGCTGGGCCTCTGTGCCCATCCCACGCAGATCAGAGGTTGAAAACCGGCTTTCTAGGGGCTGTTTCTAGCTGCGCGTGCCCAGAGACAGACCCAGTCGCTTGGGGGCGGGCTGTACCTGTTGGAATGGGAGCCGTTCAGCTTTGTTGCCCAACACTGGGCCTCTGTGCCCGTCCCACGCAGAACAGGGGTTGAAAACCGGCTTTCTAGGGGCTGTTTCTAGCTGCGCGTGCCCAGAGAGGGAAACAGGCCCTTGGGGGCGGGCTGTACCTGTTGGAATGGGAGCCGTTCAGCTTTGTTGCCCAGAGCTGTGCCTCTGTGCCCGTCCCACGCAGATCAGGGGTTGAAAACCGGCTTTCTAGGGGCTGCTTCTTAGCGGCGCGTGCCCAGAGAGGGACCCAGGCCCTTGGGGGCGGGCTGAACCTGTTGGAATGGGAGCCGTTCAGCTTTGTTGCCCAGAGCTTGGCCTCTGTGCCCGTCCCATGCAGATCAGGGGTTGAAAACTGGCTTTATAGGGGCTGTTTCTAGCTGCGCATGCCCAGAGAGGGACCCAGGCCCTTGGGGGCGGGATGTACCTGTTGGAATGGGAGCCGTTCAGCTTTGTTGCCCAGAGCTGGGCCTCTGTGCCCGTCCCACGCAGAGCAGGGGTTGAAAACCGGCTTTCTAGGGGCTGTTTCTAGCTGCGCGTGCCCAGAGACGGACTCAGGCCCTTGGGGGCGGGCTGTACCTGTTGGAATGGGAGCCGATCAGCTTTGTTGCCCAGAGCTGGGCTTCTGTGCACGTCCCACGCAGATCAGGGGTTGAAAACCGGCTTTCTAGGGGCTGTTTCTAGCTGCGCGTGCCCAGAGACGGACCCAGGCCCTTGGGGGCGGGCTGGGCCTGTTGTAATCGGAGCCGTTCAGCTTTGTAGCCCAGAGCTGGGCCTCTGTGCCCTTCCCACGCAGATCAGGGGTTGAAAACCGGCTTTCTAGGGGCTTTTTCTAGCTGCGCGTGCCCAGAGAGGGACCCAGGCCCTTGGGTGCGGGCTGTACCTGTTGGAATGGGAGCCGTTCAGCTTTGTTGCCCAGAGCTGGGCCTCTGTGCCCATCCCACGCAGATCAGGGGTTGAAAACCGGCTTTCTAGGGGCTGTTTCTAGCTGCGCGTGCCCAGTGAGGGACCCAGCCCCTTGGGGGTGGGCTGTACCTGTTGGAATGGGAGCCGTTCAGCTTTGTTGCCCAGAGCTGGGCTTCTGTGCCCGTCCCAAGCAGATCAGGGGTTGAAAACCGGCTTTCTAGGGGCTGTTTCTAGCTGCGCGTGCCCAGAGACAGACCCAGGCCCTTGGGGGCGGGCTGTACCTGTTGGAATGGGAGCCGTTCAGCTTTGTTGCCCAACGCTGGGCCTCTGTGCCAGTGCCACGCAGAACAGGGGTTGAAAACCGGCTTTTTAGGGGCTGTTTCTAGCTGCGCGTGCCCAGAGAGGGAACCAGGCCCTTGGGGGCGGGCTGTACCTGTTGGAATGGGAGCCGTTCAGCTTTGTTTCCCAGAGCTGGGCCTCTGTGCCCGTCCCACGCAGATCAGGGGTTGAAAACCGGCTTTCTAGGGGCTGTTTCTAGCTGCGCGTGCCCAGAGACGGAACCAGGCCCTTGGGGGCGGGCTGTACCTGTTGGAATGGGAGCCGTTCAGCTTTGTTGCCCAGAGCTGGGCCTCTGTGCCCGTCCCACGCAGATCAGGGGTTGAAAACCGGCTTTCTAGGGGCTGTTTCTAGCTGCGCGTGCCCAGAGAGGGACCCAGGCCCTTGGGGGCGGGCTGTACCTGTTGGAATGGGAGCTGTTCAGCTTTGTTGCCCAGAGCTGGGCCTCTGTGCCCGTCCCACGCAGATCAGGGGTTGAAAACCGGCTTTCTAGGGGCTGTTTCTAGCTGCGCGTGCCCAGAGAGGGACCCAGGCCCTTGGGAGCGGGCTGTACCTGTTGGAATGGGAGCCGTTCAGCTTTGTTGCCCATAGCTGGGCCTCTGTGCCCATCCCACGCAGATCAGGGGTTGAAAACCGGCTTTCTAGGGGCTGTTTCTAGCTGCGCGTGCCCAGTGAGGGACCCAGCCTCTTGGGGGCGGGCTGTACCTGTTGGAATGGGAGCCGTTCAGCTTTGTTGCCCAGAGCTGGGCGTCTGTGCCCTTTCCACGCAGATCAGGGGTTGAAAACCGGCTTTCTAGGGGCTGTTTCTAGCTGCGCGTGCCCAGTGAGGGACCCAGCCCCTTGGGGGCGGGCTGTACCTGTTGGAATGGGAGCCGTTCAGCTTTGTTGCCCAGAGCTGGGCGTCTGTGCCCTTTCCACGCAGATCAGGGGTTGAAAACCGGCTTTCTAGGGACTGTTTCTAGCTGCGCGTGCCCAGAGAGACACCCAGGCCCCTGGGGGCGGTCTGTACCTTTTTGAATGGGAGCCGTTCAGCTTTGTTGCCCAGAGCTGGGCCTCTGTGCCCGTCCCATGCAGATCAGGGGTTGAAAACTGGCTTTATAGGGGCTGTTTCTAGCTGCGCGTGCCCAGAGAGGGACCCAGGCCCTTGGGGGCGGGATGTGCCTGTTGGAATGGGAGCCGTTCAGCTTTGTTGCCCAGAGCTGGGCCTCTGTGCCCGTCCCACGCAGAGCAGGGGTTGAAAACCGGCTTTCTAGGGGCTGTTTCTAGCTGCGCGTGCACAGAGACGGACTCAGGCCCTTGGGGGCGGGCTGTACCTGTTGGAATGGGAGCCGATCAGCTTTGTTGCCCAGAGCTGGGCTTCTGTGCACGTCCCACGCAGATCAGGGGTTGAAAACCGGCTTTCTAGGGACTGTTTCTAGCTGCGCGTGCCCAGAGACGGACCCAGGCCCTTGGGGGCGGGCTGTGCCTGTTGTAATCGGAGCCGTTCAGCTTTGTAGCCCAGAGCTGGGCCTCTGTGCCCTTCCCACGCAGATCAGGGGTTGAAAACCGGCTTTCTAGGGGCTGTTTCTAGCTGCGTGTGCCCAGAGACGGACCCAGACCCTTGGGGGCGGGCTGTACCTGTTGGAATGGGAGACGTTCAGCTTTGTTGCCCAACGCTGGGCCTCTGTGCCAGTCCCACGCAGAACAGGGGTTGAAAACCGGCTTTTTAGGGGCTGTTTCTAGCTGCGCGTGCCCAGAGACGGAACCAGGACCTTGGGGGCGGGCTGTACCTGTTGGAATGGGAGCCGTTCAGCTTTGTTGCCCAGAGCTGGGCGTCTGTGCCCTTTCCACGCAGATCAGGGGTTGAAAACCAGCTTTCTAGGGACTGTTTCTAGCTGCGCGTGCCCAGAGAGAGACCCAGGCCCCTGGGGGCGGTCTGTACCTTTTTGAATGGGAGCCGTTCAGCTTTGTTGCCCAGAGCTGGTCCTCTGTGCCCGTCCCACGCAGATCAGGGGTTGAAAACCGGCTTTCTAGGGGCTGTTTCTAGCTGCGTGTGCCCAGAGACGGACCCAGGCCCTTCGGGGCGGGCTGTACCTGTTGGAATGGGAGCCGTTCAGCTTTGTTGCCCAGAGCTGGGCCACTGTGCCCGTCCCACGCACATCAGGGGTTGAAAACAGGCTTTCTAGGGGCTGTTTCTAGCTGCGCGTGCCCAGAGACGGACCCAGGCCCTTGGGGGCGGGCTGTACCTGTTGGAATGGGAGCCGTTCAGCTTTGTTGCCCAGAGCTGGGCCTCTGTGCCCGTCCCCACGCAGATCAGGGGTTGAAAACCGGCTTTCTAGAGGCTCTTTCTAGCTGCGCGTGCCCAGAGAGGGACCCAGGCCCTTGGGGGCGGGCTATACCTGTTGTAATGGGAGCCGTTCAGCTTTGTTGCCCAGAGTTGCGCCTCTGTGCCCGTCCCACGCAGATCATGGGTTGAAAACCGGCGTTCTAGGGGCTGTTTCTAGCTGCGCGTGCCCAGAGACGGACCCAGGCCCTTGGGGGTGGGCTGTACCTGTTGGAATATGAGCCGTTCAGCTTTGTTGCCCAGAGCTGGGCCTCTGTGCCCGTCCCACGCAGATCATGGGTTGAAAACTGGCTTTCTAGGGGCTCTTTCTAGCTGCGCGTGCTCAGAGAGGGACCCAGGCCCTTGGGGGCGGGATGTACCTGTTGGAATGGGAGCCGTTCAGCTTTGTTGCCCAGAGCTGGGCCTCTGTGCCCGTCCCACGCAGATCAGGGGTTGAAAACCGGCTTTCTAGGGGCTGTTTCTAGCTGCGCGTGCCCAGAGACGGACTCAGGCCCTTGGGGGCGGGCTGTACCTGTTGGAATGGGAGCCGATCAGCTTTGTTGCCCAGAGCTGGGCCTCTGTGCCCGTCCCACGCAGATCAGGGGTTGAAAACTGGCTTTCGAGGGGCTGTTTCTAGCTGCGCGTGCCCAGAGAGGGACCCAGGCCCTTGGGGGCGGGCTGTACCTGTTGGAATGGGAGCCTTTCAGCTTTGTTGCCCAGAGCTGGGCCTCTGTGCCCATCCCACGCAGATCAGGGGTTGAAAACCGGCTTTCTAGGGGCTGTTTCTAGCTGCGCGTGCCCAGTGAGGGACCGAGCCCCTTGGGGGCGGGCTGTACCTGTTGGAATGGGAGCCGTTCAGCTTTGTTGCCCAGAGCTGGGCCTCTGTGCCCATCCCACGCAGATCAGAGGTTGAAAACCGGCTTTCTAGGGGCTGTTTCTAGCTGCGCGTGCCCAGAGACAGACCCAGTCGCTTGGGGGCGGGCTGTACCTGTTGGAATGGGAGCCGTTCAGCTTTGTTGCCCAACACTGGGCCTCTGTGCCCGTCCCACGCAGAACAGGGGTTGAAAACCGGCTTTCTAGGGGCTGTTTCTAGCTGCGCGTGCCCAGAGAGGGAAACAGGCCCTTGGGGGCGGGCTGTACCTGTTGGAATGGGAGCCGTTCAGCTTTGTTGCCCAGAGCTGTGCCTCTGTGCCCGTCCCACGCAGATCAGGGGTTGAAAACCGGCTTTCTAGGGGCTGCTTCTTAGCGGCGCGTGCCCAGAGAGGGACCCAGGCCCTTGGGGGCGGGCTGAACCTGTTGGAATGGGAGCCGTTCAGCTTTGTTGCCCAGAGCTTGGCCTCTGTGCCCGTCCCATGCAGATCAGGGGTTGAAAACTGGCTTTATAGGGGCTGTTTCTAGCTGCGCATGCCCAGAGAGGGACCCAGGCCCTTGGGGGCGGGATGTACCTGTTGGAATGGGAGCCGTTCAGCTTTGTTGCCCAGAGCTGGGCCTCTGTGCCCGTCCCACGCAGAGCAGGGGTTGAAAACCGGCTTTCTAGGGGCTGTTTCTAGCTGCGCGTGCCCAGAGACGGACTCAGGCCCTTGGGGGCGGGCTGTACCTGTTGGAATGGGAGCCGATCAGCTTTGTTGCCCAGAGCTGGGCTTCTGTGCACGTCCCACGCAGATCAGGGGTTGAAAACCGGCTTTCTAGGGGCTGTTTCTAGCTGCGCGTGCCCAGAGACGGACCCAGGCCCTTGGGGGCGGGCTGGGCCTGTTGTAATCGGAGCCGTTCAGCTTTGTAGCCCAGAGCTGGGCCTCTGTGCCCTTCCCACGCAGATCAGGGGTTGAAAACCGGCTTTCTAGGGGCTTTTTCTAGCTGCGCGTGCCCAGAGAGGGACCCAGGCCCTTGGGTGCGGGCTGTACCTGTTGGAATGGGAGCCGTTCAGCTTTGTTGCCCAGAGCTGGGCCTCTGTGCCCATCCCACGCAGATCAGGGGTTGAAAACCGGCTTTCTAGGGGCTGTTTCTAGCTGCGCGTGCCCAGTGAGGGACCCAGCCCCTTGGGGGTGGGCTGTACCTGTTGGAATGGGAGCCGTTCAGCTTTGTTGCCCAGAGCTGGGCTTCTGTGCCCGTCCCAAGCAGATCAGGGGTTGAAAACCGGCTTTCTAGGGGCTGTTTCTAGCTGCGCGTGCCCAGAGACAGACCCAGGCCCTTGGGGGCGGGCTGTACCTGTTGGAATGGGAGCCGTTCAGCTTTGTTGCCCAACGCTGGGCCTCTGTGCCAGTGCCACGCAGAACAGGGGTTGAAAACCGGCTTTTTAGGGGCTGTTTCTAGCTGCGCGTGCCCAGAGAGGGAACCAGGAACTTGGGGGCGGGCTGTACCTGTTGGAATGGGAGCCGTTCAGCATTGTTGCCCAGAGCTGGGCCTCTGTGCCCTTCCCACGCAGATCAGGGGTTGAAAACCGGCTTTCTAGGGGCTGTTTCTAGCTGCGCGTGCCCCGAGAGGTACCCAGGCCCCTGGGGGCGGTCTGTACCTGTTGGAATGGGAGCCGTTCAGCTTTGTTGCCCAGAGCTGGTCCTCTGTGCCAGTCCCACGCAGATCAGGGGTTGAAAACCGGCTTTCTAGGGGCTGTTTCTAGCTGCGCGTGCCCAGAGACGGACCCAGGCCCTTAGGGGTGGGCTGTACCTGTTGGAATGGGAGCCGTTCAGCTTTGTTGCACAGAGCTGGGCCTCTGTGCCCGTCCCACGCAGATCAGGGGTTGAAAACCGGCTGTCTCGGGGCTGTTTCTAGCTGCGCGTGCCAAGAGAGGGACCCAGGACCTTGGGGGCGGGCTGTACCTGTTGGAATTGGAGCCGTTCAGCTTTGTTGCCCAGAGCTGGGCCTCTGTGCCCGTCCCACGCAGATCAGGGGTTGAAAACTGGCTGTCTAGGGGCTGTTTCAAGCTGTGCGTGCCCAGAGAGGGACCCAGGCCCTTGGGGGTGGGCTGTACCTGTTGGAATGGGAGCCGTTCAGCTTTGTTGCCCAGAGCTGGGCCTCTGTGCCCGTCCCAAGGAGATCAGGGGTTGAAAACCGGCGTTCTAGGGGCTGTTTCTAGCTGCGCGTGCCCAGAGACGGACCCAGGCCCTTAGGGGTGGGCTGTACCTGTTGGAATGGGAGCCGTTCAGCTTTGTTTCCCAGAGCTGGGCCTCTGTGCCCGTCCCACGCAGATCAGGGGTTGAAAACCGGCTTTCTAGGGGCTGTTTCTAGCTGCGCGTGCCCAGAGACGGAACCAGGCCCTTGGGGGCGGGCTGTACCTGTTGGAATGGGAGCCGTTCAGCTTTGTTGCCCAGAGCTGGGCCTCTGTGCCCGTCCCACGCAGATCAGGGGTTGAAAACCGGCTTTCTAGGGGCTGTTTCTAGCTGCGCGTGCCCAGAGAGGGACCCAGGCCCTTGGGGGCGGGCTGTACCTGTTGGAATGGGAGCTGTTCAGCTTTGTTGCCCAGAGCTGGGCCTCTGTGCCCGTCCCACGCAGATCAGGGGTTGAAAACCGGCTTTCTAGGGGCTGTTTCTAGCTGCGCGTGCCCAGAGAGGGACCCAGGCCCTTGGGAGCGGGCTGTACCTGTTGGAATGGGAGCCGTTCAGCTTTGTTGCCCATAGCTGGGCCTCTGTGCCCATCCCACGCAGATCAGGGGTTGAAAACCGGCTTTCTAGGGGCTGTTTCTAGCTGCGCGTGCCCAGTGAGGGACCCAGCCTCTTGGGGGCGGGCTGTACCTGTTGGAATGGGAGCCGTTCAGCTTTGTTGCCCAGAGCTGGGCGTCTGTGCCCTTTCCACGCAGATCAGGGGTTGAAAACCGGCTTTCTAGGGGCTGTTTCTAGCTGCGCGTGCCCAGTGAGGGACCCAGCCCCTTGGGGGCGGGCTGTACCTGTTGGAATGGGAGCCGTTCAGCTTTGTTGCCCAGAGCTGGGCGTCTGTGCCCTTTCCACGCAGATCAGGGGTTGAAAACCGGCTTTCTAGGGACTGTTTCTAGCTGCGCGTGCCCAGAGAGACACCCAGGCCCCTGGGGGCGGTCTGTACCTTTTTGAATGGGAGCCGTTCAGCTTTGTTGCCCAGAGCTGGGCCTCTGTGCCCGTCCCATGCAGATCAGGGGTTGAAAACTGGCTTTATAGGGGCTGTTTCTAGCTGCGCGTGCCCAGAGAGGGACCCAGGCCCTTGGGGGCGGGATGTGCCTGTTGGAATGGGAGCCGTTCAGCTTTGTTGCCCAGAGCTGGGCCTCTGTGCCCGTCCCACGCAGAGCAGGGGTTGAAAACCGGCTTTCTAGGGGCTGTTTCTAGCTGCGCGTGCACAGAGACGGACTCAGGCCCTTGGGGGCGGGCTGTACCTGTTGGAATGGGAGCCGATCAGCTTTGTTGCCCAGAGCTGGGCTTCTGTGCACGTCCCACGCAGATCAGGGGTTGAAAACCGGCTTTCTAGGGACTGTTTCTAGCTGCGCGTGCCCAGAGACGGACCCAGGCCCTTGGGGGCGGGCTGTGCCTGTTGTAATCGGAGCCGTTCAGCTTTGTAGCCCAGAGCTGGGCCTCTGTGCCCTTCCCACGCAGATCAGGGGTTGAAAACCGGCTTTCTAGGGGCTGTTTCTAGCTGCGTGTGCCCAGAGACGGACCCAGACCCTTGGGGGCGGGCTGTACCTGTTGGAATGGGAGACGTTCAGCTTTGTTGCCCAACGCTGGGCCTCTGTGCCAGTCCCACGCAGAACAGGGGTTGAAAACCGGCTTTTTAGGGGCTGTTTCTAGCTGCGCGTGCCCAGAGAGGGAACCAGGACCTTGGGGGCGGGCTGTACCTGTTGGAATGGGAGCCGTTCAGCTTTGTTGCCCAGAGCTGGGCGTCTGTGCCCTTTCCACGCAGATCAGGGGTTGAAAACCAGCTTTCTAGGGACTGTTTCTAGCTGCGCGTGCCCAGAGAGAGACCCAGGCCCCTGGGGGCGGTCTGTACCTTTTTGAATGGGAGCCGTTCAGCTTTGTTGCCCAGAGCTGGTCCTCTGTGCCCGTCCCACGCAGATCAGGGGTTGAAAACCGGCTTTCTAGGGGCTGTTTCTAGCTGCGTGTGCCCAGAGACGGACCCAGGCCCTTCGGGGCGGGCTGTACCTGTTGGAATGGGAGCCGTTCAGCTTTGTTGCCCAGAGCTGGGCCACTGTGCCCGTCCCACGCAGATCAGGGGTTGAAAACAGGCTTTCTAGGGGCTGTTTCTAGCTGCGCGTGCCCAGAGACGGACCCAGGCCCTTGGGGGCGGGCTGTACCTGTTGGAATGGGAGCCTTTCAGCTTTGTTGCCCAGAGCTGGGCCTCTGTGCCCGTCCCCACGCAGATCAGGGGTTGAAAACCGGCTTTCTAGAGGCTCTTTCTAGCTGCGCGTGCCCAGAGAGGGACCCAGGCCCTTGGGGGCGGGCTATACCTGTTGTAATGGGAGCCGTTCAGCTTTGTTGCCCAGAGTTGCGCCTCTGTGCCCGTCCCACGCAGATCATGGGTTGAAAACCGGCGTTCTAGGGGCTGTTTCTAGCTGCGCGTGCCCAGAGACGGACCCAGGCCCTTGGGGGTGGGCTGTACCTGTTGGAATATGAGCCGTTCAGCTTTGTTGCCCAGAGCTGGGCCTCTGTGCCCGTCCCACGCAGATCAGGGGTTGAAAACTGGCTTTCTAGGGGCTCTTTCTAGCTGCGCGTGCTCAGAGAGGGACCCAGGCCCTTGGGGGCGGGATGTACCTGTTGGAATGGGAGCCGTTCAGCTTTGTTGCCCAGAGCTGGGCCTCTGTGCCCGTCCCACGCAGATCAGGGGTTGAAAACCGGCTTTCTAGGGGCTGTTTCTAGCTGCGCGTGCCCAGAGACGGACTCAGGCCCTTGGGGGCGGGCTGTACCTGTTGGAATGGGAGCCGATCAGCTTTGTTGCCCAGAGCTGGGCCTCTGTGCCCGTCCCACACAGATCAGGGGTTGAAAACTGGCTTTCGAGGGGCTGTTTCTAGCTGCGCGTGCCCAGAGAGGGACCCAGGCCCTTGGGGGCGGGCTGTACCTGTTGGAATGGGAGCCTTTCAGCTTTGTTGCCCAGAGCTGGGCCTCTGTGCCCATCCCACGCAGATCAGGGGTTGAAAACCGGCTTTCTAGGGGCTGTTTCTAGCTGCGCGTGCCCAGTGAGGGACCCAGCCCCTTGGGGGCGGGCTGTACCTGTTGGAATGGGAGCCGTTCAGCTTTGTTGCCCAGAGCTGGGCCTCTGTGCCCATCCCACGCAGATCAGAGGTTGAAAACCGGCTTTCTAGGGGCTGTTTCTAGCTGCGCGTGCCCAGAGACAGACCCAGTCGCTTGGGGGCGGGCTGTACCTGTTGGAATGGGAGCCGTTCAGCTTTGTTGCCCAACACTGGGCCTCTGTGCCCGTCCCACGCAGAACAGGGGTTGAAAACCGGCTTTCTAGGGGCTGTTTCTAGCTGCGCGTGCCCAGAGAGGGAAACAGGCCCTTGGGGGCGGGCTGTACCTGTTGGAATGGGAGCCGTTCAGCTTTGTTGCCCAGAGCTGTGCCTCTGTGCCCGTCCCACGCAGATCAGGGGTTGAAAACCGGCTTTCTAGGGGCTGCTTCTTAGCGGCGCGTGCCCAGAGAGGGACCCAGGCCCTTGGGGGCGGGCTGAACCTGTTGGAATGGGAGCCGTTCAGCTTTGTTGCCCAGAGCTTGGCCTCTGTGCCCGTCCCATGCAGATCAGGGGTTGAAAACTGGCTTTATAGGGGCTGTTTCTAGCTGCGCATGCCCAGAGAGGGACCCAGGCCCTTGGGGGCGGGATGTACCTGTTGGAATGGGAGCCGTTCAGCTTTGTTGCCCAGAGCTGGGCCTCTGTGCCCGTCCCACGCAGAGCAGGGGTTGAAAACCGGCTTTCTAGGGGCTGTTTCTAGCTGCGCGTGCCCAGAGACGGACTCAGGCCCTTGGGGGCGGGCTGTACCTGTTGGAATGGGAGCCGATCAGCTTTGTTGCCCAGAGCTGGGCTTCTGTGCACGTCCCACGCAGATCAGGGGTTGAAAACCGGCTTTCTAGGGGCTGTTTCTAGCTGCGCGTGCCCAGAGACGGACCCAGGCCCTTGGGGGCGGGCTGGGCCTGTTGTAATCGGAGCCGTTCAGCTTTGTAGCCCAGAGCTGGGCCTCTGTGCCCTTCCCACGCAGATCAGGGGTTGAAAACCGGCTTTCTAGGGGCTTTTTCTAGCTGCGCGTGCCCAGAGAGGGACCCAGGCCCTTGGGTGCGGGCTGTACCTGTTGGAATGGGAGCCGTTCAGCTTTGTTGCCCAGAGCTGGGCCTCTGTGCCCATCCCACGCAGATCAGGGGTTGAAAACCGGCTTTCTAGGGGCTGTTTCTAGCTGCTTGTGCCCAGTGAGGGACCCAGCCCCTTGGGGGTGGGCTGTACCTGTTGGAATGGGAGCCGTTCAGCTTTGTTGCCCAGAGCTGGGCTTCTGTGCCCGTCCCAAGCAGATCAGGGGTTGAAAACCGGCTTTCTAGGGGCTGTTTCTAGCTGCGCGTGCCCAGAGACAGACCCAGGCCCTTGGGGGCGGGCTGTACCTGTTGGAATGGGAGCCGTTCAGCTTTGTTGCCCAACGCTGGGCCTCTGTGCCAGTGCCACGCAGAACAGGGGTTGAAAACCGGCTTTTTAGGGGCTGTTTCTAGCTGCGCGTGCCCAGAGAGGGAACCAGGACCTTGGGGGCGGGCTGTACCTGTTGGAATGGGAGCCGTTCAGCTTTGTTGCCCAACGCTGGGCCTCTGTGCCCTTCCCACGCAGATCAGGGGTTGAAAACCGGCTTTCTAGGGGCTGTTTCTAGCTGCGCGTGCCCCGAGAGGTACCCAGGCCCCTGGGGGCGGTTTGTACCTGTTGGAATGGGAGCCGTTCAGCTTTGTTGCCCAGAGCTGGTCCTCTGTGCCAGTCCCACGCAGATCAGGGGTTGAAAACCGGCTTTCTAGGGGCTGTTTCTAGCTGCGCGTGCCCAGAGACGGACCCAGGCCCTTGGGGGTGGGCTGTACCTGTTGGAATGGGAGCCGTTCAGCTTTGTTGCACAGAGCTGGGCCTCTGTGCCCGTCCCACGCAGATCAGGGGTTGAAAACCGGCTGTCTCGGGGCTGTTTCTAGCTGCGCGTGCCAAGAGAGGGACCCAGGACCTTGGGGGCGGGCTGTACCTGTTCGAATTGGAGCCGTTCAGCTTTGTTGCCCAGAGCTGGGCCTCTGTGCCCGTCCCACGCAGATCAGGGGTTGAAAACTGGCTGTCTAGGGGCTGTTTCAAGCTGTGCGTGCCCAGAGAGGGACCCAGGCCCTTGGGGGTGGGCTGTACCTGTTGGAATGGGAGCCGTTCAGCTTTGTTGCCCAGAGCTGGGCCTCTGTGCCCGTCCCAAGGAGATCAGGGGTTGAAAACCGGCGTTCTAGGGGCTGTTTCTAGCTGCGCGTGCCCAGAGACGGACCCAGGCCCTTAGGGGTGGGCTGTACCTGTTGGAATGGGAGCCGTTCAGCTTTGTTGCCCAGAGCTGGGCCTCTGTGCCCGTCCCACGCAGATCAGGGGTTGAAAACCGGCTTTCTAGGGGCTGTTTCTAGCTGCGCGTGCCCAGAGACGGAACCAGGCCCTTGGGGGCGGGCTGTACCTGTTGGAATGGGAGCCGTTCAGCTTTGTTGCCCAGAGCTGGGCCTCTGTGCCCGTCCCACGCAGATCAGGGGTTGAAAACCGGCTTTCTAGGGGCTGTTTCTAGCTGCGCGTGCCCAGAGAGGGACCCAGGCCCTTGGGGGCGGGCTGTACCTGTTGGAATGGGAGCTGTTCAGCTTTGTTGCCCAGAGCTGCGCCTCTGTGCCCGTCCCACGCAGATCAGGGGTTGAAAACCGGCTTTCTAGGGGCTGTTTCTAGCTGCGCGTGCCCAGAGAGGGACCCAGGCCCTTGGGAGCGGGCTGTACCTGTTGGAATGGGAGCCGTTCAGCTTTGTTGCCCAGAGCTGGGCCTCTGTGCCCATCCCACGCAGATCATGGGTTGAAAACCGGCTTTCTAGGGGCTGTTTCTAGCTGCGCGTGCCCAGTGAGGGACCCAGCCCCTTGGGGGCGGGCTGTACCTGTTGGAATGGGAGCCGTTCAGCTTTGTTGCCCAGAGCTGGGCCTCTGTGCCCGTCCCAAGCAGATCAGGGGTTGAAAACCGGCTTTCTAGGGGCTGTTTCTAGCTGCGCGTGCCCAGAGACAGACCCAGGCCCTTGGGGGCGGGCTGTACCTGTTGGAATGGGAGCCGTTCAGCTTTCTTGCCCAACGCTGGGCCTCTGTGCCAGTCCCACGCAGAACAGGGGTTGAAAACCGGCTTTCTAGGGGCTGTTTCTAGCTGCGCGTGCCCAGAGAGGGAACCAGGACCTTGGGGGCGGGCTGTACCTGTTGGAATGGGAGCCGTTCAGCTTTGTTGCACAGAGCTGGGCTTCTGTGCCCGTCCCACGCAGATCAGGGGTTGAAAACCGGCTTTCTAGGGGTTGTTTCTAGCTGCGCGTGCCCAGTGAGGGACCCAGGCCCTTGGGGGCGGGCTGTACCTGTTGGAATGGGAGCCGTTCAGCTTTGTTGCCCAGAGCTGGGCCTCTGTGCCCGTCCCACGCAGATCAGGGGTTGAAAACCGGCTTTCTAGGGGTTGTTTCTAGCTGCGCGTGCCCAGTGAGGGACCCAGGCCCTTGGGGGCGGGCTGTACTTGTTGGAATGGGAGCCGTTCAGATTTGTTGCCCAGAGCTGCGCCTCTGTGCCCGTCCCACGCAGATCATGGGTTGAAAACCGGCTTTATAGGGGCTGTTTCTAGCTGCGCGTGCCCAGAGACGAACCCAGGCCCTTGGGGGCGGGCTGTACCTATTGGAATGGGAGCCGTTCAGCTTTGTTGCCCAGAGCTGGGCCTCTGTGCCCGTCCCACGCAGAACAGGGGTTGAAAACCGGCTTTCTAGGGGCTGTTTCTAGCTGCGCGTGCCCAGAGACGGACCCAGGCCCTTGGGGGCGGGCTGTACCTGTTGGAATGGGAGCCGTTCAGCTTTGTTGCCCAGAGCTGCGCCTCTGTGCCCGTCCCACGCAGATCAGGGGTTGAAAACCGGCTTTATAGGGGCTGTTTCTAGCTGCGCATGCCCAGAGACGAACCCAGGCCCTTGGGGGCGGGCTGTACCTGTTGGAATGGGAGCCGTTCAGCTTTGTTGCCCAGAGCTGGGCCTCTGTGCCCGTCCCACGCAGATCAGGGGTTGAAAACCGGCTTTCTAGGGGCTGTTTCTAGCTGCGCGTGCCCAGAGACGGACTCAGGCCCTTGGGGGCGGGCTGTACCTGTTCAAATGGGAGCCGATCAGCTTTGTTGCCTAGAGCTGGGCTTCTGTGCCCGTCTCACGCAGATCAGGGGTTGAAAACCGGCTTTCTAGGGGTTGTTTCTAGCTGCCCGTGCCCAGAGACGGACCCAGGCCCTTGGGGGCGGGCTGTACCTGTTGGAATGGGAGCCGTTCAGCTTTGTTGCCCAGACCTGGGCCTCTGTGCCCGTCCCACGCAGAACAGGGGTTGAAAACCGGCTGTCTAGGGGCTGTTTCTACCTGCGCGTGCCCAGAGAGGGACCCAGGCCCTTGGGGGTGGGCTGTACCTGTTGGAATGGGAGCCGTTCAGCTTTGTTGCCCAGAGCTGGGCCTTTGTGCCCGTCCCAAGCAGATCATGGGTTGAAAACCGGCGTTCTAGGGGCTGTTTCTAGCTGCGCGTGCACAGAGACGGACCCAGGCCCTTGGGGGTGGGCTGTACCTGTTGGAATGGGAGCCGTTCAGCTTTGTTGCACAGAGCTGGTCCTCTGTGCCCGTCCCACGCAGATCAGGGGTTGAAAACCGGCTGTCTCGGGGCTGTTTCTAGCTGCGCGTGCCAAGAGAGGGAACCAGGACCTTGGGGGCGGGCTGTACCTGTTGGAATTGGAGCCGTTCAGCTTTGTTGCCCAGAGCTGCGCCTCTGTGCCCGTCCCACGCAGATCAGGGGTTGAAAACTGGCTGTCTAGGGGCTGTTTCAAGCTGCGCGTGCCCAGAGAGGCACCCAGGCCCTTGGGGGTGGGCTGTACCTGTTGGAATGGGAGCCGTTCAGCTTTGTTGCCCAGAGCTGGGCCTCTGTGCCCGTCCCAAGGAGATCAGGGGTTGAAAACCGGCGTTCTAGGGGCTGTTTCTAGCTGCGCGTGCCCAGAGACGGACCCAGGCCCTTGGGGGTGGACTGTACCTGTTGGAATGGGAGCCGTTCAGCTTTGTTGCCCAGAGCTGGGCCTCTGTGCCCGTCCCAAGCAGATCAGGGGTTGAAAACCGGCTTTCTAGGGGCTGTTTCTAGCTGCGTGTGCCCAGAGACGGTCCCAGGCCCTTCGGGGCGGGCTGTACCTGTTGGAATGGGAGACGTTCAGCTTTGTTGCCCAGAGCTGGGCCTCTGTGCCCGTCCCACGCAGATCAGGGGTTGAAAACCGGCTTTCTAGGGGCTGTTTCTAGCTGCGCGTGCCCAGAGACGGAACCAGGCCCTTGGGGGCGGGCTGTACCTGTTGGAATGGGAGCCGTTCAGCTTTGTTGCCCAGAGCTGGGCCTCTGTGCCCGTCCCCACGCAGATCAGGGGTTGAAAACCGGCTTTCTAGGGGCTGTTTCTAGCTGCGCGTGCCCAGTGAGGGACCCAGCCCCTTGGGGGCGGGCTGTACCTGTTGGAATGGGAGCCGTTCAGCTTTGTTGCCCAGAGCTGGGCCTCTGTGCCCGTCCCAAGCAGATCAGGTGTTGAAAACCGGCTTTCTAGGGGCTGTTTCTAGCTGCGCGTGCCCAGAGACAGACACAGGCCCTTGGGGGCGGGCTGTACCTGTTGGAATGGGACTCGTTCAGCTTTGTTGCCCAACGCTGGGCCTCTGTGCCAGTCCCAAGCAGAACAGGGGTTGAAAACCGGCTTTCTAGGGGCTGTTTCTAGCTGCGCGTGCCCAGAGAGGGAACCAGGACCTTGGGGGCGGGCTGTACCTGTTGGAATGGGAGCCGTTCAGCTTTGTTGCCCAGAGCTGGGCCTCTGTGCCCTTCCCACGCAGATCAGGGGTTGAAAACCGGCTTTCTAGGGGCTATTTCTAGCTGCGTGTGCCCAGAGAGGGACCCAGGCCCCTGGGGGCGGTCTGTACCTGTTGGAATGGGAGCCGTTCAGCTTTGTTGCACAGAGCTGGGCTTCTGTGCCCGTCCCACGCAGATCATGGGTTGAAAACCGGCTTTCTAGGGGCTGTTTCTAGCTGCGCGTGCCCAGTGAGGGACCCAGGCCGTTGGGGGCGGGCTGTACCTGTTGGAATGGGAGCCGTTCAGCTTTGTTGCCCAGAGCTGCGCCTCTGTGCCCGTCCCACGCAGATCAGGGGTTGAAAACCGGCTTTATAGGGGCTGTTTCTAGCTGCGCGTGCCCAGAGACGAACCCAGGCCCTTGGTGGCGGACTGTACCTGTTGGAATGGGAGCCGTTCAGCTTTGTTGCCCAGAGCTGGGCCTCTGTGCCCGTCCCACGCAGATCAGGGGTTGAAAACCGGCTTTCTAGGGGCTGTTTCTAGCTGCGCGTGCCCAGAGACGAACCCAGGCCCTTGGGGGCGGGCTGTTCCTGTTGGAATGGGAGCCGTTCAGCTTTGTTGCCCAGAGCTGGGCCTCTGTGCCCGTCCCACGCAGATCAGGGGTTGAAAACCGGCTTTCTAGGGGCTGTTTCTAGCTACGCGTGCCCAGAGACGGACTCAGGCCCTTGGGGGCGGGCTGTACCTGTTGGAATGGGAGCCGTTCAGCTTTGTTGCCCAGAGCTGGGCCTCTGTGCCCGTCCCACGCAGATCAGGGGTTGAAAACCGGCTGTCTAGGGGCTGTTTCTACCTGCGCGTGCCCAGAGAGGGACCCAGGCCTTGGGGGTGGGCTGTTCCTGTTGGAATGGGAGCCGTTCAGCTTTGTTGCCCAGAGCTGGGACTTTGTGCCCGTCCCAAGCAGATCATGGGTTGAAAACCGGCGTTCTAGGGGCTGTTTCTAGCTGCGCGTGCCCAGAGACGGACCCAGGCCCTTGGGGGTGGGCTGTACCTGTTGGAATGGGAGCCGTTCAGCTTTGTTGCACAGAGCTGGGCCTTTGTGCCCGTCCCACGCAGATCAGGGGTTGAAAACCGGCTGTCTCGGGGCTGTTTCTAGCTGCGCGTGCCAAGAGAGGGACCCAGGACCTTGGGGGCGGGCTGTACCTGTTGGAATTGGAGCCGTTCAGCTTTGTTGCCCAGAGCTGGGCCTCTGTGCCCGTCCCACGCAGATCAGGGGTTGAAAACTGGCTGTCTAGGGGCTGTTTCAAGCTGCGCGTGTCCAGAGAGGGACCCAGGCCCTTGGGGGTGGGCTGTACCTGTTGGAATGGAAGCCGTTCAGCTTTGTTGTCCAGAGCTGGGCCTCTGTGCCCGTCCCACGCAGATCAGGGGTTGAAAACCGGCTTTCTAGGGGCTGTTTCTAGCTGCGCGTGCCCAGAGACGGACCCAGGCCCTTGGGGGTGGGCTGTACCTGTTGGAATGGGAGCCGTTCAGCTTTGTTGCCCAGAGCTGGGCCTCTGTGCCCGTCCCACGCAGATCAGGGGTTGAAAACCGGCTTTCTAGGGGCTGTTTCTAGCTGCGTGTGCCCAGAGACGGACCCAGGCCCTTCGGGGCGGGCTGTATCTGTTGGAATGGGAGACGTTCAGCTTTGTTGCCCAGAGCTGGGCCTCTGTGCCCGTCCCACGCAGATCAGGGGTTGAAAACCGGCTTTCTAGGGGCTGTTTCTAGCTGCGCGTGCCCAGAGACGGAACCAGGCCCTTGGGGGCGGGCTGTACCTGTTGGAATGGGAGCCGTTCAGCTTTGTTGCCCAGAGCTGGGCCTCTGTGCCCGTCCCCACGCAGATCAGGGGTTGAAAACCGGCTTTCTAGGGGCTGTTTCTAGCTGCGCGTGCCCAGAGAGGGACCCAGGCCCTTGGGGGCGGGCTGTACCTGTTGGAATGGGAGCTGTTCAGCTTTGTTGCCCAGAGCTGCGCCTCTGTGCCCGTCCCACGCAGATCAGGGGTTGAAAACCGGCTTTTTAGGGGCTGTTTCTACCTGCGCGTGCCCAGAGAGGGACCCAGGCCCTTGGGTGCGGGCTGTACCTGTTGGAATGGGAGCCGTTCAGCTTTGTTGCCCAGAGCTGGGCCTCTGTGCCCATCCCACGCAGATCAGGGGTTGAAAAACTCCTTTCTAGGGGCTGTTTCTAGCTGCGCGTGCCCAGTGAGGGACCCAGCCCCTTGGGGGCGGGCTGTACCTGTTGGAATGGGAGCCGTTCAGCTTTGTTGCCCAGAGCTGGGCCTCTGTGCCCGTCCCAAGCAGATCAGGGGTTGAAAACCGGCTTTCTAGGGGCTGTTTCTAGCTGCGTGTGCCCAGAGAGGGACCCAGGCCCCTGGGGGCGGTCTGTACCTGTTGGAATGGGAGCCGTTCAGCTTTGTTGCACAGAGCTGGGCTTCTGTGCCCGTCCCACGCAGATCAGGGGTTGAAAACGGCTTTCTAGGGGCTGTTTCTAGCTGCGCGTGCCCAGTGAGGGACCCAGGCCCTTGGGGGCGGGCTGTACCTGTTGGAATGGGAGCCGTTCAGCTTTGTTGCCCAGAGCTGGGCCTCTGTGCCCGTCCCACGCAGATCAGGGGTTGAAAACCGGCTTTATAGGGGCTGTTTCTAGCTGCGCGTGCCCAGAGACGACCCCAGGCCGTTGGGGGCGGGCTGTACCTGTTGGAATGGGAGCCGTTCAGCTTTGTTGCCCAGAGCTGGGCCTCTGTGCCCGTCCCACGCAGATCAGGGGTTGAAAACCGGCTTTCTAGGGGCTGTTTCTAGCTGCGCGTGCCCAGAGACGAACCCAGGCCCTTGGGGGCGGGCTGTTCCTGTTGGAATGGGAGCCGTTCAGCTTTGTTGCCCAGAGCTGGGCCTCTGTGCCCGTCCCACGCAGATCAGGGGTTGAAAACCGGCTTTCTAGGGGCTGTTTCTAGCTACGCGTGCCCAGAGACGGACTCAGGCCCTTGGGGGCGGGCTGTACCTGTTGGAATGGGAGCCGTTCAGCTTTGTTGCCCAGAGCTGGGCCTCTGTGCCCGTCCCACGCAGATCAGGGGTTGAAAACCGGCTGTCTAGGGGCTGTTTCTACCTGCGCGTGCCCAGAGAGGGACCCAGGCCTTGGGGGTGGGCTGTTCCTGTTGGAATGGGAGCCGTTCAGCTTTGTTGCCCAGAGCTGGGACTTTGTGCCCGTCCCAAGCAGATCATGGGTTGAAAACCGGCGTTCTAGGGGCTGTTTCTAGCTGCGCGTGCCCAGAGACGGACCCAGGCCCTTGGGGGTGGGCTGTACCTGTTGGAATGGGAGCCGTTCAGCTTTGTTGCACAGAGCTGGGCCTTTGTGCCCGTCCCACGCAGATCAGGGGTTGAAAACCGGCTGTCTCGGGGCTGTTTCTAGCTGCGCGTGCCAAGAGAGGGACCCAGGACCTTGGGGGCGGGCTGTACCTGTTGGAATTGGAGCCGTTCAGCTTTGTTGCCCAGAGCTGGGCCTCTGTGCCCGTCCCACGCAGATCAGGGGTTGAAAACTGGCTGTCTAGGGGCTGTTTCAAGCTGCGCGTGTCCAGAGAGGGACCCAGGCCCTTGGGGGTGGGCTGTACCTGTTGGAATGGAAGCCGTTCAGCTTTGTTGTCCAGAGCTGGGCCTCTGTGCCCGTCCCACGCAGATCAGGGGTTGAAAACCGGCTTTCTAGGGGCTGTTTCTAGCTGCGCGTGCCCAGAGACGGACCCAGGCCCTTGGGGGTGGGCTGTACCTGTTGGAATGGGAGCCGTTCAGCTTTGTTGCCCAGAGCTGGGCCTCTGTGCCCGTCCCACGCAGATCAGGGGTTGAAAACCGGCTTTCTAGGGGCTGTTTCTAGCTGCGTGTGCCCAGAGACGGACCCAGGCCCTTCGGGGCGGGCTGTATCTGTTGGAATGGGAGACGTTCAGCTTTGTTGCCCAGAGCTGGGCCTCTGTGCCCGTCCCACGCAGATCAGGGGTTGAAAACCGGCTTTCTAGGGGCTGTTTCTAGCTGCGCGTGCCCAGAGACGGAACCAGGCCCTTGGGGGCGGGCTGTACCTGTTGGAATGGGAGCCGTTCAGCTTTGTTGCCCAGAGCTGGGCCTCTGTGCCCGTCCCCACGCAGATCAGGGGTTGAAAACCGGCTTTCTAGGGGCTGTTTCTAGCTGCGCGTGCCCAGAGAGGGACCCAGGCCCTTGGGGGCGGGCTGTACCTGTTGGAATGGGAGCTGTTCAGCTTTGTTGCCCAGAGCTGCGCCTCTGTGCCCGTCCCACGCAGATCAGGGGTTGAAAACCGGCTTTTTAGGGGCTGTTTCTACCTGCGCGTGCCCAGAGAGGGACCCAGGCCCTTGGGTGCGGGCTGTACCTGTTGGAATGGGAGCCGTTCAGCTTTGTTGCCCAGAGCTGGGCCTCTGTGCCCATCCCACGCAGATCAGGGGTTGAAAAACTCCTTTCTAGGGGCTGTTTCTAGCTGCGCGTGCCCAGTGAGGGACCCAGCCCCTTGGGGGCGGGCTGTACCTGTTGGAATGGGAGCCGTTCAGCTTTGTTGCCCAGAGCTGGGCCTCTGTGCCCGTCCCAAGCAGATCAGGGGTTGAAAACCGGCTTTCTAGGGGCTGTTTCTAGCTGCGTGTGCCCAGAGAGGGACCCAGGCCCCTGGGGGCGGTCTGTACCTGTTGGAATGGGAGCCGTTCAGCTTTGTTGCACAGAGCTGGGCTTCTGTGCCCGTCCCACGCAGATCAGGGGTTGAAAACGGCTTTCTAGGGGCTGTTTCTAGCTGCGCGTGCCCAGTGAGGGACCCAGGCCCTTGGGGGCGGGCTGTACCTGTTGGAATGGGAGCCGTTCAGCTTTGTTGCCCAGAGCTGGGCCTCTGTGCCCGTCCCACGCAGATCAGGGGTTGAAAACCGGCTTTATAGGGGCTGTTTCTAGCTGCGCGTGCCCAGAGACGACCCCAGGCCGTTGGGGGCGGGCTGTACCTGTTGGAATGGGAGCCGTTCAGCTTTGTTGCCCATTGCTGGGCCTCTGTGCCCGTCCCACGCAGATCAGGGGTTGAAAACTGGCTTTCTAGGGGCTGTTTCTAGCTACGCGTGCCCAGAGACGGACTCAGGCCCTTGGGGGCGGGCTGTACCTGTTGGAATGGGAGCCATTCAGCTTTGTTGCCCAGAGCTGGGCCTCTGTGCCCGTCCCACGCAGATCAGGGGTTGAAAACCGGCTGTCTAGGGGCTGTTTCTACCTGCGCGTGCCCAGAGAGGGACCCAGGCCCTTGGGGGTGGGCTGTACCTGTTGGAATGGGAGCCGTTCAGCTTTGTTGCCCAGAGCTGGGCCTTTGTGCCCGTCCCAAGCAGATCATGGGTTGAAAACCGGCGTTCTAGGGGCTGTTTCTAGCTGCGCGTGCCCAGAGACGGACCCAGGCCCTTGGGGGTGGGCTGTACCTGTTGGAATGGGAGCCGTTCAGCTTTGTTGCACAGAGCTGGGCCTTTGTGCCCGTCCCACGCAGATCAGGGGTTGAAAACCGGCTGTCTCGGGGCTGTTTCTAGCTGCGCGTGCCCAGAGACGGACCCAGGCCCTTGGGGGTGGGCTGTACCTGTTGGAATGGGAGCCGTTCAGCTTTGTTGCCCAGAGCTGGGCCTCTGTGCCCGTCCCACGCAGATCAGGGGTTGAAAACCGGCTTTCTAGGGTCTGTTTCTAGCTACGCGTGCCCAGAGACGGACTCAGGCCCTTGGGGGCGGGCTGTACCTGTTGGAATGGGAGCCGTTCAGCTTTGTTGCACAGAGCTGGGCCTCTGTGCCCGTCCCACGCAGATCAGGGGTTGAAAACCGGCTGTCTAGGGGCTGTTTCTACCTGCGCGTGCCCAGAGAGGGACCCAGGCCTTGGGGGTGGGCTGTTCCTGTTGGAATGGGAGCCGTTCAGCTTTGTTGCCCAGAGCTGGGACTTTGTGCCCGTCCCAAGCAGATCATGGGTTGAAAACCGGCGTTCTAGGGGCTGTTTCTAGCTGCGCGTGCCCAGAGACGGACCCAGGCCCTTGGGGGTGGGCTGTACCTGTTGGAATGGGAGCCGTTCAGCTTTGTTGCACAGAGCTGGGCCTTTGTGCCCGTCCCACGCAGATCAGGGGTTGAAAACCGGCTGTCTCGGGGCTGTTTCTAGCTGCGCGTGCCAAGAGAGGGACCCAGGACCTTGGGGGCGGGCTGTACCTGTTGGAATTGGAGCCGTTCAGCTTTGTTGCCCAGAGCTGGGCCTCTGTGCCCGTCCCACGCAGATCAGGGGTTGAAAACTGGCTGTCTAGGGGCTGTTTCAAGCTGCGCGTGTCCAGAGAGGGACCCAGGCCCTTGGGGGTGGGCTGTACCTGTTGGAATGGAAGCCGTTCAGCTTTGTTGTCCAGAGCTGGGCCTCTGTGCCCGTCCCACGCAGATCAGGGGTTGAAAACCGGCTTTCTAGGGGCTGTTTCTAGCTGCGCGTGCCCAGAGACGGACCCAGGCCCTTGGGGGTGGGCTGTACCTGTTGGAATGGGAGCCGTTCAGCTTTGTTGCCCAGAGCTGGGCCTCTGTGCCCGTCCCACGCAGATCAGGGGTTGAAAACCGGCTTTCTAGGGGCTGTTTCTAGCTGCGTGTGCCCAGAGACGGACCCAGGCCCTTCGGGGCGGGCTGTATCTGTTGGAATGGGAGACGTTCAGCTTTGTTGCCCAGAGCTGGGCCTCTGTGCCCGTCCCACGCAGATCAGGGGTTGAAAACCGGCGTTCTAGGGGCTGTTTCTAGCTGCGCGTGCACAGAGACGGACCCAGGCCCTTGGGGGTGGGCTGTACCTGTTGGAATGGGAGCCGTTCAGCTTTGTTGCACAGAGCTGGTCCTCTGTGCCCGTCCCACGCAGATCAGGGGTTGAAAACCGGCTGTCTCGGGGCTGTTTCTAGCTGCGCGTGCCAAGAGAGGGAACCAGGACCTTGGGGGCGGGCTGTACCTGTTGGAATTGGAGCCGTTCAGCTTTGTTGCCCAGAGCTGGGCCTCTGTGCCCGTCCCACGCAGATCAGGGGTTGAAAACTGGCTGTCTAGGGGCTGTTTCAAGCTGCGCGTGCCCAGAGAGGCACCCAGGCCCTTGGGGGTGGGCTGTACCTGTTGGAATGGGAGCCGTTCAGCTTTGTTGCCCAGAGCTGGGCCTCTGTGCCCGTCCCAAGGAGATCAGGGGTTGAAAACCGGCGTTCTAGGGGCTGTTTCTAGCTGCGCGTGCCCAGAGACGGACCCAGGCCCTTGGGGGTGGACTGTACCTGTTGGAATGGGAGCCGTTCAGCTTTGTTGCCCAGAGCTGGGCCTCTGTGCCCGTCCCAAGCAGATCAGGGGTTGAAAACCGGCTTTCTAGGGGCTGTTTCTAGCTGCGTGTGCCCAGAGACGGTCCCAGGCCCTTCGGGGCGGGCTGTACCTGTTGGAATGGGAGACGTTCAGCTTTGTTGCCCAGAGCTGGGCCTCTGTGCCCGTCCCACGCAGATCAGGGGTTGAAAACCGGCTTTCTAGGGGCTGTTTCTAGCTGCGCGTGCCCAGAGACGGAACCAGGCCCTTGGGGGCGGGCTGTACCTGTTGGAATGGGAGCCGTTCAGCTTTGTTGCCCAGAGCTGGGCCTCTGTGCCCGTCCCCACGCAGATCAGGGGTTGAAAACCGGCTTTCTAGGGGCTGTTTCTAGCTGCGCGTGCCCAGTGAGGGACCCAGCCCCTTGGGGGCGGCCTGTACCTGTTGGAATGGGAGCCGTTCAGCTTTGTTGCCCAGAGCTGGGCCTCTGTGCCCGTCCCAAGCAGATCAGGTGTTGAAAACCGGCTTTCTAGGGGCTGTTTCTAGCTGCGCGTGCCCAGAGACAGACACAGGCCCTTGGGGGCGGGCTGTACCTGTTGGAATGGGACTCGTTCAGCTTTGTTGCCCAACGCTGGGCCTCTGTGCCAGTCCCAAGCAGAACAGGGGTTGAAAACCGGCTTTCTAGGGGCTGTTTCTAGCTGCGCGTGCCCAGAGAGGGAACCAGGACCTTGGGGGCGGGCTGTACCTGTTGGAATGGGAGCCGTTCAGCTTTGTTGCCCAGAGCTGGGCCTCTGTGCCCTTCCCACGCAGATCAGGGGTTGAAAACCGGCTTTCTAGGGGCTATTTCTAGCTGCGTGTGCCCAGAGAGGGACCCAGGCCCCTGGGGGCGGTCTGTACCTGTTGGAATGGGAGCCGTTCAGCTTTGTTGCACAGAGCTGGGCTTCTGTGCCCGTCCCACGCAGATCATGGGTTGAAAACCGGCTTTCTAGGGGCTGTTTCTAGCTGCGCGTGCCCAGTGAGGGACCCAGGCCGTTGGGGGCGGGCTGTACCTGTTGGAATGGGAGCCGTTCAGCTTTGTTGCCCAGAGCTGCGCCTCTGTGCCCGTCCCACGCAGATCAGGGGTTGAAAACCGGCTTTATAGGGGCTGTTTCTAGCTGCGCGTGCCCAGAGACGAACCCAGGCCCTTGGGGGCGGGCTGTACCTGTTGGAATGGGAGCCGTTCAGCTTTGTTGCCCAGAGCTGGGCCTCTGTGCCCGTCCCACGCAGATCAGGGGTTGAAAACCGGCTTTCTAGGGGCTGTTTCTAGCTGCGCGTGCCCAGAGACGAACCCAGGCCCTTGGGGGCGGGCTGTTCCTGTTGGAATGGGAGCCGTTCAGCTTTGTTGCCCAGAGCTGGGCCTCTGTGCCCGTCCCACGCAGATCAGGGGTTGAAAACCGGCTTTCTAGGGGCTGTTTCTAGCTACGCGTGCCCAGAGACGGACTCAGGCCCTTGGGGGCGGGCTGTACCTGTTGGAATGGGAGCCGTTCAGCTTTGTTGCCCAGAGCTGGGCCTCTGTGCCCGTCCCACGCAGATCAGGGGTTGAAAACCGGCTGTCTAGGGGCTGTTTCTACCTGCGCGTGCCCAGAGAGGGACCCAGGCCTTGGGGGTGGGCTGTTCCTGTTGGAATGGGAGCCGTTCAGCTTTGTTGCCCAGAGCTGGGACTTTGTGCCCGTCCCAAGCAGATCATGGGTTGAAAACCGGCGTTCTAGGGGCTGTTTCTAGCTGCGCGTGCCCAGAGACGGACCCAGGCCCTTGGGGGTGGGCTGTACCTGTTGGAATGGGAGCCGTTCAGCTTTGTTGCACAGAGCTGGGCCTTTGTGCCCGTCCCACGCAGATCAGGGGTTGAAAACCGGCTGTCTCGGGGCTGTTTCTAGCTGCGCGTGCCAAGAGAGGGACCCAGGACCTTGGGGGCGGGCTGTACCTGTTGGAATTGGAGCCGTTCAGCTTTGTTGCCCAGAGCTGGGCCTCTGTGCCCGTCCCACGCAGATCAGGGGTTGAAAACTGGCTGTCTAGGGGCTGTTTCAAGCTGCGCGTGTCCAGAGAGGGACCCAGGCCCTTGGGGGTGGGCTGTACCTGTTGGAATGGAAGCCGTTCAGCTTTGTTGTCCAGAGCTGGGCCTCTGTGCCCGTCCCACGCAGATCAGGGGTTGAAAACCGGCTTTCTAGGGGCTGTTTCTAGCTGCGCGTGCCCAGAGACGGACCCAGGCCCTTGGGGGTGGGCTGTACCTGTTGGAATGGGAGCCGTTCAGCTTTGTTGCCCAGAGCTGGGCCTCTGTGCCCGTCCCACGCAGATCAGGGGTTGAAAACCGGCTTTCTAGGGGCTGTTTCTAGCTGCGTGTGCCCAGAGACGGACCCAGGCCCTTCGGGGCGGGCTGTATCTGTTGGAATGGGAGACGTTCAGCTTTGTTGCCCAGAGCTGGGCCTCTGTGCCCGTCCCACGCAGATCAGGGGTTGAAAACCGGCTTTCTAGGGGCTGTTTCTAGCTGCGCGTGCCCAGAGACGGAACCAGGCCCTTGGGGGCGGGCTGTACCTGTTGGAATGGGAGCCGTTCAGCTTTGTTGCCCAGAGCTGGGCCTCTGTGCCCGTCCCCACGCAGATCAGGGGTTGAAAACCGGCTTTCTAGGGGCTGTTTCTAGCTGCGCGTGCCCAGAGAGGGACCCAGGCCCTTGGGGGCGGGCTGTACCTGTTGGAATGGAAGCTGTTCAGCTTTGTTGCCCAGAGCTGCGCCTCTGTGCCCGTCCCACGCAGATCAGGGGTTGAAAACCGGCTTTTTAGGGGCTGTTTCTACCTGCGCGTGCCCAGAGAGGGACCCAGGCCCTTGGGTGCGGGCTGTACCTGTTGGAATGGGAGCCGTTCAGCTTTGTTGCCCAGAGCTGGGCCTCTGTGCCCATCCCACGCAGATCAGGGGTTGAAAAACTCCTTTCTAGGGGCTGTTTCTAGCTGCGCGTGCCCAGTGAGGGACCCAGCCCCTTGGGGGCGGGCTGTACCTGTTGGAATGGGAGCCGTTCAGCTTTGTTGCCCAGAGCTGGGCCTCTGTGCCCGTCCCAAGCAGATCAGGGGTTGAAAACCGGCTTTCTAGGGGCTGTTTCTAGCTGCGTGTGCCCAGAGAGGGACCCAGGCCCCTGGGGGCGGTCTGTACCTGTTGGAATGGGAGCCGTTCAGCTTTGTTGCACAGAGCTGGGCTTCTGTGCCCGTCCCACGCTGATCAGGGGTTGAAAACGGCTTTCTAGGGGCTGTTTCTAGCTGCGCGTGCCCAGTGAGGGACCCAGGCCCTTGGGGGCGGGCTGTACCTGTTGGAATGGGAGCCGTTCAGCTTTGTTGCCCAGAGCTGGGCCTCTGTGCCCGTCCCACGCAGATCAGGGGTTGAAAACCGGCTTTATAGGGGCTGTTTCTAGCTGCGCGTGCCCAGAGACGACCCCAGGCCGTTGGGGGCGGGCTGTACCTGTTGGAATGGGAGCCGTTCAGCTTTGTTGCCCATTGCTGGGCCTCTGTGCCCGTCCCACGCAGATCAGGGGTTGAAAACTGGCTTTCTAGGGGCTGTTTCTAGCTACGCGTGCCCAGAGACGGACTCAGGCCCTTGGGGGCGGGCTGTACCTGTTGGAATGGGAGCCATTCAGCTTTGTTGCCCAGAGCTGGGCCTCTGTGCCCGTCCCACGCAGATCAGGGGTTGAAAACCGGCTGTCTAGGGGCTGTTTCTACCTGCGCGTGCCCAGAGAGGGACCCAGGCCCTTGGGGGTGGGCTGTACCTGTTGGAATGGGAGCCGTTCAGCTTTGTTGCCCAGAGCTGGGCCTTTGTGCCCGTCCCAAGCAGATCATGGGTTGAAAACCGGCGTTCTAGGGGCTGTTTCTAGCTGCGCGTGCCCAGAGACGGACCCAGGCCCTTGGGGGTGGGCTGTACCTGTTGGAATGGGAGCCGTTCAGCTTTGTTGCACAGAGCTGGGCCTTTGTGCCCGTCCCACGCAGATCAGGGGTAGAAAACCGGCTGTCTCGGGGCTGTTTCTAGCTGCGCGTGCCCAGAGACGGACCCAGGCCCTTGGGGGTGGGCTGTACCTGTTGGAATGGGAGCCGTTCAGCTTTGTTGCCCAGAGCTGGGCCTCTGTGCCCGTCCCACGCAGATCAGGGGTTGAAAACCGGCTTTCTAGGGGCTGTTTCTAGCTACGCGTGCCCAGAGACGGACTCAGGCCCTTGGGGGCGGGCTGTACCTGTTGGAATGGGAGCCGTTCAGCTTTGTTGCACAGAGCTGGGCCTCTGTGCCCGTCCCACGCAGATCAGGGGTTGAAAACCGGCTGTCTAGGGGCTGTTTCTACCTGCGCGTGCCCAGAGAGGGACCCAGGCCTTGGGGGTGGGCTGTTCCTGTTGGAATGGGAGCCGTTCAGCTTTGTTGCCCAGAGCTGGGACTTTGTGCCCGTCCCAAGCAGATCATGGGTTGAAAACCGGCGTTCTAGGGGCTGTTTCTAGCTGCGCGTGCCCAGAGACGGACCCAGGCCCTTGGGGGTGGGCTGTACCTGTTGGAATGGGAGCCGTTCAGCTTTGTTGCACAGAGCTGGGCCTTTGTGCCCGTCCCACGCAGATCAGGGGTTGAAAACCGGCTGTCTCGGGGCTGTTTCTAGCTGCGCGTGCCAAGAGAGGGACCCAGGACCTTGGGGGCGGGCTGTACCTGTTGGAATTGGAGCCGTTCAGCTTTGTTGCCCAGAGCTGGGCCTCTGTGCCCGTCCCACGCAGATCAGGGGTTGAAAACTGGCTGTCTAGGGGCTGTTTCAAGCTGCGCGTGTCCAGAGAGGGACCCAGGCCCTTGGGGGTGGGCTGTACCTGTTGGAATGGAAGCCGTTCAGCTTTGTTGTCCAGAGCTGGGCCTCTGTGCCCGTCCCACGCAGATCAGGGGTTGAAAACCGGCTTTCTAGGGGCTGTTTCTAGCTGCGCGTGCCCAGAGACGGACCCAGGCCCTTGGGGGTGGGCTGTACCTGTTGGAATGGGAGCCGTTCAGCTTTGTTGCCCAGAGCTGGGCCTCTGTGCCCGTCCCACGCAGATCAGGGGTTGAAAACCGGCTTTCTAGGGGCTGTTTCTAGCTGCGTGTGCCCAGAGACGGACCCAGGCCCTTCGGGGCGGGCTGTATCTGTTGGAATGGGAGACGTTCAGCTTTGTTGCCCAGAGCTGGGCCTCTGTGCCCGTCCCACGCAGATCAGGGGTTGAAAACCGGCTTTCTAGGGGCTGTTTCTAGCTGCGCGTGCCCAGAGACGGAACCAGGCCCTTGGGGGCGGGCTGTACCTGTTGGAATGGGAGCCGTTCAGCTTTGTTGCCCAGAGCTGGGCCTCTGTGCCCGTCCCCACGCAGATCAGGGGTTGAAAACCGGCTTTCTAGGGGCTGTTTCTAGCTGCGCGTGCCCAGAGAGGGACCCAGGCCCTTGGGGGCGGGCTGTACCTGTTGGAATGGGAGCTGTTCAGCTTTGTTGCCCAGAGCTGCGCCTCTGTGCCCGTCCCACGCAGATCAGGGGTTGAAAACCGGCTTTTTAGGGGCTGTTTCTACCTGCGCGTGCCCAGAGAGGGACCCAGGCCCTTGGGTGCGGGCTGTACCTGTTGGAATGGGAGCCGTTCAGCTTTGTTGCCCAGAGCTGGGCCTCTGTGCCCATCCCACGCAGATCAGGGGTTGAAAAACTCCTTTCTAGGGGCTGTTTCTAGCTGCGCGTGCCCAGTGAGGGACCCAGCCCCTTGGGGGCGGGCTGTACCTGTTGGAATGGGAGCCGTTCAGCTTTGTTGCCCAGAGCTGGGCCTCTGTGCCCGTCCCAAGCAGATCAGGGGTTGAAAACCGGCTTTCTAGGGGCTGTTTCTAGCTGCGTGTGCCCAGAGAGGGACCCAGGCCCCTGGGGGCGGTCTGTACCTGTTGGAATGGGAGCCGTTCAGCTTTGTTGCACAGAGCTGGGCTTCTGTGCCCGTCCCACGCAGATCAGGGGTTGAAAACGGCTTTCTAGGGGCTGTTTCTAGCTGCGCGTGCCCAGTGAGGGACCCAGGCCCTTGGGGGCGGGCTGTACCTGTTGGAATGGGAGCCGTTCAGCTTTGTTGCCCAGAGCTGGGCCTCTGTGCCCGTCCCACGCAGATCAGGGGTTGAAAACCGGCTTTATAGGGGCTGTTTCTAGCTGCGCGTGCCCAGAGACGACCCCAGGCCGTTGGGGGCGGGCTGTACCTGTTGGAATGGGAGCCGTTCAGCTTTGTTGCCCATTGCTGGGCCTCTGTGCCCGTCCCACGCAGATCAGGGGTTGAAAACTGGCTTTCTAGGGGCTGTTTCTAGCTACGCGTGCCCAGAGACGGACTCAGGCCCTTGGGGGCGGGCTGTACCTGTTGGAATGGGAGCCATTCAGCTTTGTTGCCCAGAGCTGGGCCTCTGTGCCCGTCCCACGCAGATCAGGGGTTGAAAACCGGCTGTCTAGGGGCTGTTTCTACCTGCGCGTGCCCAGAGAGGGACCCAGGCCCTTGGGGGTGGGCTGTACCTGTTGGAATGGGAGCCGTTCAGCTTTGTTGCCCAGAGCTGGGCCTTTGTGCCCGTCCCAAGCAGATCATGGGTTGAAAACCGGCGTTCTAGGGGCTGTTTCTAGCTGCGCGTGCCCAGAGACGGACCCAGGCCCTTGGGGGTGGGCTGTACCTGTTGGAATGGGAGCCGTTCAGCTTTGTTGCACAGAGCTGGGCCTTTGTGCCCGTCCCACGCAGATCAGGGGTTGAAAACCGGCTGTCTCGGGGCTGTTTCTAGCTGCGCGTGCCAAGAGAGGGACCCAGGACCTTGGGGGCGGGCTGTACCTGTTGGAATTGGAGCCGTTCAGCTTTGTTGCCCAGAGCTGGGCCTCTGTGCCCGTCCCACGCAGATCAGGGGTTGAAAACTGGCTGTCTAGGGGCTGTTTCTAGCTGCGCGTGTCCAGAGAGGGACCCAGGCCCTTGGGGGTGGGCTGTACCTGTTGGAATGGAAGCCGTTCAGCTTTGTTGCCCAGAGCTGGGCCTCTGTGCCCGTCCTACGCAGATCAGGGGTTGAAAACCGGCTTTCTAGGGGCTGTTTCTAGCTGCGCGTGCCCAGAGACGGACCCAGGCCCTTGGGGGTGGGCTGTACCTGTTGGAATGGGAGCCGTTCAGCTTTGTTGCCCAGAGCTGGGCCTCTGTGCCCGTCCCACGCAGATCAGGGGTTGAAAACCGGCTTTCTAGGGGCTGTTTCTAGCTGCGTTTGCCCAGAGACGGACCCAGGCCCTTCGGGGCGGGCTGTATCTGTTGGAATGGGAGACGTTCAGCTTTGTTGCCCAGAGCTGGGCCTCTGTGCCCGTCCCACGCAGATCAGGGGTTGAAAACCGGCTTTCTAGGGGCTGTTTCTAGCTGCGCGTGCCCAGAGACGGAACCAGGCCCTTGGGGGCGGGCTGTACCTGTTGGAATGGGAGCCGTTCAGCTTTGTTGCCCAGAGCTGGGCATCTGTGCCCGTCCCCACGCAGATCAGGGGTTGAAAACCGGCTTTCTAGGGGCTGTTTCTAGCTGCGCGTGCCCAGAGAGGGACCCAGGCCCTTGGGGGCGGGCTGTACCTGTTGGAATGGGAGCTGTTCAGCTTTGTTGCCCAGAGCTGCGCCTCTGTGCCCGTCCCACGCAGATCAGGGGTTGAAAACTGGCTTTTTAGGGGCTGTTTCTAGCTGCGCGTGCCCAGAGAGGGACCCAGGCCCTTGGGTGCGGGCTGTACCTGTTGGAATGGGAGCCGTTCAGCTTTGTTGCCCAGAGCTGGGCCTCTGTGCCCATCCCACGCAGATCAGGGGTTGAAAAACTGCTTTCTAGGGGCTGTTTCTAGCTGCGCGTGCCCAGTGAGGGACCCAGCCCCTTGGGGGCGGGATGTACCTGTTGGAATGGGAGCCGTTCAGCTTTGTTGCCCAGAGCTGGGCCTCTGTGCCCGTCCCAAGCAGATCAGGGGTTGAAAACCGGCTTTCTAGGGGCTGTTTCTAGCTGCGCGTGCCCAGAGACAGACCCAGGCCCTTGCGGGCGGGCTGTACCTGTTGGAATGGGAGCCGTTCAGCTTTGTTGCCCAACGCTGGGCCTCTGTGCCAGTCCCACGCAGAACAGGGGTTGAAAACCGGCTTTCTAGGGGCTGTTTCTAGCTGCGCGTGCCCAGAGAGGGAACCAGGACCTTGGGGGCGGGCTGTACCTGTTGGAATGGGAGCCGTTCAGCTTTGTTGCCCAGAGCTGGGCCTCTGTGCCCGTCCCACGCAGATCAGGGGTTGAAAACCGGCTGTCTAGGGGCTGTTTCTACCTGTGCGTGCCCAGAGAGGGACCCAGGCCCTTGGGGTGGGCTGTACCTGTTGGAATGGGAGCCGTTCAGCTTTGTTGCCCAGAGCTGGGCCTTTGTGCCCGTCCCAAGCAGATCATGGGTTGAAAACCGGCGTTCTAGGGGCTGTTTCTAGCTGCGCGTGCCCAGAGACGGACCCAGGCCCTTGGGGGTGGGCTGTACCTGTTGGAATGGGAGCCGTTCAGCTTTGTTGCACAGAGCTGGGCCTCTGTGCCCGTCCCACGCAGATCAGGATTTGAAAACCGGCTGTCTCGGGGCTGTTTCTAGCTGCGCGTGCCAAGAGAGGGACCCAGGACCTTGGGGGCGGGCTGTACCTGTTGGAATTGGAGCCGTTCAGCTTTTTTGCCCAGAGCTGGGCCTCTGTGCCCGTCCCACGCAGATCAGGGGTTGAAAACCGGCTTTCTAGGGGCTGTTTCTAGCTGCGCGTGCCCAGAGACGGACTCAGGCCGTTGGGGGCGGGCTGTACCTGTTGGAATGGGAGCCGATCAGCTTTATTGCCCAGAGCTGGGCTTCTGTGCCCGTCCCACGCAGATCAGGGGTTGAAAACCGGCTGTCTAGGGGCTGTTTCTACCTGCGCGTGCCCAGAGAGGGACCCAGGCCCTTGGGGTGGGCTGTACCTGTTGGAATGGGAGCCGTTCAGCTTTGTTGCCCAGAGCTGGGCCTTTGTGCCCGTCCCAAGCAGATCATGGGTTGAAAACCGGCGTTCTAGGGGCTGTTTCTAGCTGCGCGTGCCCAGAGACGGACCCAGGCCCTTGGGGGTGGGCTGTACCTGTTGGAATGGGAGCCGTTCAGCTTTGTTGCACAGAGCTGGGCCTCTGTGCCCGTCCCACGCAGATCAGGGTTTGAAAACCGGCTGTCTCGGGGCTGTTTCTAGCTGCGCGTGCCAAGAGAGGGACCCAGGACCTTGGGGGCATGCTGTACCTGTTGGAATTGGAGCCGTTCAGCTTTTTTGCCCAGAGCTGGGCCTCTGTGCCCGTCCCACGCAGATCAGGGGTTGAAAACCGGCTTTCTAGGGGCTGTTTCTAGCTGCGCGTGCCCAGAGACAGACCCAGGCCCTTGGGGGCGGGCTGTACCTGTTGGAATGGGAGCCGTTCAGCTTTGTTGCCCAACGCTGGGCCTCTGTGCCAGTCCCACGCATAACAGGGGTTGAAAACCGGCTTTCTAGGGGCTGTTTCTAGCTGCGCGTGCCCAGAGAGGGAACCAGGACCTTGGGGGCGGGCTGTACCTGTTGGAATGGGAGCCGTTCAGCTTTGTTGCACAGAGCTGGGCTTCTGTGCCCGTCCCTCGCAGATCAGGGGTTGAAAACCGGCTTTCTAGGGGTTGTTTCTAGCTGCGCGTGCCCAGTGAGGGACCCAGGCCCTTGGGGGCGGGCTGTACCTGTTGGAATGGGAGCCGTTCAGCTTTGTTGCCCAGAGCTGGGCCTCTGTGCCCGTCCCACGCAGATCAGGGGTTGAAAACCGGCTTTCTAGGGGTTGTTTCTAGCTGCGCGTGCCCAGTGAGGGACCCAGGCCCTTGGGGGCGGGCTGTACCTGTTGGAATGGGAGCCGTTCAGCTTTGTTGCACAGAGCTGGGCTTCTGTGCCCGTCCCACGCAGATCAGGGGTTGAAAACCGGCTTTCTAGGGGTTGTTTCTAGCTGCGCGTGCCCAGTGAGGGACCCAGGCCCTTGGGGGCGGGCTGTACCTGTTGGAATGGGAGCCGTTCAGATTTGTTGCCCAGAGCTGCGCCTCTGTGCCCGTCCCACGCAGATCATGGGTTGAAAACCGGCTTTATAGGGGCTGTTTCTAGCTGCGCGTGCCCAGAGACGAACCCAGGCCCTTGGGGGCGGGCTGTACCTATTGGAATGGGAGCCGTTCAGCTTTGTTGCCCAGAGCTGGGCCTCTGTGCCCGTCCCACGCAGAACAGGGGTTGAAAACCGGCTTTCTAGGGGCTGTTTCTAGCTGCGCGTGCCCAGAGACGGACCCAGGCCCTTGGGGGCGGGCTGTACCTGTTGGAATGGGAGCCGTTCAGCTTTGTTGCCCAGAGCTGCGCCTCTGTGCCCGTCCCACGCAGATCAGGGGTTGAAAACCGGCTTTATAGGGGCTGTTTCTAGCTGCGCGTGCCCAGAGACGAACCCAGGCCCTTGGGGGCGGGCTGTACCTGTTGGAATGGGAGCCGTTCAGCTTTGTTGTCCAGAGCTGGGCCTCTGTGCCCGTCCCACGCAGATCAGGGGTTGAAAACCGGCTTTCTAGGGGCTGTTTCTAGCTGCGCGTGCCCAGGATGGACTCAGGCCCTTGGGGGCGGGCTGTACCTGTTGGAATGGGAGCCGATCAGCTTTGTTGCCCAGAGCTGGGCTTCTGTGCCCGTCCACGCAGATCAGGGGTTGAAAACCGGCTTTCTAGGGGTTGTTTCTAGCTGCCCGTGCCCAGAGAGGGACCCAGGCCCTTGGGGGCGGGCTGTGCCTGTTGGAATGGGAGCCGTTCAGCTTTGTTGACCAGAGCTGGGCCTCTGTGACCGTCCCACGCAGATCAGGGGTTGAAAACCGGCTGTCTAGGGGCTGTTTCTACCTGCGCGTGCCCAGAGAGGGACCCAGGCCCTTGGGGTGGGCTGTACCTGTTGGAATGGGAGCCGTTCAGCTTTGTTGCCCAGAGCTGGGCCTTTGTGCCCGTCCCAAGCAGATCATGGGTTGAAAACCGGCGTTCTAGGGGCTGTTTCTAGCTGCACGTGCCCAGAGACGGACCCAGGCCCTTGGGGGTGGGCTGTACCTGTTGGAATGGGAGCCGTTCAGCTTTGTTGCACAGAGCTGGGCCTCTGTGCCCGTCCCACGCAGATCAGGGTTTGAAAACCGGCTGTCTCGGGGCTGTTTCTAGCTGCGCGTGCCAAGAGAGGGACCCAGGACCTTGGGGGCGGGCTGTACCTGTTGGAATTGGAGCCGTTCAGCTTTTTTGCCCAGAGCTGGGCCTCTGTGCCCGTCCCACGCAGATCAGGGGTTGAAAACCGGCTTTCTAGGGGCTGTTTCTAGCTGCGCGTGCCCAGAGACGGACTCAGGCCGTTGGGGGCGGGCTGTACCTGTTGGAATGGGAGCCGATCAGCTTTATTGCCCAGAGCTGGGCTTCTGTGCCCGTCCCACGCAGATCAGGGGTTGAAAACCGGCTGTCTAGGGGCTGTTTCTACCTGCGCGTGCCCAGAGAGGGACCCAGGCCCTTGGGGTGGGCTGTACCTGTTGGAATGGGAGCCGTTCAGCTTTGTTGCCCAGAGCTGGGCCTTTGTGCCCGTCCCAAGCAGATCATGGGTTGAAAACCGGCGTTCTAGGGGCTGTTTCTAGCTGCGCGTGCCCAGAGACGGACCCAGGCCCTTGGGGGTGGGCTGTACCTGTTGGAATGGGAGCCGTTCAGCTTTGTTGCACAGAGCTGGGCCTCTGTGCCCGTCCCACGCAGATCAGGGTTTGAAAACCGGCTGTCTCGGAGCTGTTTCTAGCTGCGCGTGCCAAGAGAGGGACCCAGGACCTTGGGGGCATGCTGTACCTGTTGGAATTGGAGCCGTTCAGCTTTTTTGCCCAGAGCTGGGCCTCTGTGCCCGTCCCACGCAGATCAGGGGTTGAAAACCGGCTTTCTAGGGGCTGTTTCTAGCTGCGCGTGCCCAGAGACGGACTCAGGCCGTTGGGGGCGGGCTGTACCTGTTGGAATGGGAGCCGATCAGCTTTATTGCCCAGAGCTGGGCTTCTGTGCCCGTCCCACGCAGATCAGGGGTTGAAAACCGGCTTTCTAGGGGCTGTTTCTAGCTGCGCGTGCCCAGAGACGGACCCTGGCCCTTGGGGGCGGGCTGTGCCTGTTGTAATCGGAGCCGTTCAGCTTTGTAGGCCAGAGCTGAGCCTCTGTGCCCTTCCCACGCAGATCAGCGGTTGAAAACCGGCTTTCTAGGGGCTGTTTCTAGCTGCGCGTGCCCAGAGAGTGACCCAAGCCCTTGGGTGCGGGCTGTACCTGTTGGAATGGGAGCCGTTCAGCTTTGTTGCCCAGAGCTGGGCCTCTGTGCCCATCCCACGCAGATCAGGGGTTGAAAACCGGCTTTCTAGGGGCTGTTTCTAGCTGCGCGTGCCCAGTGAGGGACCCAGCCCCTTGGGGGTGGGCTGTACCTGTTGGAATGGGAGCCGTTCAGCTTTTTGCCCAGAGCTGGGCCTCTGTGCCCGTCCCAAGCAGATCAGGGGTTGAAAACCGGCTTTCTAGGGGCTGTTTCTAGCTGCGCGTGCCCAGAGACAGACCCAGGCCCTTGGGGGCGGGCTATACCTGTTGGAATTTGAGCCGTTCAGCTTTGTAGCACAGAGCTGGGCCTCTGTGCCCGTCCCACGCAGATCAGGGGTTGAAAACCGGCTTTCTAGGGGCTGTTTCTAGCTGCGCGTGCCCAGAGACGGACCCAGGCCCTTGGGGGCGGGCTGTACCTGTTGGAATGGGAGCCGTTCAGCTTTTTTGCCCAGAGCTGGGCCTCTTTGCCCGTCCCACGCAGATCAGGGGTTGAAAACCGGCTTTCTAGGGGCTGTTTCTATCTGCGCGTGCCCAGAGAGGGACCCAGGCCCTTGGGGGCGGGCTGTACCTGTTGGAATGGGAGCCGTTCAGCTTTGTTGCCCAGAGCTGGGCCTCTGTGCCCGTCCCACGCAGATCAGCGGTTGAAAACCGGCTTTCTAGGGGCTGTTTCTAGCTGCGCGTGCCCAGAGAGGGACCCAGGGCCTTGGGGGCGGGCTGTATCTGTTGGAATGGGAGCCGTTCAGCTTTGTTGCCCAGAGCTGGGCCTCTGTGCCCGTCCCACGCGGATCAGGGGTTGAAAACCGGCTTTCTAGGGGCTGTTTCTAGCTGCGCGTGCCCAGAGACGAACCCAGGCCCTTGGGGGTGGGCTGTGCCTGTTGGAATCGGAGCCGTTCAGCTTTGTAGCCAGGAGCTGGGCCTCTGTGCACGTCCCACGCAGATCAGGGGTTGAAAACCGGCTTTCTAGGGGCTGTTTCTAGCTGCGTGTGCCGAGAGACGGACCCAGGCCCTTGGGGGCGGGCTGTACCTGTTGGAATGGGAGCCGTTCAGCTTTGTTGCACAGAGCTGGGATTCTGTGCCTGTCCCACGCAGATCAGGGGTTGAAAACCGGCTTTCTAGGGGCTGTTTCTAGCTGCGCGTGCCCAGTGAGGGACCCAGCCCCTTGGGGGTGGGCTGTACCTGTTGGAATGGGAGCCGTTCAGCTTTGTTGCCCAGAGCTGGGCCTCTGTGCCCGTCCCAAGCAGATCAGGGGTTGAAAACCGGCTTTCTAGGGGCTGTTTCTAGCTGCGCGTGCCCAGAGACAGACCCAGGCCCTTGGGGGCGGGCTGTACCTGTTGGAATGGGAGCCGTTCAGCTTTGTAGCACAGAGCTGGGCCTCTGTGCCCGTCCCACGCAGATCAGGGGTTGAAAACCGGCGTTCTAGGGGCTGTTTCTAGCTGCGCGTGCCCAGAGAGGGACCCAGGCCCTTGGGGGCGGGCTGTACCTGTTGGAATGGGAGCCGTTCAGCTTTGTTGCCCAACGCTGGGCCTCTGTGCCAGTCCCACGCATAACAGGGGTTGAAAACCGGCTTTCTAGGGGCTGTTTCTAGCTGCGCGTGCCCAGAGAGGGAACCAGGACCTTGGGGGCGGGCTGTACCTGTTGGAATGGGAGCCGTTCAGCTTTGTTGCACAGAGCTGGGCTTCTGTGCCCGTCCCACGCAGATCAGGGGTTGAAAACCGGCTTTCTAGGGGTTGTTTCTAGCTGCGCGTGCCCAGTGAGGGACCCAGGCCCTTGGGGGCGGGCTGTACCTGTTGGAATGGGAGCCGTTCAGCTTTGTTGCCCAGAGCTGGGCCTCTGTGCCCGTCCCACGCAGATCAGGGGTTGAAAACCGGCTTTCTAGGGGTTGTTTCTAGCTGCGCGTGCCCAGTGAGGGACCCAGGCCCTTGGGGGCGGGCTGTACCTGTTGGAATGGGAGCCGTTCAGCTTTGTTGCACAGAGCTGGGCTTCTGTGCCCGTCCCACGCAGATCAGGGGTTGAAAACCGGCTTTCTAGGGGTTGTTTCTAGCTGCGCGTGCCCAGTGAGGGACCCAGGCCCTTGGGGGCGGGCTGTACCTGTTGGAATGGGAGCCGTTCAGATTTGTTGCCCAGAGCTGCGCCTCTGTGCCCGTCCCACGCAGATCATGGGTTGAAAACCGGCTTTATAGGGGCTGTTTCTAGCTGCGCGTGCCCAGAGACGAACCCAGGCCCTTGGGGGCGGGCTGTACCTATTGGAATGGGAGCCGTTCAGCTTTGTTGCCCAGAGCTGGGCCTCTGTGCCCGTCCCAGGCAGAACAGGGGTTGAAAACCGGCTTTCTAGGGGCTGTTTCTAGCTGCGCGTGCCCAGAGACGGACCCAGGCCCTTGGGGGCGGGCTGTACCTGTTGGAATGGGAGCCGTTCAGCTTTGTTGCCCAGAGCTGCGCCTCTGTGCCCGTCCCACGCAGATCAGGGGTTGAAAACCGGCTTTATAGGGGCTGTTTCTAGCTGCGCGTGCCCAGAGACGAACCCAGGCCCTTGGGGGCGGGCTGTACCTGTTGGAATGGGAGCCGTTCAGCTTTGTTGTCCAGAGCTGGGCCTCTGTGCCCGTCCCACGCAGATCAGGGGTTGAAAACCGGCTTTCTAGGGGCTGTTTCTAGCTGCGCGTGCCCAGGATGGACTCAGGCCCTTGGGGGCGGGCTGTACCTGTTGGAATGGGAGCCGATCAGCTTTGTTGCCCAGAGCTGGGCTTCTGTGCCCGTCCACGCAGATCAGGGGTTGAAAACCGGCTTTCTAGGGGTTGTTTCTAGCTGCCCGTGCCCAGAGAGGGACCCAGGCCCTTGGGGGCGGGCTGTGCCTGTTGGAATGGGAGCCGTTCAGCTTTGTTGCCCAGAGCTGGGCCTCTGTGACCGTCCCACGCAGATCAGGGGTTGAAAACCGGCTGTCTAGGGGCTGTTTCTACCTGCGCGTGCCCAGAGAGGGACCCAGGCCCTTGGGGTGGGCTGTACCTGTTGGAATGGGAGCCGTTCAGCTTTGTTGCCCAGAGCTGGGCCTTTGTGCCCGTCCCAAGCAGATCATGGGTTGAAAACCGGCGTTCTAGGGGCTGTTTCTAGCTGCGCGTGCCCAGAGACGGACCCAGGCCCTTGGGGGTGGGCTGTACCTGTTGGAATGGGAGCCGTTCAGCTTTGTTGCACAGAGCTGGGCCTCTGTGCCCGTCCCACGCAGATCAGGGTTTGAAAACCGGCTGTCTCGGGGCTGTTTCTAGCTGCGCGTGCCAAGAGAGGGACCCAGGACCTTGGGGGCGGGCTGTACCTGTTGGAATTGGAGCCGTTCAGCTTTTTTGCCCAGAGCTGGGCCTCTGTGCCCGTCCCACGCAGATCAGGGGTTGAAAACCGGCTTTCTAGGGGCTGTTTCTAGCTGCGCGTGCCCAGAGACGGACTCAGGCCGTTGGGGGCGGGCTGTACCTGTTGGAATGGGAGCCGATCAGCTTTATTGCCCAGAGCTGGGCTTCTGTGCCCGTCCCACGCAGATCAGGGGTTGAAAACCGGCTGTCTAGGGGCTGTTTCTACCTGCGCGTGCCCAGAGAGGGACCCAGGCCCTTGGGGTGGGCTGTACCTGTTGGAATGGGAGCCGTTCAGCTTTGTTGCCCAGAGCTGGGCCTTTGTGCCCGTCCCAAGCAGATCATGGGTTGAAAACCGGCGTTCTAGGGGCTGTTTCTAGCTGCGCGTGCCCAGAGACGGACCCAGGCCCTTGGGGGTGGGCTGTACCTGTTGGAATGGGAGCCGTTCAGCTTTGTTGCACAGAGCTGGGCCTCTGTGCCCGTCCCACGCAGATCAGGGTTTGAAAACCGGCTGTCTCGGAGCTGTTTCTAGCTGCGCGTGCCAAGAGAGGGACCCAGGACCTTGGGGGCATGCTGTACCTGTTGGAATTGGAGCCGTTCAGCTTTTTTGCCCAGAGCTGGGCCTCTGTGCCCGTCCCACGCAGATCAGGGGTTGAAAACCGGCTTTCTAGGGGCTGTTTCTAGCTGCGCGTGCCCAGAGACGGACTCAGGCCGTTGGGGGCGGGCTGTACCTGTTGGAATGGGAGCCGATCAGCTTTATTGCCCAGAGCTGGGCTTCTGTGCCCGTCCCACGCAGATCAGGGGTTGAAAACCGGCTTTCTAGGGGCTGTTTCTAGCTGCGCGTGCCCAGAGACGGACCCAGGCCCTTGGGGGCGGGCTGTGCCTGTTGTAATCGGAGCCGTTCAGCTTTGTAGGCCAGAGCTGAGCCTCTGTGCCCTTCCCACGCAGATCAGCGGTTGAAAACCGGCTTTCTAGGGGCTGTTTCTAGCTGCGCGTGCCCAGAGAGTGACCCAAGCCCTTGGGTGCGGGCTGTACCTGTTGGAATGGGAGCCGTTCAGCTTTGTTGCCCAGAGCTGGGCCTCTGTGCCCATCCCACGCAGATCAGGGGTTGAAAACCGGCTTTCTAGGGGCTGTTTCTAGCTGCGTGTGCCCAGTGAGGGACCCAGCCCCTTGGGGGTGGGCTGTACCTGTTGGAATGGGAGCCGTTCAGCTTTTTGCCCAGAGCTGGGCCTCTGTGCCCGTCCCAAGCAGATCAGGGGTTGAAAACCGGCTTTCTAGGGGCTGTTTCTAGCTGCGCGTGCCCAGAGACAGACCCAGGCCCTTGGGGGCGGGCTATACCTGTTGGAATTTGAGCCGTTCAGCTTTGTAGCACAGAGCTGGGCCTCTGTGCCCGTCCCACGCAGATCAGGGGTTGAAAACCGGCTTTCTAGGGGCTGTTTCTAGCTGCGCGTGCCCAGAGACGGACCCAGGCCCTTGGGGGCGGGCTGTACCTGTTGGAATGGGAGCCGTTCAGCTTTTTTGCCCAGAGCTGGGCCTCTTTGCCCGTCCCACGCAGATCAGGGGTTGAAAACCGGCTTTCTAGGGGCTGTTTCTATCTGCGCGTGCCCAGAGAGGGACCCAGGCCCTTGGGGGCGGGCTGTACCTGTTGGAATGGGAGCCGTTCAGCTTTGTTGCCCAGAGCTGGGCCTCTGTGCCCGTCCCACGCAGATCAGCGGTTGAAAACCGGCTTTCTAGGGGCTGTTTCTAGCTGCGCGTGCCCAGAGAGGGACCCAGGGCCTTGGGGGCGGGCTGTATCTGTTGGAATGGGAGCCGTTCAGCTTTGTTGCCCAGAGCTGGGCCTCTGTGCCCGTCCCACGCGGATCAGGGGTTGAAAACCGGCTTTCTAGGGGCTGTTTCTAGCTGCGCGTGCCCAGAGACGAACCCAGGCCCTTGGGGGTGGGCTGTGCCTGTTGGAATCGGAGCCGTTCAGCTTTGTAGCCAGGAGCTGGGCCTCTGTGCACGTCCCACGCAGATCAGGGGTTGAAAACCGGCTTTCTAGGGGCTGTTTCTAGCTGCGTGTGCCGAGAGACGGACCCAGGCCCTTGGGGGCGGGCTGTACCTATTGGAATGGGAGCCGTTCAGCTTTGTTGCACAGAGCTGGGATTCTGTGCCTGTCCCACGCAGATCAGGGGTTGAAAACCGGCTTTCTAGGGGCTGTTTCTAGCTGCGCGTGCCCAGTGAGGGACCCAGCCCCTTGGGGGTGGGCTGTACCTGTTGGAATGGGAGCCGTTCAGCTTTGTTGCCCAGAGCTGGGCCTCTGTGCCCGTCCCAAGCAGATCAGGGGTTGAAAACCGGCTTTCTAGGGGCTGTTTCTAGCTGCGCGTGCCCAGAGACAGACCCAGGCCCTTGGGGGCGGGCTGTACCTGTTGGAATGGGAGCCGTTCAGCTTTGTAGCACAGAGCTGGGCCTCTGTGCCCGTCCCACGCAGATCAGGGGTTGAAAACCGGCGTTCTAGGGGCTGTTTCTAGCTGCGCGTGCCCAGAGAGGGACCCAGGCCCTTGGGGGCGGGCTGTACCTGTTGGAATGGGAGCCGTTCAGCTTTTTTGCCCAGAGCTGGGCCTCTGTGCCCATCCCAGGCAGATCAGGGGTTGAAAACCGGCTTTCTAGGGGCTGTTTCTAGCTGCGCGTGCCCAGAGACGGACCCAGGCCCTTGTGGGCGGGCTGTACCTGTTGGAATGGGATCCGTTCAGCTTTTTTGCCCAGTGCTGGGCCTCTGTGCCCGTCCCACGCAGATCAGGGGTTGAAAACCGGCTTTCTAGGGGCTATTTCTATCTGCGCGTGCCCAGAGACGGACCCAGGCCCTTGGGGGCGGGCTGAACCTGTTGGAATGGGAGCCGTTCAGCTTTGTTGCCCATAGCTGGGCCTCTGTGCCCGTCCCACGCAGATCAGCGGTTGAAAACCGGCTTTCTAGGGGCTGTTTCTAGCTGCGCGTGCCCAGAGAGGGACCCAGGCCCTTGGGGGCGGGCTGTATCTGTTGGAATGGGAGCCGTTCAGCTTTGTTGCCCAGAGCTGGGCCTCTGTGCCCGTCCCACGCAGATCAGGGGTTGAAAACCGGCTTTCTAGGGGCTGTTTCTAGCTGCGCGTGCCCAGAGACGGACCCAGGCCCTTGGGGGTGGGCTGTGCCTGTTGGAATCAGAGCCGTTCAGCTTTGTAGCCAGGAGCTGGGCCTCTGTGCACGTCCCACGCAGATCAGGGGTTGAAAACCGGCTTTCTAGGGGCTGTTTCTAGCTGCGCGTGCCGAGCGACGGACCCAGGCCCTTGGGGGCGGGCTGTACCTGTTGGAATGGGAGCCGTTCAGCTTTGTTGCCCAGAGCTGGGATTCTGTGCCCGTCCCACGCAGATCAGGGGTTGAAAACCGGCTTTCTAGGGGCTGTTTCTAGTTGCCCGTGCCCAGAGACGGACCCAGGCTCTTGGGGGCGGGCTGTACCTGTTGGAATGGGAGCCGTTCAGCTTTTTTGCCCAGAGCTGGGCCTCTGTGCCCGTCCCACGCAGATCAGGGGTTGAAAACCGGCTTTCTAGGGGCTGTTTCTAGCTGCGCGTGCCCAGAGAGGGACCCAGGCCCTTGGGGGCGGGCTGTACCTGTTGGAATGGGAGCCGTTCAGCTTTGTTGCCCAGAGCTGGGCCTCTGTGCCCGTCCCACGCAGATCAGGGGTTGAAAACCGGCTTTCTAGGGGCCGTTTCTAGCTGCGCGTACCCAGAGACGGACCCAGGCCCTTGGGGGCGGGCTGTACCTGTTGGAATGTGAGCCGTTCAGCTTTGTTGCCCAGAGCTGGGCCTCTGTGCCCGTCCCACGCAGATCAGGGGTTGAAAACCGGCTTTCTAGGGGCTGTTTCTAGCTGCGCGTGCCCAGCGACGGATCCAGGCCCTTGGGGGCGGGCTGTACCTGTTGGAATGGGAGCTGTTCAGCTTTGTTGCCCAGAGCTGGGCCTCTGTGCCCGTCCCACGCAGATCAGGGGTTGAAAACCGGCTTTCTAGGGGCTGTTTCTAGCTGCGCGTGCCCAGAGACGGACCCAGGCCCTTGGGGGCGGGCTGTACCTGTTAGAATGGGAGCCATTCAGCTTTGTTGCCCAGAGCTGGGCCTCTGTGCCCGTCCCACGCAGATCAGGGATTGAAAACCGGCTTTCTAGGGGCTGTTTCTAGCTGCGCGTGCCCAGAGACGGACCCAGGCCCTTGGGGGCGGGCTATACCTGTTGGAATCGGTATATATACCTCTTGCATTCTGAGATGCTGGTTCCGTTGAGAGCGAATGGAGCGTCTAGAAAGAGGCTGTTTCTCATAAACATTATCTTCGTAAGATTCAGCTGTAGTCCGACCTTTCCACACTCACGGTCGAAGTCAGTCAGCATTTGTGCCCTTGGCTGATGTTTGGTGTTATTAGACCGATGTCATCAGCAAAGCGGAGGTGGTGTAGTTGCCGACCATCTATCTTCACTTTCATTCTTTGCCATTCCAGTCGTCGCATGATGTTCTCCTATCAAGGAATCAAGGAATAGGTGATCATATATTTGAGGGTGTGTATAGGGATATTTACCCCTGTTCCATTGGTCTGCAACTCTGTCTTTGTTACAGTACCATGTAGCTTTAATAATTACAGCTTTGTAGTAGAGTTTGAGGTTGGGGAAGGGGGTGCCTCCCGTCTTCTTTTCTCCAAGAATTGCTTTAGCTATTCATGGGGGTTTGTTGTTCCATATGAATTTTATGAGCGTTTGATATAGTTCTTCGAAGAATGCCATGGGTATACTTATAGGGATCCCATTGAATCTGCATAATGCTTTTGTAAATATTGCCATTTTGACCATGCTAATTTTCCCAATCCATGAGCAGGAGGTGTGTTTCCATTTCCTCATGTCTTTTATTTCATGAAGTAGAATTTTGTAGTTTTCTTTGTACAGGTCCCTTACCTCCTTCATCAATCTGATTCTGAGGTACTTGATTTTCTGAGGCATGAGTATGAACGAGATTGCTTTTCTCAAGTCACTTACTTCTCTCTTATTATTTGCATATACAAAAGCCATGCACTTCTGGGTATTGATTTTATAGCCTGTGACTTTACTATATAAGTCTTTTGTTTCTAGGAGTTTCTTGGTGAAGGCGTTAGGTTCTCTAAATATAGTATCATATCATCAGTGAATAGTGAGAGCTTGGTTTCTTCCTTTCTTATCTGGAATATCTTTAATAACTTTTTCTTGCCTAACCGCTATTGCAAATACTTACAGTACTATATTGAACAGAAGTGGTAAGAGTGGGCATCCTTGTCTTTTCCCTGATCTTAGGCGAAAGGCTCTGGTTTTTTCCTCATTGAGGATAATGCTTGCCGTAGTCTTGTGGTAGATGGCTTTGACTATATTGAGGAAAGTTCCTTCAATACCCATTTTGGTGAGAGTTTTCATCATAAACGTGTGCTGGATCTTGTCAAATGTTTTTTTTTTTAACCCTCCCGTTGATCGTCTATTTGCTCGAGCGGGCCCAGTAACGTCTCCATTGGAGACTTTGTTGTTACTGTGTCTGGCATATCGAATACTCTCGGTAGCTTGCCGGGCTCTCCGAGAGGGGCGGAGGAATCGACCTCGGGTCGGCCATGTTGGCCGCTTGTACGGCGAACGCCCTACCCGCTGTGCTATCGCTCCAGCCCATTGTCAAATGTTATCTGCATCTATTGATATGATCCTATGGATGTTATCTTTTCTTTTGTTGATATGATGGATTATATTGGTTGATTTTTGAATGTTAAACCATTTTTGCAATCCCTGGGATGAATTCCACTTTATCTGGAGCGATAGCACAGCAGTAGGGCGTTCGCCTTACAAGCGGCCAACATGGCCGACCTGAGTTCGATTCCTCCGCCCCTCTCGGAGAGCCCGGCAAGCTACCGAGAGTATTCGATATGCCAGACACAGTAACAACAAAGTCTCCAATGGAGACATTACTGGACCCGTTCGAGCAAATCCACTTTATCATGGTGTATTATATTTTTGATAAGTTGTTGGATTCTATTTTCTAATGTTTTGTTATTCTTCGCATCCGTGTTCATCAGGGATATTGCCTATAGTTCTCTTGTTTCGTTATTTTCTTTGTTTGATTTTGGTATTATGGAGATTTTTGCCACATAGAAACTGTTTGGAAGAGTTTCTGTTTCTTCAATTTCCTGGAAAAGCTTGAGAAGAACTGGCAACAGGTTCTCTTTTATATTCAGAAGAATTAGCTTGGGCTTTTGTTTTAGGGAAGACTTTTGATTACTGTTTCAATTTTCTTGATAGTAATAGGTCTATTTAAGTATTCCAAAATTTTTGTTTCAGCCTTGGGAAATGATAGGAATCCAAGAATTTATCCATTTCTTCTAGGTTCTCTTGTACTGTGGCATACAAACTTTCAAGGTAGTCTCTGATGATCTTTTGAATTTCTTTGGTTTCTGTTGTGATGTCTCACTTTACATTTTTGATTCGGTTTATTAGCGTTCTCTCTCTTTCATTGTGAGTCTTTCTAGTGGTTTATCAATCTTGTTTATTTTCTCAAAGAACCAGCTCTCGGTTTCATTGATATTTCTGATTCTTTTTTGGGTTTTCATGTCGATTATTTCTGCTCTAATTTTTATTATTTCTTTCTTTCTTCTTCTTTGAGCTCCTTTTGTTGGTCCTTTTCTAAGGTCTTGAGCTGTGAAGTCAAGTTATTTATGTGGGCCCTTTCATCCTTCCTGAGAAATGCTTGCAGAGCAATGAATTTTCTCCTAAATAAGGCCTTATCTGTGTCCTATAGGTTCTGGTAGCTTTTGTCTTCATTATCATTTATTTCAGGTTATCTATTGATTTCTTCCTTGATTTCGTTCCCGACCCACTCATTGAGTTGTTTAATTTCCAGGTGTTTTATTTGGTTCTCTGTATGTGTGCATGATTAACGTCTATCTTCAGTGCATAGTAGTCTGAAAAGATAGTTGATACAATTTCTATCTTCCTGATTCTAGTGAGGTATGTTTTATGACCCAACGCTTGGTCTATTTTGGAAAATGTTCCATGTGCACTGGAAAAGAATGTGTATTCTTTTCTTTTGGGATAAAGAGTCCTGTATAGATCTATTAGCCCTCTATCTTCTATTTCTTCCTTCAAAACCAGTGTTTTCTTTCTGACTTTTATACGTATTGATCTATCCATAGGTGATAAGGCAATGTTGAAGTCTCCAACTACTATTGTGTTCCTAGCAACGTCCTCCTTAAAATCTGTTAACAGTTGTTTTAAGTTTTTAGCTGGTCCCTCATTTGGTGCCTATACGTTTATGAGTGTGATTTCTTCCTGCTGTACATATCACTTGATTAATAAAAAGTGGCCTTCGCTATCCTTTCTAATCTTTTTCAACCTGAAACCTATGTTGTTGGATACTAGTACTGCTAGTACGGCTTTTCTGAGGGAGTTGTTTGCTTGCAGAATTGTTTTCAATCCTTTGACTTTGAGTCTGTGTTTTCTCTGACTGTTCAGATATGTTTCTTGTAGGCAGCAGAATGTTGAGTTCCGTTTCTGAATCCATTTTGCCACTGGGTTTCTTTTAATTGGTGCACCATTGACATTAAGAGAGATTATTGTCATGGGGTTTTGTGCCATCTTTCTGAAGGGATTGGTTGCACTTGTAGGGGTTTTTCTTGTTTTACATTAGCCCCTTTAGTCCTTTTAAGTTTGTTTTTGAGTCTATGAAGTTTCTGAGCTGTTGTTTATTCATAACGTAGTGTATTTTTCCTTTGAGTTTGAATGAGAGTTTATCCAGGTAAAGTATTCTTGGTGAGGCATTCATTTCATTGAGTTTTTTCACTATATCCCACCACTGTCTTCAAGCTTGGAAGGTTTCCTCTGATAGATCTGCTGTAAATCTAAGGGGTGCTCCTTTGTATGTGATTTCCTTCTTTCACCTTGCTGCTTGCAGTATTGTATCTTATTTTTAGTATTGTGTCTTTTTTTCGTGGAATCCATCATACTGACTATTATATGTCTTAGAGTCTTTGTATTAGGGTCTTTTTCAGCTGGCACTCTTCGGGCTCCTTGGATCTGGATGCCTGCATTTTCCTGCTCTGGGAACTTTTCAGCAATGATTTCTTTATTTTTATTTTTATTAGTAAAACACCATGAGGTACAGTTGTAGACTTACAAATTCTTGTGCTTGGGTTTCAGTTATACAATGATCAAGTACCCATCCCTCCACCAGTGCCCATTTTCCACCACCATGGATCCCAGTATCCCTCCCCCCCATCCCCCCATCCCATCATGCCTCTGCGGCAGAGCATTCCCTTTTGTTCTTTCTCTCCTTTTGGGTGTTAGGTTTGCAAAAGAGGCAATGAGTGGCAATCATGTTTGGTCTATAGTCTACTTTCAGCATGCTTCTCGCATCCTGGGAGGAACCTTCAAACACTCTTTATTTGGTGCTCCCTTCTCTATCGGAGCTCCCTTTGCCCTAGCATGTGCGGCTGGCCTCCAAGCCATGGAATAAACCTCCTGGTACTTATCTTGGCTATTCTTGGGTGTTAGTCTCCTATTTTGTTACTTTACGTTTCCCAGATAAATGCAATCTTTCTATGTCTGTCCCTTTCTTTCTGACTCATTTTGCTTAGCATGATACTTTACATGTAGTACCACATGTATTTAAATTTCATGACTTCATCTTTTCTAACAGCTACATAGTACTCCATTGTGTAGATGTAACAAAGTTTCTGTAACCAGTCATCTGTTCGTGGGCACTCAAGTTTTTTCCAGATTCTGGATATTTTAAACAGTGCTGCAGTGAAGAAACAAGTGCAGATGTCACTTCGACTATACTTTTTTGCCTTTCTGGGATATATTCCCAGGAGTGGTATCGCTGGGTCAAATGGGAGCTCAATTTCTAATTTTTTGAGAATCGTCCATACTGTTTTCCAAAAGGGTTGAAACAGTCAGCCTTCCTATCAGCAGTGAAGGAGGGTCCCTTTCTCTCCACATCCACGTCAACACCGGTTGCTTTTGTTCTTTTGGATGTGGGTCAGTCTCTGTGGTGTGAGATGATATCTCATTGTTGTTTTGATCTGCATCTCCCTGATGATTAATGATGTAGAGCAGTTTCTCATGTGCCTTTTAGCCATTTGGATTTTTTCTTTGAGATTCACAGCCGACCTATCAGAGGAAACCTTCCAAGCCCGAAGGCAATGGAGAGATATAGTGAAAAAACTCACTGAAATGAATGCTTCACCAAGAATACTCTATCCAGCTAAACTCTCTCTCAAAATCGAAGGAACAGTACAGTATTTTATAGATAAACAGCAGCTCAGGAACTTCATAGAGTCAGAACCAAACATAAAAGAAGGACCAAAGGGGCGACTATAAGACAAGACAAACCCTACAAGCACAACAGACTCTTACAGAAAGATGACACAAAGCCCCATAACAATAATCTCTCTCAATATCAACGGTCTAAATTCACCAATTACGAGACACAGAGTGGCAAAATGGATTCAGAGAAAGAACCCAACATTCTGCTGCCTACAAGAAACTCATCTCAACAGTCAGAGCAAAAACAGGCTCAAAGTCAAAGGATGGAAAACAATCCTACAAGCAAACAGCTCCCTCAAAAAAGCTGGGGTGACCATACTAGTATCCGACAACATTAATTTAGGTTGAAAAATACTGGAAAGGACAGCGAAGGCTATTTTCTCTTCATCAAGGGATACGTACAACAGGAAGAAATCACACTCTTATATGTATACGCACCTAATGAGGGAACAGCTAAATATTTAAACAACTGCTAACAGAACTTAAGGAGGACATTGATAGCAACACAATAGTAGCTGGAGACTTCAACATCGCCTTATAACCTCTGAATAGATCAACAATAACAAAACTCAGCAATGATTTCTTTAACTGTGACTTTTTCATTGGGGTTGCCTCCCTGTCCTTCCAGTACTCTGATGATTCTTATGTTTTTCCTCTTGGATTCATGCCCTAGGTCTCTGATTTGCCTTAATGCTATTTTGAGTTATTTTCCCATTGTTTCTTGTTGATTGGAAGCTTCCTGCAGCTCATCTTCCTGCTCACTGATTCTGTCTTCAGCTGTAGCTATTTTTCTGTTGAGGGCACAGACTGAGTTTTTTTTTTATTTCATCTACCGAATCCTTTATTCGTGACCTTTCTGTTTGCAGCTTTTTTATTTCTGCTCTCATGTCTTCCTGCTTGGATTGGGACTGGGCCTTCTCCACCCAGATCGCCCATCTTCCAGTAGGTAGGCATCATACCCACCAGCTGCCGCCAGCGCCAGGTTGGTCCCATCAACGGCCAAGACGCAGAGACTATAAAACCCAGCTTCTGGAAGACAACAGTGCAGAGTCTCCTGCCCCTGCGCCTGGCTCTCTTCACCGGGGTCCCTTGGAGGGAGGTTGAGTTTCCCTCCCCCTCCCCCCCTACTCCAAGCAGAGCCTCAGCAGCCGAAGATCTCCGTAGCCAACCACGGCCATGCTGAGACCACTCTTTACACATCCAGACAAGTCTCATGCATGAAGGAACTGGCAGAGGAACCCAGGCATGTGGGTCCCAGGGCTGAGATCTCCAAGCCTACTCAGATTGGGACTGGGCCTTCTCCACCCAGATTCTCCATCTTCCAGTAGGTAGGCGTCACACCCACCAGATGCCATCAGCTCCAGGTTGGTACCATCAATGGCCAAGACACAGAGACTATAAAACCCAGCTCCTGGATGTGTGCGGCCACTTTTGTGGTCGCGCGTCATCTTCTTATCTCATTTTACTTTTGGAGAACCTGGCAGGCTACCGAAAGTATTCTGACCACATGGCAGAGTCTGGCAAACTTACCGTGTTGTACTCAATAAGCCAAATACCAGTAACAATGATGGGTCTCATTCTCCTAACCCTGAAAGAGCATTGAATATGGCTCCTTTAAAATCTCAGGGCTAGGAAGAAGGAGACATTACTCGTGCCTGCTTGAGGCAATTGACGAACAACAGGATGATTGTGATCAGGATGTCTTCCTGTATTTTATTTTTTAATTTTTTTTTATTAGTGAAACACCATGAGGTACAGTTGTAGACTTACAAATTTTTGTGCTTGGGTTTCAGATATACAATGATTGATTACCCATCACTCCACCAGTGCCCATTCCCCACCTTCAATGCTCCCAGCATCCCACCCGCCCCCAGGCCCCTTAAGCTTTAAAGAAGTTTATCAAATCCAAGGACAGTAGAGACAAGGGCCAAGAGAATTGGGCCATGATTGGAAGCCTGCCTCAAGTGCTAGTTGAAAAGGCCGTTGGGATATAAAAGGGACCACTAAGTGATGGTTGGAGGGATCACTTGGGATGGGAAATGTGTATTCAAATCAGACAAAGGACCAAACATGATGACCTCTCAGTATCTGTGATGTAAACCATAATGCACCAAATTAGAGATAGAGAGTAAGATGGAGTCTGCCTGCCATAAAGGCAGGGTGTGGGGTGGAGTGGGGGAGGTGAAAGGGATACTGGGGATACTGGTGGTGGGAAAACTACGCTAGTAGAGGGATGGGTGTTTGATCATTGTAGGGCTTTAATTCAATCTTGAAAGCTTTGTGACTTTATCTCACAGTGATTCAATAAATAATTTAAAAATATTATAAACAGTTATTAAACTTTCCCATATCTCTCTTTTCACATTTCTTTCTCTCCCTCTCCCGAATTATGATCCAAATGGAAGCTTTTCACTCTAAATTAACTAATAATTTTACCTGGGACCAAATAATTTCATAACTAATTAATTATAGACTGTGTAAATAGAATATTTGAATACTTTGGTTCTATAATTTTCTTTATAAATATATATCCTGTTATCTTAAACCATGTAATTTATAAAAATTCAGTATTTCTAAAGCTAATATTGTGGTTATTTTTGTAGCATTTTTCTAATGTCTGCTATATTTTTATATTTTAATATTAGTTTATTACTACTTTTTCTTTATATTCACTCATTAATTTTGTTTTCACTTTAGGCATAATAAATTAGGTATTACCTAAATGTGTCTATGTATCATCTAGCATTATGAGCAAATAATTTATGATATATATCTGACTATGTAGTCCACTTCTTGACATTTTATAGTATTAACAAAGTAGATTATATTTTGTTTATATCATTCAGAAATTAAAAATTTTATTTTAATGTGTTAAGAACTAGATCAATACTACCCATTGTTTTACCTGTTTGTAAAACAGATTTGTCAGAGAACTTGTGATGAGGTTATGTGATGGATTTCATTTCTCCTCATTATCTTTTTCCGTTTTGATGTACTGCAGTGCAAGTTTTATGATTATCTTCAGTTATCTATTGTATACATGGTTAAGAAATTCTTGAGCTGTTTTTTATTCTTGAGCCTTTGGAGATCTAGGATGTGAACATTTTTTTGAAACACTAGAAATTATATTAAAAGAAAAGCAATTTTCTTATCAGAACCTACAAGAAACCTCAGTGTTTTCAGTTTCAGAGCCTAGACGGATTGGTCTAGGGAGTTTAGATAGTTAGCTTGTACTCACTACCCATGCTGAAATAATAATGAATACATAGTTTGAATTACCATAAATTTCAGTGTAGTTGAGAGTGTAACTTTATTCTAAACTATAGCTATTTAATTATAATTGACTAAGGAATTAAATTTTAATTGAATAAGGCTGTTCCTCGCCGGGGTCCCTTGGAGGGGAGCGGGTTGAGCTTTCCTCCCCGCCCCGACCAGGGCACCGGCAGCCGAAGACCTCCAGGACCAGCCACCACCATGCTGAGACCACTCTCTGCAGACATGAAGGTACTGGCAGAGGGACAAAGCCACGCGGGTTCCGGGGCTGAGATCTCCAAGCCTACTCGAATTGGAGTCAAGCATCCTACACCCAGATCCTCCAAATTCCCGTAGGCGTGGGTCACACCCACCACCTGGCCCCCTGGCGCAGTGTAATCCCATCAGCGGCCAAGACTCAGAGACTATAAAATCCAGCCCCTGGACGAGACCAGTGCAGTCTCCTGCCCCTGCGCCTGGCTGTTCCTCGCCGGGGTCCCTTGGAGGGGAGCGGGTTGAGCTTTCCTCCCCGCCCCGACCAGGGCTCCGGCAGCCTAAGACCTCCAGGACCAGCCACCACCATGCTGAGACCACTCTCCGCACACATGATGGTACTGGCAGAGGGACAATGCCACGTGGGTTCCGGGGCCGAGATCTCCAAGCCTACTCAAATTGGAGTCGAGCATCCTACACCCAGATCCTCCAAATTCCAGTAGGCGGGGGTCACACCCACCACCTGGCCCCCTGGCGCCGTGTAATCCCATCAGCGGCCAAGACTCAGAGACTATAAAATCCAGCCCCTGGACGAGACCAGTGCAGTCTCCTGCCCCTGCGCCTGGCTGTTCCTCGCCAGGGTCCCTTGGAAGGGAGCGGGTTGAGCTTTCCTCCCCGCCCTGACCAGGGCTCCAGCAGCCGAAGACCTCAAGGACCAGCCACCACCATGCTGAGACCACTCTCCGCAGACATGAAGGTACTGGCAGAGGGACAAAGCCACGCGGGTTCCGGGGCCGAGATCTCCAAGCCTACTCGAATTGGAGTCGAGCATCCTACACCCAGATCCTCCAAATTCCAGTAGGCGGGGGTCACACCCACCACCTGGCCCCCTGGCGCCGTGTAATCCCATCAGCGGCCAAGACTCAGAGACTATAAAATCCAACCCCCGGAACTGCGCGGCCGCATTTGCGGCTGCGCGACATCTTATCAGGACATCTTTTTATGACATCTTATTATCTCATTCCTACTTTGGACAAATTTGCAGGCTATCGAATGTAGCCTGCCCACAGGGCAGAGTCTGGCAAACTCCCCGTGGCATACCAAATATGCCATATACCAGTAACAATGATGGGTCTCATTCTCCTAAGAGCCTTGAATATAATCTCAGGGCTAGGATGAAAGAGACGTTACTGGGGCCTGCTCGAGGCAATCGACGAATAACAGGATGATGAATGAAAAAAAAAGGAATTTATGCTGATCCTTAAAAGCTGTTTACTAACACTTTTATATATGTTCACTATTCTTCCTGCTCTTAGTTCTGATATAGAAGTAGAATGTAGAAGTTTGGTTTCCAAAGACAATTATGTTGCAGGTGATTTATATGAAGTGATGATCAAAGAGATTCCCTTGAGAATATTCCACCTGTTAATTCTGTTTATTCCTTCTTTCACACAAGGAGAGACCTCGGAGTGCTAGAACAGGTAATACTGTTTATTTGAACAGGTATATTAGAACAGGTAACACTGTATTTACCGCTATGAGCACCTATCCTGGCTGGCACCAGTGTTCCAGCTGCAGTCACATGAGGCATCTGTTAAGATGGATCTGAAATTCACTTGTTCTACACGTAGAAACTTGTTTCACCACCAGAATTTCAGGGAGTTATGGACTCAGGATTGAGAAAGGAATTGTTCTTTTCAGGAGAACAAAGTCAGTCCTAAATTCTGCACAACCCCCACTCCCCCCTCCCTCGTTCTATCTGCCTACCGCGTAAAAAATTAAAAGCATGGTGAAGAGGGTGAAAATTTTCTCTGTACTTGCTTCACACAGATATTGAATCTTAGTTTATTTTGGTGTTATTTTAGCCATTTTTTAAATAAAAGGGAAAGTCGACAAGGTCTACTTTTCTAAGGACACAAATATAGCTATTAGCTTACAGAGCTAAGAACCCAATTCATATTTACATAGGCTTAGAATATCATTTTCTACTATATATCACAATTACGCATGATCAATTTTAAAAAATTTATTTTTATTGACATAAATTGTTTATAGCACTAGAGATTTTAAGTATTTTTCCTTCTTAGCTCAGTAATTGTATACATTATATGACTTACCATGCTAAGTTCTGTTAGCATCTACTGCTAACCAGTTCACTCTACTATAATTTTCATCCCCCTTCCCCATTGCTAATTAACATTCAGAAATCAGACTGTGGTTCTTTTAGTTGCTCATTTGATTTATTTCTTAATGTGTTATGAATGAATACAGCATTTGTTTTTCATTTTCTGATTTTTTTCACTTAGTATAATTCTCTCATGTTTCATCCATATTATCAATAAAAAGTAATGTCTCATCTTTTTAGAATTAAGTAGTGTACATATGTCACACTGTGTGTATATATATAGTATCTTAATCCAATAATTTCCCCCTGTTTCCACAGCTTGGTTATTGTAAATAGTGCTGTAATATACAAGGGTGTATATATATTTTCAAATTAGTATTTACGTAGTCTTCACAGAAATAGGAGTAGATTTTCTGGACATGCTATCATTACATAATTTTTTACATTGTGAAGAACACTAAGCTTTATCCATGGTACTGTATAAACTTACATTTTCAGCACTAATACAAAAGTGTTTCTTCTCCACATTCACATTAATTCTCATTGTTATTTATAATAGTTTTTAGTTCTAACTGGTTTGGAGTGAACCTTTTGCATTTCCCTTCCAATATAAAATTAACATCTTTTCATGAGTCTGTTAGCCATGTATATGTTTTCCTTTATGAAATTCTTAGATTATCTGTCCATTATATATATATATATGTATGTATTGGTGATCAAAATAAATTTTATTGAAAGAAATTTAGAGAGACATGATGGGAGAGAGATATGTTCCTCAAGAGAGAACGAGGGCTTCTGTAGAGTAGAAAAAGCTGATATTTATGCATTTTTACCTCTTTTATTGTTTGAGTTGTATTAGTTGTTTGCATAGTTTCCATATTACCTTCTGTCCAAAGATTTACAAATTTCTTTTCCCATGCTGTAGACTCCTTTTAGTTTTAACAGTGTGGTTATCACTTTGCACTTTTACATAGATCCATTTATTTGCATTCCCTTTTACTTCCCTTTTATTGAAATCAAATACACAAAGCAGACATTACTCAGATGCAAGTCAAATAGCTTATCACCATATTCTATTCTATGTATATTTTATATAATTTTTAGTTTCAGATTTTATACTCGTCTTTTATCCATTTTGAATTAATTTTTGTATATGGCATAAGTGTGTAGCAGTCAAGTTTTCCCAGAACCATTTAAAGAATAAATTTTTCCTTTCTCTATTGTTTTCTCTTTGCTACTTTTTCATAGATTAGTTACTCATATACATGGGTTTACTTCTGGGTTCTAAATTCTATTAAATTGATTTGTATTCTGTTTTGAAAATAAAATAATTTATTGGATAATGTGGGTTAAATATTCAAATATGGCTAAAGTTATGTTGTGTATATGTAAACAACAATGGTATAAAAATAAAAATTTTTGTCAACAAAAGCAGCTTCTGTTTTGTCCATTTCATATTGGGAACTAAGGGTTAAGAAAAAAATGAGGAAAAAGGCAGAATGCACAGAAAACAGGACCCTGAAATGCAGAAAGTTGATACAAACATGGAAAGACACCAAGGTGTCCTATGACTGCTTGTCTCTGTTTTTCTCTGAAGAAATAATCTTTTTAGATAGGCCCACAACAAACATGTTTGTCCCAACCCATTTTAGATATATAAGATTAAGAGAGTTAAGCACAAGAGAATGCTGTTCTTTGCCCAATGATTCTTGAGTCAAAGCAATAAATATTGAATGTGCATGTCAGTTCAAGCTCTCAATTCATGAAGTTGTTAAACCCCTGACCCCCAAGTTTTTCTCTTATTTCTGTATCTTTTCCTAATCCTTTGTGGCTCCCTGCTTTGAAACTGTTCACTAGGTCTGGTCCCTGGCAATTTCCCTTAATATTATGACCTCTTCAGATCTCATGAAAAATAATATATTAGTCCACAATGTTCATATTTAAATATATCACAAAATAAGAACAACCCATTTCTTTTTTCTTTTTTTACTCATTACTTTTACCATTTAGCTTTTCTTTAATTAATAACAGTGATATACACATTTACAAAGTTGTTCATGATTGGATTTCAGTCATATAATGTTCCAACACTTGTCTCTTTATCAGTGTACTTTTTCCACCACCCATGGTCCCAGTTTCCCTCTCGCTCCCCTGTCCCATTGTCTGCACTATGGCAGACACTTTTCTTTCTCTCTCTCACTTCCTTTTCTCTCTCTCCTTTTGAGCTTTATGGTTTGCAATACAGATAATGAAAGGTTATCAAGTATATCCCTTTACCTGTGCCCTTCACACACCCACCACACACACACTCTTGTGGCAAATTTCCAACCATTGACCTATCTTGGCCCCTGTTTAACCCCATCTTGGATAATAATCTCATACTATATATAGCTAGCAAGAGTATCTTGCCTGCATGGCAAAGCCTGGCAAGCTACCCGTGATGTATTCATATGCCAAACACAGTAACAACAAGTCTCACAACAGAGATGTTACTGGGCCCGCTCAAACAAATCGATGAACAATGGGAGGACAGTGCAGTGCAGTGCAGTATATATATTTATATTATACCCCACAAATGAATGCAGTCCTTCTATACCTGTCTATTTCATTCTGACTCATTTTACTCAACATGAATTATACCCTCCATGTAAATACATTTATAAGCAAATTTTGGTACTTTATTCTTCCTAAGAGCTGCATAGTATTCCATGTATAGATGCACCACAGTTTCTTTATCCAGTCATCTCTTCTCTGGCACTTGGGTTGTTTCCAGATTTTGGTGAATAATGCTGCAATGATCATCAAAGTGCAGATGATGTTTCTGCTGTTTATTTTTAGGCACCCAGGGTATATTCGCAGAAGTGATATTGTTGGATCAAATGGGAAGTCAATTTCTAGTTTTTTGAGGAATGTCCAAATTGTTTTCCAAAAAGGCTGGGCAAGTCTGTATTCCCACCAACCATGAATGAGAGTCATTCGACGAGCATATGTACCAGCACTTGAGTTCACTTTGATTGGCCTATTTATGTAACATCTTTCCCCCTGGAGGAGTGGTGAAAGATAACAACATGGGAACATAGGTATCATCATCATCATCATCATCATCATCATTTTTTTACTGAACAACAATCTCTGCACATGTAGCCATGGAATAGGGTCCTATATTGCTAAGAAAACTGAAGCAATTTTTTCAAGTAGAGGAAGGATGTACACTGGGAAAGCAATAATAGCTTATATATATGTTGTAGAGTTTATGTAGTTCTGTTTTTTATTCCAGTGGTATACTCTTTTAATTACTCAACTTTTGCAGCATAATTTGAAGTCAGGGAGCATTATTCTACTTGTTCTTTTCTTAGGATTGTTTTTACTATATTGGATCATTTATGACTGCAGAAAATGTTATGAATTTTTACTTGTTTTAAAAATATATGTTGGGGCCAGAGCGGTAGTACAACAGATAGGGCATTTGCCCTGCATGTGGCCAACCCAGGTTCGATCCTCGACATCCCATATGGTCCCCTGAGCACCACCAGGAGTGATTCCTGAGTGCAGAGCCAGGAGTAACCCCTGAGCATTGCCTGTTGTGACCCAAAACACCAAAAAATCTATATGTTATATGAGTGGTCACATTAGAAAGGGAATGTTACTGAGGTAAGTGAAATGACATGAGTGCGAAGACAGTAGGTGCAATTCTGACTCTGACATTAATTTCATCCAGTGATTCACCAATTCTAGCAACCATTACAGCATCTACTCATATCTATCCATTACCTATCAACTCAACTATCGATTTACTCAATCATCACACATTTGTTGAGTTCTCATAATACTTCATCCTATTATGTATATTCCTATAAGTCCTAAGTTTTCTTTCCTGTGTGCAGGGGAAAAGTAGGACTAATTACTTCAAAGATCTTTTATGCTCTTTAATGCAAATGACACCCCAAGTTCCTTTTCATTTAACAATGAAAAGATCAGGTATTTGGGTCTAGAGAGATAATACAGCAGGCACCGTGTTTACCTTGCACACAGCTGACCCAGTTCTATCCCCAATTCTCACTCGGTCCCCTGAGCACCACCAAAAGTTATCCCAGTGCACAGAGCCAGAAATCACAAATCACAAAATCACAAATCATCCTGTTAATCGTCGATTGCCTAGAGCAGGCCCCAGTAACGTCTCATCCTAGCCCTGAGATTATATTCAAGGCTCTTTAGGAGAATGAGACCTATCATTGTTACTGGTATTTGGCATATTGGGTATGCCACGGGGAGTTTGCCAGACTCTGCCGTGTGGGCAGGCTACATTCGGTAGCCTGCCAGTTTGTCCAAAGTAGGAATGAGATAATAAGATGTCATAATAAGATGTCGCACAGCCACATTTGCGGCCGTGCAGTTCCGGGAGCTGGGTTTTATAGAAATGGGACCTCAATTTCTAATTTTTTGAGAATCGTCCATACTGTTTTCCGAAAGGGCTGAACCAGTCGGCATTCCCACCAGCAATGAAGGAGGGTCCCTTTCTCGCCACATCTGCGCCAACACTGGTTGCTTTTGTCCTTTTGGATGTGGGCCAGTCTCTGTGGTGTGAAATGATATCTCATTGTGGTTTTGATCTGCATCTCCCTGATGATTAATGATGTAGAGCATTTTCTCATGTGCCTTTTAGCTATTCGGATTTCTTCTTTGAGAAAGTTTCTGTTCATTTTGTCACCCCATTTTTTGATGGGGTTGGATGTTTTCTTCTTGTGGAGTTCAACCAGTACTTTGTATATCCTTGATATCAACCCCTTGTCGGATGTGTATTGGGCGAATACAAAGACAGTCTTCACATTTTTTTCAAGGGTTGATTGCTTTAGTTTTATGAATACTATATATATGTTAGTAACCCTTTGTCAGATAACCTGTAAGAAAATATTTTCTCCAGGGTTACAGGGCCATATTTTTATACTAGTCACAATTTATTTTGAAATCCTTTTTGCTTTATGCTACTTCTCTTTTCTTGGCCAGTGACACTGAGTGATTGAATCAATCTAGAATCAATGTCATGAAGAAGTCTGTCTATGCTTTACTTAGTATAATTTATGGATTCTTGTCTGATAAAGTATCAATTTAGGCTATCTCTCTCAAATGCTACTTCAAATTTTGATTATTGGCAAGGTTTAGAATAATAATGTTAACATAAATTATTTTTATTTACTATTTAACCTCTTTATACTCAAGCTTTGTTTGCTCAATAAGGTTGTATTATATAGTCAGGAAAGAATGTTTCAGCTAATCCAAGACATTTATTTTCATAGGTCAAAACGATCACGATCATGATCACGATCATCCTGTTGTTCGTCAATTGCCTCGAGCAGGCCCCAGTAACGTCTCTCATCCTAGCCCAGAGATTTTTTAAAAAGTGCCATATTCAAGGCTCTTTCAGGGTTAGGAGAATGAGACCCATCATTGTTACTGGTATTTGGCATATTGGGTACGCCACGGGGAGTTTGCCAGACTCTGCTGTGTGGGCAGGCTACATTCGGTAGCCTGCCAGTTTTTCCAAAGCAGGAATGAGATAATAAGATGTCATAATAAGATGTCGCGCGGCGCGAATGCCATAGGTGATTGGATTGACCTGTTTGCTTCTCCCCCAGGAGAGCTCGGGCCTTCCGAGCCCGCCAAGGGGCACGATCAGAGGGCGCCGGAGAAACAAAGTTCCCGACGCTCGCCAGGACCAGCGCAGACCTCGCCAGGGCCATCCATGGCTTCCAAACTCCTGTGCGCGGTCACCCTCGGGCTGCCCGGCTCGGGCAAGGGCACGGTGTGCCAGAGGATCGCCCAGAACTTTGGCCTGCAGCACCTCTCCAGCAGCCACTTCCTGCGCGAGAACCTCAAGGCCTGCATGGAAGTTGATGTCATGGCCAAGCAGTACATCGAGAAGGGGCTTCTGGTTCCGGACCACGTGATCACACGCCTCATGATAGGTCAAAACATAAAACATGCTCAGAAATTTCATAATTATATTTACGAATGTGTTTGGTTTCCTATACGGATGCCAGCATGGATATCCAGATTGTTTGTTTTTTTTTTTTGCTTTTTGGGTCACACCCGGTGATCCACAGGGGTTACTCCTGGCTCTGAACTCAGAAATTACTCCTGGCGGTGCTCAGGGGACCACATGGGATGCTGGGAATTGAACCCATGTCTGCTGTGTGCAAGGCCCTAACTGCTGTGCTCCAGCCCCGGATATCCAGATTTTAAAGTAGATGATTTAATAGTGATAAAGTTTTATCTTTTTGTATATGGTAGTACAATGTTATACATGTCATTTGTTGGAAAATGACACTGAGGACCCTGGTGCTAGGAAGTGTACACTGGTGGAGGGACGGATATTGGAACACTGTATGACTGAAACCTAATTATGAAAAGCTTTTTAAAGATATATCTCACAGTGATTCAATAATAAAATCTTAAAATATTTTAAAAATAACAACAAAAAGTGGAAAACCCAAGAATCCTTTTAAACAGTTTCTATAGGATATTATAACTTTGATATCAAAAGCTAACAGATATTACTCCCAAAAGAAAATTACAGACCAATATTTCTGATGACTATAGACTCAAAGATCCTCAATAAACTATTAATGAATTGAATACAATGATATAGTAAACACATTATACACCATGATCAAATGATATTTACCATAATTAAAAGAACACGTTAATTAAAGGAGCATCAAAAACATGAATATATTCATAGATACAGAGAAACTCTGAAATGTGTCAAGAATTATTCACTGTTTAAAAAATGGGGATGGCAGGAACTTATCTTTATGTTGAAAAGACAATATATAACAAATCCACAGGTAACATCATTCTTAACGGGTCAAGATCTTATAGGTTTTCTACAAAGATTAGGCACAAGATGAGATTGTTAACTTTCAGCCTTCTTATTCAACTTAGCACTGGAATTCCTACCACTGTAATTAGACAAGAAAGAGAAATCAAAAGAATACAAAAATAGTAAAGAGTAAGCCAAGCTATTGCTGTATATCGATGACATAATAGTGTACATATTATGTTTATACTTTTATAGGACCTAAAGATTCCATGAAACTCCTAGAAACTAAAAACCTATTAGTAAAGTAGAAGGCTACAAATTATCCAAAGTAATTTACAGATGCATCAAGATTCTCATCAAATCCCCACTGCATTTTTAAGTACATAAAACAAATACTCAAAAAACTTGTATGGAGCCATATAGGTCACCAAATAGCCAATTCTGAGGAAAATATTGGGAGGCATCACATTTACAGACGTTAATCTCTACTGCAAAGCTATTGTAATTAAAACCACATGGTACTGAAATAGATACATACATTTTACAGAGGAAAAGAGAAAAGGAGCAAGATGAGGAAGTAGAGGCCAGGTCTTTGATGGATCATCTTACACACCCTAATTTGAATATGCCATATTATTGGTCATCTGAAATAATTATTTGCATAATGACATAAGGGATTGCTTTACAAACCTTTATATAAGGCATATATGGTCTGACTGATCATTCTACAATTACCCTGGTCTAAACAGTCAAATAGCAGAAACAACTAAGGGATGGATTTATAAACAATGTAAAGTTCACAAATCTATAAATATTACAAAGCTTATAAACCCAGGTTATTGTATTATGGGCTGTAAGGGGTGAAAGAAAAGAGGGAAGAGAGTTATGTGATGTGGAAGAAGAAGAAGTAGTTCGCAGGTAAGTGGCAAGTAGGGAGTAGAGTGGCCATGTGGGTAGAGAATATAAATGGCAGCTGGGGTTGCTGTCCAGGATATTCCCGTTCAAATTTCTACATTTGCTATAATTCGCAGAGCTATAACTGCATGAGCTGCAATACAGAAGACTTCTGATGGTTACTATATTAATTTTATTCACTTTCCACAAGAACCCAGAGCTGATCTATACCTGCTATAATATATTCCGTGCCAAATATGAGGCAGCAATATGGTGATAGCAGTTGACTTTGAACAACACTTCAAATGCAAGCAGAATAAAACTTTCTTCACCAAAGCTCATGGCCCTGTGTGATCTGGCCATTGCATTTTAGCCCCATGTACCCATTTTCATGTTGTATCTCAGCATGAGGTTAGTGGAGTATGTTCTAAAGTTCTGTGTAGAGTAAGAAAGTCCACAGTATTGAGGATTTCCTTTCCTTCATGCGATTTTTCTTACCTGTCTATCACTTCCTATGCTTCCTTTCTTTAATGCCTAGGAGAACCCTCCTAAGAAGTCCACTTTTATTCCTCAGTGGACAGAACCTATACAACTCTTCATGCATTCAGTAAAATATTTATGTGAAAGTTCCATATATTCTCACAATGTCTACACACTACTTTACTTTTTGCTCTCAGAGGCTGAAGAAAGTAATTCTAATTTATTTTCTTATGAGAAACATGATGTATTTAGGGATGACTATATCCATTCACAATATTAAAGATATGTGCTGAATAATGAATATTTTAATGAAAGCACTAGTTTACTTAAACATAAATGCTTAGATTTCAGGAGACCCACACCACAACCATCATCAAAGTGCCAAAATCACCCAGTTAGCCGAATGTCTATTTGACACTTCCCTTTCATACCCCTACATGCTTGGTAATCTCAGTTTTATTCTCCAAATCATATATATATACATATATGGCATTTTTTGTTCTTGGGGTAGATAATAAGTGTAATATCTGGATTAAATGGCATTTATACATTTAATTTTTAGGAGTTTCCATATTATTTTACATAATATCTAAATTTTACATTTCCATACAGTGAATGAGGTTTTCTTTGTTACAAAAGTCCAGTTAAGTAACATATTTACTCCTAAAAGATGAGGTAATTGAGACACAGCGAGACTAAACAATTTGTCCAAAGATCTGAAGTTTGTTAGTAATGGAACTGATCTATTAGATTGCAACATCTGAACTCTTAATTTCAACCATACTTAAAAAGTTGGTAACATTGGGAAAATTGACAAGATGTTGTGTTCTGTAAACGAAAATTTTTTGAGTAGCAGGTTGAACCACAGAAGAAATAAATTCATGAATCTATTAAGAGACAAAATCAATTAATAGAAAGAGCACAGCTTTTAGAATCTGAAAGAGCTTTGTTTAAATCCAAACACTGCCAATTAATAGCTGTGTATGACAGAGATATAAACGAGGACCTGATGGTGCACGTGCGGAAGATCAAGTACGACATGATTGGTCTGATTGAGACGAGAAGACATTGATCATATCACAGAACACGTGACAAAAGAGGCGTTAGTGGTGTCAGTGTCCTTGTCAACACAAACTTGGCCATGAGCATTGATTCATTTGAATGCTTAAGAACTTGAATCGGACGATTACACTTGAATAGATGTGGATCACTGCCAGCAGTTTCTATCTTTGTTGTCTATGCACCAACATACAATTACGATGAAGAAGAAATTGAGAAGTTCTACATGGAGCTGGAGAAGTTCTATAAAGAAGACCACACTTTCTACAAGATCATTGTTGGAATTTTTTTTGCTTTTTATTTTTTGTTATATTTATTTATTGAATTACTGTAGGAAAAGTTACAAAGCTTTCAGGTTTAAGTCTTGGTCATACAATGACCAAACACCCTTCCCTTCACCAGTACTTATTTTTCACCACCAAGAACCCCAATATGACCCCCCTCCCACCACTCCAGATGCCTGTGAGGCAGATGATTTCTACTTAACTTTCTCTACTTTGGTTATATTCATTATTTAAACAAAAGATGCAAAATTCTAAACCATATTGTTTAGAATTTCCCCCCCAACAATCAGAACTGCTGATTAGTCATTGTCAAGTGATTTGTTTTATATAGCTGGCTATGAGAACCATATGATGTTGCGCGGCTGCGATAGTGGCTGCAAGATTTTCAATTTCTGATATTTTACTAATTAAGTCTGGAGGGATTTCTGCCAAGAGCCAGATAATTACAAGATTGGTTTCTGTGCATCTGGTGCTATGGCTGTGCTGTAGAGCTGCTCGTGGGGGGCAACTCGTGACCTCCATAGGGCGTGAAGGATGAGCCGGTACTGCCCCCCTTCCCATGAGGCTGCAGTTGCCCCGTCACCGCCGGCTCATACCTGGCTTTCCAATAAGCTCCCAGGTGGTGGCAACTTTGCTGCCGGGGGGGGGGGGCGGCTGGCGGAAGGGACAGACATCCTTTCCCTCCCGGGGAGGCATAGTGCCATAGTTTAACACATAGTCCATTCACTTTTCTGCCACAAGATGCCAGGCTCTGGATTAAGTCCTTGTGCCTCTTGGAGCTACGGCCGTGCCAGAGAGCCGCTTGTGGGGGGCAACTCATGACCTTGGTAGGGTGTCTGTTGGTGATTTTAATGCCAAGATAGGACCAAGAAGATAGGCTGAAAAACTCCATATCAGAACCCATGGCCTAGACTGAAACGAACTGGGTGAGAGACTCTCTGAGTTGATCATGTCAACCAAGACCATCCATGGAGAATGACGAAACTGACCACACCATATTCAATCGATGGTTTTGCCTGACCAATGTCACTGTTTTCCCAAAATTCCAAACAGGATCGAACCACCATCTCCTTTGTGCAAAATTATACTTTACGAAGCGGGGAGAAAGGGCTGCAAAGTTTAAGAAGAAAATTCCAAGAATGACCAAAAATTGGTAGCTCTTTGGCACTATTGCGGCAACATGCAAGAAGCCATTGTTGATGACATTGACGAAGAATATGATCAGTTCAGTCAGTTCAGCACCTCCATGATTGTGTGATGAACACCGAGCTAGAGAAAGCCGCAAAAAGACACCTGTCTCCAAAAACTCTTGAGTTCATTCACCAACGTGGCTGTACACTAGCCTCAGGCAACCACAAGCTAATGTCCAAGCTTGCAAAGTAGTGCAGAGAAGTGATAAAGGAAGACCTCAAAGAGAGAAGAGCAGCAGTGCTGGCTGATGTGGCAAACGCCGGGAAAAGTATTCACAATACCTGCCTGTCCTTCGCCAACTACAAGACCAAGATGGCTGCCCACAGACATCCTGATGCATCTATCACATCTTTCAGATGGGCAATGGAGAATATTATCCATGACTTCTACTCAGATCTCTTCAATAGCTACGTCCACATGCCCACATACCAAATTCCGCAGGCTAGATATGTCGTTCCCAACGTTCTCCCTTCTGAAATGCAACACGCCACTTTGTCAGTAAAAAAGCGAACAACATCCGGCCCAGACAAGGTCAGACCCGAACACCTGAAGAATCTGTCATCGGTACTCATCAATACTCTGGCTTGGCTCTTCACATGCTCCATGTCTGAATGCAAGGTTCCATCCCAGTGGAAAACCAGCAGGACAGTTCTGTTGTACAAGAAGGGAGACATCCACAACATTGGCAACTATTGCCCAATTTGCCTGTTATCTATTGTTTACAAGTTTTTCACTCAAGTGAACAGAATAGGCAGAACACTAGGTGAAGGACAACTATGCGAGCAAGCCAGGTTCCGAAAAGGATTCAACATGATTGACCATATCCACAAGTTGACCAAGCTCATTGAGGTTTCTCAGGAGTTCAAGATGCTGCTCTGTCTAACGTTCATTGATTTAAAGAAGGCCTTTGATTCTTTTGAGACTGAAGTGGTCATCAAAGCCCTAGCCAAACAGGGCGTTCAAACTCAATACATCAGGATCCTCTGTGAGCTGTATTATGGATTCACCACCTGGATCTCACCATTCTAGGAGGAAATGATCATCGACGTAAAGAGAGGAGTTCTGCAGGGTGATTCACCACAAGTCTTCAGTGCCACCCTTGAGAACGTCATGTGAAGACTGGAATGGGAAGGAATGGAAGTGAAGACAGATGGTCAGCAACTTCACCACCTCCGCTTCCTAATGGCATCATTCTAATAACACCAAACATCAGCCAAGCGGCATGAATTCTGGCCGACTTCAACTGAGAGTGTGGAAATGTTAGATTGCAGATGAATCTCATGAAGACAATGTTCATGAGAAATGGACTAGACCCTGACGTTCCATTTGCTCGCAACAAAACAAATATCTCCAAATGCAGCAGTTATGTGTACCTAGGCCGAGAACTCAACATGACGAAAGACCTGGCACCTGGAGGAAGAAAGCCGTGTAGAACACCTTCAAAAGCGTCAAAGAAGGTATTAAGAGGATGACAAACCTCTAGCTCTGGGCACATCTTTTTGAGTCCATGCTCTTCCTGCACTAACATATGCCTCAGAGACCTGGGCCCTACTAAAACAGGTTGAGAACGCTATTAGGGTCACCCAAAGAGGAATCAAAAGATCTATGTTTGGACTATCATGCTTTACTCAAGTTTGAGCAGGAATCTGGAGTTCCAACTTCCATCGACAATCGAAAATCAGGGATGCTGCCTCACTTACCAAGGTGTCAAAAATCAGGTGGGCCAGGCACATAATGTGATTTGGAGATGACCACTGGACTAGAGCTGTTACCAAATCAATTCTATGGGATGTCAAAAGAACATCTGGTTGCCCACCCACAAGATGGTCGGACTTCTTCCTTAAGACCCTGAACGAATGGTTTGATACTCTTTGTATTCCTGGAGCTAGCAGAGGCCACTGGGCTACACTAGCATGTGACAGGGGCAAATGGAGATGTCACTGGCACTCACTCGAGAAAATCAATGAACAACGGGATGACAAGTGATTATAAGTGAAGCATGTAGGCAAGATCATCTGGAATTTATTTTTTAATTTCTGACTCACTTCACTTAGAAAGACACCCTCCAATTCCATCTAAGTTGCAAGAAACTCATCTTTGCTTATAACCGAGTAATAGTCCATTGTGAATATATACAGTAGTTATTAATTAAATATTTTTATTATATCACTGTGACTTACTAAGCTATTCACAGTTGAGTTTCAGGCATACAATGGTCCAGCATCAATTCCACCATCAGTGTCAATTGTTTCTACCAGTGTCTCCAAGTTCCCTTCCAATTCCCAACTTTTGACAGAGAGACACATTTTTATTTTTATTTAATTTTAGGGGGGGTCACACCCAGCAATGCTCAGAAGTTAATCCTGGCTCTGTACCAAGGAATTGCTCCTGGCGGTGCATGGGGGACCATATGGGATGCTGGGAATTGTACCCTGGTCAGCCGTGTGCAAGGCAAATGCCCTACCTGCTGTATTATCAATCTGGCCCCCAGACGCATTTTTAAATTTGGTTGTTGTCATTTGAATTTCATGCTTTGAGTATTTTTGACTCTGTGATTTGGATATACAACTATATCACCTCTCTATACCATCAGTGTACCTGGGGTTCCTAAGCCATACCAGCTTTTACTTCCCATCTGCCTCTTGCCTCAATGTCTTTCCTTCCCTATCTCTCTCTATATATTCTGGGATCAGGTGGATACAGGTGTCACTCCTTTAATATTTTTTATTCCCGCATCCATTTATCCCAATGGGATGCTGGGGATCTAACTGGAGTCGGCCATGTGAAAGGCAAATGCCCTACCTGCTGTTCTATCGCTCTGGCCCCCCACTATGATATTATTAACAAAAATATTTTTATGAGAACTTTACCTTCACTTAATTTAAACCCCAGGAAATGTTATGAAGTTGTACATGACGATTTGTTACAGGCAGTCAATATTCCAACACCAATCCCTGTTGGTGCCCTACCAGATCATGAAAACAATTCCTTGGACGCTTCCCTGCAAGCAGGAAGCAGAACCGAAACCCCACATTGCACTAAGAGTGGGTGAGCGTAAGTTTGAGAGTCTGATTGATATGGAAAAGGCAAAACTAACCCTCTGTGGCTAGCAAATTCCTGCAGCACAAAACAGCTTCTTCCCCTTCTCACGTATTTCAGGCCTAGCTAAACTTTAGATATAAACCGTCCTCTCCTGTTTAATCACAGACCCCAGGTGTGATGAGGTAGTGATGTAATTGACAATGTTTTCAGGTGTGAGGAGGGCAGTGACTTATGTAATTGACCATGTTTTCCTTCTGTAACTGGTTATGTCTATCTTTCTTTAATTGATCATGTTCTCCTACCACATTGTTGAATTTCAGTGGTGATTCTTATCAGCTCTTAAATCTCATTGGACGTAATTATAATAAGCCAGCAAATTAAAGGAGACCGAAAAGACTGCTCTATGTCATAAGACCTGAGTGAGTCTGTGATCCTCCATAAATAATTTAATTTCTTTCAAGAATCCTTATCTCAGCGCCACAGAGCACCTAACCAAACGTTCATGCAAAAAATCCCACCACCGTTGCCTTTCCTCAACCATTGTCTCCATTTTCCCATCCACCCTTTAATCCTGCCCACATATATAATTATAGCTTTATAGAATAGTTTTATGGTAAGTTATATACTTCTAGTTTTTTATTTTTTAGTATGGCTTTGGTTATTCAGCTTCTTTTGGGTTTCCATACAAACTTTATTAAGGACTCTTCTAAGTCCTTGAAGAATATTGTCTGAATTTGGATGTTGATTATGGTGAATCCCTATAATAATTTAGGCAACATACTTATTTTGACAATATTGCTACTCCCAATCCATGAGAATGGAATATTTTTTTCACTCCAGTCTTCTTATATATCTTTATTTATTTTAAATTTTATTTATTTTCATTGAATCACCGTGAGATACGCAATTATAAACCTGTTCATTATCAGGTTTAAGTAACACAATGTTCCAATACCCACCCCTCCACCAGTGTACATTTCCCACTACCAATATTCCCAATTTCCCTCCTGCCACTCCAGTCACCACCAGCTTGTAGCAAGCACTTCCTTCCTTCCTTCCTTCCTTCCTTCCTTCCTTCCTTCCTTCCTTCCTTCCTTCCTTCACCTTTCCTCCCTTTTCCCTCCCTCCCTTCCTTCCTTCCTTCCTTCCTTCCTTCCTTCCTTCCTTCCTTCCTTCCTTCCTTCCTTCCTCTTTCTCTTCTTTTGGGCATTATGGTTTGTAATACAGATACTGTAAAGTTATCATGTTTTCTCCTTTACCTATTTTCAATACGCATTTCTTATTCAGGGAGATCATTATGATAACACAATGATTGGGGCTGAAGTGATAATACAGCAAGGAGAATGCTTGCTTTGCATCTAGCCAACAAGTGTTTGATCCCTAGCATCAAATACAGTCCCCAAAGCAATGCCAGGAGTAATTACTGAGTGCAGAGCCAGGAGGAATCCTTGAGCATTGCTTATGTGATCCAAAGCAGTCCCCCAACCCCCCCCCAAACCCTTATTTATAAAGTTGCTTATAATACAATTGTTTCAGGCATAGTGTTTCAACACCAATCCTACCACTGGTGTGACCGTATCTCAACCAATATTTCCGGTTTCCCTTCAACTCCTCCTTAACAAATTTACTTTATATTGCTTGCTAAAAATGACAAGTAGAAGTAACAGAAACAAAAAATAAAAGTGAAATTGTAAAGAATGTTATATGACTTTAAACTATGAAAATAAGAAAATTGCAATTATTTAGTACAATACATCTAATGCCTATTCTCATTTACTTAAAAAATTTTTCACTTGGGCATCTTAAATATACTGTATTAAATTTTATTGTGTACTTAGATCTTATTGTGGTAATCATGTTATTGTTGTCATTAATAAAACATTGTTTTTACTTCTTTGCTTAAACAGTTTGGAGGTTACATAGAACTGGTAAAGCATACAAATTGAGAATTTGTCAAGAGTGAAGATTCTACCTCTTGAGTGAATTAAAGTTTTCATGGTATAAATTTTCTATTTCTTTTGTTAAGGTGCTTCTGATATACTTTGGGACACTGTTTTGAATGGGATAGACTTTCAATCTCTTTCTCCTCATGATTTGCATAAAGGAATGCAACCAATTTTGTGTATTGACATTGAATCCAGCCACTTGCTGTCTTGTTTTATTTTATTCCTAGGATCTTTTTTGTGAACTCTTCAAAGTATTCTATATATAACCATTAGCCCGGCAAGCTACTGAGAGTATTAGATATGCCAGATACAGTAACAACAAAGTCTCCAATGGAGACGTTACTGGGCCCGCTCGAGCAAATTGATGATCAACGGGAGGGCCTTTACTTACTTACTTACTTATATATTATATATAACCATTTTACCTGCAAATAGTAATAATTTGATTTCCTAATTTTGTTTTTTTAATAAATTTTATTCGATCACTGTGAGATACAGTTACAAACTTGCATGACTACGTTTCAGTCATACAATGCTCAAGCACCCATCCCTCACCAGTGCACGTTTTCCACCACCAATGTTCCGAGTGTCCCTACGCCACCCCCACCCCATCCCACTCCCGGCCTCTCTGTCAGGTACAATCCTTCTTTCTCTCTAATTTTGGGCATTATGATTTGCAATACAGATACTAAGAGGTCATCATATTTGGTCCTTGGTCTACTTTCAGCACATATGTCCCATCCCAGGTGATCCCGCTGATCATTATTTACTTAGTGGTTCCTTCTCCATCCCAACTACCTTTTGCTCCAGCACGTGGAGCCTGCTTTCAAATCATAGTGTGATCCTCCTGGCCCTTATGTCTACTATCCTTAGGGTTTAGTCTCATATTATGTTACTTTATATTCCACAAAATGCTGGATGACTTCAACCATGAGTGTGGAAAGATTGGACTGCAGCTGTATCTTACGAAGACAATGTTTATGAAAAACAGACAAGTTCCTGACGTTCTATTTGCTCTCAATGGAATGAACATCTCTGAATGCAGCTGTTATGTGTACCTAGGTCGATAACTCAAAATGATGAATGACCTGGCACCTGAGTTGCGCAGGAGGAAGAGAGCAGCTTGGAATGCCTTCAAGAGCGTTGAAGAAATAGCTAAGAGGATGAAGAACCTCCGGGTTCAGGCACATCTCTTCAACTCCCCCATTCTCCCTATGCTAACATACACCTCAGAGACCTGGGCCCTATGAAAACAGGATGAGAATGCTATTCGGGTCAACCAAAGAGGAATCAAAAGAGCTATGCTTGGAGTATCATGCTTCACTCAAGTGAGAGAAGGAATCCAGAGTTCCAACCTTGGTCAATGATCAAGAATGAGGGACGCTGTCTCATTTTCCAAGACATCGAAAATCAGATGGGCTGGACACATAATGCGATTTGAAGATGACCTCTGGACTAGAGCTGTTACTGACTGGATTTCATGGGACGTCAATAGATCTCATGGCCGCCCACCTACAAGATGGTCAGACATCTTTGTCAAGACCCTGAATGATCGGTTTGAGGCTCTTCTTGTTCCTGTAGCAAGCAGACGCCACTGGGCTACACTATATGCAAAATGGACAAATAGAGACGTTACTGGTGCCTGCTCGAGAAAACCCATGAGTAATGGGATATCAAGTGATCAAGTGGTCAAATGATATTTCACAAATGAGTGCAGTCATCTTACGTCTGTCCCTCTCTTTCTGACTAATTTCATTTAGCATGATACTCTCCATGTTCATCCACTTATATGCAAATTTCATGATTTCATCTCTACTAACAGCTGCATATTATTCCATTGTGTAGATGTACCAGAATTTTTTAACCAGTCATCTGTTCTTGGGCACTTGGGGTTTTTCCAGATTATCTCTATTGTGAACAGTGCTTCAATAAACATACAAGTGCAGATGTCATTTCTACTGTTTTTTCTTTTTTCATCTTTAGGATATATTCCCAAGAGTGGTATTGCTGAGTCATATGGAACTGCAATATCTACTTTTTGGAGGAATGTCCATATTGTTTTCCAAAAAGGCTGCAGCAGTTGGCATTCCCACCAACAATGAATGAGAGTCCCTTTCTCCCCGCATCCGTGCCAGGACTGGTTGCTCTTATTCTTATTTATGTGTGCCAGTTTCTCTGGTGTAAGATGATACCTCATTGTTTAGATTTGCATCTCCCTGATGAGTAGTGATGTAGAGCATTTTTTTCATGGGCCTTTTGGTCATTTGAATTTCTTTCTTGAGGAAGTTTCTGTTCATTTCTTTTTTGCATTTTTGACGGAGTTGGAGGTTTTATCTTGTACAGTTCTACTAGTGTCTTGTATATCCTGCATTACTTGATCACTTGACTTCCCGTTACTCATAGATTTGCTTGAGCGAGCGCCAGTAACGTCTCCATCCGTCACTGTCGCGTGCTAGTGTAGCCCAATAGCGTCTGTTCGTTCTAGGAACACGATGAGCCTCAAACCGATCATTCACGGTCATGACGAAGAAGTCTGACCATCGGCCACGCGGTCGTTTGACGTCCTGTGGAATCCAATCGGTAATGGATCTAGTCCAGCGGTCTTCTCCAAATCTCATTATTTGACCAGCCCATCTGATTTCTGACACCTTGGTAAATGAGACAGCATCCCTGATACTTGACCTTCAACAAAGGTTGGAACTCCGGATTCTTTCTCTCATTTGAATGAAACGTGATACTCCAAGAATAGCTCTTTCAATTCCTCTTTAGGAGACACAAATAGCGTACAAAACAGTAATAATCAAAACAGCATGGTACTGGAACAAAGGCAGAGCTGCAGACCTATGGAACAGGGTTGAATATACTGACATCTCCCCTCAAACATATGATCATCTAATCTTTGACAAAGGGGCAAGAAATGTGAAGTGTAGTAAGGAAAGCCTTTTTAACAAATGGTGCTGGCAACACTGGACGACTACATGCAAAAAACTGGGCTTAGAGCCCTGACTAACACCATGTACAAAAGTAAGATCAAAATGGATTAAAGATCTCAACATCAGACCGAAATCCATAAGGTACACTGAAGACAAAGTTGGCAAAACCCTCCATGACATTTAAGCTAATGGTATCTTCAAAGATGTCACGCCACTGGCCAAGCAAGTGAAAACAGAGATAGAAAAATGGGACTATCTTAAACTAAGAAGCTTCTGCACCTCAAAAGAAACAGTGACCAAGATTCAAAGACAATATACAGAATGGGAAAGGATATTCTCCAAATACACATCCGACAAGGGGTTGATATCAAGGATATACAAAGTACTGGTTGAACTCCACAAGAAGAAATCATCCAACCCCATCAAAAAGTGGGGCTGCGAAATGAACAGAGTCTTTCTCAAAGAAGAAATCCGAATGGCTAAAAGGGATATGAGAAAATGCTCTACATCATTAATTATCAGGGAGATGCAGCTCAAAACAACAATGAGATATCATCTCACACACAGAGACTGACCCACATTCAAAAGAACAAAAGCAACTGGTGTTGGCATGGATGTGGTGAGAAAGGGACCTTCCTTCACTGCTGGTGGGAACGCCGACTGGTTCAACCCTTTTGGAAAACAGTATGGACGATTCTCAAAAAATTAGAAATTGAGCTCCCATTTGACCCAGCAATACCACTCCTTGGAATATACCCCGGAGAGGGTAAAATGTATAGTCAAAGTGACATCTGCACTTGTTTGTTCATTGCAGCACTGTTTACAATAGCTAGTATATGGGGGAAAACCTGAGTGCCCGAGAACAGATGACTGGTTAAAGAAACTTTGGTACATCTACACAATGGAGTACTATGTAGCAGTTAGAAAAAATGAAGTCATGAAATTTACATACAAGTGGTACTACATGGAAAATATTATGTTAAGCGAAATGAGTCAGAAAGAGAGGGACAGGCATAGAAAGATTGCATTCATCTGGGTAACATAAAGTAACAAAATAGGAGACTAACACCCAAGAACAGCTGTGATAAATACCAGGTTGTTCACTCCATGGCTTAGAGGCCAGCTGCACACTCTAGGGGTAAGGGCAGCTCGGATAGAGAAGGGAGCACCAAATAAAGGGTGCTGGGAATATCTGCCCAGGATGGGAGATTCCTGCTGAAAGTAGTCTATGGACCGAACATGATTGCCACCCAATGTCTCTTCTGCAGACCACAGCACCCAAAACCAGAGATAGAAAAAAGGGAGTGCCCTGCCACAGAGGCAGGGTGGGATGGGGAATGGGGGGTGGGAGGGATACTGGTAATGGTGGGGGTGGAGAATGGGCACTGGTGGTGGGATGGGTACTCGATCATTGTATAACTGAAACCCTAGCACAACAACTTGTAAACCTACAACTGTACCTCATGGTGTTTCACTAATAAAAAATAAAAAAATAATTAAAAAAATTTTAAAAATAGCGTTCTTATCCTGTTTTCCTAGGCCCCAGGTCTCTGAGGCGTATGTTAATGCGTATGTTAATGCAGGAATAACAGTGGAATCAAAGAAATGTGCCAGGAGCTGGAGTTTCTTCGTCTTCTTACTATTTCTTCAACATTCTTGAAGGTGTTCCAAGCCGCTCTCTTCCTTCTGCGCAACTCAGGTACCAGATCATTAGTCATGTTGAATTCTTGACCTAGGTACACATAACTGTTGCATTCAGAGATGTTCGTTCCGTTGAGAGTGAATGGAACGTCAGGAATGAAACTGTTTCTCATAAACATTGTCTTCGTGAGATTGAGCTGGCATCCAACCTTTCCACACTCATGGTCGAAGTTGGCCAGCATTTGTGCTGCTTGCTAACGTTTGGTGTTATTAGAACGATGTCATCAGCATCCATATTAAAGGGATGTGGTTTAGTTTCCGAGTGTCTATCTTCACTCCTAGTCCAGTCGTTGCATGACATTCTCGAGGGTGGCACTGAAGAGTTTCGGTGAAATGGTATCACGCTGCCAAACCTCTCTCTTGACATCGATGATCACTTCTTTGTAGAATGGTGAGATCCTGGTAGTGAATCCGAAATACAGCTCACAGAGGATCCTGATGTGTTGAGTTTGAATGTCCTGATTGGCTAAGGCTTCGATGACCGCTACCATCTCAACAGAATCAAAGGCCTTTTGTTAAAGGAATAGTAACATTCCATTTTATTTTTTATCTTTTTAAAAGTGAATTACTGTGAGATACACAATTTCAAAGCTGTTCATGGTCAAGTTTCAGTCATACAGTGTTCCAATACCCATCCCTCCACCAGTGTACATTTCCTATCGTCAATATCCCCCGTTTTCCTCCTGCCAACTCCCTAGCCTATGGCAGGCACTCCACCCTCGCTTTCTCTCTCACTCTCTCTCCCTACCTCCCTCCTTTTGGGTATTATCGTTTTCAATATAGATACTAAGAGGTTGTCATGTTTGTTCCTTTACCTCTTTCAACACAGAGTTCTTATCCAGAGTGACCATCTCCCACTATCTTTGTCATAGTGGTCCCCTCTCTATCTCAACTGCCTTCTCCTCAAGCACTTGAGACAGGCTTCCAACTGTGGACCAATCCTTCTGGCCCTTGTTTCTAACTGTCCTTGGGTATTATTCCAAATCTGCATATAGGGAAGAAATAAAAAAAAAGTATTAGCTGCTTGGCTTTATTAGACAATCTCAAAAATGCCATCACAAGGTAAGGAATGTAAAAGTTAAAAATCAAAGGCCTTCTTTAAATCAATGAACATTAGACAGTGTGGCATCTTGAACTCCCGAGAAACCTAAATGAGCTTGGTTATCGTGTGGATATGGTTGATCGTGCTGAATCCTTTCCGGAACCCGGCTTGCTCGCTCGCATGATTTTCCTTCATCTAGTGTTCTGCCAATCCTATTCAGGATGACTCGAGTGAACAGCTTGTAGATGACAGATGATAGGCATTCGGGCGATAGTTGCCAATGTTGTGGATGTCTCCCTTCTTGTACAGTACTACAGACTTGCTGGTTTTCCTTTGGGATGGATATGCCAAAACTAGTAAATACAATGAGTCTCATTCCATATCCTGCATATTAACCATTATCAGATGGATATTGGGTAAATATTCTTTCAAATTCTATAGGTTCTCTCTGTATTTTAGTCACTGTTTCTTTTGAGGTGCAGAAACTTCTTGGCTTAATGTAGTCCCATTTATTTATGTTTGTTTCTACTTGTTTGGTCAGTGGTTTTTCATCCTTAAGGATGCCTTTAGCTTCAATATAATGGAGGGTTTTGCCTACGTTTTCCCCCATGTACTTTATGAATTCAGGTCTGATATTTAGGTCTTTTTTTTTGCTTTTTGGGTTACACCCAACAATGCTCAGGGATTACTCCTTGCTCTGCATCCAGTAATTACTCCTGGCGGTAATTACTCCTGGGGGACCATATGGGATGCGGAATCGAACCCGGGTCAGTCTTGTGCAAGGCAAGCGCCCTACCCACTGTGCTATCACTCCAGCCCCTGATATTGAGGTCGTTAATCCATTTTGATCTGACTCTTGTGCTTGGCTTTAGAAAGAGGTCCAGTTTTTTTTTTTTTTTAGGGAAAAAGACAGTTTTTTTTTTTTATTTTTAGTGAAACACCATGAGGTACAGTTGTAGATTTACAATTTTTTGTGCTTGGGTTTCGATTATACAATGATCAAATACCCATCCCTCCACCAGTGCCCATTTTTCACCACCATGGATAATATCCCTCCCACGCCCATCTCTCCCATCTCACCCTGACTCTGTGGCAGGGCAATCCCTTGTGTTCTCTCTCTCCTTTTGAGTGTTGTGGTCTGCAAAAGAGGCATTGAGTGGCAAACATATTCAGTCCATAGTCTACTTTCAACATGCATCTCCCCTCCTGGGAGGATCCTCCAAACACCCTGTATTTGGTGTTCCCTTCTCTATCTGAGCTGCCCTTTCTCCTAGAATGTCCGGCTGGCCTCTAAGCTATGAAGTAATCCTCCTGGTGTTGATCTCAGCTATTCTTGGGTATTAATCTCATATTTTGTCATATTTTGTTTCTTTATATTCCCCAGATGAGTGCAATGTTTCTATGTTTATCCCTCTCTTTCTGACTCATTTCGCTTAGCATGATACTTTCCATGTTGTACCACTTGTATATAAATTTCATGACTTCATCTTTTCTAACAGCTACATAGTACTCCATTGTGTAGATGAACCAAAGTATCTTTAACCAGTCATCTGTTCTTGGGCATTCAGGTTTCTTCCAGGTTCTGGCTATTGTAAAGAGTGCTGCAATGAACAAACAAGTGCAGATATCACTTCGACTATACATTTTTGCCTCTCTGGGATATATTCCCAGGAGTGGTATTGCTGAGTCAAATGGGAGCTCAATTTCTAATTTTTTGAGAATCGTCCATACTGTTTTCCAGAAAGGCTGAACCAGTCGACATTCCCACCGACAGTGAAGGAGTTTCCCTTTCTTGCCACATCCGTGCCAGCATCGGTTGCTTTTGTTCTTATGGATGTGGGCCAGTCTCTGAGGTGTGAGATGGTATCTCATTGTGGTTTTGATCTGCATCTCCCTGATAATTAATTATGTAGAACATTTTCTCATGTGCTTTTTTGCTATTTGGCTTTCTTCTTTGAGAAAGTTTCTGTTCATTTCATTGCCCCATTTTTTGATGGGGTTGGATGTTTTCTTCTCTGGACGGCTACATGCAAAAAAGTGGGCTCAGAACTCTGCCTAACACCATATACAAAAGTAAGATCAAAATGGATTAAAGACCTCAACATCAGACCAGAAACCATAAGGTACATTGAAGACAAAGTTGGCAAAACCCTCCATGACATTGAAGCTAATGGTATCTTCAAAGATGCCACGCCACTGGCCAAGCAAGTGAAAACAGAGATAGATAAATGGGACTATCTTAAACTACGAAGCTTCTGCACCTCAAAAGAAACAGTGACCAAAATACAAAGGCAGTCTACAGAATGGGAAAGGATATTCGCCGAACACACATCTGACAAGGGGTTGATATCAAGGAGGTCCAGTTTTTTTCATGTAGCTGTCCAGTTTTCCCAACACCGCTTGTTGAAGAGGCTTTCATTGCTCCTCTTCACATATCTTTCACTTTTATCAAAGATTAAGTGATCACATACTTGAGAGCTCTGTCAGAATAATCAATTCTGCTCCATTGGTCTGTGGGTCTGTTTCTATTTCAATACCATAATGTTTTAGTTACTACCACTTTTTAGTACAGCTTGAGCCTGGAGAAGGTGATGCCAACCATTTTCTTTTTCACCAAGGATTGCTTTAGTTATTCGTGGGGGTTTATTGTTCCATATAAATTTCAGGAGTTTTGTCTATTTCTTTTAAGAATGTCATGGGTATCCTGTTACTATTTCTTTTAAGAATGTCATGGGTATTCTGACAGGGACTGCATTAACTCTGTGTAGTGCTTTAGGGAATATTGCCGTTTTGACAATGTTTATTCTCCTGGTCCATGAGCAGGGGATATGTCTTCTCTGTCTAGTGTCCTCTTTTATCTCTTGAAGTAGTGTTTTGTACTTTTCTTTGTATAGGTCCTTCATCTCTGTAATTAAACTGATTCCAAGGTACTTAATTTTTTGAGGCACTATTGTGAATAGTTTTTTAAATATCTTTCTTCTTTTTCATTGTGTATAGAAAAACCATGGACTTTTGGGTTTTGATTTTGCAGCCTGCCACTTGCTATACAAACCTATTATCTCCATGAGATTTTCTGTAGAGCCTTTGGGGTTCTTTAAGTATAGAAACATATCATCTGTGATTAACGATAGCTTGATTTTTCCTTTCATATCTCGATGCCCTTGATATCCTTTTCTTCCCTCAGTGATACTATGCAAGTATTTCGAATACTATATTTAATAGAAGTGGTGAGAGTGGGCAAACTTGTCTTGTTCCCGATCTTATAGGGAAGGCTCTTAGCTTTTCCCCATTGAGAATAATGCATGCTGTGGGCTTGTGGTAGATGGCTTTTACTATACTGAGGAAAATTCCTTTGACTCCCATTTTGCTGAGAGTTTTTATAATAAATGGGTGGTTGATCTTTAAAATGCCTTCTGTACATCTATTTATATGATCATATGGTTTTTATCTTTTCTTTTATTGATATGGTGTATTATGTTGATTGACTTGGGAATATTAAACCATCCTTTCATCCCTGGGATGAATCCTACTTGGTCATTGTGTATGATCTTTTTCATGAGTCGTTGGATCCTATTTGCTAGTATTTTGTTAAATATCTCTGCATCTGTATTCATCAGGGATACTGACCTGAAATTTTCTTTTTTGGTGCCTCTGTCTGCTTTTGATATGAGAGTGATATTTGCTTCAAAGAAACTGTTTGGAAGTGTTTCTATTTTTCAATTTATTGGAAAAGCTTGAACAGGATTCGGAGTAGGTCCTCTTTGAAGGTTTGGAAGAATTCACTAGTGAATTCATCTGTGCCAGAGATTTTATTTTTTGGGAGACTTTTGATTAACATTTCAATTTCCTTGATAGTAATATGTCTGCTCAGGTATTCCAAGTCTTCTTGGGTCAGCTTTGGGAGATTATAGGAGTCCAGGCATCGATCCCTGACTTTGAGGTTGATTATTTTCGTAGCATAAAGCTTTTCGAAGTAACCTCTTATTTTCTTTTAAATTTCTGTGGGTTCTGTTGTGATATCTCCATTTCATTTTCTTATTCTATTTACTAGGGGTCTCTTTTTCTCATTTCTTGTGAGTCTTGCTACTAGTTTTTTTTATCTTGTTTATTTTCTCAAAGAACAAGCTCTTAGTTTCACCAGATTGTATTTTGGGTTTCCATGTCATCAATTTCTGCTCTAAGTTTTATTATTTCTTTCCTCCTGTCTGGTTTGGACCCCTTTTGTTGGTCATTCTCCAAGATCTTAAACTGTGAAGTTACTTATGTGGCCTCACTCGTTCTTCCTGAGGAATCCTTGTAGAACTATGAACTTTCCTCTTAACACTGCTTTTGCTGTCTCCCATAAGTTCTGGTAACTTGTGTCTTCATTCTCGTTCATTTCCAGGAATCTTGATTTCCTCTTTGATTTCCTTTCCAAGCCACTCATTATTCAGTAGTGAGTTGTTTAATTTCCAGGTGTTTGGTTTGAATTTCTGTTTCTGGGTGTGATTCACTTCAATTTTCAGTGTATTATGGTCTGAAAAGATAGTTGATATAATTGATATTCTCTTACTTTTATAAAGATAATATTTTGTGGCCCATCGTATGGTCTATCTTGGAGAATGTCCCATGTGCATTTGAGAAGAATGTGTATTAAGCTTCTTGGGGACGAAATGTCTTATATATATATATATATATATATGTATATTTGTATAGGATTGGAGCGATAGCACAGCAGTAGGGCGTTTGCCTTTCACGCAGCCAGCCTGGCCGAGCCTGGTTTGATTCCTCTGCCCCTCTCGGAGGGCCTGGCAAACTACCGAGAGTATCTCACCAGCACAGCAAAGCCTGGCAAACTACCCGTGATGTATTCAATATGACAAACACAGTAACAAGTCTCAAAATGAAGACGTTACTGGGCCTGCATCAAGTAAATCAATGAACAATGGGAGAACAGTGACAGTGACTATACCACTGCCTTCCATTTATTCCCTCAAATAAAGTATATCTTTGCTGTACTTGATTCTGGTTGATCTATCAGGAGGTGATAAAGTTGTGTTGAAATCTCCAACTATTATTGTGTTGGTATCAATGTCTTTCTTCAAGTCTATGAACAGTAGTTGTAAGTATTTTGTTGGTTCCTTGTTAGGTTCATATATATTTAGGAGTGAGTTCTTCCTGGTGTACAGATCCTTTGATCATTAAGAAATGACCTTCACTGGGGGTATGATGCCGCCAGCAGGTCAATCTGTACCTGTGCGGCGAGTGCATCAGCAGCCTGATGGCACCGTCAGGCTTTCAGATACACCAAAATTGCTGCTGTGCATTTGGCCAGATCCCAAAAACTTGGGGCAAAGTTTACCAAGAAAGTAAACGGCCCATAGTTAGGTATGTGGGAGACACACCCACAAACCACTTCCGGCTCAGCTATATAATTGGAGGCATGGCCTCTCTGGTTCCTGATTGAACTGCTTAACAGCCATGATCTCAGAGGCTCAGAAACGAATCTTGGAACCCAAAAGATTTTGGCAGAAATGCGTCCAGTTCCTGCAGTAGGTTACTGGGGCTGGGCCACTCCAGGTGGGAATAGGTTTTGTGCCTTGGCCTGTTCCCCTTGGGGACCTGGTGACCATCATCCTTCAGAGGCCACTGGACAGTCAGGTTTGGGCCTGCAGTGACGAGACACATGGGGCCTCACCAGATGGGGGTGGAACCGGCCCTTTCCTCCCCATCCCAGCGAGACCCCGAGTCACCGCCTACAAAAGGCCTCTCTGGCTCCTGATCAAGCTGATTAATGTCCATGATCCCAGAGACTCAGAAACAAATTTCAAAACCCAGTGGCTATTGGCAGAAATGCATCTGGACTGCATACACGGCTATGGCTCCACAGGCAGAAGGACTTAATCCAGAGCCCGGCAGCTTGCGGCAGAAAAGTGAATGGACCATGCGTTAAACTATGGCGCCATGCCTCCCCGGGAGGGAAAAGTTGTTGCTCCGTTATGACTTTCTCCCCCAGCTCCCCGGCAGCAAGGTGGCTGCCGCCTCAGAGTGTATAGGAAAGCCAGATATGAGCCGGTAGTGACGGGGCAACTGCAGTCTCATGGGAAGGGGGGCGGTACCAGCTCGTCCTTCATGCCCTACCGAGGTCCTGAGTTATCCCCCATGAGCGGCTCTCTGGCACAGCCATAACTAACACCAGACGCACAGAAACCAATCTCGTAATGATCTGGCTCTTTGCAGAAATCCAAAATTGCGTGGCCGCAATAGCAGCCACGCAACATTATATGGTTCTCATAACCATCTATAGATAACAAAGTATTTCACAATGCCTTTTCAGCAATTCTGATTGTTGGGGGGGATTCTAAACAATAATGTTGCATCTTTTGTCAAAATGATGAATGTAATTAATGTAGAGAAGAGTTAAGTAGAAATCTGCCTCAAAGGCATTGGGTGGGGTGGGAGGGGGCTATATTGGGGTTCTTGGTGGTGAAAAGTGAGTACTGGTGAAGGGAAAGGTGTTTGATCATTGTATGACCGAGACTTAAACCTGAAAGCTTAGTAAGTTTTCCCACAGTGATTCAATAAATAAATATAAGATGAAAAATAAATAATCAACTATAAAAAAAGAAATGACCTTCACTATCTCTTGTAACATTCTTCAGTCTGAAGTCAATGTGATCTGATATTAGTATAGCCACTCCCACTTTAGTGAGAGTGTTGTTTGCTTGTGGGATTATTTGCCATCCTTTCATTTTTAGTGTGTGTTTGCTCTGACCGTTCAGATGTGTTTCTTGCAGGCAGCAGAACGCTGGTTTCAATGTTCTGATCCATTTTGATCTGACTTTTGTGCACGGTGTTAGGTTGAGGTCTAAGTCCATTTTTTATGTGGTTGTCCACTTATGCCATCACCACTTGTTGAATGTTCTGATCCATCCTGCTGCACTAATTGTGTTCTAATTGGTGTTTTTAGCCCATTGACATTGAAATAGAGCATTTTGAGGGGGTTTTGTCCCATCTTTCTGCCAAATTTTGGTGTATTTGGGGGGTTTGTCTTGACTTAAAGTAGCCTGCTTATTTGCTCTTGTAGCCATGGTTTTGAGGCTGTGAAGTTTCTGAGCTTTTGCTTGTCTGTGAAACTGTGTGTTGTTCCTTCTGATAAGAATGAGAGTCTAGCTGGGTAAAGTATTTTTGGTGAGGCGTTTATTTCATTGAGTTTTTTCACTATATCCAACCACTGTTTTCAGGCCCTGAGGGTTTCACCAGATAAGTTGGCTGTCAATCTTAATGATACTCCTTTATAGGCAATTTCTTTCTTTGATCTTGCTGCTTTCAGAAATTTACCTCTGTCTATGGTTTTTGTCATTCTGATCAGGATGTGTCTTGGAGTGTTTTTATTTATACTCCTTTTAGCTGGTACCCTTTGGGTCTCCTGAATCTGGTCACATGTGCTCTTTAGCTCTGGGAGCATCTTAGTAGCTAAATCGTTGACAGTTTCTTTTTCATCGGGATTTTTTCCCGTTCCCCTGGAACTTCAATAATTCTATGTTATTCCTCTTAGTTTCATCCTGATTTTCTCTTGACATCTGTTGGTTTGTTTTTGCGGCTCTTTTCCATTTCCTGCTGTTGTCTAGAGATTTTCTGCAAGCTCATCTTGGAGCTAACTGATTCTGTCCTATGTAGCTGTTACTTTGTTGCTGAGAACTTCCACTTAGTTTTTCATTTCACATATCAAGTTTTTAAGGTCTCTCACTTCTGCTTGTATTTTCATTTGCATTTCCTCACCTCCTCTTTCATATACTCTTGTATTTTATCAGCAGTGCATTACATTGCTTCTTTGAACTCTTTGTACATCCTTAAAAGCTCCATTTCAAATTCCTTATCTGAGAGGTTATAGAGTTAATTGTTACTGTTTGATTCATCTGGGCTAGCAACTTCAATAATTAGGCTTGGTGAGTTTCTGTGTTGTTTTACCATAGTGATCTTTGTGTTTTGGAGTTTATTCTCCTGTTGCTGTATGTTTGGGTCCCTGCAATTGGACTATCTTTGTGTGTTGCCCTGGCTTATTGATAGGCATATGTCAGGACTGGCTTAACTACTATATCAAATGTGGAGTGCAGACAAAATAACTTCTATGCATTTTTGTGGTTCGGGGTTTAAAGGGTATGCCGGATGGGTAAATGGGGGAATGATGCTTGGGGTCCACACACCTGATGTAGGAAGTAAGGTCGGCGCTCTACGAGTGGCAGCAGCCAGGGGGGTGCAAGTCTGGTGAGATGCTGGGAAGAGCTTGCCTTGGAGTACAGGACTGGGGTTCAGGTGGGGGGATGAATCACTGACCAGAGTGATTCACTCACCTGATGGAGGAAGTAAGGTCGGCACTGGAGGGGCGGCTGCTGCCAGGAGTGTGCAGGTCCGGTGAGATCGATTTTGAATATTGTGAATATGGACGATTTTCATTTCTTTTTTGTCTGGTTGCTGTAGCTAAGACTTCAAATATCATATTAAATTAAAGTGGAAAGTGTGGACATCCTTGCCTTGAACATGATCTTAGAGGAAATGGTTTCAGTTTTTTAACATTAAGAATAAAATAATCCTGGGGCTGGAGTGATAGCACAGCGGGTAGGTCGTTTGCCTTGCACGCGGCCCAACCTGAGTTTGATTCTCAGCATCCCATATGGTCCTCCAGCATGGCCAGGAGTAATTCCTGAGTGCATGAACCAGGAGTAACCCCTATGCATCGCTGGGTGTGACCCAAAAAGTAAAAAAAAAGAGTAAAATAATCCAGTTCATAATTGTGGCTGAGAAAATCAAGTACCTCAGAATCAGCTTCACTAAAGGAGGGGATGTTTCATAAACAGAAAACTACAAAACACTAATTCAAGAAATAAAAGAAGATACAAAGAAATGGAGACACTTCTGCTCAGAATCATTAGGATTAACATTGTCAAAACGGCAATACTCCCCAAAGCATATAAAGATTCAATGTGGTTCCTATAAGGATACCCATGGTATTTTCCAAAGAAGCAGACAAAACACTCCTGAAATTCATATGAAACAATAACTCCCATGAATAGCTAAAGAAATTTTTGGGAAAAACAAGATGGGAGGCATAACCTCCCCCAACTTCAAACTGTATACAAAGCAATAGTAATTAGAACATTATGGTGTTAAAATAAAGACAGACCCAGAGACCAATGGAATAGAGTTGAATATATTTTCATCTAGCCTCAAATATATGGTCATTTAATCTTTGATGAAGGAGCAAGAAATGTGAAGTGAAGTAAGGAAAGCCTCTTCAACAAGTGGTGCTGGGTTAACTGGACAGTTATATGCAAAAAAGAACACAGATCTCTCTCTAACGCCAGTCACAAAAATCAGATAAAGTGCATTAAGGAGCTCAAATATCAGACCTGAAACCATAAGGTACATGGAGAAAAATGTATCAAACCCTCTATGACATTGAACCTAGAGGCTTCTTTAAAGATGAAACACCACTGACGAAACAAGTGGAAGCAAAGGTAAACAAATGGAACTATAACAAACTAAGAAGCTTCCTCATCTAAAAGGAAATGATGATGAAGATAAAGCTATAGTCCGTGGAATGGGAAAATCATTTATCCAATCCCCATCATATAAGGAGTTGATATATGTGTATATATATGGTACTGGTATTTTAAATTTTACATAAAAAAGATCCAAACTCATCAAGAAATAAAGAGAATAAATGAACAGACACTTCCTCAAGGAAGAAATACAAATGACCAAAAGGCATCTGAAAAAATGCACTACATTTCTAATCATCAAGGCGATGCAAATCAAAACAACAATGAGATATTATCTCTCACCATAGAGACTAACATACATCAAAAAAAAAAGAAACAAAAGCAACCAGTGCTGACTTGGATGTTGGGAGAAAGGAACTCAGCGACACTTCTTCGTTGTTTGTTGGATTGTATACTGGTCAAGTTTTTCTGGAAAACAATATGGGTATTCTTCAATAAACTAGAAATCCAGATTGCATACAACCCAGGAATAAAACTTCTGGGAATATACCCTGGGGTCGCAAAAACACACAGCAAAAATGCCATCTGACTTCAATGTTCATTGCAGCACTATTTACAATAGTCAGAATCTCTAAACTACCCACGTACCTGATTACAGATGACTGGATAAAGAAACTGTGGAACATCAACACAATAGAATACTTGCAAGATGTTAGGAAAAAATAAAGTAATGAAATTCGCTTTTAAGTGAATGGACAGGGAGAGTATCATACTGAATCAAACAAGACAGAAGGTAAGGGTCATATATAGAATGATTGCACTCATTTGTTGGACATGAAAAAATAGTATAAGACTTATACCCAGCGACAGTAGAATCAGGGGCCAGGAGGATTGGTCTATGGTTAGAAGCTTGCCTCAGGTGCTGGGGAAGAAAGCAGTTTGGATAGAGAAGGAATCACTATGGAAATGATAGCTAAAAATGGTCATTCTGGTTAAGAACCGTGTGATGACAGTAGATAAAGGAGCAACCATGATAACCTCCCAGTGTCTGTATTGCAAACTACAATGCCCAAAAGGAGAGAGAGAAGAGAGAGAGAGACTGAGAAGAAGAAAAGTGTCTTCTATAAAGGCAGGCTGGGGGTGGGGGTGCTGGTAGGATGGAAACTGGTGTCATAAATTACAATTACAAAGATATCTGATTAGTTTCAGGTATACAATATTTCAACACCAATCCGTTCACCAGTGCCCAGTACCCTCCTCTAATGTTCCCAGTGTTCCTCCCTTCCCTTATCTTGCCCCTGTGGCAGTCACATCTCTCTACAATTGTACTAGTGTTCCCTTTCCTAGCTTATCCCACCCCATCTCCCCAGTGTCAAGCTTCCTTCTGAAGACAATTTTTCGCATTCTTTGTTTTTATTGCCATTGGGTGTTTGATGTTCCCCTAGGAAGTTTCTTTATATCCCACATATGAAAGAGATCATTCTGAGTCTGGTTCACTCACTCTGATTTCACTCAACATGATACTTTCAAGATCCATTCAAATAGCAACAAATTGTATGACTTCATATTTTCTTGTGGACAAGTCATATTCCATTATATATATATATATATATATATATATATATATATATATCATAGTTTCTTTATACAGTCATCTGTTATTTGGTTGTTTTCAGATTTTAGCTATTGATAACAGTGTTGCAACAAACATATGATGCAGGTGTCTTTCTTTCATTGTGCTTTTGGACCCTTTGGGTATATCCCCAGGAGTAGAATTGCTGCATGGCATGGAAGCTCAATTTCTAGCTTTTTGAGGAATGTCCATTTTGTCTCTCAAAAAGGCTGGACCATTTAACATTTCCACAGCAGGAAATGACAGTCCCATTTCTCCCAGATCTTAGCTAACACTGGTCACTATTCTTTTTGATAAGTGTTAGTCTCTAGTGTGAGGTGAAACTCTTGAAAAAATATTTTTTCCTTCATGTATTGTTTAGATCTATACAATTTTTACTTTTGGTGTTTTATATCAGTATTTATTTGAACAGTTTATGGAGTCAGAGATAAAATAAGTAGCATATTTATTTAGTTTATAGACAATTTTTCATGCGAAGAAAGGAATGGGAGTGAAAATAGACAGTCAGCAACTACACCACCTCCACTTTGCTGATGACATCATTCAAATAACACCAAACATTAGCCAAGTGGCACAAATGCTGGCTGACTTCGACCGTGAGTGTAGAAAGGTGGGACTGCAGCTGAATCTCACAAAGACAATGTTCATGAGAAATTAACTCGTTCCTGACGTTCCATTAGCTCTCAATGGAACGAACATCTCCGAATGCAACAGTTGTACCTAGGTCGAGAACTCAACATGACGAATGACCTGGCACTTGAGTTGCACAGGAGGAAGAGAGTGGCTTGGAATGCCTTCAAGAGCATCAAAGAAATAGCTAAGAGGATGAAGAACCTCTAGCTCCAGGCACATCTCTCCGACTCCAACATTCTTCCTGCATTAACATACGCATCACAGACCTGGGCCCTACAAAAATAGGATAAGAAGACTATTTGGGTCTCCCAAAGAGGAATCTAAAGAGCTCTGCTTGGAGTATCATGCTTCACTCAAGTGAGAGAAAAAATCCAGAGTTATGACCTTCGTTGATGATTGAGAATTAGGGATTCTGTCTCATTTCCCAAGGCATTGAAAATCAGATGGGCTGAACACGTAATATGATTTGGAGAGGACCGCTGGACTAGAGCCATTACTGACTAGATTCCATGGGACATCAAAAGATCTCATGGCCGTCCACCTACGAGATGGTCATGCTTCTTTGTCAAGACCCTGAATGATCAGTTTGAAGCTCTTAGTGTTCCTGGAGCGAGAAGACGCCATTGGGCTACACTTGCACGTTATAGGGACGAATGGAGACATTACTGGCGCCTGCTTGAGCAAATGGATGAGTTACGGGATGTCAAGTGATCAAGTGACTAATTTTTTCTCACCAGCAAGAGATTCTCTTATCCTTAAAATATCAGGTGAATTTTTGCCTTTAATCACCTCCCTATGTAAATGTGTAATCTAACCTTAGAGGCTTTTCTCACATTTTATCTATTTCTTAACATCTTAGATTGTCTTCAAGGTCCATTTAATATCCTTCTCTCCTATGAGTGCAGATAACAACCATGATTTTCTTCTTTTGCCAAACTCTTTTTTTTCCCTTTATTTTAATTTATTTTTTTAAAGTTGTAGATTTACAATTTTTTGTGCTTTGGTTTCAATTATACAATGATCAGATACCCATCCCTCCACCAGTGCCCATTTTCCACCACCATGGATAATATCCCTCCCACCCCCATCCCCCCATCCCCCCTGTCTCTGTGGCAGGGCAATCCCCTGTGTTCTCTCTCTCCTTTTGGGTGTTGTGGTCTGCAAAAGAAGCATTGAGTGGCAAACATGTTCAGTCCATAGTCTACTTTCGACATGCATCTCCCCTCCTGGGAGGATCCTCCAAACATCCTTTATTTGGTGTTCCCTTCTCTATCTGAACTGCCCTTTCCTCTAGGATACCCGGCTGGCCTCTAAGTTATGGAGTAATCCTCCTGGTGCTGATCTCAGCTATTCTTGGGTATTAATCTCATACTTTGTTACTTTATATCCCCCAGATGAATGCAATCTTTCTATGTCTATCCCTCTCGTTCTGACTCATTTCGCTTAGCATGATACTTTCCATATTGTACCACTTGTATGTAAAGTTCATGACTTCATCTTTTCTAACAGCTACATAGTACTCCATTGTGTAGATGTACCAAAGTTTCTTTAACCAGTCATCTGTTCTTGGGCATTCAGGTTTCTTCCAGTTTCTGGCTATTGTAAAGAGTCCTGCAATGAACAAATAAGTGCAGATGTCACTTCGACTATACATTTTTGCCTCTCTGGGATATATTCCCAGGAGTGGTATTGCTGGGTCAAATGGGAGCTCAATTTCTAATTTTTTGAGAATCGTCCATACTGTTTTCCAGAAGGGCTGAACCAGTGGACATTCCCACCAACAGTGAAGGAGTGTCCCTTTCTCGCCACATCCGCGCCAGCATCGGTTGCTTTTGTTCTTTTGAATGTGGGCCAGTCTCTGAGGTGTGAGATGGTATCTCATTGTGGTTTTGATCTGCATCTCCCTGATGATTAATGATGTAGAGCATTTTCTCATGTGCTTTTTTGCCATTCGGATTTCTTCTTTGTGAAAGTTTCTGTTCATTTCATTGCCCCATTTTTGGATGGGGTTGGATGTTTTCTTCTTGTGGAGTTTAACCAGTATTCTGTATATCCTGGATATCAACCCCTTGTCAGATGTGTATTCGGTGAATATCCTTTCCCATTCTGTAGACTGTCTTTGTATTTTGGTCACTGTTTCTTTGGAGGTGCAGAAGCTTCTTAGTTTAAGATAGTCCCATTTATCTATCTCTGTTTTCACTTGCTCAGCCAGTGGCGTGGCATCTTTGAAGATACCATTAGCTTCAATGTCATGGAGGGTTTTGCCAACTATATCTTCAATGTACCTTATGGTTTCTGGTCTGATGTTGAGGTCTTTAATCCATTTTGATCTTACTTTTGTACATGGCGTTAGGCAGAGTTCTGAGCCTATTTTTTTGCATGTAGCCGTCCAGTGATGCCAACACAATTTATTAAAGAGGCTTTCCTTACTCCACTTCACATTACTTGCATCTTTATCAAAGATTAGATGAGAATATGATTGAGGAGAGATGTCAGTGTATTCAACCCTGTTCCATTGGTCTGCAGTTCTGCCTTTGTTCCAGTACCATGCTGTTTTAATTATTACTGCTTTGTAGTACAGTTTGAAGTTCGGGAGGTTGATTCCTCCCATTTTCCTTTTCCCAAGAATTGCTTTAGCTATTCGTGGGGGCTTATTTTTCCATATAAATTTCAAGAGTGTTTGCTCCATTTCTTTGAAGAATGTCATGGGTATCCTTATAGGGATTGCATTGAATTTATACAATGCTTTCGGTAGTATTGCCATTTTGACAATGTTAAGTCTCCCGACCCATGAGCAGGGGATATCTTTCCATTTCCTCATGTCCTCTTTTATTTCCTGAAGTAGCGTTTTGTAGTTTTCTTTGTACAGGTCCTTTACTTCCTTAGTTAAGCTGATTCCTAGGTACTTGATTTTCTGGGGCACAATTGTGAATGGGATTGTTTATTTCATGTTGCTTTCTTCTCTCTCACTGTTTGCGTATAGGAAAGCCATGGACGTTTGGGTATTGATTTTATAACCTGCAACTTTACTATACGAGTCTATTGTTTCTAGGAGTTTTTTGGTGGAAGTTATTGGGTTCTCTAAGTAGAGTATCATATCATCTGCGAATAGTGAGAGCTTTATTTCTTCCTTTCCTACCTGAATGCCCTTATTATCTTTTTCCTGCCTAATCGCTATTGCAAGTAATTCCAGTACTATATTGAACAGCAGTGGAGAGAGTGGGCATCCCTGTCTCGTCCCTGATCTTAGAGGGAAGGCTCTCAGTTTTTCCCCATTGAGGATGATGCTTGCTGTAGGCTTGTGGTAGATGGCTTTAATTATGTTGAGGAAGGTCCCCTCTATACCCATTTTGGCTAGGGTTTTCATCATAAAGGGGTGCTGGATCTTATCAAATGCTTTCTCTGCATCTATTGATATGATCATATGCTTTTTATCTTTTCTTTTGTTGATATGGTGGATTATGTTGATTGATTTCCGAATGTTAAACCATCCTTGCATCCCTGGGATGAATCCTACTTGGTCATGGTGTATGATCTTTTTGATGAGTAGTTGGATTCTATTTGCTAGTAATTTGTTGAGGATCTTTGCATCTGTGTTCATCAGGGATATTGGCCTGTAATTCTCTTTCTTTGTGGTATCTCTGTCTGCTTTTGGTATCAGTGTGATATTTGCTTCGTAGAAACTGTTCGGAAGTGTTTTTGATATTTCAATTTCGTGGAAAAGCTTAAAGAGCATCGGGAGTAAGTCCTCTTTAAAGATTTAGAAGAATTCACTAGTGAATCCATCCGGGCCAGGACTTTTGTGTTTGGGGAGACTTTTTATTACCATTTCAATTTCCTTGATGGTGATAGGTCTGTTCAGGTATTCCAGGTCTTCTTGATTCAGCCTTGGGAGTCTGTAGGAGTCTAGGAATTTATCCATTTCCTCGAGGTGTTCATGTTCCGTGGCATAAAGCTTCTCAAAGTACTCCCTGAGGATCCTCTGAATTTCTGTGGTTTCTGTTGTAATGACCCCCTTTTCATTTCTGATTCGGTTTATTAGGGTTTTCTCTCTCCCTTTCTTTGTGAGTTTTGCTAGAGGCTTATCGATCTTGTTAATTTTCTCGAAGAACTAGCTTTTGGTTTCATTGATCTTTCGGATTGTTTTTTGGGTTTCCATCTCGTTAATCTCTGCTCTGAGTTTTATTATTTCCTTTCTCCTGTTCGGGTTGTGCTCCTTTTTTTGGTCCTTCTCCAAGCTCTTAAACTGTGAGGTTAGGTTACTTATGTGTGCTCGCTCCTCCTTCCTGAGGAATGCTTGTAGAGCTATAAACTTTCCTCTTAACACAGCCTTTGCTGTGTCCCATAAGTTTTGGTAACTCGTGTTCTCATTTTCATTCGTTTCTAGGAATCTTTTGATTTCCTCTTTGATTTCCTGTCTAATCCACTCGTTGTTCAATAGTGCGCTGTTTAATTTCCAGGTGTTTGATTTAGTTTTCTGTTTTTGTGTGTGATTTACTTCTAATTTCAGCGCATTATGGTCTGAGAAGATTGTTGATACAATCTCTACCTTCTTAATTTTATGGAGGCATGTTTTGTGGCTCAGCATGTGGTCTATCTTGGAGAATGTTCCATGTACGCTTGAGAAGAATGTGTATTCAGCTTTTCGTGGATGAAGTGTCCTGTATATATCTACTAAGTCCCTTTCTTCCATTGTTTCCCTCAAATGAAGTATGTCCTTGCTAAGCTTGATTCTGGTTGATCTATCAAGAGGTGACAAAGCAGTGTTGAAGTCTCCCACTAGTATTGTGTTGCTATTGATGTCTTTTTCCAAATCTATGAGTAGTTGTTTTAAGTACTTTGCTGGTCTCTCATTAGGTGCATATACATTTATTATTGTAAGTTCTTCCTGTTGTACAGATCCTCTGATCAATAAGAAATGGCCTTCACTGTCTCTTATGACCTTCCTCACTCTGAAATCGATGTGGTCTGATATAAGGATGGCTACCCCAGCTTTTTTATGGGAGCTGTTTGCCTGTAGGATTGTTTTCCAGCCTTTGACTCTGAGTCTGTGTTTGCTTTGACTATTGAGATGCGTTTCTTGCAGGCAGCAGAATGTTGGGTTCAATTTTCTAATCCATCCTGCCACTCTATGTCTTTTAATTGGTGCGTTTAGCCCATTGACATTGAGAGAGATTATTGTTATGGGATTTTGTCCCATTGTTCTGTTAAAGTTTGGTGTATTTGAGGGGCCTTTCTTGCCTTAAAGTAGCCCAATTAGTTGTTCTTGTAACCATGGTTTTGAGTCTATGAAGTTCCTGAGCTGTTGTTTGTCTGTGAAACTGTGTGTTGTTCCTTCTATTATGAATGAGAGTCTTGCTGGGAAAAGTATTTTTGGGGAGGCATTTATTTCATTGAGTTTTTTTACTATGTCCCACCACTGTTTTCGGGCCATGAGGGTTTCATCAGAAAAATCAGCTGTGAATTTTAAGGATGCTCCTTTGTAAGAGATTTCTTTCTTCGATCTTGCTGCTTTCAGAATTTTGTCTCTGTCTAAGGTTTTGGTCATTTTGATCAGAATGTGTCTTGGGGTATTTTTATTCGGATTTCTTCTAGCTGGTACCCTTCGGGTCTCCTGAATTTGGTCACAAGTTTTCTTCAGCTCTGGAAATGTTGTAGCAATGATTTCTTTGACAGTTTCTTCTTCATCGAGGTTTTCTTCCTTTCCCTCTGGGACTCCAATAATTCTTATGTTACCCCTCTTGGCTTCATCACGATCTTCTCTTGCCATCTGTTCCCGAATTGTGAGTCTCTTTTTCATTTTCTGCTCTTTTCTGGAGAGTCTCTGAACTTCATTTTCGAGCTCACTGATTCTCTTCTCAGCCGCTGTTACTCTGCTGCTGAGGCCTTCCACTGAGCTTTTCAATTCGCCTAAGAGATTTTTCAGGTCTGACATTTCTGACTGCATTTTCCTCATTTCTGCCTTCAGATCCTCTTGTCTTCTATTGGCATTGTTTTCCATTGTTTCTTTTAATTCCCTAAGCATCCTAAGTAGCTCCCTTCTGAATTCCTTGTCAGAGAGGTTGTCTAACACTACAGTACTGTTGGTGTCATCTGGGCTAGACTCTTCAATATGAACTTTTGGTGGGCTTTTGCGTTGCTTTACCATTGTGAGAGGTGTGGTTTAGTCCTTCACGTTCACGTTCTACTTGATATGCAGTGTGAATTAAGATAGGCTTATGAGTTATTGGGTACTGTGTTTCTAGTGGCAGAGCTAAAATAGAGAAGTTTCCATCTAAAAAGTTAGCTTATGGTTCCTATGGCATATGTAGTGGGAAAATATTTCGCGGCCGCGTTAGCGGCCGCGGCTCCGGAAAGAGTCCCTGGCACTGGGCGAGGAGTACGGAACGTCTCCTGTTTGGAATTGGAGCCGTTCAGCTTTGTTGCCCAGAGCTGGGCCTCTGTGCCCGTCCCACGCAGATCAGGGGTTGAAAACCGGCTGTCTAGGGGCTGTTTCTAGCTGCGCGTGCCCAGAAAGGGACCCAGGCCCTTGGGGGCGGGCTGTACCTGTTGGAATTGGAGCCGTTCAGCTTTGTTGCCCAGAGCTGGGCCTCTGTGCCCGTCCCACACAGATCAGGGGTTGAAAACCGGCTGTCTAGGGGCTGTTTCTAGCTGCGCGTGCCCAGAAAGGGACCCAGGCCCTTGGGGGCGGGCTGTACCTATTGGAATTGGAGCCATTCAGCTTTGTTGCCCAGAGCTGGGCCTCTGTGCCCGTCCCACGCAGATCAGGGGTTGAAAACCGGCTGTCTAGGGGCTGTTTCTAGCTGCGCGTGCCCAGAAAGGGACCCAGGCCCTTGGGGGCGGGCTGTACCTGTTGGAATTGGAGCCGTTCAGCTTTGTTGCCCAGAGCTGGGCCTCTGTGCCCGTCCCACGCAGATCAGGGGTTGAAAACCGGCTGTCTAGGGGCTGTTTCTAGCTGCGCGTGCCCAGAAAGGGACCCAGGCCCTTGGGGGCGGGCTGTACCTGTTGGAATTGGAGCCGTTCAGCTTTGTTGCCCAGAGCTGGGCCTCTGTGCCCGTCCCACGCAGATCAGGGGTTGAAAACCGGCTGTCTAGGGGCTGTTTCTAGCTGCGCGTGCCCAGAAAGGGACCCAGGCCCTTGGGGGCGGGCTGTACCTGTTGGAATTGGAGCCGTTCAGCTTTGTTGTCCAGAGCTGGGCCTCTGTGCCCGTCCCACACAGATCAGGGGTTGAAAACCGGCTGTCTAGGGGCTGTTTCTAGCTGCGCGTGCCCAGAAAGGGACCCAGGCCCTTGGGGGCGGGCTGTACCTGTTGGAATTGGAGCCGTTCAGCTTTGTTGCCCAGAGCTGGGCCTCTGTGCCCGTCCCACGCAGATCAGGGGTTGAAAACCGGCTGTCTAGGGGCTGTTTCTAGCTGCGCGTGCCCAGAAAGGGACCCAGGCCCTTGGGGGCGTGCTGTACCTGTTGGAATTGGAGCCGTTCAGCTTTGTTGCCCAGAGCTGGGCCTCTGTGCCCGTCCCACGCAGATCAGGGGTTGAAAACCGGCTAACTAGGGGCTGTTTCTAGCTGCGCGTGCCCAGAAAGGGACCCAGGCCCTTGGGGGCGGGCTGTACCTGTTGGAATTGGAGCCGTTCAGCTTTGTTGCCCAGAGCTGGGCCTCTGTGCCCGTCCCACGCAGATCAGGGGTTGAAAACCGGCTGTCTAGGGGCTGTTTCTAGCTGCGCGTGCCCAGAAAGGGACCCAGGCCCTTGGGGGCGGGCTGTACCTGTTGGAATTGGAGCCGTTCAGCTTTGTTGCCCAGAGCTGGGCCTCTGTGCCCGTCCCACACAGATCAGGGGTTGAAAACCGGCTGTCTAGGGGCTGTTTCTAGCTGCGCGTGCCCAGAAAGGGACCCAGGCCCTTGGGGGCGGGCTGTACCTATTGGAATTGGAGCCATTCAGCTTTGTTGCCCAGAGCTGGGCCTCTGTGCCCGTCCCACGCAGATCAGGGGTTGAAAACCGGCTGTCTAGGGGCTGTTTCTAGCTGCGCGTGCCCAGAAAGGGACCCAGGCCCTTGGGGGCGGGCTGTACCTGTTGGAATTGGAGCCGTTCAGCTTTGTTGCCCAGAGCTGGGCCTCTGTGCCCGTCCCACGCAGATCAGGGGTTGAAAACCGGCTGTCTAGGGGCTGTTTCTAGCTGCGCGTGCCCAGAAAGGGACCCAGGCCCTTGGGGGCGGGCTGTACCTGTTGGAATTGGAGCCGTTCAGCTTTGTTGCCCAGAGCTGGGCCTCTGTGCCCGTCCCACGCAGATCAGGGGTTGAAAACCGGCTGTCTAGGGGCTGTTTCTAGCTGCGCGTGCCCAGAAAGGGACCCAGGCCCTTGGGGGCGGCTGTACCTGTTGGAATTGGAGCCGTTCAGCTTTGTTGCCCAGAGCTGGGCCTCTGTGCCCGTCCCACACAGATCAGGGGTTGAAAACCGGCTGTCTAGGGGCTGTTTCTAGCTGCGCGTGCCCAGAAAGGGACCCAGGCCCTTGGGGGCGGGCTGTACCTGTTGGAATTGGAGCGATTCAGCTTTGTTGCCCAGAGCTGGGCCTCTGTGCCCGTCCCACGCAGATCAGGGGTTGAAAACCGGCTGTCTAGGGGCTGTTTCTAGCTGCGCGTGCCCAGAAAGGGACCCAGGCCCTTGGGGGCGGGCTGTACCTGTTGGAATTGGAGCCGTTCAGCTTTGTTGCCCAGAGCTGGGCCTCTGTGCCCGTCCCACGCAGATCAGGGGTTGAAAACCGGCTGTCTAGGGGCTGTTTCTAGCTGCGCGTGCCCAGAAAGGGACCCAGGCCCTTGGGGGCGGGCTGTACCTGTTGGAATTGGAGCCGTTCAGCTTTGTTGCCCAGAGCTGGGCCTCTGTGCCCGTCCCACGCAGATCAGGGGTTGAAAACCGGCTGTCTAGGGGCTGTTTCTAGCTGCGCGTGCCCAGAAAGGGACCCAGGCCCTTGGGGGCGGGCTGTACCTGTTGGAATTGGAGCCGTTCAGCTTTGTTGCCCAGAGCTGGGCCTCTGTGCCCGTCCCACACAGATCAGGGGTTGAAAACCGGCTGTCTAGGGGCTGTTTCTAGCTGCGCGTGCCCAGAAAGGGACCCAGGCCCTTGGGGGCGGGCTGTACCTATTGGAATTGGAGCCATTCAGCTTTGTTGCCCAGAGCTGGGCCTCTGTGCCCGTCCCACGCAGATCAGGGGTTGAAAACCGGCTGTCTAGGGGCTGTTTCTAGCTGCGCGTGCCCAGAAAGGGACCCAGGCCCTTGGGGGCGGGCTGTACCTGTTGGAATTGGAGCCGTTCAGCTTTGTTGCCCAGAGCTGGGCCTCTGTGCCCGTCCCACGCAGATCAGGGGTTGAAAACCGGCTGTCTAGGGGCTGTTTCTAGCTGCGCGTGCCCAGAAAGGGACCCAGGCCCTTGGGGGCGGGCTGTACCTGTTGGAATTGGAGCCGTTCAGCTTTGTTGCCCAGAGCTGGGCCTCTGTGCCCGTCCCACGCAGATCAGGGGTTGAAAACCGGCTGTCTAGGGGCTGTTTCTAGCTGCGCGTGCCCAGAAAGGGACCCAGGCCCTTGGGGGCGGGCTGTACCTGTTGGAATTGGAGCCGTTCAGCTTTGTTGTCCAGAGCTGGGCCTCTGTGCCCGTCCCACACAGATCAGGGGTTGAAAACCGGCTGTCTAGGGGCTGTTTCTAGCTGCGCGTGCCCAGAAAGGGACCCAGGCCCTTGGGGGCGGGCTGTACCTGTTGGAATTGGAGCCGTTCAGCTTTGTTGCCCAGAGCTGGGCCTCTGTGCCCGTCCCACGCAGATCAGGGGTTGAAAACCGGCTGTCTAGGGGCTGTTTCTAGCTGCGCGTGCCCAGAAAGGGACCCAGGCCCTTGGGGGCGTGCTGTACCTGTTGGAATTGGAGCCGTTCAGCTTTGTTGCCCAGAGCTGGGCCTCTGTGCCCGTCCCACGCAGATCAGGGGTTGAAAACCGGCTAACTAGGGGCTGTTTCTAGCTGCGCGTGCCCAGAAAGGGACCCAGGCCCTTGGGGGCGGGCTGTACCTGTTGGAATTGGAGCCGTTCAGCTTTGTTGCCCAGAGCTGGGCCTCTGTGCCCGTCCCACGCAGATCAGGGGTTGAAAACCGGCTGTCTAGGGGCTGTTTCTAGCTGCGCGTGCCCAGAAAGGGACCCAGGCCCTTGGGGGCGGGCTGTACCTGTTGGAATTGGAGCCGTTCAGCTTTGTTGCCCAGAGCTGGGCCTCTGTGCCCGTCCCACACAGATCAGGGGTTGAAAACCGGCTGTCTAGGGGCTGTTTCTAGCTGCGCGTGCCCAGAAAGGGACCCAGGCCCTTGGGGGCGGGCTGTACCTATTGGAATTGGAGCCATTCAGCTTTGTTGCCCAGAGCTGGGCCTCTGTGCCCGTCCCACGCAGATCAGGGGTTGAAAACCGGCTGTCTAGGGGCTGTTTCTAGCTGCGCGTGCCCAGAAAGGGACCCAGGCCCTTGGGGGCGGGCTGTACCTGTTGGAATTGGAGCCGTTCAGCTTTGTTGCCCAGAGCTGGGCCTCTGTGCCCGTCCCACGCAGATCAGGGGTTGAAAACCGGCTGTCTAGGGGCTGTTTCTAGCTGCGCGTGCCCAGAAAGGGACCCAGGCCCTTGGGGGCGGGCTGTACCTGTTGGAATTGGAGCCGTTCAGCTTTGTTGCCCAGAGCTGGGCCTCTGTGCCCGTCCCACGCAGATCAGGGGTTGAAAACCGGCTGTCTAGGGGCTGTTTCTAGCTGCGCGTGCCCAGAAAGGGACCCAGGCCCTTGGGGGCGGCTGTACCTGTTGGAATTGGAGCCGTTCAGCTTTGTTGCCCAGAGCTGGGCCTCTGTGCCCGTCCCACACAGATCAGGGGTTGAAAACCGGCTGTCTAGGGGCTGTTTCTAGCTGCGCGTGCCCAGAAAGGGACCCAGGCCCTTGGGGGCGGGCTGTACCTGTTGGAATTGGAGCGATTCAGCTTTGTTGCCCAGAGCTGGGCCTCTGTGCCCGTCCCACGCAGATCAGGGGTTGAAAACCGGCTGTCTAGGGGCTGTTTCTAGCTGCGCGTGCCCAGAAAGGGACCCAGGCCCTTGGGGGCGGGCTGTACCTGTTGGAATTGGAGCCGTTCAGCTTTGTTGCCCAGAGCTGGGCCTCTGTGCCCGTCCCACGCAGATCAGGGGTTGAAAACCGGCTGTCTAGGGGCTGTTTCTAGCTGCGCGTGCCCAGAAAGGGACCCAGGCCCTTGGGGGCGGGCTGTACCTGTTGGAATTGGAGCCGTTCAGCTTTGTTGCCCAGAGCTGGGCCTCTGTGCCCGTCCCACGCAGATCAGGGGTTGAAAACCGGCTGTCTAGGGGCTGTTTCTAGCTGCGCGTGCCCAGAAAGGGACCCAGGCCCTTGGGGGCGGGCTGTACCTGTTGGAATTGGAGCCGTTCAGCTTTGTTGCCCAGAGCTGGGCCTCTGTGCCCGTCCCACACAGATCAGGGGTTGAAAACCGGCTGTCTAGGGGCTGTTTCTAGCTGCGCGTGCCCAGAAAGGGACCCAGGCCCTTGGGGGCGGGCTGTACCTGTTGGAATTGGAGCGATTCAGCTTTGTTGCCCAGAGCTGGGCCTCTGTGCCCGTCCCACGCAGATCAGGGGTTGAAAACCGGCTGTCTAGGGGCTGTTTCTAGCTGCGCGTGCCCAGAAAGGGACCCAGGCCCTTGGGGGCGGGCTGTACCTGTTGGAATTGGAGCTGTTCAGCTTTGTTGCCCAGAGCTGGGCCTCTGTGCCCGTCCCACGCAGATCAGGGGTTGAAAACCGGCTGTCTAGGGGCTGTTTCTAGCTGCGCGTGCCCAGAAAGGGACCCAGGCCCTTGGGGGCGGGCTGTACCTGTTGGAATTGGAGCCGTTCAGCTTTGTTGCCCAGAGCTGGGCCTCTGTGCCCGTCCCACGCAGATCAGGGGTTGAAAACCGGCTGTCTAGGGGCTGTTTCTAGCTGCGCGTGCCCAGAAAGGGACCCAGGCCCTTGGGGGCGGGCTGTACCTGTTGGAATTGGAGCCGTTCAGCTTTGTTGCCCAGAGCTGGGCCTCTGTGCCCGTCCCACGCAGATCAGGGGTTGAAAACCGGCTGTCTAGGGGCTGTTTCTAGCTGCGCGTGCCCAGAAAGGGACCCAGGCCCTTGGGGGCGTGCTGTACCTGTTGGAATTGGAGCCGTTCAGCTTTGTTGCCCAGAGCTGGGCCTCTGTGCCCGTCCCACGCAGATCAGGGGTTGAAAACCGGCTAACTAGGGGCTGTTTCTAGCTGCGCGTGCCCAGAAAGGGACCCAGGCCCTTGGGGGCGGGCTGTACCTGTTGGAATTGGAGCCGTTCAGCTTTGTTGCCCAGAGCTGGGCCTCTGTGCCCGTCCCACGCAGATCAGGGGTTGAAAACCGGCTGTCTAGGGGCTGTTTCTAGCTGCGCGTGCCCAGAAAGGGACCCAGGCCCTTGGGGGCGGGCTGTACCTGTTGGAATTGGAGCCGTTCAGCTTTGTTGCCCAGAGCTGGGCCTCTGTGCCCGTCCCACACAGATCAGGGGTTGAAAACCGGCTGTCTAGGGGCTGTTTCTAGCTGCGCGTGCCCAGAAAGGGACCCAGGCCCTTGGGGGCGGGCTGTACCTATTGGAATTGGAGCCATTCAGCTTTGTTGCCCAGAGCTGGGCCTCTGTGCCCGTCCGACGCAGATCAGGGGTTGAAAACCGGCTGTCTAGGGGCTGTTTCTAGCTGCGCGTGCCCAGAAAGGGACCCAGGCCCTTGGGGGCGGGCTGTACCTGTTGGAATTGGAGCCGTTCAGCTTTGTTGCCCAGAGCTGGGCCTCTGTGCCCGTCCCACGCAGATCAGGGGTTGAAAACCGGCTGTCTAGGGGCTGTTTCTAGCTGCGCGTGCCCAGAAAGGGACCCAGGCCCTTGGGGGCGGGCTGTACCTGTTGGAATTGGAGCCGTTCAGCTTTGTTGCCCAGAGCTGGGCCTCTGTGCCCGTCCCACGCAGATCAGGGGTTGAAAACCGGCTGTCTAGGGGCTGTTTCTAGCTGCGCGTGCCCAGAAAGGGACCCAGGCCCTTGGGGGCGGCTGTACCTGTTGGAATTGGAGCCGTTCAGCTTTGTTGCCCAGAGCTGGGCCTCTGTGCCCGTCCCACACAGATCAGGGGTTGAAAACCGGCTGTCTAGGGGCTGTTTCTAGCTGCGCGTGCCCAGAAAGGGACCCAGGCCCTTGGGGGCGGGCTGTACCTGTTGGAATTGGAGCGATTCAGCTTTGTTGCCCAGAGCTGGGACTCTGTGCCCGTCCCACGCAGATCAGGGGTTGAAAACCGGCTGTCTAGGGGCTGTTTCTAGCTGCGCGTGCCCAGAAAGGGACCCAGGCCCTTGGGGGCGGGCTGTACCTGTTGGAATTGGAGCCGTTCAGCTTTGTTGCCCAGAGCTGGGCCTCTGTGCCCGTCCCACGCAGATCAGGGGTTGAAAACCGGCTGTCTAGGGGCTGTTTCTAGCTGCGCGTGCCCAGAAAGGGACCCAGGCCCTTGGGGGCGGGCTGTACCTGTTGGAATTGGAGCCGTTCAGCTTTGTTGCCCAGAGCTGGGCCTCTGTGCCCGTCCCACGCAGATCAGGGGTTGAAAACCGGCTGTCTAGGGGCTGTTTCTAGCTGCGCGTGCCCAGAAAGGGACCCAGGCCCTTGGGGGCGGGCTGTACCTGTTGGAATTGGAGCCGTTCAGCTTTGTTGCCCAGAGCTGGGCCTCTGTGCCCGTCCCACACAGATCAGGGGTTGAAAACCGGCTGTCTAGGGGCTGTTTCTAGCTGCGCGTGCCCAGAAAGGGACCCAGGCCCTTGGGGGCGGGCTGTACCTGTTGGAATTGGAGCGATTCAGCTTTGTTGCCCAGAGCTGGGCCTCTGTGCCCGTCCCACGCAGATCAGGGGTTGAAAACCGGCTGTCTAGGGGCTGTTTCTAGCTGCGCGTGCCCAGAAAGGGACCCAGGCCCTTGGGGGCGGGCTGTACCTGTTGGAATTGGAGCCGTTCAGCTTTGTTGCCCAGAGCTGGGCCTCTGTGCCCGTCCCACGCAGATCAGGGGTTGAAAACCGGCTGTCTAGGGGCTGTTTCTAGCTGCGCGTGCCCAGAAAGGGACCCAGGCCCTTGGGGGCGGGCTGTACCTGTTGGAATTGGAGCCGTTCAGCTTTGTTGCCCAGAGCTGGGCCTCTGTGCCCGTCCCACGCAGATCAGGGGTTGAAAACCGGCTGTCTAGGGGCTGTTTCTAGCTGCGCGTGCCCAGAAAGGGACCCAGGCCCTTGAGGGCGGGCTGTACCTGTTGGAATTGGAGCCGTTCAGCTTTGTTGCCCAGAGCTGGGCCTCTGTGCCCGTCCCACACAGATCAGGGGTTGAAAACCGGCTGTCTAGGGGCTGTTTCTAGCTGCGCGTGCCCAGAAAGGGACCCAGGCCCTTGGGGGCGGGCTGTACCTGTTGGAATTGGAGCCGTTCAGCTTTGTTGCCCAGAGCTGGGCCTCTGTGCCCGTCCCACGCAGATCAGGGGTTGAAAACCGGCTGTCTAGGGGCTGTTTCTAGCTGCGCGTGCCCAGAAAGGGACCCAGGCCCTTGGGGGCGTGCTGTACCTGTTGGAATTGGAGCCGTTCAGCTTTGTTGCCCAGAGCTGGGCCTCTGTGCCCGTCCCACGCAGATCAGGGGTTGAAAACCGGCTAACTAGGGGCTGTTTCTAGCTGCGCGTGCCCAGAAAGGGACCCAGGCCCTTGGGGGCGGGCTGTACCTGTTGGAATTGGAGCCGTTCAGCTTTGTTGCCCAGAGCTGGGCCTCTGTGCCCGTCCCACGCAGATCAGGGGTTGAAAACCGGCTGTCTAGGGGCTGTTTCTAGCTGCGCGTGCCCAGAAAGGGACCCAGGCCCTTGGGGGCGGGCTGTACCTGTTGGAATTGGAGCCGTTCAGCTTTGTTGCCCAGAGCTGGGCCTCTGTGCCCGTCCCACACAGATCAGGGGTTGAAAACCGGCTGTCTAGGGGCTGTTTCTAGCTGCGCGTGCCCAGAAAGGGACCCAGGCCCTTGGGGGCGGGCTGTACCTATTGGAATTGGAGCCATTCAGCTTTGTTGCCCAGAGCTGGGCCTCTGTGCCCGTCCCACGCAGATCAGGGGTTGAAAACCGGCTGTCTAGGGGCTGTTTCTAGCTGCGCGTGCCCAGAAAGGGACCCAGGCCCTTGGGGGCGGGCTGTACCTGTTGGAATTGGAGCCGTTCAGCTTTGTTGCCCAGAGCTGGGCCTCTGTGCCCGTCCCACGCAGATCAGGGGTTGAAAACCGGCTGTCTAGGGGCTGTTTCTAGCTGCGCGTGCCCAGAAAGGGACCCAGGCCCTTGGGGGCGGGCTGTACCTGTTGGAATTGGAGCCGTTCAGCTTTGTTGCCCAGAGCTGGGCCTCTGTGCCCGTCCCACGCAGATCAGGGGTTGAAAACCGGCTGTCTAGGGGCTGTTTCTAGCTGCGCGTGCCCAGAAAGGGACCCAGGCCCTTGGGGGCGGGCTGTACCTGTTGGAATTGGAGCCGTTCAGCTTTGTTGCCCAGAGCTGGGCCTCTGTGCCCGTCCCACACAGATCAGGGGTTGAAAACCGGCTGTCTAGGGGCTGTTTCTAGCTGCGCGTGCCCAGAAAGGGACCCAGGCCCTTGGGGGCGGGCTGTACCTGTTGGAATTGGAGCGATTCAGCTTTGTTGCCCAGAGCTGGGCCTCTGTGCCCGTCCCACGCAGATCAGGGGTTGAAAACCGGCTGTCTAGGGGCTGTTTCTAGCTGCGCGTGCCCAGAAAGGGACCCAGGCCCTTGGGGGCGGGCTGTACCTGTTGGAATTGGAGCCGTTCAGCTTTGTTGCCCAGAGCTGGGCCTCTGTGCCCGTCCCACGCAGATCAGGGGTTGAAAACCGGCTGTCTAGGGGCTGTTTCTAGCTGCGCGTGCCCAGAAAGGGACCCAGGCCCTTGGGGGCGGGCTGTACCTGTTGGAATTGGAGCCGTTCAGCTTTGTTGCCCAGAGCTGGGCCTCTGTGCCCGTCCCACAGAGATCAGGGGTTGAAAACCGGCTGTCTAGGGGCTGTTTCTAGCTGCGCGTGCCCAGAAAGGGACCCAGGCCCTTGGGGGCGGGCTGTACCTATTGGAATTGGAGCCATTCAGCTTTGTTGCCCAGAGCTGGGCCTCTGTGCCCGTCCCACGCAGATCAGGGGTTGAAAACCGGCTGTCTAGGGGCTGTTTCTAGCTGCGCGTGCCCAGAAAGGGACCCAGGCCCTTGGGGGCGGGCTGTACCTGTTGGAATTGGAGCCGTTCAGCTTTGTTGCCCAGAGCTGGGCCTCTGTGCCCGTCCCACGCAGATCAGGGGTTGAAAACCGGCTGTCTAGGGGCTGTTTCTAGCTGCGCGTGCCCAGAAAGGGACCCACGCCCTTGGGGGCGGGCTGTACCTGTTGGAATTGGAGCCGTTCAGCTTTGTTGCCCAGAGCTGGGCCTCTGTGCCCGTCCCACGCAGATCAGGGGTTGAAAACCGGCTGTCTAGGGGCTGTTTCTAGCTGCGCGTGCCCAGAAAGGGACCCAGGCCCTTGGGGGCGGGCTGTACCTGTTGGAATTGGAGCCGTTCAGCTTTGTTGCCCAGAGCTGGGCCTCTGTGCCCGTCCCACACAGATCAGGGGTTGAAAACCGGCTGTCTAGGGGCTGTTTCTAGCTGCGCGTGCCCAGAAAGGGACCCAGGCCCTTGGGGGCGGGCTGTACCTATTGGAATTGGAGCCATTCAGCTTTGTTGCCCAGAGCTGGGCCTCTGTGCCCGTCCCACGCAGATCAGGGGTTGAAAACCGGCTGTCTAGGGGCTGGTTCTAGCTGCGCGTGCCCAGAAAGGGACCCAGGCCCTTGGGGGCGGGCTGTACCTGTTGGAATTGGAGCCGTTCAGCTTTGTTGCCCAGAGCTGGGCCTCTGTGCCCGTCCCACGCAGATCAGGGGTTGAAAACCGGCTGTCTAGGGGCTGTTTCTAGCTGCGCGTGCCCAGAAAGGGACCCAGGCCCTTGGGGGCGGGCTGTACCTGTTGGAATTGGAGCCGTTCAGCTTTGTTGCCCAGAGCTGGGCCTCTGTGCCCGTCCCACGCAGATCAGGGGTTGAAAACCGGCTGTCTAGGGGCTGTTTCTAGCTGCGCGTGCCCAGAAAGGGACCCAGGCCCTTGGGGGCGGGCTGTACCTGTTGGAATTGGAGCCGTTCAGCTTTGTTGCCCAGAGCTGGGCCTCTGTGCCCGTCCCACACAGATCAGGGGTTGAAAACCGGCTGTCTAGGGGCTGTTTCTAGCTGCGCGTGTCCAGAAAGGGACCCAGGCCCTTGGGGGCGGGCTGTACCTGTTGGAATTGGAGCGATTCAGCTTTGTTGCCCACAGCTGGGCCTCTATGCCCGTCCCACGCAGATCAGGGGTTGAAAACCGGCTGTCTAGGGGCTGTTTCTAGCTGCGCGTGCCCAGAAAGGGACCCAGGCCCTTGGGGGCGGGCTGTACCTGTTGGAATTGGAGCCGTTCAGCTTTGTTGCCCAGAGCTGGGCCTCTGTGCCCGTCCCACGCAGAGCAGGGGTTGAAAACCGGCTGTCTAGGGGCTGTTTCTAGCTGCGCGTGCCCAGAAAGGGACCCAGGCCCTTGGGGGCGGGCTGTACCTGTTGGAATTGGAGCCGTTCAGCTTTGTTGCCCAGAGCTGGGCCTCTGTGCCCGTCCCACACAGATCAGGGGTTGAAAACCGGCTGTCTAGGGGCTGTTTCTAGCTGCGCGTGCCCAGAAAGGGACCCAGGCCCTTGGGGGCGGGCTGTACCTATTGGAATTGGAGCCATTCAGCTTTGTTGCCCAGAGCTGGGCCTCTGTGCCCGTCCCACGCAGATCAGGGGTTGAAAACCGGCTGTCTAGGGGCTGTTTCTAGCTGCGCGTGCCCAGAAAGGGACCCAGGCCCTTGGGGGCGGGCTGTACCTGTTGGAATTGGAGCCGTTCAGCTTTGTTGCCCAGAGCTGGGCCTCTGTGCCCGTCCCACGCAGATCAGGGGTTGAAAACCGGCTGTCTAGGGGCTGTTTCTAGCTGCGCGTGCCCAGAAAGGGACCCAGGCCCTTGGGGGCGGGCTGTACCTGTTGGAATTGGAGCCGTTCAGCTTTGTTGCCCAGAGCTGGGCCTCTGTGCCCGTCCCACGCAGATCAGGGGTTGAAAACCGGCTGTCTAGGGGCTGTTTCTAGCTTCGCGTGCCCAGAAAGGGACCCAGGCCCTTGGGGGCGGGCTGTACCTGTTGGAATTGGAGCCGTTCAGCTTTGTTGCCCAGAGCTGGGCCTCTGTGCCCGTCCCACGCAGATCAGGGGTTGAAAACCGGCTGTCTAGGGGCTGTTTCTAGCTGCGCGTGCCCAGAAAGGGACCCAGGCCCTTGGGGGCGGGCTGTACCTGTTGGAATTGGAGCCGTTCAGCTTTGTTGCCCAGAGCTGGGCCTCTGTGCCCGTCCCACAGAGATCAGGGGTTGAAAACCGGCTGTCTAGGGGCTGTTTCTAGCTGCGTGTGCCCAGAAAGGGACCAAGGCCCTTGGGGGCGGGCTGTACCTGTTGGAATTGGAGCGATTCAGCTTTGTTGCCCACAGCTGGGCCTCTGTGCCCGTCCCACGCAGATCAGGGGTTGAAAACCGGCTGTCTAGGGGCTGTTTCTAGCTGCGCATGCCCAGAAAGGGACCCAGGCCCTTGGGGGCGGGCTGTTCCTGTTGGAATTGGAGCCGTTCAGCTTTGTTGCCCAGAGCTGGGCCTCTGTGCCCGTCCCACGCAGATCAGGGGTTGAAAACCGGCTGTCTAGGGGCTGTTTCTAGCTGCGCGTGCCCAGAAAGGGACCCAGGCCCTTGGGGGCGGGCTGTACCTGTTGGAATTGGAGCCGTTCAGCTTTGTTGCCCAGAGCTGGGCCTCTGTGCCCGTCCCACGCAGATCAGGGGTTGAAAACCGGCTGTCTAGGGGCTGTTTCTAGCTGCGCGTGCCCAGAAAGGGACCCAGGCCCTTGGGGGCGGGCTGTACCTGTTGGAATTGGAGCCGTTCAGCTTTGTTGCCCAGAGCTGGGCCTCTGTGCCCGTCCCACGCAGATCAGGGGTTGAAAACCGGCTGTCTAGGAGCTGTTTCTAGCTGCGCGTGCCCAGAAAGGGACCCAGGCCCTTGGGGGCGGGCTGTTCCTGTTGGAATTGGAGCCGTTCAGCTTTGTTGCCCAGAGCTGGGCCTCTGTGCCCGTCCCACGCAGATCAGGGGTTGAAAACCGGCTGTCTAGGGGCTGTTTCTAGCTGCGCGTGCCCAGAAAGGGACCCAGGCCCTTGGGGGCGGGCTGTACCTGTTGGAATTGGAGCCGTTCAGCTTTGTTGCCCAGAGCTGGGCCTCTGTGCCCATCCCACGCAGATCAGGCGTTGAAAACCGGCTGTCTAGGGGCTGTTTCTAGCTGCGCGTGCCCAGAGAGGGACCCAGGCCCTTGGGGGCGGGCTGTACCTGTTGGAATTGGAGCCGTTCAGCTTTGTTGCCCAGAGCTGGGCCTCTGTGCCCGTCCCACACAGATCAGGGGTTGAAAACCGGCTGTCTAGGGGCTGTTTCTAGCTGCGCGTGCCCAGAAAGGGACCCAGGCCCTTGGGGGCGGGCTGCACCTGTTGGAATTGGAGCCGTTCAGCTTTGTTGCCCAGAGCTGGGCCTCTGTGCCCGTCCCACGCAGATCAGGGGTTGAAAACCGGCTGTCTAGGGGCTGTTTCTAGCTGCGCGTGCCCAGAAAGGGACCCAGGCCCTTGGGGGCGGGCTGTACCTGTTGGAATTGGAGCCGTTCAGCTTTGTTGCCCAGAGCTGGGCCTCTGTGCCCGTCCCACGCAGATCAGGGGTTGAAAACCGGCTGTCTAGGGGCTGATTCTAGCTGCGCGTGCCCAGAAAGAGACCCAGGTCCTTGGGGGCGGGCTGTACCTGTTGGAATTGGAGCCGTTCAGCTTTGTTGCCCAGAGCTGGGCCTCTGTGCCCATCCCACACAGATCAGGGGTTGAAAACCGGCTGTCTAGGGGCTGTTTCTAGCTGCGCGTGCCCAGAAAGGGACCCAGGCCCTTGGGGGCGGGCTGTACCTGTTGGAATTGGAGCCGTTCAGCTTTGTTGCCCAGAGCTGGGCCTCTGTGCCCGTCCGACGCAGATCAGGGGTTGAAAACCGGCTGTCTAGGGGCTGTTTCTAGCTGCGCGTGCCCAGAAAGGGACCCAGGCCCTTGGGGGCGGGCTGTACCTGTTGGAATTGGAGCCGTTCAGCTTTGTTGCCCAGAGCTGGGCCTCTGTGCCCGTCCCACGCAGATCAGGGGTTGAAAACCGGCTGTCTAGGGGCTGTTTCTAGCTGCGCGTGCCCAGAAAGGGACCCAGGCCCTTGGGGGCGGGCTGTACCTGTTGGAATTGGAGCCGTTCAGCTTTGTTCCCCAGAGCTGGGCCTCTGTGCCCGTCCCACGCAGATCAGGGGTTGAAAACCGGCTGTCTAGGGGCTGTTTCTAGCTGCGCGTGCCCAGAAAGGGACCCAGGCCCTTGGGGGCGGGCTGTACCTGTTGGAATTGGAGCCGTTCAGCTTTGTTGCCCAGAGCTGGGCCTCTGTGCCCGTCCCACGCAGATCAGGGGTTGAAAACCGGCTGTCTAGGGGCTGTTTCTAGCTTCGCGTGCCCAGAAAGGGACCCAGGCCCTTGGGGGCGGGCTGTACCTGTTGGAATTGGAGCCGTTCAGCTTTGTTGCCCAGAGCTGGGCCTCTGTGCCCGTCCCACGCAGATCAGGGGTTGAAAACCGGCTGTCTAGGGGCTGTTTCTAGCTGCGCGTGCCCAGAAAGGGACCCAGGCCCTTGGGGGCGGGCTGTACCTGTTGGAATTGGAGCCGTTCAGCTTTGTTGCCCAGAGCTGGGCCTCTGTGCCCGTCCCACACAGATCAGGTGTTGAAAACCGGCTGTCTAGGGGCTGTTTCTAGCTGCGCGTGCCCAGAAAGGGACCCAGGCCCTTGGGGGCGGGCTGTACCTGTTGGAATTGGAGCGATTCAGCTTTGTTGCCCACAGCTGGGCCTCTGTGCCCGTCCCACGCAGATCAGGGGTTGAAAACCGGCTGTCTAGGGGCTGTTTCTAGCTGCGCATGCCCAGAAAGGGACCCAGGCCCTTGGGGGCGGGCTGTTCCTGTTGGAATTGGAGCCGTTCAGCTTTGTTGCCCAGAGCTGGGCCTCTGTGCCCGTCCCACGCAGATCAGGGGTTGAAAACCGGCTGTCTAGGGGCTGTTTCTAGCTGCGCGTGCCCAGAAAGGGACCCAGGCCCTTGGGGGCGGGCTGTACCTGTTGGAATTGGAGCCATTCAGCTTTGTTGCCCAGAGCTGGGTCTCTGTGCCCGTCCCACGCAGATCAGGGGTTGAAAACCGGCTGTCTAGGGGCTGTTTCTAGCTGCGCATGCCCAGAAAGGGACCCAGGCCCTTGGGGGCGGGCTGTACCTGTTGGAATTGGAGCCATTCAGCTTTGTTGCCCAGAGCTGGGTCTCTGTGCCCGTCCCACGCAGATCAGGGGTTGAAAACCGGCTGTCTAGGGGCTGTTTCTAGCTGCGCATGCCCAGAAAGGGACCCAGGCCCTTGGGCGCGGGCTCTTCCTGTTGGAATTGGAGCCGTTCAGCTTTGTTGCCCAGAGCTGGGCCTCTGTGCCCGTCCCACGCAGATCAGGGGTTGAAAACCGGCTGTCTAGGGGCTGTTTCTAGCTGCGCGTGCCCAGAAAGGGACCCAGGCCCTTGGGGGCGGGCTGTACCTGTTGGAATTGGAGCCGTTCAGCTTTGTTGCCCAGAGCTGGGCCTCTGTGCCCGTCCCACGCAGATCAGGGGTTGAAAACCGGCTGTCTAGGGGCTGTTTCTAGCTGCGCGTGCCCAGAAAGGGACCCAGGCCCATGGGGGCGGGCTGTACCTGTTGGAATTGGAGCCGTTCAGCTTTGTTCCCCAGAGCTGGGCCTCTGTGCCCGTCCCACGCAGATCAGGGGTTGAAAACCGGCTGTCTAGGGGCTGTTTCTAGCTGCGCGTGCCCAGAAAGGGACCCAGGCCCTTGGGGGCGGGCTGTACCTGTTGGAATTAGAGCCGTTCAGCTTTGTTGCCCAGAGCTGGGCCTCTGTGCCCGTCCCACGCAGATCAGGGGTTGAAAACCGGCTGTCTAGGGGCTGTTTCTAGCTGCGCGTGCCCAGAAAGGGACCCAGGCCCTTGGGGGCGGGCTGTACCTGTTGGAATTGGAGCCGTTCAGCTTTGTTGCCCAGAGCTGGGCCTCTGTGCCCGTCCCACGCAGATCAGGGGTTGAAAACCGGCTGTCTAGGGGCTGTTTCTAGCTGCGCGTGCCCAGAAAGGGACCCAGGCCCTTGGGGGCGGGCTGTACCTGTTGGAATTGGAGCCGTTCAGCTTTGTTGCCCAGAGCTGGGCCTCTGTGCCCGTCCCACACAGATCAGGGGTTGAAAACCGGCTGTCTAGGGGCTGTTTCTAGCTGCGCATGCCCAGAAAGGGACCCAGGCCCTTGGGGGCGGGCTGTTCCTGTTGGAATTGGAGCCGTTCAGCTTTGTTGCCCAGAGCTGGGCCTCTGTGCCCGTCCCACGCAGATCAGGGGTTGAAAACCGGCTGTCTAGGGGCTGTTTCTAGCTGCGCGTGCCCAGAAAGGGACCCAGGCCCTTGGGGGCGGGCTGTACCTGTTGGAATTGGAGCCGTTCAGCTTTGTTGCCCAGAGCTGGGCCTCTGTGCCCGTCCCACGCAGATCAGGGGTTGAAAACCGGCTGTCTAGGGGCTGTTTCTAGCTGCGCGTGCCCAGAAAGGGACCCAGGCCCTTGGGGGCGGGCTGTACCTGTTGGAATTGGAGCCGTTCAGCTTTGTTCCCCAGAGCTGGGCCTCTGTGCCCGTCCCACGCAGATCAGGGGTTGAAAACCGGCTGTCTAGGGGCTGTTTCTAGCTGCGCGTGCCCAGAAAGGGACCCAGGCCCTTGGGGGCGGGCTGTACCTGTTGGAATTAGAGCCGTTCAGCTTTGTTGCCCAGAGCTGGGCCTCTGTGCCCGTCCCACGCAGATCAGGGGTTGAAAACCGGCTGTCTAGGGGCTGTATCTAGCTGCGCGTGCCCAGAAAGGGACCCAGGCCCTTGGGGGCGGGCTGTACCTGTTGGAATTGGAGCCGTTCAGCTTTGTTGCCCAGAGCTGGGCCTCTGTGCCCGTCCCACGCAGATCAGGGGTTGAAAACCGGCTGTCTAGGGGCTGTTTCTAGCTGCGCGTGCCCAGAAAGGGACCCAGGCCCTTGGGGGCGGGCTGTACCTGTTGGAATTGGAGCCGTTCAGCTTTGTTGCCCAGAGCTGGGCCTCTGTGCCCGTCCCACACAGATCAGGGGTTGAAAACCGGCTGTCTAGGGGCTGTTTCTAGCTGCGCGTGCCCAGAAAGGGACCCAGGCCCTTGGGGGCGGGCTGTACCTGTTGGAATTGGAGCGATTCAGCTTTGTTGCCCACAGCTGGGCCTCTGTGCCCGTCCCACGCAGATCAGGGGTTGAAAACCGGCTGTCTAGGGGCTGTTTCTAGCTGCGCATGCCCAGAAAGGGACCCAGGCCCTTGGGGGCGGGCTGTTCCTGTTGGAATTGGAGCCGTTCAGCTTTGTTGCCCAGAGCTGGGCCTCTGTGCCCGTCCCACGCAGATCAGGGGTTGAAAACCGGCTGTCTAGGGGCTGTTTCTAGCTGCGCGTGCCCAGAAAGGGACCCAGGCCCTTGGGGGCGGGCTGTACCTGTTGGAATTGGAGCCATTCAGCTTTGTTGCCCAGAGCTGGGCCTCTGTGCCCGTCCCACGCAGATCAGGGGTTGAAAACCGGCTGTCTAGGGGCTGTTTCTAGCTGCGCGTGCCCAGAAAGGGACCCAGGCCCTTGGGGGCGGGCTGTACCTGTTGGAATTGGAGCCGTTCAGCTTTCTTGCCCAGAGCTGGGCCTCTGTGCCCGTCCCACGCAGATCAGGGGTTGAAAACCGGCTGTCTAGGGGCTGTTTCTAGCTGCGCGTGCCCAGAAAGGGACCCAGGCCCTTGGGGGCGGGCTGTACCTGTTGGAATTGGAGCCGTTCAGCTTTGTTGCCCAGAGCTGGGCCTCTGTGCCCGTCCCACGCAGATCAGGGGTTGAAAACCGGCAGTCTAGGGGCTGATTCTAGCTGCGCGTGCCCAGAAAGGGACCCAGGTCCTTGGGGGCGGGCTGTACCTGTTGGAATTGGAGCCGTTCAGCTTTGTTGCCCAGAGCTGGGCCTCTGTGCCCATCCCACACAGATCAGGGGTTGAAAACCGGCTGTCTAGGGGCTGTTTCTAGCTGCGCGTGCCCAGAAAGGGACCCAGGCCCTTGGGGGCGGGCTGTACCTGTTGGAATTGGAGCCATTCAGCTTTGTTGCCCAGAGCTGGGTCTCTGTGCCCGTCCCACGCAGATCAGGGGTTGAAAACCGGCTGTCTAGGGGCTGTTTCTAGCTGCGCGTGCCCAGAAAGGGACCCAGGCCCTTGGGGGCGGGCTGTACCTGTTGGAATTGGAGCCGTTCAGCTTTGTTCCCCAGAGCTGGGCCTCTGTGCCCGTCCCACGCAGATCAGGGGTTGAAAACCGGCTGTCTAGGGGCTGTTTCTAGCTGCGCGTGCCCAGAAAGGGACCCAGGCCCTTGGGGGCGGGCTGTACCTGTTGGAATTAGAGCCGTTCAGCTTTGTTGCCCAGAGCTGGGCCTCTGTGCCCGTCCCACGCAGATCAGGGGTTGAAAACCGGCTGTCTAGGGGCTGTATCTAGCTGCGCGTGCCCAGAAAGGGACCCAGGCCCTTGGGGGCGGGCTGTACCTGTTGGAATTGGAGCCGTTCAGCTTTGTTGCCCAGAGCTGGGCCTCTGTGCCCGTCCCACGCAGATCAGGGGTTGAAAACCGGCTGTCTAGGGGCTGTTTCTAGCTGCGCGTGCCCAGAAAGGGACCCAGGCCCTTGGGGGCGGGCTGTACCTGTTGGAATTGGAGCCGTTCAGCTTTGTTGCCCAGAGCTGGGCCTCTGTGCCCGTCCCACGCAGATCAGGGGTTGAAAACCGGCTGTCTAGGGGCTGTTTCTAGCTGCGCGTGCCCAGAAAGGGACCCAGGCCCTTGGGGGCGGGCTGTACCTGTTGGAATTGGAGCCGTTCAGCTTTGTTGCCCAGAGCTGGGCCTCTGTGCCCGTCCCACACAGATCAGGGGTTGAAAACCGGCTGTCTAGGGGCTGTTTCTAGCTGCGCGTGCCCAGAAAGGGACCCAGGCCCTTGGGGGCGGGCTGTACCTATTGGAATTGGAGCCATTCAGCTTTGTTGCCCAGAGCTGGGCCTCTGTGCCCGTCCCACGCAGAATAGGGGTTGAAAACCGGCTGTCTAGGGGCTGTTTCTAGCTGCGCGTGCCCAGAAAGGGACCCAGGCCCTTGGGGGCGGGCTGTACCTGTTGGAATTGGAGCCGTTCAGCTTTGTTGCCCAGAGCTGGGCCTCTGTGCCCGTCCCACGCAGATCAGGGGTTGAAAACCGGCTGTCTAGGGGCTGTTTCTAGCTGCGCGTGCCCAGAAAGGGACCCAGGCCCTTGGGGGCGGGCTGTACCTGTTGGAATTGGAGCCGTTCAGCTTTGTTGCCCAGAGCTGGGCCTCTGTGCCCGTCCCACACAGATCAGGTGTTGAAAACCGGCTGTCTAGGGGCTGTTTCTAGCTGCGCTTGCCCAGAAAGGGACCCAGGCCCTTGGGGGCGGGCTGTACCTGTTGGAATTGGAGCCGTTCAGCTTTGTTGCCCAGAGCTGGGCCTCTGTGCCCGTCCCACGCAGATCAGGGGTTGAAAACCGGCTGTCTAGGGGCTGTTTGTAGCTGCGCGTGCCCAGAAAGGGACCCAGGCCCTTGGGGGCGGGCTGTACCTGTTGGAATTGGAGCCGTTCAGCTTTGTTGCCCAGAGCTGGGCCTCTGTGCCCGTCCCACGCAGATCAGGGGTTGAAAACCGGCTGTCTAGGGGCTGTTTCTAGCTGCGCGTGCCCAGAAAGGGACCCAGGCCCTTGGGGGCGGGCTGTACCTGTTGGAATTGGAGCCGTTCAGCTTTGTTGCCCAGAGCTGGGCCTCTGTGCCCGTCCCACGCAGATCAGGGGTTGAAAACCGGCTGTCTAGGGGCTGTTTCTAGCTGCGCGTGCCCAGAAAGGGACCCAGGCCCTTGGGGGCGGGCTGTACCTGTTGGAATTGGAGCCGTTCAGCTTTGTTGCCCAGAGCTGGGCCTCTGTGCCCGTCCCACGCAGATCAGGGGTTGAAAACCGGCTGTCTAGGGGCTGTTTCTAGCTGTGCGTGCCCAGAAAGGGACCCAGGCCCTTGGGGGCGGGCTGTACCTGTTGGAATTGGAGCCGTTCAGCTTTGTTGCCCAGAGCTGGGCCTCTGTGCCCGTCCCACGCAGATCAGGGGTTGAAAACCGGCTGTCTAGGGGCTGTTTCTAGCTGCGCGTGCCCAGAAAGGGACCCAGGCCCTTGGGGGCGGGCTGTACCTGTTGGAATTGGAGCCGTTCAGCTTTGTTGCCCAGAGCTGGGCCTCTGTGCCCGTCCCACGCAGATCAGGGGTTGAAAACCGGCTGTCTAGGGGCTGTTTCTAGCTGCGCGTGCCCAGAAAGGGACCCAGGCCCTTGGGGGCGGGCTGTACTTGTTGGAATTGGAGCCGTTCAGCTTTGTTGCCCAGAGCTGGGCCTCTGTGCCCGTCCCACGCAGATCAGGGGTTGAAAACCGGCTGTCTAGGGGCTGTTTCTAGCTGCGCGTGCCCAGAAAGGGACCCAGGACCTTGGGGTGGGCTGTACCTGTTGGAATTGGAGCCGTTCAGCTTTGTTGCCCAGAGCTGGGCCTCTGTGCCCGTCCCACGCAGATCAGGGGTTGAAAACCGGCTGTCTAGGGGCTGTTTCTAGCTGCGCGTGCCCAGAAAGTGTCCCAGGCCCTTGGGGGCGGGCTGTACCTGTTGGAATTGGAGCCGTTCAGCTTTGTTGCCCAGAGCTGGGCCTCTGTGCCCGTCCCACGCAGATCAGGGGTTGAAAACCGGCTGTCTAGGGGCTGTTTCTTGCTGCGTGTGCCCAGAAAGGGACCCAGGCCCTTGGGGGCGGGCTGTACCTGTTGGAATTGGAGCCGTTCAGCTTTGTTGCCCAGAGCTGGGCCTCTGTGCCCGTCCCACGCAGATCAGGGGTTGAAAACCGGCTGTCTAGGGGCTGTTTGTAGCTGCGCATGCCCAGAAAGGGACCCAGGCCCTTGGGGGCGGGCTGTACCTGTTGGATTTGGAGCCGTTCAGCTTTGTTACCCAGAGCTGAGCCTCTGTGCCCATCCCACGCAGATCATGGGTTGAAAACCGGCGTTCTAGGGGCTGTTTCTAGCTGCGCGTGCCCAGAGACGGACCCAGGCCCTTGGGGGCGGGCTGTACCTGTTGGAATGGGAGCCGTTCAGCTTTGTTGCCCAGAGCTGGGCCTCTGTGCCCGTCCCACGCAGATCAGGGGTTGAAAACCGGCTGTCTAGGGGCTGTTTCTAGCTGCGCGTGCCCAGAAAGGGACCCAGGCCCTTGGGGGCGGGCTGTACCTGTTGGAATTGGAGCCGTTCAGCTTTGTTGCCCAGAGCTGGGCCTCTGTGCCCGTCCCACGCAGATCAGGGGTTGAAAACCGGCTGTCTAGGGGCTGTTTCTAGCTGCGCGTGCACAGAAAGGGACCCAGGCCCTTGGGGGCGGGCTGTACCTGTTGGAATTGGAGCCGTTCAGCTTTGTTGCCCAGAGCTGGGCCTCTGTGCCCGTCCCACGCAGATCAGGGGTTGAAAACCGGCTGTCTAGGGGCTGTTTCTAGCTGCGCGTGCCCAGAAAGGGACCCAGGCCCTTGGGGGCGGGCTGTACCTGTTGGAATTGGAGCCGTTCAGCTTTGTTGCCCAGAGCTGGGCCTCTGTGCCCGTCCCACACAGATCAGGGGTTGAAAACCGGCTGTCTAGGGGCTGTTTCTAGCTGCGCGTGCCCAGAAAGGGACCCAGGCCCTTGGGGGCGGGCTGTACCTGTTGGAATTGGAGCGATTCAGCTTTGTTGCCCACAGCTGGGCCTCTGTGCCCGTCCCACGCAGATCAGGGGTTGAAAACCGGCTGTCTAGGGGCTGTTTCTAGCTGCGCATGCCCAGAAAGGGACCCAGGCCCTTGGGGGCGGGCTGTTCCTGTTGGAATTGGAGCCGTTCAGCTTTGTTGCCCAGAGCTGGGCCTCTGTGCCCGTCCCACGCAGATCAGGGGTTGAAAACCGGCTGTCTAGGGGCTGTTTCTAGCTGCGCGTGCCCAGAAAGGGACCCAGGCCCTTGGGGGCGGGCTGTACCTGTTGGAATTGGAGCCGTTCAGCTTTGTTGCCCAGAGCTGGGCCTCTGTGCCCGTCCCACGCAGATCAGGGGTTGAAAACCGGCTGTCTAGGGGCTGTTTCTAGCTGCGCGTGCCCAGAAAGGGACCCAGGCCCTTGGGGGCGGGCTGTACCTGTTGGAATTGGAGCCGTTCAGCTTTGTTGCCCAGAGCTGGGCCTCTGTGCCCGTCCCACGCAGATCAGGGATTGAAAACCGGCTGTCTAGGAGCTGTTTCTAGCTGCGCGTGCCCAGAAAGGGACCCAGGCCCTTGGGGGCGGGCTGTTCCTGTTGGAATTGGAGCCGTTCAGCTTTGTTGCCCAGAGCTGGGCCTCTGTGCCCGTCCCACGCAGATCAGGGGTTGAAAACCGGCTGTCTAGGGGCTGTTTCTAGCTGCGCGTGCCCAGAAAGGGACCCAGGCCCTTGGGGGCGGGCTGTACCTGTTGGAATTGGAGCCGTTCAGCTTTGTTGCCCAGAGCTGGGCCTCTGTGCCCATCCCACGCAGATCAGGCGTTGAAAACCGGCTGTCTAGGGGCTGTTTCTAGCTGCGCGTGCCCAGAAAGGGACCCAGGCCCTTGGGGGCGGGCTGTACCTGTTGGAATTGGAGCCGTTCAGCTTTGTTGCCCAGAGCTGGGCCTCTGTGCCCGTCCCACACAGATCAGGGGTTGAAAACCGGCTGTCTAGGGGCTGTTTCTAGCTGCGCGTGCCCAGAAAGGGACCCAGGCCCTTGGGGGCGGGCTGCACCTGTTGGAATTGGAGCCGTTCAGCTTTGTTGCCCAGAGCTGGGCCTCTGTGCCCGTCCCACGCAGATCAGGGGTTGAAAACCGGCTGTCTAGGGGCTGTTTCTAGCTGCGCGTGCCCAGAAAGGGACCCAGGCCCTTGGGGGCGGGCTGTACCTGTTGGAATTGGAGCCATTCAGCTTTGTTGCCCAGAGCTGGGTCTCTGTGCCCGTCCCACGCAGATCAGGGGTTGAAAACCGGCTGTCTAGGGGCTGTTTCTAGCTGCGCATGCCCAGAAAGGGACCCAGGCCCTTGGGGGCGGGCTGTTCCTGTTGGAATTGGAGCCGTTCAGCTTTGTTGCCCAGAGCTGGGCCTCTGTGCCCGTCCCACGCAGATCAGGGGTTGAAAACCGGCTGTCTAGGGGCTGTTTCTAGCTGCGCGTGCCCAGAAAGGGACCCAGGCCCTTGGGGGCGGGCTGTACCTGTTGGAATTGGAGCCGTTCAGCTTTGTTGCCCAGAGCTGGGCCTCTGTGCCCGTCCCACGCAGATCAGGGGTTGAAAACCGGCTGTCTAGGGGCTGTTTCTAGCTGCGCGTGCCCAGAAAGGGACCCAGGCCCTTGGGGGCGGGCTGTACCTGTTGGAATTGGAGCCGTTCAGCTTTGTTCCCCAGAGCTGGGCCTCTGTGCCGGTCCCACGCAGATCAGGGGTTGAAAACCGGCTGTCTAGGGGCTGTTTCTAGCTGCGCGTGCCCAGAAAGGGACCCAGGCCCTTGGGGGCGGGCTGTACCTGTTGGAATTAGAGCCGTTCAGCTTTGTTGCCCAGAGCTGGGCCTCTGTGCCCGTCCCACGCAGATCAGGGGTTGAAAACCGGCTGTCTAGGGGCTGTATCTAGCTGCGCGTGCCCAGAAAGGGACCCAGGCCCTTGGGGGCGGGCTGTACCTGTTGGAATTGGAGCCGTTCAGCTTTGTTGCCCAGAGCTGGGCCTCTGTGCCCGTCCCACGCAGATCAGGGGTTGAAAACCGGCTGTCTAGGAGCTGTTTCTAGCTGCGCGTGCCCAGAAAGGGACCCAGGCCCTTGGGGGCGGGCTGTACCTGTTGGAATTGGAGCCGTTCAGCTTTGTTGCCCAGAGCTGGGCCTCTGTGCCTGTCCCACACAGATCAGGGGTTGAAAACCGGCTGTCTAGGGGCTGTTTCTAGCTGCGCGTGCCCAGAAAGGGACCCAGGCCCTTGGGGGCGGGCTGTACCTGTTGGAATTGGAGCGATTCAGCTTTGTTGCCCACAGCTGGGCCTCTGTGCCCGTCCCACGCAGATCAGGGGTTGAAAACCGGCTGTCTAGGGGCTGTTTCTAGCTGCGCATGCCCAGAAAGGGACCCAGGCCCTTGGGGGCGGGCTGTTCCTGTTGGAATTGGAGCCGTTCAGCTTTGTTGCCCAGAGCTGGGCCTCTGTGCCCGTCCCACGCAGATCAGGGGTTGAAAACCGGCTGTCTAGGGGCTGTTTCTAGCTGCGCGTGCCCAGAAAGGGACCCAGGCCCTTGGGGGCGGGCTGTACCTGTTGGAATTGGAGCCGTTCAGCTTTGTTGCCCAGAGCTGGGCCTCTGTGCCCGTCCCACGCAGATCAGGGGTTGAAAACCGGCTGTCTAGGGGCTGTTTCTAGCTGCGCGTGCCCAGAAAGGGACCCAGGCCCTTGGGGGCGGGCTGTACCTGTTGGAATTGGAGCCGTTCAGCTTTGTTGCCCAGAGCTGGGCCTCTGTGCCCGTCCCACGCAGATCAGGGGTTGAAAACCGGCTGTCTAGGGGCTGTTTCTAGCTGCGCGTGCCCAGAAAGGGACCCAGGCCCTTGGGGGCGGGCTGTACCTGTTGGAATTGGAGCCGTGCAGCTTTGTTGCCCAGAGCTGGGCCTCTGTGCCCGTCCCACGCAGATCAGGGGTTGAAAACCGGCAGTCTAGGGGCTGATTCTAGCTGCGCGTGCCCAGAAAGGGACCCAGGTCCTTGGGGGCGGGCTGTACCTGTTGGAATTGGAGCCGTTCAGCTTTGTTGCCCAGAGCTGGGCCTCTGTGCCCATCCCACACAGATCAGGGGTTGAAAACCGGCTGTCTAGGGGCTGTTTCTAGCTGCGCGTGCCCAGAAAGGGACCCAGGCCCTTGGGGGCGGGCTGTACCTGTTGGAATTGGAGCCATTCAGCTTTGTTGCCCAGAGCTGGGTCTCTGTGCCCGTCCCACGCAGATCAGGGGTTGAAAACCGGCTGTCTAGGGGCTGTTTCTAGCTGCGCATGCCCAGAAAGGGACCCAGGCCCTTGGGGGCGGGCTGTTCCTGTTGGAATTGGAGCCGTTCAGCTTTGTTGCCCAGAGCTGGGCCTCTGTGCCCGTCCCACGCAGATCAGGGGTTGAAAACCGGCTGTCTAGGGGCTGTTTCTAGCTGCGCGTGCCCAGAAAGGGACCCAGGCCCTTGGGGGCGGGCTGTACCTGTTGGAATTGGAGCCGTTCAGCTTTGTTGCCCAGAGCTGGGCCTCTGTGCCCGTCCCACGCAGATCAGGGGTTGAAAACCGGCTGTCTAGGGGCTGTTTCTAGCTGCGCGTGCCCAGAAAGGGACCCAGGCCCTTGGGGGCGGGCTGTACCTGTTGGAATTGGAGCCGTTCAGCTTTGTTCCCCAGAGCTGGGCCTCTGTGCCCGTCCCACGCAGATCAGGGGTTGAAAACCGGCTGTCTAGGGGCTGTTTCTAGCTGCGCGTGCCCAGAAAGGGACCCAGGCCCTTGGGGGCGGGCTGTACCTGTTGGAATTAGAGCCGTTCAGCTTTGTTGCCCAGAGCTGGGCCTCTGTGCCCGTCCCACGCAGATCAGGGGTTGAAAACCGGCTGTCTAGGGGCTGTATCTAGCTGCGCGTGCCCAGAAAGGGACCCAGGCCCTTGGGGGCGGGCTGTACCTGTTGGAATTGGAGCCGTTCAGCTTTGTTGCCCAGAGCTGGGCCTCTGTGCCCGTCCCACGCAGATCAGGGGTTGAAAACCGGCTGTCTAGGGGCTGTTTCTAGCTGCGCGTGCCCAGAAAGGGACCCAGGCCCTTGGGGGCGGGCTGTACCTGTTGGAATTGGAGCCGTTCAGCTTTGTTGCCCAGAGCTGGGCCTCTGTGCCCGTCCCACGCAGATCAGGGGTTGAAAACCGGCTGTCTAGGGGCTGTTTCTAGCTGCGCGTGCCCAGAAAGGGACCCAGGCCCTTGGGGGCGGGCTGTACCTGTTGGAATTGGAGCCGTTCAGCTTTGTTGCCCAGAGCTGGGCCTCTGTGCCCGTGCCACACAGATCAGGGGTTGAAAACCGGCTGTCTAGGGGCTGTTTCTAGCTGCGCGTGCCCAGAAAGGGACCCAGGCACTTGGGGGCGGGCTGTACCTATTGGAATTGGAGCCATTCAGCTTTGTTGCCCAGAGCTGGGCCTCTGTGCCCGTCCCACGCAGAATAGGGGTTGAAAACCGGCTGTCTAGGGGCTGTTTCTAGCTGCGCGTGCCCAGAAAGGGACCCAGGCCCTTGGGGGCGGGCTGTACCTGTTGGAATTGGAGCCGTTCAGCTTTGTTGCCCAGAGCTGGTCCTCTGTGCCCGTCCCACGCAGATCAGGGGTTGAAAACCGGCTGTCTAGGGGCTGTTTCTAGCTGCGCGTGCCCAGAAAGGGACCCAGGCCCTTGGGGGCGGGCTGTACCTGTTGGAATTGGAGCAGTTCAGCTTTGTTGCCCAGAGCTGGGCCTCTGTGCCCGTCCCACGCAGATCAGGGGTTGAAAACCGGCTGTCTAGGGGCTGTTTCTAGCTGCGCGTGCCCAGAAAGGGACCCAGGCCCTTGGGGGCGGGCTGTACCTGTTGGAATTGGAGCCGTTCAGCTTTGTTGCCCAGAGCTGGGCCTCTGTGCCCGTCCCACGCAGATCAGGGGTTGAAAACCGGCTGTCTAGGGGCTGTTTCTAGCTGCGCGTGCCCAGAAAGGGACCCAGGCCCTTGGGGGCGGGCTGTACCTGTTGGAATTGGAGCCGTTCAGCTTTGTTGCCCAGAGCTGGGCCTCTGTGCCCGTCCCACACAGATCAGGTGTTGAAAACCGGCTGTCTAGGGGCTGTTTCTAGCTGCGCTTGCCCAGAAAGGGACCCAGGCCCTTGGGGGCGGGCTGTACCTGTTGGAATTGGAGCCGTTCAGCTTTGTTGCCCAGAGCTGGGCCTCTGTGCCCGTCCCACGCAGATCAGGGGTTGAAAACCGGCTGTCTAGGGGCTGTTTCTAGCTGCGCGTGCCCAGAAAGGGACCCAGGCCCTTGGGGGCGGGCTGTACCTGTTGGAATTGGAGCCGTTCAGCTTTGTTGCCCAGAGCTGGGCCTCTGTGCCCGTCCCACGCAGATCAGGGGTTGAAAACCGGCTGTCTAGGGGCTGTTTCTAGCTGCGCGTGCCCAGAAAGGGACCCAGGCCCTTGGGGGCGGGCTGTACCTGTTGGAATTGGAGCCGTTCAGCTTTGTTGCCCAGAGCTGGGCCTCTGTGCCCGTCCCACACAGATCAGGGGTTGAAAACCGGCTGTCTAGGGGCTGTTTCTAGCTGCGCGTGCCCAGAAAGGGACCCAGGCCCTTGGGGGCGGGCTGTACCTGTTGGAATTGGAGCCATTCAGCTTTGTTGCCCAGAGCTGGGCCTCTGTGCCCGTCCCACGCAGATCAGGGGTTGAAAACCGGCTGTCTAGGGGCTGTTTCTAGCTGCGCATGCCCAGAAAGGGACCCAGGCCCTTGGGGGCGGGCTGTTCCTGTTGGAATTGGAGCCGTTCAGCTTTGTTGCCCAGAGCTGGGCCTCTGTGCCCGTTCCACGCAGATCAGGGGTTGAAAACCGGCTGTCTAGGGGCTGTTTCTAGCTGCGCGTGCCCACAAAGGGACCCAGGCCCTTGGGGGCGGGCTCTACCTGTTGGAATTGGAGCCGTTCAGCTTTGTTGCCCAGAGCTGGGCCTCTGTGCCCGTCCCACGCAGATCAGGGGTTGAAAACCGGCTGTCTAGGGGCTGTTTCTAGCTGCGCGTGCCCAGAAAGGGACCCAGGCCCTTGGGGGCGGGCTGTACCTGTTGGAATTGGAGCCGTTCAGCTTTGTTGCCCAGAGCTGGGCCTCTGTGCCCGTCCCACGCAGATCAGGGGTTGAAAACCGGCTGTCTAGGGGCTGTTTGTAGCTGCGCGTGCCCAGAAAGGGACCCAGGCCCTTGGGGGCGGGCTGTACCTGTTGGAATTGGAGCCGTTCAGCTTTGTTGCCCAGAGCTGGGCCTCTGTGCCCGTCCCACGCAGATCAGGGGTTGAAAACCGGCTGTCTAGGGGCTGTTTCTAGCTGCGCGTGCCCAGAAAGGGACCCAGGCCCTTGGGGGCGGGCTGTACCTGTTGGAATTGGAGCCGTTCAGCTTTGTTGCCCAGAGCTGGGCCTCTGTGCCCGTCCCACGCAGATCAGGGGTTGAAAACCGGCTGTCTAGGGGCTGTTTCTAGCTGCGCGTGCCCAGAAAGGGACCCAGGCCCTTGGGGGCGGGCTGTACCTGTTGGAATTGGAGCCGTTCAGCTTTGTTGCCCAGAGCTGGGCCTCTGTGCCCGTCCCACGCAGATCAGGGGTTGAAAACCGGCTGTCTAGGGGCTGTTTCTAGCTGTGCGTGCCCAGAAAGGGACCCAGGCCCTTGGGGGCGGGCTGTACCTGTTGGAATTGGAGCCGTTCAGCTTTGTTGCCCAGAGCTGGGCCTCTGTGCCCGTCCCACGCAGATCAGGGGTTGAAAACCGGCTGTCTAGGGGCTGTTTCTAGCTGCGCGTGCCCAGAAAGGGACCCAGGCCCTTGGGGGCGGGCTGTTCCTGTTGGAATTGGAGCCGTTCAGCTTTTTTGCCCAGAGCTGGGCCTCTGTGCCCGTCCCACGCAGATCAGGGGTTGAAAACCGGCTGTCTAGGGGCTGTTTCTAGCTGCGCGTGCCCAGAAAGCGACCCAGGCCCTTGGGGGCGGGCTGTACTTGTTGGAATTGGAGCCGTTCAGCTTTGTTGCCCAGAGCTGGGCCTCTGTGCCCGTCCCACGCAGATCAGGGGTTGAAAACCGGCTGTCTAGGGGCTGTTTCTAGCTGCGCGTGCCCAGAAAGGGACCCAGGACCTTGGGGTGGGCTGTACCTGTTGGAATTGGAGCCGTTCAGCTTTGTTGCCCAGAGCTGGGCCTCTGTGCCCGTCCCACGCAAATCAGGGGTTGAAAACCGGCTGTCTAGGGGCTGTTTCTAGCTGCGCGTGCCCAGAAAGTGTCCCAGGCCCTTGGGGGCGGGCTGTACCTGTTGGAATTGGAGCCGTTCAGCTTTGTTGCCCAGAGCTGGGCCTCTGTGCCCGTCCCACGCAGATCAGGGGTTGAAAACCGGCTGTCTAGGGGCTGTTTCTTGCTGCGTGTGCCCAGAAAGGGACCCAGGCCCTTGGGGGCGGGCTGTACCTGTTGGAATTGGAGCCGTTCAGCTTTGTTGCCCAGAGCTGGGCCTCTGTGCCCGTCCCACGCAGATCAGGGGTTGAAAACCGGCTGTCTAGGGGCTGTTTGTAGCTGCGCATGCCCACAAAGGGACCCAGGCCCTTGGGGGCGGGCTGTACCTGTTGGATTTGGAGCCGTTCAGCTTTGTTGCCCAGAGCTGAGCCTCTGTGCCCGTCCCACGCAGATCAGGGGTTGAAAACCGGCTGTCTAGGGGCTGTTTCTAGCTGCGCATGCCCAGAAAGGGACCCATCCCCTTGGGGGCGGGCTGTACCTGTTGGAATTGGAGCCGTTCAGCTTTGTTTCCCAGAGCTGGGCCTCTGTGCCCGTCCCACGCAGATCAGGGGTTGAAAACCGGCTGTCTAGGGGCTGTTTCTAGTTGCTCGTGCCCAGAAAGGGACCCAGGCCCTTGGGGGCGGGCTGTACCTGTTGGAATTGGAGCCGTTCAGCTTTGTTGCCCAGAGCTGGGCCTCTGTGCCTGTCCCACGCAGATCAGGGGTTTAAAACCGGCTCTCTAGGGGCTGTTTCTAGCTGCGCATGCCCAGAAAGGGACCCAGGCCCTTGGGGGCGGGCTGTACCTGTTGGAATTGGAGCCGTTCAGCTTTGTTGCCCAGAGCTGGGCCTCTGTGCCCGTCCCACGCAGATCAGGGGTTGAAAACCGGCTGTCTAGGGGCCGTTTCTAGCTGCGTATGCCCAGAAAGGGACCCAGGCCCTTGGGGGCGGGCTGTACCTGTTGGAATTGGAGCCGTTCAGCTTTGTTGCCCAGAGCTGGGCCTCTGTTTCTAGCTGCGCGTGCCCAGAAAGGGACCCAGGCCCTTGGGGGCGGGCTGTTCCTGTTGGAATTGGAGCCGTTCAGCTTTGTTGCCCAGAGCTGGGCCTCTGTGCCCGTCCCACGCAGATCAGGGGTTGAAAACTGGCTGTCTAGGGGCTGTTTCTAGCTGCGCGTGCCCAGAAAGGGACCCAGGCCCTTGGGGGCGGGCTGTACCTGTTGGAATTGGAGCCGTTCTGCTTTGTTGCCCAGAGCTGGGCCTCTGTGCCCATCCCACGCAGATCAGGCGTTGAAAACCGGCTGTCTAGGGGCTGTTTCTAGCTGCGCGTGCCCAGAAAGGGACCCAGGCCCTTGGGGGCGGGCTGTACCTGTTGGAATTGGAGCCGTTCAGCTTTGTTGCCCAGAGCTGGGCCTCTGTGCCCGTCCCACACAGATCAGGGGTTGAAAACCGGCTGTCTAGGGGCTGTTTCTAGCTGCGCGTGCCCAGAAAGGGACCCAGGCCCTTGGGGGCGGGCTGCACCTGTTGGAATTGGAGCCGTTCAGCTTTGTTGCCCAGAGCTGGGCCTCTGTGCCCGTCCCACGCAGATCAGGGGTTGAAAACCGGCTGTCTAGGGGCTGTTTCTAGCTGCGCGTGCCCAGAAAGGGACCCAGGCCCTTGGGGGCGGGCTGTACCTGTTGGAATTGGAGCCATTCAGCTTTGTTGCCCAGAGCTGGGTCTCTGTGCCCGTCCCACGCAGATCAGGGGTTGAAAACCGGCTGTCTAGGGGCTGTTTCTAGCTGCGCATGCCCAGAAAGGGACCCAGGCCCTTGGGGGCGGGCTGTTCCTGTTGGAATTGGAGCCGTTCAGCTTTGTTGCCCAGAGCTGGGCCTCTGTGCCCGTCCCACGCAGATCAGGGGTTGAAAACCGGCTGTCTAGGGGCTGTTTCTAGCTGCGCGTGCCCAGAAAGGGACCCAGGCCCTTGGGTGCGGGCTGTACCTGTTGGAATTGGAGCCGTTCAGCTTTGTTGCCCAGAGCTGGGCCTCTGTGCCCGTCCCACGCAGATCAGGGGTTGAAAACCGGCTGTCTAGGGGCTGTTTCTAGCTGCGCGTGCCCAGAAAGGGACCCAGGCCCTTGGGGGCGGGCTGTACCTGTTGGAATTGGAGCCGTTCATCTTTGTTCCCCAGAGCTGGGCCTCTGTGCCCGTCCCACGCAGATCAGGGGTTGAAAACCGGCTGTCTAGGGGCTGTTTCTAGCTGCGCGTGCCCAGAAAGGGACCCAGGCCCTTGGGGGCGGGCTGTACCTGTTGGAATTAGAGCCGTTCAGCTTTGTTGCCCAGAGCTGGGCCTCTGTGCCCGTCCCACGCAGATCAGGGGTTGAAAACCGGCTGTCTAGGGGCTGTATCTAGCTGCGCGTGCCCAGAAAGGGACCCAGGCCCTTGGGGGCGGGCTGTACCTGTTGGAATTGGAGCCGTTCAGCTTTGTTGCCCAGAGCTGGGCCTCTGTGCCCGTCCCACGCAGATCAGGGGTTGAAAACCGGCTGTCTAGGAGCTGTTTCTAGCTGCGCGTGCCCAGAAAGGGACCCAGGCCCTTGGGGGCGGGCTGTACCTGTTGGAATTGGAGCCGTTCAGCTTTGTTGCCCAGAGCTGGGCCTCTGTGCCCGTCCCACACAGATCAGGGGTTGAAAACCGGCTGTCTAGGGGCTGTTTCTAGCTGCGCGTGCCCAGAAAGGGACCCAGGCCCTTGGTGGCTGGCTGTACCTGTTGGAATTGGAGCCGTTCAGCTTTGTTGCCCAGAGCTGGGCCTCTGTGCCCGTCCCACGCAGATCAGGGGTTGAAAACCGGCTGTCTAGGGGCTGTTTCTAGCTGCGCGTGCCCAGAAAGGGACCCAGGCCCTTGGGGGCGGGCTGTACCTGTTGGAATTGGAGCCGTTCAGCTTTGTTGCCCAGAGCTGGGCCTCTGTGCCCGTCCCACACAGATCAGGGGTTGAAAACCGGCTGTCTAGGGGCTGTTTCTAGCTGCGCGTGCCCAGAAAGGGACCCAGGCCCTTGGGGGCGGGCTGTACCTATTGGAATTGGAGCCATTCAGCTTTGTTGCCCAGAGCTGGGCCTCTGTGCCCGTCCCACGCAGAATAGGGGTTGAAAACCGGCTCTCTAGGGGCTGTTTCTAGCTGCGCGTGCCCAGAAAGGGACCCAGGCCCTTGGGGGCGGGCTGTACCTGTTGGAATTGGAGCCGTTCAGCTTTGTTGCCCAGAGCTGGGCCTCTGTGCCCGTCCCACGCAGATCAGGGGTTGAAAACCGGCTGTCTAGGGGCTGTTTCTAGCTGCGCGTGCCCAGAAAGGGACCCAGGCCCTTGGGGGCGGGCTGTACCTGTTGGAATTGGAGCCGTTCAGCTTTGTTGCCCAGAGCTGGGCCTCTGTGCCCGTCCCACGCAGATCAGGGGTTGAAAACCGGCTGTCTAGGGGCTGTTTCTAGCTGTGCGTGCCCAGAAAGGGACCCAGGCCCTTGGGGGCGGGCTGTACCTGTTGGAATTGGAGCCGTTCAGCTTTGTTGCCCAGAGCTGGGCCTCTGTGCCCGTCCCACGCAGATCAGGGGTTGAAAACCGGCTGTCTAGGGGCTGTTTCTAGCTGCGCGTGCCCAGAAAGGGACCCAGGCCCTTGGGGGCGGGCTGTACCTGTTGGAATTGGAGCCGTTCAGCTTTGTTGCCCAGAGCTGGGCCTCTGTGCCCGTCCCACACAGATCAGGTGTTGAAAACCGGCTGTCTAGGGGCTGTTTCTAGCTGCGCTTGCCCAGAAAGGGACCCAGGCCCTTGGGGGCGGGCTGTACCTGTTGGAATTGGAGCCGTTCAGCTTTGTTGCCCAGAGCTGGGCCTCTGTGCCCGTCCCACGCAGATCAGGGGTTGAAAACCGGCTGTCTAGGGGCTGTTTCTAGCTGCGCGTGCCCAGAAAGGGACCCAGGCCCTTGGGGGCGGGCTGTACCTGTTGGAATTGGAGCCGTTCAGCTTTGTTGCCCAGAGCTGGGCCTCTGTGCCCGTCCCACGCAGATCAGGGGTTGAAAACCGGCTGTCTAGGGGCTGTTTCTAGCTGCGCGTGCCCAGAAAGGGACCCAGGCCCTTGGGGGCGGGCTGTACCTGTTGGAATTGGAGCCGTTCAGCTTTGTTGCCCAGAGCTGGGCCTCTGTGCCCGTCCCACACAGATCAGGGGTTGAAAACCGGCTGTCTAGGGGCTGTTTCTAGCTGCGCGTGCCCAGAAAGGGACCCAGGCCCTTGGGGGCGGGCTGTACCTGTTGGAATTGGAGCCATTCAGCTTTGTTGCCCAGAGCTGGGCCTCTGTGCCCGTCCCACGCAGATCAGGGGTTGAAAACCGGCTGTCTAGGGGCTGTTTCTAGCTGCGCATGCCCAGAAAGGGACCCAGGCCCTTGGGGGCGGGCTGTTCCTGTTGGAATTGGAGCCGTTCAGCTTTGTTGCCCAGAGCTGGGCCTCTGTGCCCGTCCCACGCAGATCAGGGGTTGAAAACCGGCTGTCTAGGGGCTGTTTCTAGCTGCGCGTGCCCAGAAAGGGACCCAGGCCCTTGGGGGCGGGCTGTACCTGTTGGAATTGGAGCCGTTCAGCTTTGTTGCCCAGAGCTGGGCCTCTGTGCCCGTCCCACGCAGATCAGGGGTTGAAAACCGGCTGTCTAGGGGCTGTTTGTAGCTGCGCGTGCCCAGAAAGGGACCCAGGCCCTTGGGGGCGGGCTGTACCTGTTGGAATTGGAGCCGTTCAGCTTTGTTGCCCAGAGCTGGGCCTCTGTGCCCGTCCCACGCAGATCAGGGGTTGAAAACCGGCTGTCTAGGGGCTGTTTCTAGCTGCGCGTGCCCAGAAAGGGACCCAGGCCCTTGGGGGCGGGCTGTACCTGTTGGAATTGGAGCCGTTCAGCTTTGTTTCCCAGAGCTGGGCCTCTGTGCCCGTCCCACGCAGATCAGGGGTTGAAAACCGGCTGTCTAGGGGCTGTTTCTAGCTGCGCGTGCCCAGAAAGGGACCCAGGCCCTTGGGGGCGGGCTGTACCTGTTGGAATTGGAGCCGTTCAGCTTTGTTGCCCAGATCTGGGCCTCTGTGCCCGTCCCACGCAGATCAGGGGTTGAAAACCGGCTGTCTAGGGGCTGTTTCTAGCTGTGCGTGCCCAGAAAGGGACCCAGGCCCTTGGGGGCGGGCTGTACCTGTTGGAATTGGAGCCGTTCAGCTTTGTTGCCCAGAGCTGGGCCTCTGTGCCCGTCCCACGCAGATCAGGGGTTGAAAACCGGCTGTCTAGGGGCTGTTTCTAGCTGCGCGTGCCCAGAAAGGGACCCAGGCCCTTGGGGGCGGGCTGTATCTGTTGGAATTGGAGCCGTTCAGCTTTGTTGCCCAGAGCTGGGCCTCTGTGCCCGTCCCACGCAGATCAGGGGTTGAAAACCGGCTGTCTAGGGGCTGTTTCTAGCTGCGCGTGCCCAGAAAGGGACCCAGGCCCTTGGGGGCGGGCTGTACTTGTTGGAATTGGAGCCGTTCAGCTTTGTTGCCCAGAGCTGGGCCTCTGTGCCCGTCCCACGCAGATCAGGGGTTGAAAACCGGCTGTCTAGGGGCTGTTTCTAGCTGCGCGTGCCCAGAAAGTGTCCCAGGCCCTTGGGGGCGGGCTGTACCTGTTGGAATTGGAGCCGTTCAGCTTTGTTGCCCAGAGCTGGGCCTCTGTGCCCGTCCCACGCAGATCAGGGGTTGAAAACCGGCTGTCTAGGGGCTGTTTCTTGCTGCGTGTGCCCAGAAAGGGACCCAGGCCCTTGGGGGCGGGCTGTACCTGTTGGAATTGGAGCCGTTCAGCTTTGTTGCCCAGAGCTGGGCCTCTGTGCCCGTCCCACGCAGATCAGGGGTTGAAAACCGGCTGTCTAGGGGCTGTTTGTAGCTGCGCATGCCCAGAAAGGGACCCAGGCCCTTGGGGGCGGGCTGTACCTGTTGGATTTGGAATCGTTCAGCTTTGTTGCCCAGAGCTGAGCCTCTGTGCCCGTCCCACGCAGATCAGGGGTTGAAAACCGGCTGTCTAGGGGCTGTTTCTAGCTGCGCATGCCCAGAAAGGGACCCATCCCCTTGGGGGCGGGCTGTACCTGTTGGAATTGGAGCTGTTCAGCTTTGTTTCCCAGAGCTGGGCCTCTGTGCCCGTCCCACGCAGATCAGGGGTTGAAAACCGGCTGTCTAGGGGCTGTTTCTAGTTGCTCGTGCCCAGAAAGGGACCCAGGCCCTTGGGGGCGGGCTGTACCTGTTGGAATTGGAGCCGTTCAGCTTTGTTGCCCAGAGCTGGGCCTCTGTGCCCGTCCCACGCAGATCAGGGGTTGAAAACCGGCTGTCTAGGGGCTGTTTCTAGCTGTGCGTGCCCAGAAAGGGACCCAGGCCCTTGGGGGCGGGCTGTACCTGTTGGAATTGGAGCCGTTCAGCTTTGTTGCCCAGAGCTGGGCCTCTGTGCCCGTCCCACGCAGATCAGGGGTTTAAAACCGGCTCTCTAGGGGCTGTTTCTAGCTGCGCATGCCCAGAAAGGGACCCAGGCCCTTGGGGGCGGGCTGTACCTGTTGGAATTGGAGCCGTTCAGCTTTGTTGCCCAGAGCTGGGCCTCTGTGCCCGTCCCACGCAGATCAGGGGTTGAAAACCGGCTGTCTAGGGGCCGTTTCTAGCTGCGTATGCCCAGAAAGGGACCCAGGCCCTTGGGGGCGGGCTGTACCTGTTGGAATTCAAACTCTTATCACAGTAAATAGGATTTGGATAGGTAAACTCTGTGGTAAGATGTAAAGAGACCATTGTGATAAGAGTCACTGTCACTGTCACTGTCCTCCCATTGTTCCTCGATTTGCTTGAGTGGGTCCAGTAACATTGTGAGACTTGTTACTGTGTTTGGCATATAGAATATGTCACGGGTAGCTTGCCTGGCTTTGTCGTGGCGGCCAGACACTCTCGGTAGCTTGCCGGCTCTCTGAGAGAGGTGGAGGAATCGAATTTAGGTAGGCCATGTTGGCTGCGTAAAAGGCAAATGCCCTACCTGCTGTGATATCGCTCTAGCCTGGTGATAATTAAAATTGAATTATTAAATTTTAATTTAATGAATAAATTTAATGAATAAATTTAATGAATAAATTTAATTTAATAAATTTAATGAATAATTTAATGAATAAATTTAATGAATAAGTAAAATTGAATTAATAAAATATCATTAAAATTGAATTATTGTATTCCTAAAATCAACTATCAGTAACCCCGTAAATCATGGCTCTTAAATATGAAAATTATAAAAGAATAAAAAATAAAAAATTAAATATGCAAGATATTTTAAAAGGAAAGCAAGAAAATATTTATGACTTGAGAGGCAGTGTGATGAGTGGTAACCTTGGCATGATGAAATGGAACAATTCTGTGGAGCATTTAACACAAAACAACGAATATTCTGTTACTTTAATTTGATCAGACATGTCTTTACACTCAATATTCTTTTTTTAACACTTAATTTTTTAATTTAAAAAATATGATTTATTCTTATTCATTAGCTTATTATGCCTTTTTAGTTTTATCTCTACAAAAGAGTGCAATCATTCTATTTGTCCCTTTTCCTCTAACTTGTTTCACTCAGTATGATATTCTCCATGTCCATTCCTGTATAAGCAAGTTTCATGACATCATTTGTACAAGCAGCTGAATAGAGTTCCACTGTGTAGATGTACCATAGTTTCTTTATTCACTCATCTGTTATTAGGCACTTGGGTTATTTCTGAATTCTGGCTATTGTGAATAGTGTTTCAATGAACATAGGAGTGCAGATGACTTGTCTTCTGTGTGTTTGGGGGTCACTAGGATATATTTTCAGGAGCAATATTGCAAGTCGTTTAATTTCTAGTTTTTTAGATATATCCATATTGTTTTTCAGAAAAGCTGGACCAATAAGCTTTCCCACCATCAGTGAATGAGAGTCTTTTTCTGCATCCATGCTAGCACTGGTTTTTTTGATACATGCCAATCTCTGTAGTGTGAGATGATTATCTCATTGTTGTTTTAATGTGATCTTTGGCCTTTTGTATTCTTCGAGGAAGTTTCTGTTCCACTCTTCCTCCCATTTTTGATGTGGTTGTATATTTTTTGTTAAGTTCCACCAGTGCCTTATGTATTTTGGATACTAATCCCATATCAGATGAGTGTTGGTTAAAGATTTTTTTTGCATTCATTGAACTCTCTTTGTATTCTGTTATTCATTTCCGATGAAGTGGAGATTTTTAGTTTTATGTTGGCCCATTTATTTATCTTTGCTTCCACTTGCTTGGTCAGTGGTGTTTCATCCTTGAAAATGCATTTAGCTTCATTATCATAGAAGGATCTGCCTATGTTTTCCTCTATTCAACTTATGGAGTCAGTTCTGATATCAAGGTTCTTAAATCATTTTAATGCAATTTTTGTGTATGGCATTAGAAAAAGATCTGAGTTTATATTTTGCAATGTAGCTGACCATTTCTGCAACACTACCTGTTGAAGATAATTTTCTTGCTCAACTTCGTATTTTTTGCTCCTTTATAGAAAATTAATTGATTGTATATCTGAGGATCTGTCTCAGGTCATTCAAATCTATTTCAATGATGTGAGGGTCTGCATTTATTCCAACTCATGCTGTTTTAATTACTACCAATTTGTAGTACAGTTTGAAGTTGGGAAAAGTGTTGTCTTTCATCCTCTTTCCCCCCAAAATTGTTATCTGGAGCAGGGGGATTGGGGTGGTGGTGTTATTTTTTATTACGGATTTCAGAAATGTATAGTCTATGTCTCTAAAAAGAGACTTGGGTATCCTTATGAGGACTGCAATAAATCTGTACAATGCTTTGGGGAGTATTGCCATTTTGATATTAAACAATGAGCAAGGGATGTGTTTCCATTCCCTTGTGTCCACTTTTATTTCTTGAAGTAGTTATTTTAATATGACATTCATGTCTTTAGGTAAGATGATTCCAAGTTACTTGTTTTTTGAGGCAAAATTATGAATGGGATTTTAAAAAAATATTTCTTCTATTTAAACTATTTGTATATAGGAAAGCTATGCATTTTGTGTGTTTGCTTTATTTAAATACCATTGTTTACAAAGTCATTCATAAGACAGTTGTTATGGAATTTTCATGTTCCAGCACCAATTTCACCACCTGAGAAGCCTTCCTCCATCATTGTCCCCATTTTCCCAAAAACCCCCAAGCCTTCTCCACCCTTAGCAGGCACACAACAATTATTTTCATTTTTTTTTTCTGTTGAATCTCAGATACAGTTGCAAAGCTGTTCATGACTGGGTGTAAGTCATATAATATTCAAACTATTACCAATGTATGTTTACCTCCATCATGTCCTTTGTCTCCCTCCAGTCCTTCCTCCTTATAATTTGTTTTATATTGATTGTTACCGTGTTTGGCATATCGAATATGTCACGGGTAGCTTGCCAGACTTTGCAGTGCAGGGAAGATACTCTCGGTAGTTTGCGACGCCATCCAAGAGGGGGCGAGGAATCAAACCTGGGTCAGTCGTGTCGGCCACATGCAAGGCAAATGCCCTACCCGCTGTGCTATCGACAATATCGACAATGACAGTGATATTGATTGTTACAACCAAGTCGCTAAAGAAATTATAAAAAAAATACTTCAAATTGGTGAAAATTGTAATCATCTCACCAAAGTGTTAAATCTTTGTCTGAGGATTTAATAAGCTGTTGCTCATAGTTGAGCCTTCTACGTTTCTGTTTTCGTTGGTAGAATTTAGCTGGCTTCTATGTTACTTCTCACTTAATTTGCTGTGCTCCTACTGGAATTTCAGTACTGTGGAATTAGGAGGTTATGTGTGGCCACATATGTGGCAACATGGTTCAGAAACTTCAGGATATATAGAATTGGGATACAGTCTGTAGGTGTTCTCAAGTGAAACCTTGCGGTTTGGCTTTTGGTGAGACTGCAACAATAGGGTCTATGCATAGTTGTCAGGACATCTAGCAGGGCATGGATAGAGCCTGCTCCCCCACCTGAGAGAGCCCCAGAATTTTCAACTTGGAGGACTGATATGTACCTGAATTTCAGCTGCTTAGCTTACAATTCCTCAGAGATTTAGTTCATGGATCTGAAGATCGGGGTCTGTGGGTGAGTCTGTATGGCGATGGCTATTGGGAAGTTTTCTTATAACAGAAGTTTCTGGAACGTTGGGCTCATAGTATCAGGAAATAAATGGATGATTTATTTCTAATTACATCAAACTAGTCTCATCGGTCCACTTCCACCTTATAATCGACGTACAGAGGCCTCCTTCCCAATGCCATGAGACATGTCAACAAATCCCAATTTTTAAAATTTATGTGGACTTTATACATTTTAATTAAATAACTGTAATTTACAAAGTTATTTATCATTGAGTTTTAGACATACAATATTACAACACTGATCCAACCACCAGTGTCAACTTCTCTCAAACAATGTTCCCAGGTTCCTTCCATATCTAAAACTACGTAGCCTTCACTCTTGACAGACACCTTTCTATATTTGACTGTCAAAGTTTGGGTCTCTTAATTTCGGTGTCGTTGACTCTGCTTGGGACATTTGACTCTATCATTCCTCAATATACCTTTGTACCTGGTTCCCTGGTCCTGTTTCCTGATGCTTGTCATCTGTCTCCTCTCTCTCCTCTCTCCCCCTCTTTTTTTGCTTCTCCTCATTATAGTCTGAGGACAAGGTTGATCAGAGTATTCCTTCTTTAAAACATGGAATTACTTCACCCAATCATTATAAATACCACATTTGAGTGATATCATTATCTGTTTATTCTTCTTCTGGCTTATTTCATTTAAAATGATTTCTTCTAACTCCATCCATGTTTCCATGAATTACATGACTTCACAATTTATAATAGAGGTGTAATATTCCATCATATTCATGATCCACTTTTATGTTGTTGGACATATAAGTTGATTCCATATCTTAACTATTGTACTAAGTGCTGTAATGATTAATGGCATGCACACGTTCTTTTGAATGAATTGTTTTTTTCTGTCCTGGGGATGGATACTCAAAAGTGGAATTTCTGGATCATATGGGAACTTAATTATGAATTTACTGAATACTCTCCATAATATTTTCCATAGGAGTTGAACCATACAACATTTCCACCAGCAATGGGTGAGAGTTCTTTCGCCACATCCCCAGCAACACAGACTGTTCCAAGTATTTTTGATATAAGCTATTCTCACTGGTGTGAGATAGTCTCATTGTCCTGAATTGGATTTCCCTAATAATAAGTGATAATGAGCAGTTTTTCACGTTTCTGTTGGTCATTTGTTGGTCTTGCTCAGAGAAGTGTGGCATAATTAACTCTTACCATTTTTTGATGAGGCTCTTCCGGGAGTTTTTGGTTGATTTTTTTGAGTACTTTATAGATCCTGGATATAAACCCTTTATATGATGTGTTGAGTGAAAAGATTTGCTCACTCTCAGTAAGCTGTTGTTTAGTTTTAGCCCATGTTTCTTTTACCATACAGAAACTTTTAAGTTTGATGTAGTACCATTTTCCCGTTTTTATTCTGTATACTTTGCATTGTATTGTTGAGGACTCTTTTGAGGTCTAGGTCTTGGAGCATCATACCTATAATTTTAATCTATGCACTTTAAAGACTCAGGTCTGATCTCAAGGTCTTTGATACACTTTGAACTGATTTTTTGTAAGGTGTGAGATATGTATTCAGCTTTAATTTCTTCCATGTGGTTATCCAATTCTCCCAATACCGTTTGTTGAAAAGGCCATCTTTATTCCATTTCATGTTCTCATCTCCTTTGTCAAAAATGTGTATTCTCCTTAGATATTCTATTTCAACGCATTGGTCAGAGAGTCTTTGTTTCTGTGCCATGCTGTTTTGATTACAATGGTTACATAGTATAGGTTCAAGTTTGGCGATGAGATGCCTCCCAGGTCTTGTTCTTCCGTATGGTTTTGGCCAGGTGGGGTTGTCTTTGATTCCACAAAAACTTTATAATTAACTATTGTAAGAAGAATGCAAGAAGAATGTGGTCTGAAATTGGATAGGGATTACATCAAATCTATATAGTAGTAAGGTAAGATGGTCATTTTAACTATATTGATTCTTCCAATTCATGTACATTCATGTTTTTCCATTTTCTAAGATATTATTCAATTTCTTTCTTGAGTGTTTTGAAGTTTTATTGGTATAGGTCTTTCACCTCTTTTGTTAAGTTGATTCCTTGGTACATGGTGTTTTTTGGACATTATTGTTAATGTGGTAGACTCTTTGATTACTTTATCCTCTGATTTATTATCTGTATATAGGAATGCAACCTGTTTTTGTGTATTTTATAGCCAGACACTTTGCTATATTGATTCATTGTTTCTAGGAGCTTTTGAGTGGATTCTTTAGGGTCTTCAATGTATATTATTGTGTCATCTGCTAGTAGAGATAGCTTGACTTTCTCTTTTCTAATATGTATTGCTTTGATTTCCATTTCTGGCCTGATTGCTGTGGCCAAGACTTCTAATACAATGTAGAATAAGACTATGGACAGTGAATATCTTTGTCTAGTGCCTGATATTAGAAGTAATGCTTTCAGTTTGTCACCGTTAAGAATAATATTAGCCATCGGGATCTTTTAGATAGCCATTACTAACTTGAGGAAGTTTTCTTCCACCTGTATTTTAAAGAGTTTTTCTAATAAATGGTTGTTTGACCTTGTCAAAAGCTTTCTCTGTATTAATTGATATGATCATATGATTTTATCTTTCCTTTTGCTGAGGTAGCATATTATGTTAATTGATTTATATATATTGAATCATTTTTGCATCTCTAGGATCAATACTGCTTGATTGTGTTCCATGAGTTTTTGATGTGCTATTGAATTTGGTTTGCCAAGATTTTGTTGAAGATTTTTGCATCGATACTTATCAAGGAAGTTGCTTTGAAATCTCCTTTTTTGCTAATATCTCTGTGAGCTTTGAATAGTAGTGTAATGTTGGTTTCAAGAAGGTGTTAGGAAAGAATCCTCTTTCTTCGTTATTTTGGAAAAGCTTAAGGATCAACAGCAATTAGTCTGCTCTGAAAATTTTGTAAAACTCACCTGTAAACTTATTTGGGATAGAATTTTTATTCTTAGGGAGATTCTTAATTGCTGTTTTAATTTCCTTGCTTATGATTGGCTTATTGAGACTTGCAACTTCCTTTTCATTCATTTTTGAGAGATTTCATGTTTCTGGCAAACTATTCATTCCTTCTAGGTTCTCCAGTTTAATAGTATAAGGTTGTTTCTAGGAAGTTCTCATGATGTCTTGAATTTCTGGGGATTCGATTACACTTTCAATTTTTCCCCCATGAATCTAGCCAATGGTTTTTCAATGTTGTTTATTCTTTCAAAGAGACAGCTCCTAGTCTCATTTATTTTTTTGTATTGCTTTCTTAGTGTCTATATTGTTGATTTCTGCTCTGGTTTTTATTATCTATTTTCTTCTACTAGTCTTTGGACTCGTTTGTTGTTGATTCTCCAGACATTTAAGCTGTGCCTTTCGGTTGTTGATTTTATCTTTTCCTTCTTTGCTTATGTAGGTCTGAACTGCTATGAGTCTTCTCTTAAGTATTGTTTTTGGTATGTCACATAGATTTTGGTAACTTGTTTCTTCATTATTATTAGTCTCATGGAATCTTTTTATTTCTTTCTGAATTTCTTCTTTGATCCAACTGTTATGTAGCAGCAAGTTGTTCAGTCTCCGGGTGTTATTCTATCCATCTTTTTTAATGGTTAATTTATATCTTCATGGTACTCTGGTCCGAAAGGATGCTATAATTCTAACGTTTATGAATATATGTGTTATACTTCTTTCCTAAAATGTGATCTATTCTGGAGAATGTTCCGTGTGCACTAGAGAAGAACGTGTATTTGGCTTTTTGAGGCTAGAGGACCCTGCATATATCTATTAATCCCAGCCCTTCTAGTTTCTCATTTTAGGTTCTTATGTCTTTATTGATATCTTATATAATGGATCTATCCAGTGGTCACAGTGAGGTTTTGAAGTCTCCACTACTATTATATTTCAATCATGTACTTTTTTAGGTTTGTGACACAACATTTGGTACAAATATAATGATTAGAGTTAGTATTCCTTGGTCTATTATTTCCTTGATCAATAGGTAGTGTCCATCTCTGTCTCTACTTCCTTTTTTAGAATGCATACAAGTTGGTATGAATTAACTATGACTGTACAAGTTTATTTGGTTTTACATTGGCTTGTATACTTGTTTTATATCCTTTTACTCTGAACTTGTGTCTTTCCTGTGATTTCAGATATAGCACTGCACTGTAGTACTGTTCTCCCATTGTTCATTGATGTGCTTGAGCGGGCACCAGTAACGTCTCCATTGTGAGACTTATTGTTACTGTTTTTGGCATACCAAATATGCCATGGGGAGCTTGCCAGGCTCTGCCATGCGGGTGAGAAACTCTCGGTAGCTTGCCAGGCTCTACAAGAGGGATGGAGAAATTGAACCTGGGTCAGTCACATGCAATGCAAACGCCCAACCCGTGTGCTATCTCTACAGCCCAATTTCAGGTGTGTTTCCTGTAAATATCAAATGGATTTATTTTGTTTTCTGAGCCAACCTACCATTCTGTACCCTTTAATGGGAGAGTTTAGTCCATTGAAATTCAGAGATATTACTAATATAAAGGATTATGATTTCATTTTACTGGGTAAGATTGTGACTTCTGCAATTGGTTTTGCTAATCTATTTTGTAGCATGTCACTTTACTCTACAAATCCATTGTTTCTAGAAACTTTTTTGTAGAGTCTTAAGCATTTTCTAGTTATAGTATTTTGTCATCTGCAAATAGTAAGATTTAGACTTCTTTTCATATATGGATGCCCCTGATATCTTTTTCTTGCTTAATTGCCATGGCAGTATTTTCAGCACCTGTTTTGAATAGAAGTGTCAAGTGCAGGCAACATTGTGCCACTTCTTAGAGCAAAGTCTTGTAGTATTCCCCACAGAATATTATGTTTGCTATAAACTTGTGGAAAATAGCTTTGACTATATTAAAGAAAGTTCCTTCAACCCCCATTTTTAGAGTTTTTTTTATCATAAATTGGTGCTGTACCTTGTTAAGTGCTTTCTCTAGATATATTGATATCATCATATAGTTTATATCTTTTATTTATATGATATATTATGTTGATTGACTTGGTATGTTAAACCATCCTAGCGTGGTTTATGATCTTATGGATGAATTGTTGGTTTCTATTTGATAGTATTTTACTGAGAATCTTTACATCTGTGTTTGTTAAGGATATTGGCTGGTAATTTTCTTTTTTGGTGTCTCTGCCTGCTTTGGTATCAGGGTGATGTTGCTTCATAGAAACTGGAAGTGTTTTTTTCTTAGTTTCCTGGAAGTGCCTGGAAAGGATTTGCAGTAGGTCCTCTTTAAAGGTTTGAAATAATTTACTAGTGAGTTCAACTGGGCTTGGGATTTTGCTTTTGAGAAGAGTGTTGATTACATTTTCAATATCCTTGATAGTGATAGGTCTGTTCAGGTATTCTAAATCATCTTGGTTCAGCCTCGGAGATTATAGGAGTTCAGGAATATATTCATTTCTTCTAGGTTCCCTCATTTCATGGCATAAAGATTCTCAAAGTAGGCCCTGTGAATCTTTTGATACTCTGTGCTGTCTGTTAGGATAGCCACTCTTTCATTTAAGATTGGTTTGTTACAGTTCTCTTTCTTTATCTTTGTGATCTTGCTCCGGCAGCCGAAGACCTCCAGAACCAGCCACCACCATGCTGAGACCACTTTCCGCACACATGAAGGTACCGGCAGAGGAACAAAGGCACGCGGGTCCTGGGACTGAGATCTCCAAGCCTACTCGGATTGGGACTGAGCATCCTCCACCCAGATCCTCCAGATTCCAGTAGGCGGGGGTCACACCCACCAACTGGCCCCCTGGCGCCATGTAATCCCATCAATGGCCAGGACTCAGAGACTATAAAACCCAGCTCCTGGAAGAGAACAGCGCAGAGTCTCCTGCCCCCGTGCCTGGCTGTCCTCGCCAGGGCCCCTTGGAGGGGAGCGGGTTGAGTTTTCCACCCCGCCCCGACCAGGGCTCCGGCAGCCGAAGACCTCCAGAACCAGCCACCACCATGCTGAGACCACTCTCCGCACACGTGAAGGTACCGGCAGAGGAACAAAGGCACGCGGGTCCCAGGGCTGAGATCTCCAAGCCTACTTGGATCGGGGCTGAGCATCCTCCACGCAGATTCTCCAAATTCCAGTAGGCGGGGGTCACACCCACCAACTGGCCCCCTGGCACCGTGTAATCCCATCAAAGGCCAGGACTCAGAGACTATAAAACCCAGCTCCCGGACATCTTATCATCTCATTCCTACTTTGGACAAACTGGCAGGCTACTGAATGTAACCTGCCCACATGGCAGAGTCTGGCAAACTCCCCGTGGCGTACCCAATATGCCAAATACCAATAATAATGAAGGTTCTTATTATCCTAACTCTGAAAGAGCCTTGAATATGGCACTTTTAAAAAACATCTCAGGGCTAGGATGAAGGAGACGTTACTGGGGCCTACTCGAGGCAATTGTGATCTTGCTAGAGGTTTATTGATCTTGATTAATTTTTCAAAGAACCAGCTCTTTGTTTCATTGATCTTTCAGATTTTTTAAAAATTATAATTCATTCATTTCTGCTCTAAGTTTTATTATTTCCTTTCTCCTGCCTTTTTTGGGTTCTTGTTGGTCATTTCCAATTTCTTACTTTGTGCAATTGAGTTTCATATGTGGGCGTTAATTCCTCCCTGATGAGAGCTTGCATACCAATAAACTTTTCTCTTAACATGACTTTTTTTTGGAGACTCATCAAAATAAATCATATTTTTTAAAAAATTTTTTTATTAGTAAAACACCATGAGGTACAGTTGTAGACTCACAATTTTTTGTGCTTGGGTTTGATTACACAATGACCAGATACCCATCCCTCCACCAGTGCCCATTTTCCACCACCATGGATAATATCCCCCCCCAACCCCATCCCCCCAACCCCCCTGCTTCTGTGGCAGGGCAATCCCCTGTGTTCTCTCTCTCCTTTTGGGTGTTGTGGTCTGCAAAAGAGGCATTGAGTGGCAAACATGTTCAGTCCATAGTCTACTTTCGACATGCATCTCCCCTCCTTGGAGGATCCTCCAAACACCCTTTATTTGGTGTTCCCTTCTCTATCTGAGCTGCCCTTTCCTCTAGAATGCCTGACTGGCCACTAAGCTATGGAGTAATCCTCCTGGTGCTGATCTCAGTTATTCTTGGGTATTAATCTCATATTTTGTTACTTTATATCCCCCAGATGAATGCAATCTTTCTATGTCTATCCCTCTCTTACTGACTCATTTCGCATAGCATGATACTTTCCATGTTGTACCACTTGTATGTAAATTTCATGACTTCATCTTTTCTAACAGCTACATAGTAATCCATCGTGTAGATGTACCAAAGTTTCTTTAACCAGTCATCTGTTCTTGGGCATTCAGGTTTCTTCCAGTTTCTGGCTATTGTAATGAGTGCTGCAATGAACAAACAAGTGCAGATGTCACTTCGACTATACATTTTTGCCTCTCTGGGATATATTCCCAGGAGTGGTATTGCTGGGTCAAATGGGAGCTCAATTTCTAATTTTTTGAGAATCGTCCATACTGTTTTCCAGAAGGGCTGAACCAGTGGACATTCCCACCAACAGTGAAGGAGTGTCCCTTTCTCGCCACATCCACGCCAGCATCGGTTGCTTTTGTTCTTTTGAATGTGGGCCAGTCTCTGAGGTGTGAGATGGTATCTCATTGTGGTTTTGATCTGCATCTCCCTGATGATTAATGATGTAGAGCATTTTCTCATGTGCTTTTTTGCCACTCGGATTTCTTCTTTGAGAAAGTTTCTGTTCATTTCATTGCCCCATTTTTGGATGGTGTTGGGTGTTTTCTTCTTGTGGATTTTAACCAGTATTTTGGATATCCTGGATATCAACCCCTTGTCAGATGTGTAATCGGCGAATATCCTTTCCCATTCTGTAGACTGTCTTTGTATTTTGGTCACTGTTTCTTTGGAGGTACAGAAACTTCTTAGTTTAAGATAGTCCCATTTATCTATCTCCGTTTTCACTTGCTCAGTCAGTGGCGTGGCATCTTTGAAGATACCATTAGCTTCAATGTCATGGAGGGTTTTGCCAACTTTGTCTTCAATGTACCTTATGGTTTCTGGTCTGATGTTGAGGTCTTTAATCCATTTTGATCTTACTTTTGTACATGGTGTTAGGCAGAGTTCTGAGCCCATTTTTTTGCATGTAGCCGTCCATTGATGACAGCACAATTTGTTAAAGAGGCTTTCCTTACTCCACTTCACATTACTTGCACCTTTATCAAAGATTAGATGATCATATGATTGAGGGGAGATGTCAGTGTATTCAACCCTGTTCCATTGGTCTGAAACTCTGCCTTTTTTCCAGTACCATGCTGTTTTAATTATTACTGCTTTGTAGTACAATTTGAAGTTTGGGAGGTTGCTTCCTCCCATTTTCTTTTTCCCAAGAATTACTTTAGCTATTCGTGGGGGCTTATTGTTCCATATAAATTTCAGGAGTATTTGCTCCACTTTATTGAAGAATGTCATGGGTATCCTTATAGGGATTGCATTGAATTTATACAATGCTTTCGGTAATATTGCCATTTTGACAATGTTAAGTCTCCCGACCCATGAGCAGGGGATATCTTTCCATTTCCTCATGTCCTCTTTTATTTCCTGAAGTAGCGTTTTGTAGTTTTCTTTGTACGGGTCCTTTACTTCCTTAGTTAAGCTGATTCCTAGGTACTTGATTTTCTCGGGCACAATTGTGAACAGGATTGTTTTTTTCATGTTTTTTTCTTCTCTCTCACTGTTTGCATATAGGAAAGCCATGGACTTTTGGGTATTGATTTTATAGCCTGCAACTTTACTATCTGAGTCTATTGTTTCTAGGAGATTTTTGGTGGAGGTTATTGGGTTCTCTAAGTACAGTATCATATCATCTGCGAATAGTGAGAGCTTTATTTCTTCCTTTCCTACCTGAATGCCCTTAATATCTTTTTCTTGCCTAATCGCTATTGCAAGTACTTCCAGTACTATATTGAACAGCAGTGGAGAGAGTGGGCATCCCTGTCTCGTCCCTGATCTTAGAGGGAAGGCTCTCAGTTTTTCCCCATTGAGGATGATGCTTGCTGTAGGCTTGTGGTAGATGGCTTTAATTATGTTGAGGAAGGTCCCCTCTATACCCATTTTGGCTAGGGTTTTCATCATAAAGGGGTGCTGGAACTTGTCAAATGCTTTCTCTGCATCTATTGATATAATAATACGCTTTTTATCTTTTCTTTTGTTGATATGATGGATTATGTTGATTGATTTCTGAATGTTGAACCATCCTTGCATCCCTGGGATGAATCGTACTTGGTCATGGTGTATGATCTTTTTGATGAGTAGTTGGATTCTATTTGCTAGTAGTTTGTTGAGGATTTTTGCATCGGTGTTCATCAGGGATATTGGCATGTAATTCTCTTTCTTTGTGGTATTTCTGTCTGCTTTTGGTATCAGGGTAATATTTGCTTTGTAGAAACTGCTCAGAAGGGTTTTTAGTATTTCAATTTCGTGGAAAAGCTTAAAGAGGATTGGGAATAAGTCCTCTTTAAAAATTTGGAAGAATTCACTAGTGAATCCATCCGGGCCAGGACTTTTGTGCTTGGGGAGACTTTTCATTACCATTTCAATTTCCTTGATGGTGATAGGTCTGTTCAGGTATTCCAGGTCTTCTTGGTTCAGCCTTGGTAGTCTGTAGGAGTCTAGGAATTTATCCATTTCCTCAAGGTTTTGATGTTCCGTGGCATAAAGCTTTTCAAAGTATTCCCTGAGGATCCTTTGAATTTCCGTAGTTTCTGTTGTAATTACCCCCTTTTCATTTCCTATTCGGTTTATTAGGGTTTTCTCTCTCCCTTTCTTTGTGAGGTTTGGTAGAGGCTTATCAATCTTGTTAATTTTCTCGAAGATCCAGCTCTTGGTTTCATTGATCTTTCGGATTGTTTTTTGGGTCTCCATCTCGTTAATCTCTGCTCTGAGTTTTATTATTTCCTTTCTCCTGTTCGGGTTGTGCTCCTTTTTTTGTCCTTCTCCAAGCTCTTAAGCTGTGAGGTTAGGTTACTTATGTGTGCTTGCTCCTCCTTCCTGAGGAATGCTTGTAGAGCTATAAACTTTCCTCTTAACACAGCCTTTGCTGTGTCCCATAAGTTTTGGTAACTCGTGTTCTCATTTTCATTCGTTTCTAGGAATCTTTTGATTTCCTCTTTGATTTCCTGTCTAAGCCACTCGTTGGTCAATAGAGAACTGTTTAATTTCCAGGTGTTTGATTTAGTTTTCTGTTTTTGTGTGAGATTTATTTCTAGTTTCAGCGCATTATGGTCTGATAAGATTGTTGATACAATCTCTACCTTCTTAATTTTATGGAGGCCTGCTTTCTGGGACCCATGGCCTAGAATGGAATGAACAGGGTGTGAGACTGTCTGAGTTCATCATGTCGACCAAGACCATTCATGGTAACTCACAGTTCCAGAATGCAGAATCTAAACGATGGACAGGGGAGTCTCCCGGTGGACGATTCCACAACGAAATAGACCACATCATATTCAATCAATGGTTTTGCCTGACTGATGTTGCTGTTGTCCCAAAATTTCGAATGGGATCGGACCACCGTCTCCTTCGTGCAAAATTCTACTTCACAGAGTGGGGAGAAAGGGCTGCAAAGTTCAAAAAGAGAACTCCCAGAATGACCACCAACTGGGAACTCTTTGGTACTATTGCGGCAACATGGGAAGACGCCATTGTTGACAACATTGACGAGGAATACGATCGACTGGTTCAGCACCTCCATGATTGTGCGAGGAACGCCAAGAGAGAGATAGCCACATAAAATCGACTATCTTCGAAAACTCTTGAGCTAATTCGCCAGCGTGGTTTGGCGCATGCCTCAGGCAACCACAAGCTAACGTCCAAGCTTGCAAAGCAGTGCAGAGATGCGATCAAGGAAGACCTCAAAGAGAGAAGAGCAGAAGTACTGGTAGATGCGGCAGAAGCCGGGAAAAGTATTCGTAACGCCCGCCTGTCCTTCGCCAACTACAAGACCAAGATGACTGCCCTCCGATGTCCTGATGGATCCATCACATCCTCCAGAACGGCAATGGAAAAGATTATCCATGACTTCTACTCAAATCTCTTCCATAGCCATGTCCACTTGCCGACATACCAAATTCCACAGGATGGATATGTCGTTCCCAACATTCTCCCTTCCGAAATCCGACACGCCATTTCGTTGGTAAAGAAACAAACAGCACCCGGCCCAGACAAGGTCAAACATGAACACCTGAAGAACCTGCTGTCAGTACTCATCAATGCACTGGCTCGGCTCTTCACTCGCTACCTGTCTGAATGCAAAGTTCCGTCCCAATGGAAAACCAGCAGGACCATACTACTGTTCAAGAAGGGAGACATCCATGACATTGGCAACTATCGCCCGATCTGCCTATTGTCTGTCATCTACAAGTTGTTCACTCGAGTCATCCTAAATAGGATTGGCATAACACTAGATGAAGGACAACCATGCGAGCAAGCCAGGTTCCGCAAAGGATTCAGCACCATCGACCATATCCACACGATTACCAAGCTCATTGAGGTTTCTCGGGAGTTCAAGATGCCTCTCTGTTTAACATTCATTGATTTAAAGAAGGACTTTGATTCTGTTGAGACGGAAGCGGTCTTTGAAGCCCTAGCCAATCAGGGCATTCAAGCCCAATACATCAGGATCCTCCGTAAGCTGTATTGCGGATTCACTACCAGGATCTCACCATTCTACAAAGAAGTGATCGTTGATGTAAAGAGAGGGGTGCGGCAGGGTGATACCATTTCACCGAAACTCTTCAGTGCCACCCTCGAGAACATCATGCGACGACTAGAATGGGAAGGAATGGGAGTGAAGATAGATGGTCGGGAACTACACCACCTCCGATTTGCTGATGACATTGTTTTAATAACACCAAACATCAGCCAAGCGGCACAAATGCAGGCTGACATTGACCGTGAGTGTGGAAAGGTAGGACTACAGCTGAATCTTACGAAGACAATGTTTATGAGAAACAGCCTCGTTCCTGTCGCCCCATTTGCTCTCAATGGAACGACCATCTCCGAATGCAACAGCTATGTGTACCTAGGTCGAGAGGTCAACATGACAAATGACCTGGCACCCGAGCTGCGCAGGAGGAAGAGAGCGGCTTGGAACGCCTTCAAGAACGTCGAAGAAATAGCTAAGAGGACGAAGAACCTCCGGCTACGGGCACATCTCTTTGATTCCATTGTTCTTCCTGCATTAACATATGCCGCAGAGACCTGGGCCCTACGCAAACAAGATGAGAACGCTATTCAGGTCTCCCAAAGAAGAATAGAAAGAGCTATGCTTGGAATATCACGTTTCACTCAAATGAGAGAAAGAATCCGGAGTTCTGACATCCGTCGACGATCAAGAATCAGGGACGCTCTCATTTGCCAAGGTGTCGAAAATCAGATGGACTGGTCACGTAATGAGATTTAAAGACCACCGCTGGACTAGAGCTGTTACCGACTGGATTCCATGGGATGTTGTCAAAAGACCGTGTGGCCGCCCACCTACCAGATGGTCAGACTTCTTCGTGAAGATCATGAACGATCGGTTTGAGGTCCTTCACGTTCCCGGAGCGAACAGATGCCATTGGGCTACACTAGCACGCGACAGGGACAAATGGAGACGTTACTGGCGCCTGCTCGAGCAAATCGACGACTAACGGGAAGTTAAGTGATAAGTGATTAAGTGATGTTTTGTGGCTCATCATGTGGTCTATCTTGGAGAATGTTCCATGTACGCTTGAGAAGAATGTTTATTCAGCTTTTTGTGGATGAAGTGTCCTGTATATATCTACTAAGTCCCTTTCTTCCATTGTTTCCTTCAGATGAAGTATGTCCTTGCTAAGCTTGAGTCTGGTTGATCTATCAAGAGGTGATAAAGCAGTGTTGAAGTCTCCCACTAGTATTGTGTTGCTATTGATGTCTTTTTCCAAATCTATGAGTAGTTGTTTTAAGTACTTTGCTGGTCTCTCATTATGTGCATATACATTTATTATTGTAAGTTCTTCCTGTTGTACAGATCCTTTGATCAATAAGAAATGGCCTTCACTGTCTCTTATGACCTTCCTCACTCTAAAATCGATGTGGTCTTATATTAGAATGGCTACCCCAGCTTTTTTATGGGAACTGTTTGCCTGTAGGATTGTTTTCCAGCCTTTGACTCTGAGTCTGTGTTTGCTTTGACTATTGATATGTGTTTCTTGCAGGCAGCAGAATGTTGGGTTCAATTTTCTAATCCATCCTTCCACTCTATGTCTTTTAATTGGTGCGTTTAGCCCATTGACATTGAGAAAGATTATTGTTATGGGATTTTTTCCCATTGTTCTTTTGAAATTTGATGTATTTGAGGGGCCTTTCATGCCTTAAAGTAGCCCATTTAGTTGTTCTTGTAACCACGGTTTTGAGTCTATGTAGTTCCTGAGCTGTTGTTTGTCTGTGAAACTGTGTGTTATTCCTTCTATTATGAATGAGAGTCTTGCTGGGTAAAGTATTTTTGGGGAGGCATTTATTTCATTGAGTTTTTTCACTATGTCCCACCACTGTTTTCGGGCCCTGAGGGTTTCATCAGAAAAATCAGCTGTGAATTTTAAGGATGCTCCTTTGTAAGAGATTTCTTTCTTCGATCTTGCTGCTTTCAGAATTTTGTCTCTGTCTAAGGTTTTGGTCATTTTGATCAGAATGTGTCTTGGGGTATTTTTATTCGGATTTCTTCTAGCTGGTACCCTTCGGGCCTTCTGAATATGGTCACAAGTTTTCTTCAGCTCTGGAAACGTTGTAGCAATGATGTCTTTGACAGTTTCTTCTTCATCAAGGTTTTCTTCCTGTCCCTCTGGGACTCCAATAATTCTTATGTTACCCCTCTTGGCTTCATCACGATCTTCTCTTGCCATCTGTTCCCAAATTGTGAGTCTCTTTTCCATTTTCTGCTCTTTTCTGGAGAGTCTCTGAACTTCCTCTTCGAGCTCACTGATTCTGTTCTCAGCAGCTGTTACTCTGCTGCTGAGGCCTTCCACTGAGTTTTTCAATTCGCCTACCAGGTTTTTCAGGTCTGACATTTCCGATTGCATTTTCCTCATTTCTGCCTTCAAATCCTCTTGTCTTCTATTGGAATTGCTTTCCATTGTTTCTTTTAGTTCCCTAAGCATCCTAAGTAGCTCCCTTCTGAATTCCTTGTCAGAGAGGTTGTCTAACACTACAGTACTGTTGGTGTCATCTGGGCTAGACTCTTTAAAAAGAAAGTTTGGTGGGCTTTTGCGTTGCTTTACCATTTGTGAGAAGTGTGGTTTAGTCCTTCACGTTCACTGTTACTATTCTGCTTGATATACAGTGTGAGTTAAGATAGGCTTATGAGTTATTGCCTACTGTGTTTCTAGTGACTGAGCTAAACTAGAGAAGTTTCCATCTAAGAAGGTAGCTTATAGTTCCTATGGCATTTGTAGTAGGAAAATATTTCGCGGCCGCATTAGCGGCCGCGTCTCCGGAAAGAGTCCCTGGCATTGAGCGAGGAGTTGGGAACGTCTACGGTTGGAATGAGGAGCCGTTCAGTTTGGTTGCCCAGAGCTGGGCCTCCGTGCCCATCCCGCGCAGATCAGGGGAGAAAACCGGCTTTCTAGGAGATGGAGCTAGCTGTGCATGCGCAGAGAGGGTCCCAGGCCCTTGGGGCCGGGCTGTACCTGGTTGGAATAGGAGCCGTTCAGCTTGGTTTCCCAGAGCTGGGCCTCCGTGCCCGTCCCGCACAGATCAGGGGAGAAAACCGGCTTTCTACGAGATGGAGCTAGCTGTGCATGCACAGAGAGAGTACTAGGCCCTTGGGGGCGGGCTGTACCTGGTTGGAATAGGAGCCGTTCAGCTTGGTTGCCCAGAGCTGGGCCTCCGTTCCCGTCCCGCGCAGATCAGGGGAGAAAACCCTTAACATGACTTTTGTTGTGCCTGTTAGATAGTGTCCTAATTCTTGTTTGTTTTCATGAAAATATTATTTTCTTCTTTTACTTCCTCTGTTACCCATTGTTTGTTCAGTAATGGACTATTTAATATCCAGGTATTTGAGTTGTTACTCCATTTCTGTTCGTGATTAACTTCTACAGTATATCATAGTTGATATGATTTCTATGTTATTGAACCTATGGAAGTATGTTTAGCGTTTAACATGTGATCTATTTTGAAGAATGTCCCATATGCATTGAAATATGTAAATTTGGCCTTTTGTGGATGAAAGGCCACATGTAAATATGTGACCTCCTCTCTTACATTCCTTCCCTCAAATAAAGTATTTCCTTGCTGGTAGTTTGTCTACTTGATCTATAATGAGGTGATTTTTAAATATTCAACTACTATTTTGTTGCTTTTATGTTTTTCTTAAAGTTTTTTTTAAGTATTTTGCTCATCTCTCATTAAGTGCATCTGCGTTTAGGACTGTGAGTTCTCCCTGATGTCCTTTAACTTAATCATAAAAAATAAACTTTACTATCTCTGCGATCTCTTATAAGCTTTTACAGCCTGAAGTCTATATTATCTGATACTTGTATACGCTCCACAGCCTTTTTCAGGAGGTCCTTTGTTTGAAGAATTGTCTTCAAACTTTTGGCTTTAAGTAGTCTTTAACTGTTCATGTGTGTTTCTTGCAGGCAGCAGAGCATTGATTTCAATTTTCTAATCTATCCTGCCACTCTGTGTCTCTTAATTGGTGTATTTAGCCCATTGACATTGATAGAAATTATTGTTATAGAGGCTTTGTGCCATTTTTCTCTAGGAGTTTGGCGTGTTTGTGGGATTTATCTTGTCTTAAACTAATACTGTTAGTTCGTCTTGTAAGAATGGTTTTTAGTTTATGAAGTTCCTGAATTGTTTATTTGTATAATTTAATATTGTTCCTTTAAATTTAAATGAAAATCTGTCTGTGTATAATATTCTTGTTGAAGCATTTCTTTACTTGAGTTTTATCACTATACCCCACTGTGACTTTGGACCCATTTGAGGGATTCATTTGATAAATATGCTGTAAATCTGAAGGATGCTCCTTTGAATATAATTTCCTTCTTTGTTCTTACTGCTTTTAGTATTCTATCTCTATCCTTTCTTCATTCTTATTAGGATCTGATGTTGTAATATTTTATATGGATTTCTTTTAGCTGGTATTCTTTAGGTCCCCTGAATCTAGCTGCATACATTCTTCATCTGGCACTTCTCAGCGATGATTGATTTAACTGTTTCTTCTTTATCTGGGTTATCTTCCTTGTCTTCTGGGATCAGGGTGATTCTTATTTTGTTAATCTTTAACTCATGCCAAAGTTCTATTTTCTATTAGTTTATTTTGAGGCTTCTTCCATCTTCCACTGTTGTCTGAGGTTTTTTGCACCTCACTTTGTAGTTCACTGACTCTCCTCAGCAGCTGTTACTCTACTGTTGAGGCCTTCCAGGGAGTTTTTCGGAGATGTCATTTCTGCTTGCAGTTTCCTCATTTCTTCTAGTGTTTTATTGGTGGTCTGTTCCATTGAGTATTTGGGCTCCTTATACATCCTTAACAATTCCTCTCTAAATTCATTATCAGAAAGATTATTTAGTTCATTATTTCTGGTTGAGTTTTGCAGGTTTGCATCTTCACTCAGTAAACCTGCTGGGGTTCTGCATTGCTCTACCACTGTGACCTTAGCAGTCTGGAGTTGTTTCTTGTGTGCTGTTGTGTGATTGGTTGTCTTTGGTTAGAATGTCATTTTTTTTTGTTTATGGCAATTTATGAAGACGTTAAGAAATGCTACAGAGCTCTCTTTGCCTGTGAGGGGAATCCTGTTAAGGGGATGTGGAGCAGGGAAATAGTGATTCTGAATAAAAAGAAGGGCCACTGACTCAATGCCACTGAACTTCCTCTCTCCTTTTCTTGGACCAGGGCTGGGAGAAGTCCTACGCTCAATATTCTTTTATTGTATACCCGATGGAAGACTATTACTTGAAAGTTTTTCATATCATTATTACCACTTTCAAATAATGATAAGATTCATTAATACATATTTGCAGAAGTGGAGGTAGGGAAATAAAGCATATAGTTTGTGATTAATGATAAGTAAAGTTATGAAGGCTAAATATAAAGGAGTATTTGAAGAATTTGGAAAAACTGATCAGAGGAAGGCCTATTATACTTAGTTTTATTTTAATGATAAGACATTGTTCTCTAAATAAGTTTTGTTTAATGCTATTTTTCAGTGTCACAGGTTTAGATGTTTATAATTGAACAATGATGCATGATAAACATTATGATGTTTATAAGTGACATTTGAAATATCATGGTTTCAAATACTGTGTGTATTGATGTATTATGGGAGTTAATATATTTGCCTTTCATGTAGCCAGACCAATTCAATCCTCAGTACTACATTTTACTCCCAATAACACCAATTTGTGACTTCTGGACACATAAATATGAATAGTCCTCGAGTACCACTCTGATTGATATACTCCCTTTCCCCCAATGAAACATTCTCAAGATAAAAAATTATTATATTGAAAATTTGGGATAAAATTTAAAAGTCACTCTACTGAATGGTAAAAAATATATGCATATCATACAACAGATAAAAGAAGAATAACTAATATCCACTGTCACGGTCGTCCCGTTGTTCATCAATTTTGCTTGAGCGAGCCCGGTAATGTCTCCATTGTGACAATTGTTACTGTGTTTGGCATATCGAATACATCACGGGTAGCTTGCCAGGCTTTGCCGTGCAGGCAAGATACTCTCGGTAGCTTGCTGGGCTCTCTGAGAGGGGTGGAAGAATCGAACTCGGGCCAACCATGTTGGCCGCTTGCAAGGCAAACGCCCTACTGCTGTGCTATATCTTGGAGTTTGCCTTGCACGCAGCCAGCCCAGCCGAGCCGGGTTCGATTCCTCCACCCTTCTCGGAGATCCCAGCAATCTACCAAGAGTATCTCGCCCACACGGCAGAGCCTGGCAAGCTCCCCATGACGTATTCGATATGCCAAACACAGTAACAACAAGTCTTAAAATGGAGACGTTACTGGGCCCACTCGAGCTCAAGCAACTAATATCCAGATATATAAAATATCACAACTCTTAAAACAAACATTGAAACATGGAGAGAAGAGATGAGCAAATACTTTTCTGAAGATAGCATGCAGATTGCTAGTACATACATAAAAGGTAGTGCTGCAGGGTAATGAAATATTATGTATGAAACCCTGTCTGCAACAGTACTGTAAATCAGAGTGCAAAAACGTACCCATAAATGAAAAGCACCTTTCAGATATAAACTGGTAGGTGGGAAGCAAATGGGAAGGGCGGTATCAGTGGAGCAAAGTGGACATATTAGTAAATGTGTTGATGTTGAAACATGGCATGTCTGAAACCCTTTAATAAACATTCAATCATGGTGACCATATAAAAAAGTAGTTCATCATTACTTATTATCAGAGAAATATAAATATAAACTACAATGAGATGTCATTTAACACAAGTGAGAAGAGCGATCACGATCACGATCATCCTGTTGTTCGTTGATTGCCTCGAGCAGGCACCAGTAAGTTCTTTTTCTTCCTAGCCCTGAGATTTCAAAAGAGCCATATTCAATGCTCTTTCAGGGGTAGGAGAATAAGACCTATTATTGTTACTGGTATTTGGCATATTGAGTACGACGCGGGAAGTTTGCCAGGCTCTGCTGTGCGGGCAGGATACATTTGGTAGCCTGCCGGGTTCTACAAAGAAAAAATGAGATAATAAGATGTTGCACAACCACAAATGCGGCCGCGCGCTTCTGGGAGCTGGGTTTTATAGTCTCTGCATCTTGGGCATTGATGGTACCAATCTGCGGCTGGTGGCAGCTGGTGGGTGTGATGCCTACCTACTGGAAGATGGGGGATCTGCGTGGAGAAGGCCCAGTCCCAATCTGAGCAGGCTTGAAAATTTCAGCCCTAGGATCCGCATGCCTGGGTTCCTCTGCCAGTTCTTTCATGTATGAGGCTTTTCCAGACGTGTGGAGAGTGGTCCCAGCATGGCATGGCCATGGCTGGCTCCGGAGGTCCTCAGCTGCTGGGGCTCTGCTCGGGGTGGGGAGGGAAACTCAACCCGACACCCTCCAAGGGACCCTGGTGAGGACAGCCAGGCACGGGGGCAGGAGACTGTGCGCACCACCAAGACCTTCCACTGGAACCAGCGTGGCCACACAGTCACTTACTCACTGCCCAAGGCACTGCTCTATGCATTGGTGCACGACCACCAGGCCTATGTGCACTACTTGCTGGCGTTGTTCCCGCACCGTGGCACTGGCTGTGTGCTACAACGGTGTGTGCATGCTGTGCCGCATCCTGCACACTGTGCGCGACCTGCCGGCTGACGAGCACACTCACCTGCTGGACTGCCAGGGCTGCGGCCGAGTGGAGGGTGGTGGCACGGTGCTGCACATGGCCTGCGAGCTGGCGCGCTCCGTGAGAACAGCATATATCAAAAATATTAAAAGCGGCTAATGTTAAGATAATGTGTTGAGATATGAAATATATAAAATACTCACAAATATCAACAAAAATTCTAAAAACCTTTCATAAATTGGTAGAAGCAATAAAGAGATATCACTTGGAGAAAGGCAGGTGAATGGCCAGGCACATGAAAAGGTGCTTAACATCACTTATAATTAGAGAAATACAAATAATTATGACAGTGGGATATCATCTCACACCAATGACAATGGCACATATAAAAATAGTTGAAATAACCTGTGTTAGTGGGAATGTGGTGAAAAAGGAACTCTCATCCACTGCTGGTAAGGATATTGACTAATTCAATTCTTTTGGAAAAGAGTTTGAAAAGTAATTGTGATTTTAGAATATAGCTCAGCAAGTACACTTAAAAATCTTTTTGAATCACTGCGAGATGTACCTTTACAAAGCTGTTCATGATGTTTCAGCCAAACAATGTTTCAACACCCATTCCTTCACCAGTGTAAATTTCCCAGCACCAGTGTCCCCAGGTTCCTTCCCATCACCCCCTACCCCACCACCCTCAGCCTGTCTCTATGACACACACTTTTCTTCTCTGTCTGTCTCTGTCTGTCTGTCTCTCTTCTTTGGTGAAGTGTAGTTTGCAATGTTGATACTGAAAGTTTATCAAGAATATCTCTTAACCTACATTTAACACTCAATTCTTGTCCAGTCTGATCATTCCCAGATATTATTGTTTTACTGGTCTCTTCTCTATCTTACCTAACCCCAACCCCATACATACTTGTGGTTGATTCCAACCATTCTCTAGTCCTCTAGCCCCTGTTTTCCCTGACCATGAATATTAGTCTTCTACTCTATATTTTCCATATATCACAAGTGAATACAGTGATTCTACATCTGTCTCTCTTCTGAGTCATTAAACTCAGAATGATACTCTCCATGTCCATCCATTTTAGGCAAGTTTCATGACTTCATTTCCTTAACAGCTGCATAGTATTACATTATGTAGATGTGCCATAGGTTATTTATCCATTTGTCTGTTCTAAGGAACACTGGTTGTTTCCAGATTCTTGCTATTGTGAATAGCGCTGAAATGAACATAGCAGTGATGTTTCTGCTGTGTGTTTTTGAGCTCACAGGCTGTATTCACAGAAGTGGTATTTCTGGGTCAAATGGGAGCTCAATTTCTAAATTTTTGAAGAATGTGCATATTGTTTTCCAAAAATACTGGAACAGTCAGCATTCCCACCAACAATGAAGAAAAGTCCCTTTCTCCCCACATCCACGGAAGCACTGGTTGCTCTTGTTCTTTTGGATGTGTGAATCTCTGCAGTGTGAGATGTTGGCTCATTGTTGTTTGAATTTGCATCTTTCTGATGACTAGTGATGAAGAGCATTTTTATGTGCCTAATGGCCATTCGAGTTTTATCTTGAGAAAGTTTCTCTTCATTTCATCATCCCATTTTCTGATGGGGTTGGATTTTTTTCTTGTAGAATTCAACAGGTGCCTTGTATATCTTTTATATTAACCCCTTATCAGAAAGATATTGGGTTAATAACTTTTCTCATTCCATTGGCTGTTTTTGTATCTTGGTCACTCTTTTTTTTATAACAACACCAATACTTTATTTTTGGTTGTTGTTGTTTGCAGTCATCCATTTATTTATTTAATTATTTCATTGAATCAACTTGAGACAGTTAATAGTTACAAGCTTTCGTGTTTGGGATGGTCACTCTTGCTTTTGATAAGCAGAAACGTCTTAGTTTAAGGTAGTCCCGTTTGTTTATCATTGATCCCACTTGCTTGCTCTGGCATTTCATCCTTGAAGATACCTCAATATTGTGGAGGGTTTTGCTGACCTTTTCTTCTATGTGCCTTATGGATTCTGACATGATGTTGAGAAATTTAATCCATTTTGATCTGACTTTGTGCATGGTGTTAGATAGAGGTCTGAGCCCTCGTTTTGCATATATCTGTACAGTTTTTCCAGCACCACTTGTTAAAGAGGCTTTCCTTCCTACACTTCATATATCTTGCTCGTTTATCAAAGATTAAGGTATAATATATTTGAGGGTGTGTGTCAGGACACACTATTTAATTGGTCTGTGGGTCTGTCTTTATTCCAATACAATGCAGTTTTAATTATTACTTATTTGTAATACAACAGAGTTGGTTCTCTGAAAAAATAAATAAGATTACTAACGCACTAGCAAGATTCACAAAGAAAGAAAATCCTAATGAACCGAATCAAAAATGATAAGGCTGGCATCACAACAGAAAGCAAAGAAATTCAAAATATCAGAGTTACTTTGAGAATCCGTATGCCATGAAACAAGAGAACCTAGAAGAAATGGATAAATGCCTGAATTCCCATTACCTCTCAAGGTTAAACAAAGAAGATTTGGAATACCTGTATATATCTATTACTATCAAGGAAATTGAAATAATAATAAAAAGTCTTCCAAAAACCAGATTCAGACAGATTCTGAATTCTGTTCAAAGAGATAGTGTTCAGACAGAAAGTGAATTCTTCCAAACCTTTTAAGAGGACCTACTGCCAGACCTTTTCAAGCTTTTTCAGGAAACTGAAGGAAAGAAACACTCCCAAACAGTTTGTATGAGGCATATATCACCCTGATACCCAAAGCTGACAGAGGCACCATAAAAAAAGAAAATTCCATACCAATATCCCTGATTAACAACAAATTAAATGATTCTCAACAAAATAGTAAAGGTAAAGGTAAAGGTAAAGGCCCTCCCATTGATCGTCGATTTGCTCGAGCGGGCCCAGTAACGTCTCCATTGGAGACTTTGTTGTTACTGTGTCTGGCATATCGAATACTCTCGGTAGCTTGCCGGGCTCTCCGAGAGGGGCGGAGGAATCGAACTCGGGTCGGCCATGTTGGCCGCTTGTAAGGCGAACGCCCTACCCGCTGTGTTATGTGCAAATACAATCTAACGATTCAACAAAAAGATTGTACACAATGACTAAGTGGGATTCATCCCAGGGATACAAGGATGGTTTAACATTCACAAGAAAATTACATAATCCGTTACATCACAAAAAAAAGATAAAAACCATATGATGTATCAATACATGCAGAGAAGGCATTTGACAAGATTCATCACCTGATTATGATGAAAACTATCAGCATAATGGAAATGGAAGGAACTTTCCTCAATATAGTCAAAACCATGTACCACAAGCTCATGGCAAGCTTTATTCTTAATGAGAAAAAGTTAAAAGCCTTACCTCTAAGACCAGGGACAAGTGCTTTTAGTACTTCTATTCAATATAGGACTGGAAGTACTTGCCATAGCAGTTAGAGAAGAAAAAGATATTAAGGGTATCCAGATAGGGAAGGAAGAAATCAAGCTCTCAATATTTGTAGATGGCATGATACTATACTTAGCCCTAAAGCCTCTACCAAGAAGCTCCTAGACAAAATAGATTTGTATAGAAAAGTGTCACACTACAAAATCAAATCCCAAAAGTCCCTGACTTTGTTATATGCAAATAATAAAAGAGAAGAATGTAATATAAAAAAATTCTGTTCACAATCATGCCTCAGAAAAATCAAGTACCTTTGGATCAGCTTAACTAAGTAGGTAAAGAACCTGTACAAAGAAAGCTACAAAACACTACTTCAAGAAATAAAAGAGGACACGAGGAAGTGGGCAAGTGTACAAACTCTTTTCCATAGAGTCTGAACCAGATTACATTCCTACTAATAGTGAAATGAGGATTCTTTTTTTCTTTTATCAGCAAATACCCCCAAATACTGGCTTTTCCCAGTTCTTTTTATTTAGATAATGGTCATAGGTATAAGATGGTATCTAATTGTTATTTTGACTTATGTTTGCCTGATAATAACTGTCACTGTCCTCCCGTTGTTCATCGATTTGTTCGAGTGGGCCCAGTAACATCTCCATTGTGACACTTATTACTGTGTTTGGCATATCCCTGATAATAAGTGATGAAAAAAACTTTTTATGTGTCTAATCACTAATCAGATGTATTCTTTGAGGAGGTGTCTGCTCAACTTCTTTTCCTATTTTTGATTGCTTCAGTGGTTTCTTTTGTAGTTGAGCTTTGTGAGTTCCTATATACCTTGAATATTAGTCCTTTATCAGATGTATAAATATATTTTTTTTATTTTGGGGTCACACCCGGCCATGCACGGGAGTTACTCCTGGCTTTGCACTCAGAAATTACTCCTGGCAGTGCTCAGGGGACCATATTGGATGCTGGGAATCGAGCCTGGGTTGGCCACGTGTAAGGCAAAAGCCCTGACCATTGTACTATCTCCCTAACCCCAAATAGTTAAGAGTTTTGAGCAATAACTTTGTATTACACATAAGCAAACACATTAACACCTTTGCCCCATGCTGTCTCAGCTAGAATTTTAATCAAACAAACTAATGCAAAGCCTGCTATATATTCCATGGAAAATCTTTGCTTAGTCTTAACAAATGACTTGATTAGAATCATCTTTTTTTTTTCTTTTTGGGTTACAACCCGAGATGGACAGGGATTACTCCTGGCTCATACCCTCAAGAATTACTCATGGTCATGCTTGGGGGACCATATGGAATGCTGAGAATTGAACCTTGGTCAGCCTTGTGCAAGGAAAATTCCCTACCCGCTGTGCTATCTCTCTAGCCCTGGTTAGAATCATTAACAAGTTTAATGGGAGGCTGAGGAAAAAGTGCAGGGGTCTAAGCACGTGCTTTTTATGTGTCCAATCTGGGTTTGATCCTGAAACCGCCATGTAAATGTTGCCCTCTAAATAGACGAGGGCAGTCATGCAGTCCCCTTAGCACCTCCATGTATAGCTCTGAAAGTACCAGAGTATGGGATGGATGTTCCACGTCATCCCCAGAGCCTCTGGGCTGTAGCACCATTACATCTTTGGCTCTCACATTAGACTACTGACCTGGTTGCCCAAAAGTCATGGAGTGGGGAGCTCCTGGGCCTCCTGAGCATCACTTAGGATGCCAAACACACCCTTAAATAAAATAGAAACAAATAAAATTAAATCATGGAGTGGCCAAGTAACTTCCTTGGTGGAAGTTACTATCTTAAGTAACTATCTTTAAACCTTTGCATATCTAGTAAATGACACTTAACATAGAAATCTATACAGTCTAAATTCAGAATATATGCTCTTGCCTTCTTACACAATGCATAGGTATGGTCTTGAAGTCTAGCAAGCTGAAGGACAGATACTTAGCCAGATTTTCCAATAAAGGAAAATATAAGACAACGTTCAAACTGAAACTATGGAGAGAGCAGAAACAGCGGGAAATTGGTTTGAAAAACGATTCACGGAATTAGAAATGGGAAATATGGATAAGAGAAAGAAAGGAGAGAACTGTTTTAACACCTGAAGTGAAAACTGGTTAATATCTGTAAAACACTGGGCCTGCAGATATAGTAAAGCTGATATGATACTTGCTTTTAACACAGTGGACTTAGATTGGATACCAGGCACCCCATGTGCTCCTGCTAGCATTACCAAGAGTGATCCTTTAGTACAGAGCCATAAGTATGCCCTGAGCACCAATGGGTGAAACCCCCAAAACAAAATCTATAAAACACTATGTACCATTTCCTCCTCTTATCTCTTATCTATTAAAGTTAACACCTTTATGCAATCACAATAAAGTACGATTATTTTCCTTATTTTATGGGTGAAGATAGTGAAGCAAAGCTTCACTAATGACTTGCACAAAAGAGCACAACTAATTGGGATTCAAGGCCAGGGTGTCTGGCTTTAGTATCATCGCTACTTCACTAGTATTTCAGTTCCAGTTTCTATTAGAACAATAATATATTTCATATTCTATATACTTCTATATATTTTTAAACCGTTCTACTTCTTTTCCTTGAGCTGGAATTATTGGTTGTCTTTCCTTGTGACCAAAAAAGAAACAATTAAAGCAATAAAATTCCATGCCAGTGACATCACGAACATTAGTTTTGTTTTCCAGCACATGGTCTAAGAGAATGTCCAATGTGTACTGGAGAAGAATATGTATTATTATTTTGTGAGAGAAATGATCCTATATATGTATATCAGACCAATTTCTTCCAATTATTCATTTAGATATCTTGATTATTTAGTGATTTTCTGTTGAGTTGATTTTCTGTCCAATGAGGAGTAGGATGTTAATATCTCCCAACACTATTGTGTTGCCATCAGTAAACTCCTCAGTTATATTAGTACTTGTGAGTCTTACTAGTAATTTATCAATCTTATTTATTTTTTCAAAGATCCAGCTCTTGATTTTATTGATAGTTTTTTAAAAATTTTTATTAGTGAAACACCATGAGGTATACAGTTGTAGACATACAAATTTTTGTGCTTGGGTTTCAGTTATACAATCATTGAGTAGCCATCCTTCCACCAGTGCCCATTCTCCACCACCACTGATCCTAGTATCCCTCCCACCCTCCCATACCCCCATCCCACCCTGCCTCTGTGGCAGGGCTTTCCCTTTTGTTCTCTCTCTCCTTTTGGGTGCTGTGGTTTGCAAAAGAGGCATTGAGTGGCAATCATGTTCGGTCTGTATTCTACTTTCAGAATGCATCTCACATCTTGGGAGGATCCTCCCAACACCCTTTATTTGCTGCTACCTTTTCTATCTGAACTGCCTTTTTCCCTAGCGTGTGCGGCTGGCCTCCATGCCATGGAGTAAACCTCCTGGTACTTATCTCGGCTATTCTTGGGTGTTGGATTTTGGGGGGGATTCCAGTTCATTAATTTCTGAGTTTTATTATTTCCTTCCTCTTGCTTGGTTTGGGGTCCTTTTCTTGGTAATTTCATAAGATATTCAGCTGTTAAGTCAACTTATTTATATGTGCCCTGTCCTCCTGATGAATGCTTGCAGAGCTATAAACTCTTGTCTTAACACTGCTTTAACGGTATCCCACAAGTTCTGGTAGCTTGTATCCTCATTTTTGTTTGTTTCCAGGAATCTTTTGATTTCTTGTCTAATTTCCTCTCTAGCCCACTGATTGCTCAGTAGTGAGCTGTTTAATTTCCAGGTGTTCTATTTGGTTCTCTGCTTCTGTATATGATTAAGTTATATTTAAAGTGCAAACCATAACACCCAAAAGGATAAAGAGTGTAATAGGGAATGTGCCTGCCACAGAGGCAGGGCGTGGTAAGGCATGGGGATGGTGGGACGGATACTAGGAACATTGATGGTGGAGAATGGACACTGGTGGAGGGATGGGTACTAGAATATTGTATGACTGAAATGTAATAAAAATGTTTGCAATTCTGTAACTTTATATCATGGTTATTCATTAAAAATTAAAGTGCATCATAGTCTGAAAATATAGTTGATTCAATTTTTTTTTCTTTTTGGGTCACACCCGGCGATGCACAGGGGTTACTCTTGGCTCTGCACTCAGGAGTTACTCCTGGCGGAGCTCAGGGGAACATATGGGATGCTGGGAATCGAACCCGGCTTGGCCACGTGCAAGGCAAACACCCTACCCGCTGTGCTATCACTCCAGCCCCTGTTGATTCAATTTTTATCTTCTTGATTTTATAGAGGTATGTTTTATGGCCCAGCATGTGGTAGGTTTTGTGCACTGGAGAAGAACATATACTCAGCTTTTGGGGAACGAAAAGTCCTGTATATATCTACTGTCCTTATCTATTCCATTTGTTTCTTCAAATCCACTATTTCCTTGTTGAGTTTTAGTTTCGGTAATATAAGAGGTGATAAGGTGGTGTCGAAGTTATAAACTACTATTTTGCTGCTACAAAAGTCCTCCTTAAAGTATATTAGCGGTTGTAAGTGTTTTTCTGGCCCCTTATTGGATGCATATATGTTTAAGAGTGTGGTTTCTTCCTGGTTTCTTCCTTTGATTATTACGAAACGTTCCTTGCTTTCCCTATTGCAGACTGAAATCTATGACATAGGATACTAGTATGACCATCCCAGCCTTTTTGAAGGAGTTGTTTGCTTGAAACATTGTTTTCCAACCTTTTACATTGAGTCTGTGTTTGCTCTGACTATTCAAATGTGTTTCTTGTAGACAACAGAATGTTGGATTCAGCTTTTTTTTATTTTATTTTTTTTATTAAAATTTTTTTTAATAGTGAGACATCATGAGGTACAGTTGCAGACTGACACATTTTTGTGCTTGGGTTTCAATTATACAATGATCAAGTACCCATCCCTCCACCAGTACCCATTTCCTACCACCACGGATCCCAGTATCCCTCCCACCCCCCATCTCCCCCATCCGAGTGCTACTAAATTTTTTTTAAATTTTTTTTTTTTACAGTTGTAGATTTACAATTTTTTGTGCTTGGGTTTCGATTATACAATGATCAGATACCCATCCCTCCACCAGTGCCCATTTTCCACCACCATGGATAGTATCCCCCCACCCCCATCCCCCCATCCCCCCCTGCCTCTGTGGCAGGGCAATCCCCTGTGTTCTCTCTCTCCTTTTGGGTGTTGTGGTCTGCAAAAGAGGCATTGAGTGGCAAACATGTTCAGTCCATAGTCTACTTTCGACATGCATCTCCCCTCCTGTGAGGATCCTCCAAACACCCTTTATTTGGTGCTCCCTTCTCTATCTGAACTGCCCTTTCCTCTAGGATACCCGGCTGGCCTCTAAGTTATGGAGTAATCCTCCTGGTGCTGATCTCAGCTATTCTTGGGTATTAATCTGGATTCAGCTTTTTTTAATTCATTTTGCCTCTCTGTGTCTCTTAACCAGTGCATTTAGTCCATTGACATTGAGAGAGATTATTGTCATGAGATTTGTGCCATCTATCTTTAGATATTTGTTGTGTGTAGGGTTTCCCTTGCCTAACCCCTTCAGAACCTTTTTTGAAGGTTGGTTTTGCTTCTAGAAAGTTCCTGAGCTGTTTTTTAACCATGAAGTTGTGTATCATTCCTTCAAATCTGAATGAGAGTGTAGCCAGGTATTCTTGGTGTGGCATTAATTTCATTGTGTTTTAAAAATCTATATCCCACCATTGACCTTGGTTCTGGAGAGTTACGTATGATAGGCCTGCTGTAAACCTAAGGGACTATCCTTTGTATGTAATTTCCTTCTTTGATCTCGATGCTTTCAGTATTGTATCTCTATCTACGATATTTGATGTTCTGATTAGGCTATTTCTTGGTTTCCTTTTACTGGGGTGTCTTTCAGCTGGTACCTTTCGGGCATCTTGGATCTGGGTGCCTGTGGTCTGAAGCTTTGGGACCTTTTCACCAATGATTTATTTAACTGTTACTACTTCATTAGTGTTACCTCCCTGACCCTCTGTCCTATGATTCTTATGTCATTACTTTTGAATTCATCCCAACCTTCTAACCTTGTAACTTCATAAATTCATTCATACCCTCCTTGAGCTATTTTGAGGTCTTTTTTCATATTCCTTTGTTGTCTGGATGATTTCTTCAGTGAATCTTCAATATCACTTTCTGTCTTCATCTGTTGTCATTCTACTCTTGAGGACATCCATAGAGTTTTTCATTTCATCTATTGAGATTTTTATTGATGACACTTCTGTTTGTAGTTTTCTTATTTCTGCTCTCATTTCCTCCTGTATTTTATTGGCTGTCCATTTCACTGTTGGTCTCATATCTTCATGCATTACTGGATGTCCGTTCCACTGTTTCTTTGAGCTCATTGAACATACTCAACATTTTCTTTCTGAATTCTTCATCAGAGAGATTTTGTATGTGGGTATTCCTTGTTGAGGCATCAGAGCTCCTATCTTCCTCCACTCCTCATGATACGGTTCTGCACTGTTTTCCCATAGTGCCTGTGGCAGCCTGGCAGTGGTAATCTTCTTTGCCCTTCGAGAATATTCCCTTCCGTTTGTTGTTCCTTTGTAACTTTGTGGATCCATTTTGGTAATGGATCTTATGGGTTATAGAGGGGTAGTATAACTAGAGGTTGTGTTAGTGGCTGCCTGTTTATCTCACCAAGTCAACTCAACAACACGTGATACAATAAGAAGTGAGAAACAGAACAATGGGCTATGGCGAAGGCAGGCCTGTGTGCAGGTGGGGTGCAGGCAGGATGCATTGGCAGCATTCGGCGGACCAGGAGCAGCCTCCCCAGGATCTTCTGGGATGACAAGCTGAGGGTGCTTGACGGTGGGACTCTCCATTTATGATGCAGTCGTAATCGTCTTTGTGGCTGTAGTCTCGGTCATCAGCGTTCCATCATCCTAGTTTCCTTGCAGACCTGAGTCTCCAAAGTCTCAGCTTGCCTCCTCGTCTTCTTGTTGTCTTCTCTTCGTTGCTGTGCACTTTTTACCGTCTTCCTTTGTGCTCTGCGTCTATGTGTGTCATTGTGCTCTTTGCTGTCTGTCTTCTGTCCATGCGGACTTTGTATTCTTCTGACTTCTCCCAACCTTCTAACCTCGTAACTTTATAACTTCACTATCTGATTTTCTCCGCCTTTTCACCCTAGGGCTTCTGACCTGACTTCTTTGAAGACCTTCTCACTTCGTAACTTTGTCTTCTGCCTTGTAAACCTTGTAGACCTTGTAACCTCACTATCTGACTTCTGCAACCTGTAAACTTCTGACAACTGACTCTCTGACTTCTGACTCTCTGACCTCAGCGATCTCCTGACTATCTGACTTCTGTGACTTTCTAACCACCCCAGTCCCTTACAGCACAGTTTACATAGAAATTATGTAGGATGGGGATACAAAGGTGGGGTTGAACATTAACCAATCAACAAAGAGAGGTAAGGCCACTCCTACAGGAAAAAAACTCCAGGACTAAATCTCATCTAAGGAGATTACTCCAGATTACTAGGAGATCTGCTCAAGGGCGGGATTCCATTCAGGGTGTGTTGCTTTCTTCTTTTCTCGGCTAGTAATCCACTTAAATAGTTAGAGTAAATTTACTTCTAACATTTCTAGCAATGTCATTTTCTATGAGCATAGTAAGAGATATCAAGCTTAAGGTTTGGTTCTTCCTGAGGACATCTCAATAAATATTCCAGATCATAGTCCTCAGGCCAGGTTAGTTTTCCTAACCCCAGCAGGGTCCTTACTCAATTACCTCTTTTGGGTCATGACAGAGTTTGTCCATGACCGTGCTCTTAACTTATAGTTAAATATTATGGTGCTTGGCCTGGCACATTTCTATGCCAGTGTATATCACAGCTTGCCCTGGGTCCATCAGTCCCTCGTCGATCCCTACTCTTGGAGTGCTAGGAACTAAGGGCAACTGAGACTTAAGTAAATATGGATGCCCTGGTGTAAGTATTATTTTGGGGTCAATTAGCTCCCATATTACATAGCATACCATCAATTGTCTTCCTGTGTCAATACAAAAAGGACATTGCTAAATAAACCATATAAATGACATAAAAAGAAGAGAAAAGAACGTAGCCTTGTTAGTTGTACCTCAGTTGCTCTGCTGTAGGAGTGGCAAAATAAACTTTAAGTTCCCTGTGGGAGCAGCAAAGTGTTATCCAACAGCCGCCTGCTAGAAGAGGCATGACCCTCAACTTTCTCACCTGTGGGTGGGGTTTAGTATAGTTCCATAGGTTTTTATACCTTGCACTTGCTTCCTGAAGTCCATGCCACCACTGCTTCTGTCCCCACAACTGCTGCCATGCCTGGAAAATCTGTACTAGTGATTGTTTAAGAATTTTTCGGAATTTTTATTTTGTACATATGTGTTTATAAGATCAAAGTCATCTTGTTCTGTTTAATCCTTTAAAAGTAAGCAACATCCATCCCTAGTTCATTAGTTTCTTTAGACTGAAAGCAATTTTCTCTGATACAAACATAGCTGACCCTGATCTTTTGGGGAGGCACACCCAACTGTGCTCAGGATTTACTACTGAGTCTGCTCAGGGATCAATCCCAGATATTAAGGGGACCATATGTAGTTCTTGTGATTGAAAATTGTTGGCTGCATGCAAGGTAAGCACCTAAGCACTGTATTTTCTCTCCAACTCTGTACCTGCCTTTTTTTAGTTTGCAGCTAACATGTGAATGTTTTACAACCATTCACTATAAAACCTGTGTTTAATTAGGAAATTCAAAAATGTTTCTAGTAATAATTGGAAGTGGAATTTATTTTCTAATCTATAAAGCCACTTTGTGCTTATTGATAGGGCTATTAAACCATTAACATTTAAGACAGACTGACATAATGGAATACATTGCAATTTTCTATGATGATTTGGGGAGAGGTAGGGTTTGCATCTTGAAGTCATTACTTTGAATATTCCTTTCTTTTTTTTTATTTTTTTTCCCTTTATTTTATTTTATTTTTTTTAAAGTTGTAGATTTACAATTTTTTGTGCTTTGGTTTCAATTATACAATGATCAGATACCCATCCCTCCACCAGTGCCCATTTTCCACCACCATGGATAATATCCCTCCCACCCCCATCCCCCCATCCCCCCTGTCTCTGTGGCAGGGCAATCCCCTGTGTTCTCTCTCTCCTTTTGGGTGTTGTGGTCTGCAAAAGAGGCATTGAGTGGCAAACATGTTCAGTCCATAGTCTACTTTCGACATGCATCTCCCCTCCTGGGAGGATCCTCCAAACATCCTTTATTTGGTGCTCCCTTCTCTATCTGAACAGCCCTTTCCTCTAGGATACCCGGCTGGCCTCTAAGTTATGGAGTAATCCTCCTGGTGCTGATCTCAGCTATTCTTGGGTATTAATCTCATACTTTGTTACTTTATATCCCCCAGATGAATGCAATCTTTCTATGTCTATCCCTCTCTTTCTGACTCATTTCGCTTAGCATGATACTTTCCATATTGTACCACTTGTATGTAAATTTCATGACTTCATCTTTTCTAAGAGCTACATAGTACTCCATTGTGTAGATGTACCAAAGTTTCTTTAACCAGTCATCTGTTCTTGGGCATTCAGGTTTCTTCCAGTTTCTGGCTATTGTAAAGAGTGCTGCAATGAACAAACAAGTGCAGATGTCACTTCGACTATACATTTTTGCCTCTCTGGGATATATTCCCAGGAGTGGTATTGCTGGGTCAAATGGGAGCTCAATTTCTAATTTTTTGAGAATCGTCCATACTGTTTTCCAGAAGGGCTGGACCAATGGACATTCCCATCAACAGTGAAGGAGTGTCCCTTTCTCGCCACATCCACGCCAGCATCGGTTGCTTTTGTTCTTTTGAATGTGGGCCAGTCTTTGAGGTGTGAGATGGTATCTCATTGTGGTTTTGATCTGCATCTCCCTGATGATTAATGATGTAGAGCATTTTCTCATGTGCTTTTTTGCCATTCGAATTTCTTCTTTGAGAAAGTTTCTGTTCATTTCATTGCCCCATTTTTGGATGGGGTTGGATGTTTTCTTCTTGTGGAGTTTAACCAGTATTCTGTATATCCTGGATATCAACCCCTTGTCAGATGTGTATTCGGTGAATATCCTTTCCCATTCTGTAGACTGTCTTTGTATTTTGGTCACTGTTTCTTTGGAGGTGCAGAAGCTTCTTAGTTTAAGATAGTCCCATTTATCTATCTCTGTTTTCACTTGCTCGGCCAGTGGCGTGGCATCTTTGAAGATACCATTAGCTTCAATGTCATGGAGGGTACATTGAAGATAAAGTTGGCAAAACCCTCCATGACATTGAATATTCCTTTCTTAACTTACTTTGTTCTTTAAATTTTTATTAGTGAGACACCATGAGGAACAGTTGGAGACTTACGAATTTTGGTGCTTGGGTTTCATTATACAATGATCGAGTGCCCATCCCTCCAGCAGTGCCCATTTTCCACCACCACTGATTCCAGTATCCCTCCCAACCCCCAGACCCCATATCCCACCCTGCCTATGTGGCAGGGCATTCCCTTTTGTTCTCTCTCTCCTTTTGGGTGTTGTGGTTTGCAAAAGAGGCATTGAGTGGCAATGATGTTCGGTCTATAGTCTACTTTCAGCATGCATCTCCCATCCTGGGAGGACCCTCCCAACACCCTTTATTTGGTCCTCCCTTCTCTATCTGAGATGCCTTTTACCCAGGCATGTGCTTCAATGTCATGGAGGGTTTTGCCAACTTTGTCTTCAATGTACCTTATGGATTCAGGTCTGATGTTGAGGACTTCAATCCATTTAGATCTTACTTTTGTACATGCTGTTAGACAGAGATCTACCCGATTTTTTGCTTAGCATGATACTTTCCATGTAGTACCACTTATATGTGAATTTCATGGCTTCATCCTTTCCAACAGCTACATAGTAATCCATTGTGTAGATGTACCAAAGTTTCTTTAACTAGTCCTCTGTTCTCGGGCACTCAGACTTTTTCCAGATTCTGCCTATTGTAAACAGTGTTGCAATGAACAAACAAGTGCAGATGTCACTTCAACTATTCTTTTTTGCCTCTCTGGGATATATTCCCAGGAGTGGTATTGCTGGGTCAAATGGGAGCTCAATTTTTAATTTTTTGAGAATCGTCCATACTGTTTTCCAAAAGAGCAGACCAGTCGGCATTCCCACCAGCAGTGAAGGAGGGTCCCTTTCTCGCCACATCCGCGCCAACACCAGTTGCTTTTGTTCTTTTGGATGTGGGCTAGTCTCTGTGGTGTGAGATGATATCTTATTGTTGTTTTGATATACATTTCCCTGATGATTAATAATGTAGAGCATTTTCTCATGTGTCTTTTAACCATTCGATTTCTTCTTTGAGAAAGTTTCTGTTCATTTTGTCGCCCCATCTTTTGATGGGGTTGGGTGATTTCTTCTTGTGGAGTTCAACCAGTATTTCATATATCCTTGATATCAACCCCTTGTCGGATGTGTATTGGGTGAATATCCTTTCCCATTCTGTAGACTGTCTTTGTATTTTGGTCACTGTTTCTTTTGCGGTACAGAAGCTTCTTAGTTTAAGATAGTCCCAATTGTTTACTTCTTTTTTCACTTGCTTTTCCAGTGGCGTGACACCTTTGAAGTTATCATTAGCTTCAATGTCATGGAAGGTTTTGCCAACTTTTTCTTCAATGTACCTTATGGATTCAGGTCTGATGTTGAGGTCTTTAATCCACTTTGATATTACTTTTGTACATGGTGTTAGGCAGAGATCTAGCCCATTTTTGCATGTAGCTGTCCAGTTTTGTCAGCACAATTTATTAAAGAAGATTTCCTTGCTCCACTCCACATTTTTTGCTCCCTTGTCAAAGATTAGATGATCATATGTTTGGAAGGAGATATCAGTATATTCAACGCTGTTCCATTGTCTCCAGCTCTGCCTTTGTTCCAGTACCATGCTGTTTTAATTATTACTGCTTTGTAGAATAGTTTGAAGTGAGGGAGGTTGATTCCTCCCATTTTCTTTTTCCCCAGAATTGCTTTAGCTATTCATGGGGGCTTATTCTTTCGTATGAATTTCAGGAGTGTTTGCTCCATTTCTTTGAAGAATGTCTTGGGTATCATTTTAGGGATCCCATTGAATTTGTGCAATGCTTTGGAAAGTATTGCTATTTTGACAATGTTAATTCTCCTGATCCGTGAGCAGGGGTTATCTTTCCATTTCCTCTTGTCCTCATTTATTTCATAAAGGAGCGTTTTGTCATTTTCTTTGTACAGGTCCTTTACTTCCTTAGTTAAGCTGATTCATAGGTACTTGATTTTCTGTGAACGGATTGTTTTTTTGCATGTCACTTTCTTTTCTCACTATTTGCGTATACAAAAGCCATGGACTTTTGGGAATTAATTTTATAGCCTACAACTTTACTATACAAGTCTATTGTTTCTAGGAGTTTCTAGGTAGAGGTTTTAGGGTTCTCTAAGTATAGTATATATCATCTGCGTATAGTAAGAGCTTGATTTCTTCCTTTCCTACCTGAATGCCCTTAATATCTTTTTCTTGCCTAACTGCTATTTCACGTGCTTCTAGTTTTATATTGAACAACAGTGGAGAGAGTGGGCATCCTTGTCTCGTCCCTGATTTTAGAGGGAAGGCTCTCAGTTTTTCTCCATTGAGGATGAAGCTTGCTGTAGGCTTGTGGTATATGGCTTTAAATATATTGAGGAAAGTCCCCTCTATACCCATTTTGGCAAGGGTTTTCATCATAAAGGGATGCTGGATCTTGTCAAATGTTTTCTCTGCATTTATTGATATGATCAGATTTGCTCGAGCGGGCCCAGTAACGTCTCCATTGGAGACTTTGTTGTTACTGTGTCTGGCATATCGAATACTCTCGGTAGCTTGCTGGGCTCTCCAAGAGGGGCGGAGGAATCGAACTCTGGTCGGCCATGTTGGCCACTTGTAAGGCAAACGCCCTACCCGCTGTGCTATCGCTGGAGCGTAGGGTAGGGCGTTTGCCTTGCATGCAGCCAACATGGCCGACCCGAGTTCGATTCCTCCGCCCCTCTCGGAGAGCCCGGCAAGCTACCGAGAGTATTTGATATGCCAGACACAGTAACAACAAAGTCTCCAATGGAGACGTTACTGGGCCCGCTCGAGCAAATCGATGATCAACGGGAGGGCCTTTACTTTTTACTTTTTACTATTGATATGATCATATGTTTTTATCTTTTCTTTTGTTGATATGATGGATTCTGTTGATTGATTTCCGAATGTTAAACCATCCTTGCATCCCCAGGAAGAATCCCACTTGGTCATGTGTATGATCTTTTTGATGAGTTGTTGTATTCTATTTGCTATTAGTTTGTTGAGAATCTTTGTATCTATGTTCATCGGGGATATCTGCCTCTAATTCTCTTTCTTTGTGATATCTCTGTCTGCTTTTAGGATCAGGGTGATATTTGCTTCATACAAACTGTTCAGAAGTGTTTTTGATATTTCAATTTCTTGGAAAGGCTTAAAGAGGATTGGCAGTAAGTCCTCTTTAAAGATTTGGAAAAATTCACTAGTGAATCCATCTGGGCCAGGACTTTTGTGCTTGGGGAATTTTTTTATTGTTTCAATTTCCTTGATTATTATAGGTCTGTTCAGGTAATCCATGTCTTGGTTCAGCCTTGGGATGCTATAGGAATCTAGAATTTATACAGTTCCTGAGGTTTTCGTGTTCCATTGCTCATAGCTTCTCAAAGTATTCCCTTAGGATCCTTTGAATTTCTGCAGTTTATCTTGTAATGACCCCCTTTTCATTTCTGATTCGGTTTATTACAGTTTTCTCTCTCCCTTTCTTTGTGAGTTTTGTTAGAGTCTTATCGATCTTGTTTATTTTCTTGAAGAACCAGCTCTTGGTTTCATTGATATTTCGGATTTTTGGGGGGTTTCCATTTCATTAGTCTCCGCTGTGAGTTTTATTATTTCCTTCCTCCTGTTCGGATTGGGCTCGTTTTGTTGGTCCTTCTCCAAGCTCTTAATCTGTGGGGTTAGGTTACTTATGTGTGCTCACTCCTCTTTCCAGAGCAATGCTTGTAGAACTATAAACTTTCCTCTTAACACAGATTGTGCTGTGCCCCATAAGTTTTGGTAACTCGTGTCCTCATTTTTGTTCGTTTCCAGGAATCTTTTGATTTCCTCTTTGATTTCCTTTCTAAGCCACTCGTTGACCAATAATGAACTGTTTAATTTCCAGGTGTTTGATTTAGTTTTCTTTTTGTGTGTGTGATTTTCTTCTAATTTTAGCGCATTAACATCTGAGAAGATTGTTGGTACAATCTCTATCTTCTTAATTTTATGGAGGTATGTTTTGTGGCTCAGCATATGGTTTATCTTGGAGAATGTTCCATGCCTGCTTGAGAAGAATGTGTATTCAGCTTTTTGAGGATGAAGTGTCCTGTATATATCTACTAGCTCTATTTCTTCCATTTTATCCCTCAGATAAAGTATGTCCTTGCTAAGCTTGGGTCTGGTTGATCTATCAAGAGGTTATAACGCATTGTTGAAGTCTCCCACTAGTTTTGTGTTGCTATCGATGTCTTTCTACAATTCGATGAGTTGTTTTAAGTACTTTGCTGGTCCCTCATTAGGTGCATATACATGTAGTATTGTAAGTTCATCCTGTTGTACAGATCCCTTGATCAATTAGAAATTACCTTCACTTTCTTTTGTGACTTTCTTCACTCTGAAATCAATGGGGTCAGATATTAATATGGTTACCCCAACTTTTTATGGGAGTTCTTTTGCCTGTAGGATTGTTTTCCAGCCTTTGATTATGAGCCTGTGTTTTCTTTGACTATTTAGATGTGTTTCTTGGATGCAGCAGAATGTTGGGTTCAATTTTCTAATCCATCCTGCCACTATGTCTTTTAATTGGTGCATTTAGTCCATTGACGTTGAGAGAGATTATTGTTATGGGTTTTTGTCCCATTTTTCTGTTGAAATTTGGTGTATTTGAGAGGCCTTTCTTATCTTAAAGTAGCCCATTTAGTTGCTCTTGTAACCATGAATTTGAGTCTATGAAGTTACTGAGCTCTTGTTTGTCTCTGAAACTGTGTGTTGTTCCTTCTGTTATGAATGAGAGTCTCACTGGGTAAAGTATTTTTGGAGAGGCATTTATTTCATTGAATTTTTTCACTTTATCATACCACTGTTTTCGGGCCATGAGGGTTTTATGAGACAAATCATCTGTGAATCTTAAGGGTGCTCCTTTATAGGAAATTTCTTTCTTTGATCTTGCTGCTTTCAAATTTTGTCTCTATCTGTGATTTTGGTCATTTTGATCAGGACGTGTCTTGGGGTATTTTTATTCGGATTTCTTCTAGCTGGTACCCTTCGGGCCTCCTGAATGTGGTCGCATGTTTTCTTCAACTTTGGGAAAGTCATAGGAATAATGTCTTTGATGGTTTCTTCTTTAACAGGGTTTTCTTCCTGTCCTTCTTGGACTCCAATAATTCTTATGTTACTACTCTTGGCTTCATCACCATCTTTTCTTACCATCTGTTCGCAAATTGTGAGTCTCTTTTCCATTTTCTGCTCTTTTCTGGAGAGTCTCTGGACTTCATCTTGGATTTTTTTATTCTGTCATCAGCAGCTGTTACTCTGCTGCTGAGGCCTTCCACTGAGTTTTTGAATTTGCCTACTAGGTTTTTCAGGTCTGAAATTTCCATTTATAATTTTATTTGCATTTTTCTCATTTCTAACTTCAAATCATCTTGTCTTTTATTGGCATTGTTTTCCATTGTTTCTTTTAGCTCCCTAAGCATCCTCAGTAGCTCCCGTATAAATTCTTTGTCAGACAGGTTGACTAGCACTTCATTACTGTTGGGGTCTTCTGGGCTACCCTCTTCAATAAGTAAGGTTGGTGGGCTTCTGCATTGCTTTACCATTGTGACCTGTGTGGTTTAGAACTTCACGCTCACTGTTACTATTCTGCTTAAGATGAGGAATAAATTGAGATTGATTTAATGAGTTATTGGTTAATGTGATTCTGGTGGTTAAGCTATCCTAGTGAAAGTTCCATCTAAGAGGGTAGCTTATGGTTCTTAGGGGATATGTAGTGGGAGAAAAACTGGAGGCCGCTAAAGTAGCCGCGGCTCTGGGAAGGGGCCTTGCTGCGGGGCGGGTACCTGGATGAATGAGCAGGGAGTGGCAGAAAAGCTCACCTTTGCGCTCACACGGTTTGTCTCAATTCCCGTCCCCCGTAGACCAAGGATTAAAACCGGCCGTTCTCATGGGATCTAGTTAGATGCCCAGCCCAGGGAAGGGTTCCTGCTGCCGGGCGGGTACCTGGTTGAGTCTCTTCACTTACTTTTGATACTCGCTTTTTATATAATCAGATTCCACTTGACTTCTCTTGGTACTTTTGTATAGTTTTGCTTTGAGGTTACTACAATAAATGTTCTGAAATTATTTCCCCAAGTTTTCTATACTTAATTCTAACATCCCATTTGCATTTCATTACTTCCCCTCTTTCTCCCATGTTAAAATTTTTATTCAAACTGGAGTTTCCATGTTTTTCACAGAAGATCATTTAGTATTAATTGTAGAGGTGGTTTGGAGGGAGTCAATGCAATCAGATGTTTGTTTGCAACTATTTTTTATCATTCCTCAAATATGACTAATAACCTCCCAGGATAAAAAAAAATCTTGGTTAGGGGCTGGAGCGATAGCACAGCAGGTAGGGCATTTGCTTTCCACGCACCCAACCCAGGTTCGATTCCCAGCATCCCATATGGTCCCCTGAGAAATGCCAGGAGAAATTCCTGAGTGCAGAGCCAGGAGTAACCCCTGTGTATTCCCAGGTGTGACCCCAAAAAGCCCCCCAAAAATTCTTGGTTATAGTTTCTTTTCATTCAGTCTTTTAAAGCAATTTCCAGTGATTTTTTGATATTAGAGTTTCATTGTAGTATCCATATGGAACAATACCCCACAATGGCCCAAACAATTCCTGTGAAAAAGATGGCAGGCACCACTTTCCCAAATTCCAAAATGTACTGCAAAGGAGAGGCAATTAAAATAGTGTATTACTGGAATACAGACCCTCACAGAAGTGAAATGAAAATTCAGAGACAGATCCTCAAGTTATATGGACAGTTAACTTTTGATTAGGGAGCAAATATATGAAGTGAAATAAGGAAAGACTCTTATACAAGCTTTTTATTTGGAAAAACCCGTGTGCTACACACACAAAAGAACTTGAACCTCTTTTTACCATAAACAAAAAGTCATATAAGATGGATTAAATACCTTGATACCAGACCTGAATCCATAAAGTACATTGAAAAAACAGTAGGCAAAACCTTCAGGACATTGGAGCTCTTAGTCCTCTTTAAGAATAAAATTCCACTGACCAAGCAAGTGGAAGCAAAGATAAACAAACAGGGCTGCATTAAATTAAGAAGCTTCTGAACCTCAAAATAAATGAAGACCAGACAACAAAGACAGCTCACAGATGGGGAGAAATTATTTGTCCACTGCTCATCTGATAAAGGGTTAATGTCCAAAATATATAAAGCACTGGTAGTACTTTACAAGAAAAACAATCCAACCCCATAGAAAATGGGAAGAAGTGATGAAAGGAAAATTTCTTAAGAAAGAAATGCAAATGGCCAATAGGCTCATGAGAAACTGTTCTGTATTACTAAGAATCAGGAAAGTGCAAATCAAAATAGCAATTAGATATCATCTCACACTAAAGAAACTGGCTCTCATCACAAACAACAATAACAATAACAACAAAAACAGCAACCAGTGTTGGCATGGATGGATGCTGGGCCAAATGAACCCTCATTCACTGCTGGTGGGAATGTCAGCTGATCAGGCATTTTCTGAAAACAATATGAACATTCATCATAAAACTAAGAATTGAGCTTCCATATGGACTCAGAAATTTTGTTTCTAGGATAATATCCTAAGGATCCCAAACACAATGTAGAAAGGACATCTGGACTACCCTGTTCATTGCAACACTATTCACAATAGCCAAAAATGAAAACAACTCAGGTGTCCAAGAACAAATGATTGGAAAAAGAAGGTACAGTGGGGGTATGGTGCCACTAGCAGGTCAATCTTTACCTGTGAGGAGAGTGCATCAGCAGCCTGATGGCACCATCAGACTTTCAGATACCCCAAAATTGCTGCTGTGCATTTGGCCAGACCCCAAAAACTTGGGGCAAAGTTTACTAAGAAAGTAAACGGCCAGAAGTTAGGTATGTGGTAGACACACCCACAAACACCTCTGGCTCAGCTATATAATTGGAGGCATGGCCTCTTTGGTTCCTGATCGAAATGCTTAACAGCCATGATTCCAGAGACTCAGAAACGAATCTTGGAACCCAAAGGCTTTTGGTAGAAATGTGTCCTGTTCCTGCAGTAGGTTACTGGGGCTGGGCCATTCCAGGTGGGAATAGGTTTCGTGCCTTGGCCTGTTCCCCTTGGGGGCCTGGTGACCATCATCCTTCAGAGGCCACTGGACAGTCAGGTTTGGGTCTGCAGTGACGAGACATGTGGGGGCCTCACCAGATGGTGGTGGAACTGGCCCCTTCCTCCCCATCCCAACGAGACACAGAGTCACCGCCTACAAATGGCCTCTCTGGCTCCTGATCAAGCTGATTTACGGCCACGATCCCAGAGACTCAGAAAAAAATCTCAAAACCCTGTGGCTTTAGGCAGAAATGCATCTGGACCACATACAATGTGGCCGTCGCCTCAGGGCTTATAGGAAAGCCAGGTATGAGCTATTGGTGACGGGGCAAGTGCAGTCTCATGGGAAGGGGGGCAGTACTGGCTCGTCCTTCACGCCCTACTGAGTTCACGAGTTGCCCCCCACAACCAGCTTTCTGGCATGGCCATGGCTCCAGAGGCAAAAGGACTTAATCCAGAGCCCAGCAGCTTGCACCAGAAAAGTGAATGGACCATGTGTTAAACTACAGTGCCATGCCTCCCCAGGAGGAAAAGAGTGTTGCTCCCTTCTGCCTTTTCCCCCCTGAGCAGCAGGGTGGCCGCCACCTCAGAGCTTATTGGTAAGTATGGAATGAGCCAGCGGTGACGGGGCAACTGCAGTCTCATGAGAAGAGAGATGGTACTGGCTTGTCCTTCATGCCCTACCAAGGGCACGAGTTGTCCCCCAAAAGTGGCTCTCCAGCACGGCCATGGCTCCAGAGGCAAAAGGACTTAATCCAGAGCCTGGCAGCATGCGACAGAAAAGTTAATGGACCATGCGTTAAACTATGGTGCCATCCCTCCCTGGGAGTGAAAGGGTGTTGCTCCCTTTAACCATTTTCCTTCCCAGCAGCAAGGTGGTCACCACCTCAGAGCTTATAGGAAAGCCAGGTATGAGCCTGTGGTGACGGGGCAACTGCAGTCTCATGGGAAGGGGGGCGGTACCAGCTCATCCTTTACTCCCTACCAAGGTCACGAGTTGCCTCCCCCATGAGTGGCTCTCTGGCACAGCCATCACACCAGACACACATAAACCAATCTCGTAATTATCTGAATCTCTGCAGAAATCCAAAATCATTATTTGATTCTCATAACCAGCTATAGAAAACAAAGTATTTCACAATGCCTTTTCAGAAATTCTGATTGTTGGGGGAGGGGATTCTAAACAATAATGCTGCATCTTTTGTCGAAATAATGAATGTAATCAATGTAGAGAAAAGTTAAGTAGAAATCATCTGCTTCACAGGCATTGGGAGTGGTGCAAGGTGGGTATATTGGGGTTCTTGGTGGTAAAAAATGAGTACTGGTGAAGGGAAAGGTGTTTGTTCATTGTATGATCAAGACTTAATCCTGAAAATTGTGTAACTTTTCCCACAGTGATTCAATAAATACAAGAAGAAAAAATAAATAAAATTATGAAAAAAAGAAGGTACGGTACAAACACACAACGGAATACTATTCAGCCATAAAGGAAGATGAAATCATTAAATTTGCTGATACATGGAGAAATCTGCAGAGTGTTATGCTGAGCAAAATGAGTTTCAGGAAGGGGGGCAGACACAAAATCATCTCACTCATTTCATTTGGAAGATATAAAGAAACATAGTAGGAGAATGTCTAATGATCAAAGATAATAGAAACAGAAGGCAAGAAATTGGGTTCTTAGTTGGAGGCTTGCCAAAATGTATGGAGTGGGGAAGAAACAGAGAAAGGACCACTATGATAATGATAGAGGGAAGTGGTCACTCACAAGAATTGAGTCCTGAAAAGAGTTAAAGTATGTACATGATAGCCTCTCAGCAACAGTATTGCCAAAAGCAGAAACTAAAAGAAAAAAATAAAGAGAAAAAAGTGCCCGCTACAGAGAAGACTTGGGATCCTGAGGGAAATGATGGAAAGAAGTAGACACTGGTGAAAGGATCATCGCTTGCACATTGTATACCTGAAATACAATTATGAATAGGTTTGTAATGCACAGTGATCCAATAATTTAAAAAAAGAAATCTTATGTGATTCTAATAGGGCATTCTTGTACATGATTATCTTCTCTCACTGATTTTAGGAAATTGATTCTTGCCACGTTGATTAGAATGTATTGTGATATTCTCTTTGGATTGATGCTGTTTAGAATTCTTTCAGCATCCTGGAATCTTTCAGCACAGGTCTCTCTTCCCAGACAGGGAAAGTTCTTGCCTAGCACCAGCAATTCTTCTTTATCTCTTTTTATGTAATTCCTCTAATGTAGATATTGTTCCTCTTGATAATATCTCAAAAATCTCTTGACTTCTATCTTTATTTTTAAATAAATCACTCTTGCTTCTTCTTTCCCCAGGTCAGTTCGTCCATCAGTATTTGAACCTGGGACTTTGTTTTCTCCGCATATGTGCCCCAGGCATCCTCTAGAACCCTGGGACGCTCTCCATCTCTGAGCCTCTTCCTGCTCATCCCCAACACTGTGCTGCTCTTCTTCTTCCCCTAGGTCAGTTATTCCGTCAATATTCGAACCCAGGACTTGGCTTTCTCCACATACACGCCCCAGATGTCCTCTAGTAATGTGGGATGCTCTCCAACCCTGAGCCTCTTCCTATTAGTTCCCAATGCTGTGCTGATCTTCTTCCCCTCCCAGGTCAGTTAGTCCATCAGTAATAGAACCCGGGACTTGGCTTTCTCTGCGTACGTGCCCCAGGCATCCTCTAGGACCTTGGGAAGCTCTCCATCCCTTAGACTCTTCCTGTTAGTCTCCAGTGCTGTGCCAGTCTTCTTCTTCCTACAGATTTTATCCCCCCACACACACACCAGGTACTCTGGAGGGGTGTGTCCTCTTCAGGCGTGGTTGTGGCTTCTGTATAGGTGGGCGTGGTCTGATTTTGGCCCCGCCAACATTCACGTGGTTGCTGGTAATCTACTCATACCCAATAATCCCAAGTAGCATCTCAGTCCGCATACCTCTACACCACCATGAAGAAACAACGCAAATCCCCACCACGTGGGGAGGACAATGAAAAGAATCCAGAAGCCTCAGTAGATGCTACTCACCTAAGGGATTTCTCTGAGAAAGAATTCAGATATGAAGTAAATGAACATGATCAATGAACTCAATGAAACAATGAGACAGATATCCAGTAAAGTGAAGGAGAACATGAAAGAAACAATGGATCAGACAATCGAGAAAATCCAGGAAGAAATGAGAGCAGACAATGAAAATCTGCGCACAGAAATGTCATGAATCAAAAATACCGTAGACAAACTAAAAAACTCAGTCTATGACCCCAACAGTAGAATGGCCACAGCTGAAGACAGAATCAGTGAGCTGGAAGATCAGCTGCACCAAGCCAACAGGCAACAACAAACAACAGCAAGAGACCTCAAAATAGCACTAGAGCTAATCAGAGTCCGAGGAGATGATTCCAAGATGAACAACATTAGAATCATTGGAGTACCAAAAGGTCAGGGAAACAATCCCAATGAAAAAGCCACAGTTAAACAAATCATTGCTGAAAAATTCACAAAGCTCAACAATGGAGCCATTCAGATTCAAGGAGCCCGAAGGGTGCCAGCTAATGGGATCCTCCCAGGATGGGAGAAGCATGCTGAAAGTAGACTATAGACCAAACATGATTGCCACCCATTGTCTCTTTTGCAAACCACAACACCCAATAGGATAGAAAAAAAGGGAATGCCCTACCACATAGGCAGGGGGGGTGGGAGGATGGGGAGTGAGAGGGATACTGGGATCCGTGGCGGTGAGAAATGGGCACTGATGGAGGGATGGGTATTTGATCATTGTATAATTGAAACCCAAGCACAAAAATTTTAAGTCTACAACTGTACCTCATGGTGTCTCACTAATAAAAATTTTTTAAAAAGTAAAAAATAAATAAATAAATAAATAAAAGAGTCCCTAAGAAAAACACTCCAACACATCATAGGATCAATGATGCTGTAGGTAGAGACACAATATTGCAAGCAGCAAGGTCAAAGAAGGAAATCATATACAAAGGAGCACCTCTTAGATTCACAGCAGACCTATCAGAGGAAACCCTCCAAACTCAAAGGCAATGGTGGGATATAGTGAAAAAACTCACTGAAATGAAGACTTCACCAAGAATACTCTATTTGGCTGAAGTCTCACTCAAACTCAAAGGAACAGTACAATATTTTCTGGATAAACACCAGCTTGGGAACTTCATAGACTCACAACCAAACCTAAAAGAAGAGCTAAAGGGACTACTAAGGACAAGAAAAACCCTACAAGCACAATAGACCCTTATAGAAAGATGACACAAACCCCCTAACAATAATCTCTCTCAACAAAAACGGTCTAAATTCACCAGAGACACAGAGTGGCAAAATGGGTTCAGAGACAGAACCCAACATTCTGTTGCCTACAAGAAAGTCATTTCAACAGTCAGAACAAACACAGACTCAAAGTTAAAGGATGGAAAACAATCCTGCAAGCAAACAGCTCCCTAAAAAAGGCTGGGGTGGCCATACCACTGTCCGAAAACATCAATTTAAGGTTGTAAAAGATTAGAAGGGACAGGGAAGGCTATTTTCTGTTCCTCAAGGGATACGTACAACAGGAAGAAATCACACTCTTAAATGTATACTCATCTAATGAGGGAATAGCTGTATACTAAAAACAACTGCTAACAGATTTAAGGAGAACATTGCTAGCAACACAATAGTAGCTGTAGACTTCAACATTGACTTGTCCCCCTGGAAAAATCAACAAGAACAAAAATCAGCAAGGAAACATTGCCTTTGAAGGAAGAAATAGAACAGGGCTAATAAACCTATACAGGGTTCTACATCCCAAAAAGAAAGAATACCCATTCTTCTCCAGTGCACACAGAACATTTTCCAAAATAGACAATGTGCTAGGACACAAGACATATCTCAATAGAATCAGGAAGATGTAAATAGTATCAACAATCTTTTCAGACCACGATGCAGTGAGAATAGAAGTGAATCACACACAGACATGGAGAACCAAATCAAACACCTGGAAATTAACTCAATGCTGAACAACGAGTGGGTCAGGAGCGAAGTCAAGGATGAAATCAAAAGATACCTGGAAACAAATGAGAATGAAAACACGAGCTACCAGAACTTATGGGATGCAGCGAAAGCCGTATTAAGGGGAAAATTTATAGCTCTGCAAGCATATCTCACGACGGAAGAAAGAATGCACATAAAAAACTTGACATCACAGCTCAAGATCTTAGAAAAGGATCAACAGAAGGAGCCAAAATGAGGCAGAAGGAAAGAGATCATAAAACATAGAGCAGAAATCAAAGACATGGAAACCCAAAAACAATCCGAAAGATCAATGAAAACAAGAGCTGGTTCTTTGAGAAATTAAACAAGATAGATGAACCACTAGCAAGACTCACAAAGAAAGAGAGAGAGAACCCTGATAAAGCAAATCAGAAATGAGAAACAGGATATCACAACAGAAACCAAAGACATTCAAAAGATCATCAGAGACTACTTTGAAAGTCTGTATGCCACAAAAGAAGAGAACCTAAAAGAAATGGATAAATTACTGGATTCTTATAAGCTCCCAAGGCTGAATCAATATCTAGAGTACATGAATAGACCTATAACCTCAAGGAAATTGAAGTTGTAATAAAAATCTTCCTAAACCCACGATTCACTAGTGAATTTTTTCAAACATTTAAAGAGAACCTATTGCCAGTACTTACCAAGCTTTTCCAGGAAATTGAAGAAACAGAAACTCTCTCAGTTTCTATGAAGCTCATAACTCTCTAATACCAAAAAGGAAGCATAGACACCACAAATAAGAAAAATACAGGCCCTTGTTCCTGATAAACATGGATGCTAAGATTCTCAACAAAATACTAGCAAATAAAATACAACAACTCATCAAAAAGATCATACACCATGACCAAGTTGGATTCTTCCAGGGGATACAAGGATGGTTTAACATTAAGAAATCAATCAACATCATCCATCATATCTGTAGCACTGGACTGCCCTTCCTTTGTTCATCAATTCACTCAGGTGGGCACCAGTAACGTCTCACAAGAAATTGTGAGACTTGTTGTTACTGGTTTTTTTTTTGGCATATTGAATACGTCACGGGGAGCTTGCCAGGCTTTGACTTCTTGGCAAGATACTCTCGTTAGCTTGCAGGGCTCTGCGAGAGGGGCGGAGGAATCAAATCTGTGTTGGTCATGTGAGCCACGTGCAAGGAAAACGACTTACCCACTGTACCATCGCTCTAGTCCTCCATCATATCAACAAAAGTAAAGATAAAACATATGATCATATTAATAGATGTAGAGAAAGCACTTGACAATATCCATCACCCGTTGATGATGAAAACCCTCGCCAAAATGGGGAGAGAGGGGACTTTCCTCAATATAGTTAAAGCCGTCTACCACAAGCCTACAGCAAGCATCATCCTCAATGGGGAAAAACTGAGAGCCTTCCCTCTAAGATCAGGGATGAGACAAGGATGCCCACTATCTTCACTCTGTTCAATATTGTACTGGAAGTACTTGCAATAGCAGTTAGGCAAGAAAAAGATATTAAGGGCATTCAGGTAGGAAAGGAAGAAATCAAGCTCTCACTATTAGCATATGATATGATACTATATTTAGAGAATTCTAAAACCCCTACCAAGAAACACCTAGAAAAAATAGACTTGTATAGTAAAATTCCAGGCTATAAAATCAATACCGAAAAGTCCATGACTTACATATACACAAATAGTGAGAAAGAAAAAAGTGAAATGAAAAACACAATACCGTTCACAATTGTGCCCCAGAAAATAAAGTACCTATGAATCAGCTTAACTAAGATAGTAAAGGACCTGTACAAAGAAAACTACAAAACGCTACTTCATGAAATAAATGAGGACACGAGGACATGGAAAGATATCCTCTGCTCATGAATTGGGAGAAATAACTGTCAAAATAGCAATACTTTGCAAAGCATTGTACAAATTCAATGTAATCCCTATAACGATACCAATGACATTCTTCAAAGAAATGGAGAAAACAATTCTGAATTTCATATGGAACAATAAACCCCCACGGACAGTTAAAGTAGTTCTTGGGGAAAAGAAAATGGGAGAAATCAACCTCCCTAACTTCAGACTCTACTAGAAAGCAGTAATAATTAAAACAGCATGGTACTGGAACAAAGGCAGAGCTGCAGACCAACGGAATCAAAGGGTTAAATATACTGGCATCTCTTTCCAAACATATGATCATCTAATCTTTGACAAGGGAGCAAGATATTTGAAGTCGAGCAAGGAAAACCTCTTTAACAAATTGTTCTGGCTAAACTTGACAGCTACATGCAATAAAAATGGTCTCAGATCTCTGCCTAACACCATGTACAAAAGTAAGATCAGAATGGATTAAAGATCTGAACATTGGACCAGAATATATAAGGTACATTGAAGACATGATTAGAAAAACCCTCCATGACATTGAAGAGAACAGTATCTTCAAAGATGTCACGCCACTGGAGAAGCAAGTGCAAACAGAGATAGACAAATGGGACTATCTTTTTTGTCTGTACATTCTTTTTTAAATTTTTATTAGTGAAACACCATGAGGTACAGTTTTAGACTTACAAATTTTTGTGACTGGGTTTCAATTACACAATTACCAAATACCCATCCCTTCATCAGTGCCCATTTTCCACCACCACGGATCCCAGGATCCCTCCCGCCCCCCTCCCCCATCCCATCCTGCCTCTGTGGCAGGGCATTCAAATGGGACTATCTTAAACTAAGAAGCTTCTGCAATTCAAAAGAAACAGTGACCAAAATACAAAGACAGTCTACAGAATGGGAAAGGATATTCACCCAATACATATCCAACAAGGGGTTGATATCAAGGATATAAAAAGTACTGATTAAACTCTACAAGAAGAAAACATCCAACCCCATCAAAAATGGGGCAACTAAATGAATAGAAACTTTCTCAAAGAAGAAATCCGAAATATTAAATGGCACATGAGAAAATGTTCTACATCATTAATCAAAATGGAGATGCAGATTAAAACAACAATGAGATATCATCTCACAGCACAGAGACTGGCCCACATCCAAAAGAACAAAAGCACCCAGTGTTGGCGCAGATGTGAGAAAGGGACCCTCCTTCACTGCTAGTGGGAATGCCGACTGATCTGCACTTTTGGAACACAGTATGAACAATTCTCAAAAAATTAGAAATTGAGCTCCCATTTGACCCAGCAATACCACTCCTGGGAATATATCCCAGAGAGGCAAAAAAGTATAGTCGAAGTGACATCTGCCCTTGTTTGCTCAATGCAGCACTGTTTACAATAGGCAGAATCTGGAAAAATCCTGAGTTCCCGAGAACAGATGACTGGTTAAAGAAACTTTGGTACATCTACACAATGGAGTACTATGCAGCTTTTAGAAAGGATGAAATCATGAAATTCACATACAAGTGGTACTACATGGAAAGTATCATGCTAAGCGAAATGAGTCAGAAATCAGAAATAGAGGGACAGACATAGAAAGATTGCATTCACCTGGGGAACATAAAGTAACAAAATAGAAGACTAACACCCGATAATAGCCGAGATAAATACCAGGAGGTTTATTCCATGGCTTGGAGGCCAGCCGCACATGCTCGGAGAAAAGGCAGCTCAGATAGAGAAAGGAGCACCAAATAAAGGGTGTTGGGAGGATCCTTCCAGGATGGGTGATGCATGCTGAAATTAGTCTATAAACCGAACATGTTTGCCACTCAATGCTCTTTTGCAAACCACAGAACCCAAAAGGAGAGAGAGAAGTAAAGGTAATGCCCTGCCACAGAGGCAAGGTGAGATGGGGGGGGGGGGAGGGATAGTGGGATCATTGGTGGTGGAAAATGGCACTCGTTGAAGGATGGGTACTCTATCATTGTACACCTGAAACCCAAGCACAAAAATTGGTAAGTCTTCAACTGTACCTCATGGTATTTCACTATAAAATTTATTTTAAAAGTTAATAAAAAAGAATTCTCTCCATTAATGATGGCATGCACCTTATTCTACTTTCACATTTTGTGATTGAGTAATTAAGCTCAGCAATTATCTTCTTTAGTTCCTTCTACTTTTGCTGAATGAGTTTTTCGTTTTTTCCATCAATCTTTCTTTGAGTTTGCTGCTTCCATTGACTTTTTATACCACTAGTTATTACAAGAATTGTTGTTTTATAGTCTTCAGTTATTTTACAAAATTTTATGCATATGCTAACATTCCTGGGAGTTTACCCAAATCCATTGAAGTGCCAGTATTCTTTTCATTTTTCTTTATTATTTCTTGTACTTGTACTACATAGTGTAAAGGAGTGCAACTTTGAATACAAACTCTTTGAGCAGCTAACCAAAGCTTCTTTTTTTTTTTTTTTTGCTTTTTGTGTAACACCCGGCGATGCTCAGGGGATACTCCTGGTTTTGCACTCAGGAATCACTCCTGGCAGTACTCGAGGGACCATATGGCATGCTTGGAATTGAACCTGGATCGGCTGCGTGCAAGGCAAACGCCCCACTCGCTGTGCTATTGCTCCAGCCCCTAACCAAAGCTTCTTATTGGATCAATCGGTGCCATTTTCTATGTTTTTCAAATATAGAAGAACCAAGAGAGCCCAGATGACCACTATTTGTGAGGTCATAAATGGTCTTACTAGATTTGAGGTTGCTATTTCCTGCAAATTTTGCCACTCGGAGGACTTGCACTGCTCACTGGACTACTGAGTACTACTATTGGAGCTCACTTTGCATTACAGTCTAGACACTCTGGGCAGCAAGTAGGGATTTTGATTAACATTACCCATGCTCTGAACTTCAATAAGCTGCTCTTTGCACCTACTGAGGACTTTATATTTGTCAGTTACAGGATGAAACAGTAGAGCCAGAGTTCAGCTCTTTTGAGCAACAATCATTAAATGATACATTATTGTCTAGATAGGCTTGTGAAAATAGGCTCAGGATGGATCTTTGCTGCTTTTAAATGACCTAATTCAAGCATGACCCATATAGCCCATATGTAGTATGTTTAAATATACCTGAAAGATTTAATGGGGGCATATTTCCTGCTATCCTGTGTTGAGTTTGAAGAGCTGTTATATTGCTTCATGTACTAGATTTTTTGTAGCCATTGAAATCTTTTCATCAGCTTTGAAGGGCCTGAGAGGCAGTTATGAGGCTTGTTCAGGCTTGTACATGTCTATGTATGGTTAATGAATTCGAGTTCCCTCAAACTTCACTTACTGGAACTCAAGTTATAAAAGACTTTTGGTACAAGAGCTTACAATATGGATTTATCTGAATGACAGACCGAAGCTCTGCAAATCAGATCTTGCTAGATTGGTGTTCTATGTTCCTTGGATATAGTCTCAGATCTCTTGCTGGTTTTAGTATACTTTTGGGGGGGTTACTTGGTGGGGCTCAGTTCAAGTCTTTTCCCAAGTCTTGCTCTAGGACAAAAAATCTGATGGGATAGCTTGTTTTAGTTTGAGTTATGGAGACCCACCTGGTGCGTTGAGACTTTAGGGCTATCAAGTTCAGCTGCACTCCCCCGGGGGACTGGTAATGTGGGTGGAGTTTGTATATCAGGCTTGGTTGTACTCCCAGTGCAGACCATGCAAGCTGGACAGTTTGGATACAAAGTTTGGCTGTGTACTCATGTCAGTGATATGCTAGGAACTGAAATGCAGGTTGGGCTGTGATCTCAGAATTTGTAGACTGGATAAGGTGGACAGCAGTTTTGACTCTACAGGAACATGCATATCAAAATTCCAAGGTGTCTCTTCTTAGATAATTCTCGTGTGTGTGTGTGTGTGTGTGTGTGTGTGTGTGTGTGTGCGCGTGCGCGCTCAGGGTGGGGATGTTTACATCTAGAAAGGCAGTCATGGGACTATCCACTACGAGATTTCTCAGTCCTGCTCTGGAGGCAACCAATTTCACCTCTGTTAACTACTTGGAGGGCAGTCTTCTGTGTTATCTTTACCCTTTCGAATCCCCTCCTCAGAGTTTCGTCAGCTATTTACTTGTCTGTCTGGCTCTCTGCAACATGCTCTTCATAGCAACCTTGGCTTCCCTTCTCTGCTCACTATTTTCTCCTTGGATAAATCTCTGCTACTGGCTGAATCTCTAGGTTTAGCAGAGTTCTCCATGGAAACACAAATCTTGGTCTACACCCCACTTCTCCCTGCTTAAGTATTTTTCTCTGGGTACTTGCTTTCAGAACTTCCACTTTATTTAGCCATCTTGGCCCTCACTCAATATTATTTGTTTTGGTTTTAGAACAGTCTGGAACATTGTATGCCTGATAAACTTTGTAAATCATGGTGCTTTAATAACAATTTTTTAAAATGTTAGATTTTCTTTCATCTTCCTGGACATCTATATTTCTTTCCTTAGGTTTAGAAATTTCTCAGCTAAGTTTTATGCAGATATGGCCCTTGATCTTTTTTTTTCTTTTTAACTTCCTGTATTCCGTAACTGTAGTATTTAACTTCTATTATAGTCTGATATTCCTTATAGATTTTCTTCCTTTTCCATAGTTGTTTTTCTTTTGTTGTATTCTATTTCAGCTTTGTTGTGATTTTTCCTTTAATAAAATTTCTGATATTTCTAATTCAATAGAAAATTAGTGTTCTTGTAATGATTTCCATGTTAGATTAAATTTCATTCAATGTGCTTATCTAAGCCAGCAATTCTAATTTTTAATTTTTAAAAAATTTGTAATTCATAACTTCTTTGACTAGTGTGTGACTCTTATTTGATATCCTGTTTTATCTTCTCTGTGCTTCCATGCATCTAAATCTTCTCTCCAAGATTGAGGCGTCTCATCCAACTTTTACTGTGGTGGCCTGTATAATTTCTCTGCTTATATATCTAGGGTGCGAGGAACGCCAAGAGAGAGATAGCCACAAAAAGTCGCCTATCTTCGAAAACTCTTGAGCTAATTTGCCAGCATGGTTTGGCGCATGCCTCAGGCAACCGCAAGCTAACGTCCGAGCTTGCAAAGCAGTGCAGAGATGCGATCAAGGAAGACCTCAAAGAGAGAAGAGCAGAAGTACTGGTAGATGCGGCAGAAGCCGGGAAAAGTATTCGTAACGCCCGCCTGTCCTTCGCCAACTATAAGAGCAAGATGACTGCCCTCCGACGTCCTGATGGATCCATCACATCCTCCAGAACGGCAATGGAGAAGATTATCCATGACTTCTACTCAAATCTCTTCGATAGCCATGTCCACTTGCCAACATACCAAATTCCACAGGATGGGTATGTTGTTCCCAACGTTCTCCCCTCCGAAATCCGACACGCCATTTCGTTGGTAAAGAAACAAACAGCACCCGGCCCAGACAAGGTCAGACCTGAACACCTGAAGAACCTGCCGTCAGTACTCATCAATACACTGGCTCGGCATTTCACTCGCTACCTGTCTGAATGCAAGGTTCCGTCCCAATGGAAAACCAGCAGGACCGTATTACTGTTCAAGAAGGGAGACATCCATGACATTGGCAACTATCGCCCGATCTGCCTATTGTCTGTCATCTACAAGTTGTTCACTCGAGTCATCCTGAATAGGTTTGGCAGAACATTAGATGAAGGACAACCATGCCAGCAAGCAGGGTCCCGCAAAGGATTCAGCACCATCGACCATATCCACACGATAACCAAGCTCATTGAGGTTTCTCGGGAGTTCAAGATGCCGCTCTGCTTAACGTTCATTGATTTAAAGAAGACCTTTGATTCTGTTGAGACGGAAGCGGTCATTGAAGCCCTAGCCAATCAGGGCATTCAAGCCCAATACATCAGGATCCTCCGTGAGCTGTATTGCGGATTCACTACCAGGATCTCACCATTCTACAAAGAAGTGATCGTTGATGTCAAGAGAGGGGTGCGGCAGGGTGATACCATTTCACCGAAACTCTTCAGTGCCACCCTCGAGAACATCATGAGACGACTGGAATGGGAAGTATGGGAGTGAAGATAGATGGTCGGCAATTACACCACCTCCGCTTTGCTGATGATATTGTTTTAATAACACCAAACATCAGCCAAGCGGCACAAATGCTGGCCGACTTTGACAGTGAGTGTGGAAAGGTAGGACTACAGCTGAATCTTACGAAGACAATGTTTATGAGAAACAGCCTTGTTCCTGACGCCCCATTCGCTCTCAATGGAACGACCATCTCCGAATGCAACAGCTATGTCTACTAGGTCGAGAGGTCAACATGACAAATGACCTGGCACCCGAGCTGCGCAGGAGGAAGAGAGCGGCTTGGAACGCCTTCAAGAACGTCGAAGAAATAGCTAAGAGGACGAAGAACCTCCGGCTCCGGGCACATCTTTTTGATTCCACTGTTCTTCCTGCATTAACATATGCCTCAGAGACCTGGGCCCTACGCAAACAAGATGAGAACGCCATTCAGGTCTCCCAAAGAAGAATAGAAAGAGCTATGCTTGGAATATCACGTTTCACTCAAATGAGAGAAAGAATCCGGAGTTCTGACATCCGTCGACGATCAAGGATCAGGACGCTGTCTCATTTGCCAAGGTGTCGAAAATCAGATGGGCTGGTCACGTAATGAGATTTAAAGACGACCGTTGGACTAGAGCTGTTACTGATTGGATTCCACGGGATGTCAAGAGACCGCGTGGCCGCCCACCTACCAGATGGTCAGACTTCTTCCTGAAGATCATGAACGATCGGTTTGAGGCCCTTCATGTTCCCAGAGCGAACAGATGCCATTGGGCTACACTAGCACGCGACAGGGACAAATGGAGACGTTACTGGCGCCCGCTCGAGCAAATCGACGACTAACGGGAAGTTAAGTGATTAAGTGATTAAGTGATATATCTAGGGTAGCTTGTTTTGTTTTTATGTAGATGGCAATCTGTCTTTAGTGCTGTAATCTCCTTCATTACTATTAAATTATGGGGATGAGATGAATGATAGAGTTAGATTAAAAATTTATCACACTGTTATTGAAGGTGATGCGTGAAAGTCAAACAGCTCAGCGAATTTTTCAGCAATGCTCCTTTACCTTCATGATGAATCTGAACTCCTACTTAATGAAATTTATTCACTCCATTTCAAACTTCCGTACTGAAGTTGTATGTTGTACTTGTTTCTGAAGAACAAAGGGCAAGGACTCAACCAATTGAACTTCTACTAGCTCAATGCACTAGGTCTCAGTTTTGATCTCTTTTGTTGTTTCTGCCCGCAATGTAAACTTCACTTTTCCCTGTAAATATACTGTCAATTTTAATTTTTGTCCTTTCCATCCTAGGTATACTGTGCTATTAGCAACAGTGACTGTTAATGTGCCACACTCCTCTGGAATATCATAGCTGACTGGCCCAGCTTTATCTGATTCCATTGCAATATCACCATCATCGATATACAGATATACAGGTTTACCTTTCAGGCAAACCAGTCACGTGATCACTTGACATCCCGTTATTCATCGATTCGCTCGAGCGGGCCCCAGCAACATCTGCATTCATCCCTGTTGCGTGCTAATGTAGCCCAATGGCAAGGAACATGAAAAGCCTCAAATCGATTGTTCAGGGTGTTGACAAAGAAGTCTGACCATCTCATAGGTGGGCGGCCACATGATCTTTTGACATCCCATGGAATCGAGTCAGTAATGGCTCTAGCACAGCGGTCATCTCCAAATCTCATTACGTGTCCAGCCCATTTGATTTTAGACATCTTAGCAAATGAGACAGCGTCCCTGATTCTTAACTGTCTATGAAGGTCGGAACTTCGGATTCTTTCTCTCATTTGAGTGAAGCATGATACTCTGAGCATAACTCTTTTGATTCTTCTTTGGGAGACCCAAATAGCGTTCTCATCCTGTTTGCGTGGGACCCAGGTCTCTGAGGCATATGTTAATGCAGGAAGAACAGTGGAATCAAAGAGATGTGCCAGGAGCCAGAGGTTCTTTGTCATCTTAGCTATTTCTTTGATGTTCTTGAAGGTGTTCCAAGCCGCTCTATTTCTCCTGCACAACTCAGGTGCCAGGTCATTCGTCATGTTGACTTCTCGACCAAGGTACACATAACTGCTGCATACGGAGATGTTCATCTCATTGAGAGTGAATGGAACATCAGGAACAAGACCATTTCTCATAAACATTGTCTTTGTTATATTCAGCTGTAGTCCCACCCTTCCACACTCATGGTCAAAGTTGGCTAGCATTTGTGCCGCTTGACTGATGTTTGGTGTTAAAAGAATGATGTCATAAGAGAAGTGGAGGTGGTGTAGTTGCTGACCGTCTATCTTCACTCCCATTCCTTCCCATTCCAGTTGTCGCATGACATTCTCGAGGGTGGCACTGAAGAGTTTCGGTGAAATGGTATCACCCTGCCGCACCCCTCTCTTGACATCAATGATCACCTCCCTGTAGAATGGTGAGATCCTGGTAGTGAATCCGCAATGCAGCTCACGGAGGATCCTGATGTACTGACTTTGAATGCCCTGTTTGGCTAGGGCTTCGATGACTGCTTCAGTCTGAACAGAGTCAAAGGCCTTCTTTAAATCAATGAACGTTAGACAGAGCAGCATCTTGAAATCCCGAGAAACCTCAATGAGCTTGATTATCGTGTGGATATGGTCGATTGTGAAAAATCCTTTTGGGAAATCGGCTTGCTCACAAGGTTGTTCTCCATCTAGTGTTCTACTAATCCTATTCAGGATGACTCAAGTGAACAGCTTATAGATGACAGACAACAGGCAGATCGAGCAATAGTTGCCAATGTCGTGGATGTCTCCATTCTTGTACAGTAGTACAGTCCTACTGGTTTTCCATTGGTATGGAACCTTGCATTCAGACAGGTAGCATGTGAAAAGCCAATCCAGTGTATTGATGAGTACTGATGGCAGGTTCTTCAGGTGTTCAGGTCAGACCTTGTCTGTGCCAGGAGCTATTTGATTCTTTACCGATGAAATGGCATGTCGGATTTCAGAAGAGAGAACTTTGGGAACGACATATCCATCCTTCAGAATTTGGTATGTGGGCAGGTGGGCGTGGCTATCAAAGAGATCCGAGTATAAGTCATGGATAATCTTCTCCACTGCCCTTCTGGAAGATGTGATAGGTCCATCACGATATCAGAGGGCAGTCATATTGGTCTTGTAGTTGGCAAAGGACAGGCGGGTGTTGCGAACGTTTTTCCCAGCTTCTGCTGCATCTGCCAGCACTGCTGCTCTTTTCTCTTTGAGGTCTTCCTTTTTGCTTCTCTGCACTTCTTTGCAAGCTTGGGCGTTTGCTTGCGGTTGCCTGAGGCTTGCGCCAAGCCATGTTGGCGAATGAGCTCAAGAGTTTTTGAAGACAGTCATCTTTTTGTGGCTATCTCTCTCTTGGTGTTCCTCGCACAATCATGGAGGTGCTGAACCAGTCAATCGCATTCCTCTTCAATGTTGTCAACAACGGCATGTTCCCATGTTTCTGCATTAGTGCTAAAGAACTCCCAGTTGGTGGTCGTTCTGGGAGTTCTTTTCTTAAACTTTTCAGCCCTTTCTCCCAGCGCTGTGAAGTAGAATTTTGCATGAGGGAGATGGTGGTCTGATCCCGTTTGGAATTTTGGGACAACAGTGACATCAGTCAGGCAAAACTGTCAATTGAATATGATGTGGTCGATTTCATTGTGGAACCGTCCACCGGAGACTCCCATGTCCAACGTTTAGATTCGGCCTTCTGGAATTGTGAGTTACCATGGATGGTCTTGGTCAACATGATGAACTCAGACAGTCTCTCACCCTGTTCATTCCATTCTAGGCCATGGGTCCCAATGTGGAGTTCTACGACTGATCTTCTCAGTCTATCTTGGCATTAAAATCACCGACAATGATCTTGTAGAAGGTGTGGTCTTCTTTATAGAACTTCTCCAACTCCGTGTAGAACTTCTCAATGGATCCGGGAGCAGAGATCCTCTGCCTGCTCCCAGCAGCCGGGCAGACATCCATTACCTCCACTACCACCACTACCCAGCTGTGGACGCCCTCAAGGATGCTTTCCAGACACTTAGGCCGAGACTCACGCAGAGGTGAAGTCCCAGAGAGCTAGGGAAGCGGAACTCTGTGACCTCGGACTCCAGGCTCAATGCACCCAGGAGCAGAAATGCTCTGCCTGATCCCAGCAGTCCAGCAGACCTCCATTACCTCCACTACCTCCACTACCCAGCCATGGACGCCCTCCAGGAGGCTTTCTGGACTGTGCGGCTGCATTGCAGCCGTGCAGCACATCATAAAGCACTTAATACAGGATGACCGCACCATATTTGAATGCGTTAAAATATTGTTTGACGCATGGGAACACGTGTAAGGGCGATGAGAGGCCACCCTAAAAGCCTCTTTCCCTCTCGGAGAGCCTGGAAAGCTACCGAGAGTGTTCTGTCCACACGGCAGAGCCTGGCAAGCTATCCGTGGTGTATTCAATATGCCAAAACCAGTAAATACAATGGGTCCCATTGTCCTGACCCTGAAAGAGCCACCAATATGGCAGTGTTAAGAAAGATGAGGAAGGAGAGGCTCTTAAAATCTCAGGGCCGACCTAGGCTGCCAAAACAAAGAAGGACAAAAATGACTGTCTGTCCTTTCAATGCAAGTACACTGGCATTGGACGAATCCATTGAGGACTTGATGGTGCAAGCACGAAAGATCAAGCATGACATCATTGTTCTGACTGAGGCGAGAAACTGTCAATCACATAATGCCGTTTTTGATGCCGTTTTGACACTGGGGAAGAACTGTTCCTCGGAACATGCAACAAAAGAGGTGTCGGTGGTGTCAGTGTCCTGGTAAACACAAACTTGGCCATAAACATTGATTCATTCGAATGCCTAACAACCCAAATCAGACGATTACACTTGGACAGATGTGGCTCACTGCCGGCAGTTTCTATCTTTGTTGTCTACACACCAACATCCAATTATGATGAAGGAGAAATTGAGAAGTTCAGTTCTACAGGCAAACCAGGTGAGCTGATAATTTTTTGGTGATGTGTAGTCTATTTATGATTATCCTTCATGGGATATGCGATATTTGCTTGTCAGTGTCTATTTGCAAGGAAGATCTATTTTGTGCATGTGTGTGTATTAATATAAAGGATATAAAGTATCCTTTATAAATGTATATAAATATACATATATATACATACATATATATAAGGGGCCACAGAGATGGTATTGGATTCAGAAGGTTTCCCTTGCATGCCACTGACCTCCATTCAATTCCAGGCACCCCATATAGTCTCCGAGTCCACCAAAAGTGATCTGAGTGCAGAGCCAGAAATATCTCTGCGCACCACTGGGTGTGGCCCCAAAACAAAATAACCAGTGTTGGAGTGATTGTGGAGAAAAAGGAACTCTCAATCATTTCTGGTGGGAATGTCAACTGAATCAGTCTCTGGAAAACAATATGGACACTTCTCAAAACCTGAGCATTAATTTTCCATAAGACTCAGTAATTATATTTCTCCACAAGTGTCCCAAAGGTCCCCAAACTCTATTCCAAAAGTCATTCGGACTCCTATTTTCATTCAGCACTATTCATAATAGACAACAGCTGGAAATCTGGAAACAACCTGAGTGTCCAAGAACAAATGACTGGATAAAGAAAATGTGGTATATATACACAATGGAAAACTACTTGACTATAAGAAAAAAATCATGAATTTACCCCCAGGTAAATGGAACTGGAGGGTATGCTGAGCAAAATCAGCTAGAAGGAGAGGTACAGACATAGGTAGATCTTTCTAATACATGTAAAGATATTATTTCTCATTGTTTCTCTATAAAGAAACATAGTGTGGAATATAAATGAATGATCAAAGACAACAAAACCTGAAAACTGGTTTATAGAACTGGGCTTACCAAGAGTACGGGGAAGGGTAGTTGGGAGGGAATCCTGATATAATATGGAGGAGAGAATGCACTTTGTTTTTTATTAATTAATTAATTAATTAAAATTAATGAAACACCGTGAGATACAATTACAAACTTATACACTTTCGTGATTACATTTCAGTCATACAATGGTCGAGTACCCATCCCTCCACCAGTGCCTGTTCTCCACCACCAATGTTCTCAGTAACTCTTCTGTCACCTCTTCCCCCAGCCCTTCCCCTCCAAATCTGTGGCAGGCACATTCTCTTTTACTATCTCTCTCCTTTTGGGTGTTATAGTTGAGAGCACACTCTTTGGTGGAGGGTGTTGCAATGTTGTATGCATGAAGCCTTATCATTAACAGTAATCATGGTTCTTTAAAAAGGAGGAATAAAGAATAAAATTTCTTGGGAAAACATGGATAAAAGATTTTCATCAGGGAGATGCAGATCAAAACCACAATGAGATACCATCTCACACCTCAGAGACTTGCCCACATTTAAAAGAACAAAAGCAACCGATGCTGGCGTGGATGTGGCGAGAAAGGGACACTCCTTCACTGTTGGTGGGAATGTCCACTGGTTCAGCCCTTCTGGAAAACAGTATGGACGATTCTCAAAAAATTAGAAATTGAGCTCCCATTTGACCCAGCAATACCACTCCTGGGAATATATCCCAGAGAGGCAAAAATGTATAGTCGAAGTGACATCTGCACTTGTTTGTTCATTGCAGCACTCTTTACAATAGCCAGAAACTGGAAGAAACCTGAATGCCCAAGAACAGATGACTGGTTAAAGAAACTTTGGTTCATCTACACAATGGAGTACTCTGTAGCTGTTAGAAAAGATGAAGTCATGAAATTTACATACAAGTGGTACAATATGGAAAGTATCATGCTAAGCGAAATGAGTCAGAAAGAGAGGGATAGACATAGAAAGATTGCATTCATCTGGGGGATATAAAGTAACAAAGTATGAGATTAATACCCAAGAATAGCTGAGATCAGCACCAGGAGGATTACTCCATAACTTAGAGGCCAGCCGGGTATCCCAGAGGAAAGGGCAGTTCAGATAGAGAAGGGAGCACCAAATAAAGGATGTTTGGAGGATCCTCCCAGGAGGGGAGATGCATATCGAAAGTAGACTATGGACTGAACATGTTTGCCACTCAATGCCTCTTTTGCAGACCACAACACCCAAAAGGAGAGAGAGAACACAGGGGATTGCCCTGGCACAGAGACAGGGGGGATGAGGGGATGGGGGTGGGAGGGATATTATCCATGGTGGTGGAAAATGGGCACTGGTGGAGGGATGGGTATCTGATCATTGTATAATTGAAACCAAAGCACAAAAAATTGTAAATTTACAACTGTAAAAAAAATAAAATAAAATAAAGGAAAAAAAAACAAAAAAAAAAACAAACAAACAACAAAAAATAGATTGTGCCTCAAAACAAACTTGTGAATTCACATGGCAGAGTTCTATTTAACAGAGTAATAGGTTGGAGAAAGTATCAAAAAAGGCAGGAAAGTCACTATCAGATTGTGGTGGAGTGATACTGTTACTTTGGTGATGGTGTTTGTGTGGAGGTAACGTGCACTTTGAAGAGGCATGAAATTGTATATCCAAAAACATACACATTTTAAAAAACTAATGTTGAAAATAACAATAACAAATCCAGATCTTTGTGTCTGTTTTTATTTGAAATACACATTACTTTCTCATTCTGGTGGCCCCTTTTGCCCACCCACCAAAGGCTTACTTATGTCTCAGGGTTTGAATCATTCCATTTGTAAAATATTCCCTCTTGAATATATTCAATATATATACATATATATATCAGTACTTTCTCTTGCATTGGCTTATATATTTTTGCATCCATATTTTTCAGATACTTGTAGAAAGAAAACAGGATTTTATTGTTTTTGTAGTGTTCTGTCACACTGTTATGATTTAAGGGTATCTCAAAAAATCTAATAATGCATTTATTGACAGGTATGATATGGTTTGCAAATGGAGTTTTTAAATAGTTTATTTTGAGTTATAGGTGAAAGAACTTTAGTTGAGTTTGCTGTAAAGAAAGTGTATCAAAAAAGCAATTATATGCATAAAATAGTTTATATTTAATATATAGATACCCACAAGTGTGATAACTATATATGTGTGTTTGACCTTTGTTTCAAAAACTTCATATTCTAAAATGCCTTTAGTGAGATCTATTATAAAGCCAACGTTTATAATCAAAGTTTAGGGGCCAGATAAATAATATAGTGGTGAGGTGCTTGCCTAGCTGGCTACAAACTTGAGTTCAACTCCCAGAACCATGTAGGGTTCCCAGACGATTGACAGGAGTGATCTCCACATGCAGAGCCAGGAGTAAGCCCTGAGCACTGCCAAGTATGGCTCCAACACAAAAAAAGAACCCCAAATCTATGTAATCACTGAAACTTTGTAATGTGCCTGTCAAGTTGACAGGTGGGGTTCGAGTGGGGGTTTGGATGGGAAGGGAATCTGGGAACACTGGTGGAGGGAAATTAACACTATTGAATGGATTGGTGTTGAGTTATTTATGCCTAAAACACAACTATCAGGAACTTGGTAAATTATGGTTCTTTAATACAAATACAAAAAAAGTTTAAAAATTAAAAATAACTTAAAAATGTAAAAAATAAAGCTTGTCTTGCCTCAACTGCCTGATTCTTACCATGAACCCAGACCACATGTTGGCACTTAGGAATGAGGACCTGCCTTAAGAGACTGCACCACAAACTTTTCCAAGGGGTATTTTCTCGTATTACAGAACAGTTCTCTATAGTGGAATAAAG